>NW_022589715.1:10140704-10740704 GCF_004348235.1 Phoca vitulina | reverse complement strand
TCTTCTATTTCCCCCTTCCATTAAGCAAAGACTTTTTATTTTAGATTTATACATGGTTTGCTTGACTTTTTTAAAAAAGGGATTTTTAAGATGATTTGTGGAAGCCAGTGGCTGAGGTCTCCCACGGGAGGGAGGGGCAGGGGTGTGGACTTTGGTTTAATCCTTTCTTAAGTGGCACGACCACCTTCCTTGTGGGGCTGGTTCCTGTTGGAGCTGCTAGTTTATGTCAAGTGTTTCCAGAACCTAAAACCAAAAAGTTCTAAATGATCACGTAACCAAACCACATAGCAGGACATTCCTGTACAAAAGGTACTTGGGGCCAGTCAGCACAACCACGGAGTAGCAAGGGATGGCTGGTGTCTCTACCCTGTGTGTGCATGCGTGTGTGTGTGTGTATGTGTGCGTGTGCGTTAGGGAACCGACAATTATTTTGTGGCCCTGGGGAGGCACAATTGCCCTGTGGCTTATGGACAAGCTCTGAAGCCTGATGAGTTTGAAATCCAGTCCCCACTCCCCACTAGGGGCTATGTGACCTTGGGAAAGAGACAAGCTTCCCTCCTCCCATTCTGTGAGACGGAGATGATGACGCTAGCTGTTACCCCTGGGGCTGTCGTGGGGATTGAACGTGATCATGCCTATGGGACAGTGTGCACAGGCCTGTGCGATGAGTCAGTACCAACTATATTCATTTCTGTGCTAATGTGACACACCACTTTAGGCTCCGTGACCTAAAGTGATACACCTTTATTTTCTTACATTTGGAGGTCAGAAGTGCGACATGGGTCTTACCAAGTGAAAACAAAGGCGTCGGCAGGGCTGTGCTCCTTTCTGGAGACTCCAGGAGAGAATCTGCTTCCTTGCTCTTTTGGGTTGATGACAGAACCCAGTTCCTTGTGGATGTAGGATCCCCCGTTTTCTTGCTGACTGTAAACTGAGGGCCATTTCCAGCTTCCAAAGGCTGCCAGTTTCTTCGCTTTTGACACCATCCTCCATCTCAAAGCCCAGCAGTGGTGGGATGAGTCCTCACACCAGATCTCTAGCAACTCTTTGGGTCCCTCTTTTGTTTTTAATAGCTTGCATGACTGTATTGAGTACAACTGGATAATCCAGGATAATTTCCCTTATCATCTGATTAGCAACCTTAAATCCTTCTGCATTCCTCAATTTTGTCATATCCACCTAGGAGGTGGATACCTTTGGGGGGACCATTATTCTACCACACCATCGTAGTCATCATCTTCACCCAGGGGGTTTAAAGAAGGTAGCTGCCCACAAGACTCAGCATGCAGAGGAGTGCAGATACCCCGTGATCAGGGGCTTTCTGAAATCATCAGGTAGATCATGTTGGGGCGTGTGCTGGGGGCGGGGAATGCAGGGATGGGAATCAGGGACAGTAGTCTGGAGCAGAAGTGGGCACTGAGTAAAGCTGGTCTCTCTGGCCTACGCCCTCTCTGCTGCCCGTTCCTTCAGCTTGGTGCATTCTACATCTCTCACCTTGCTCCCTCCACTCCTGCTGCCCTCCTGACCTCTGTCTTATGAGTCAGGGAGCGCGGCTGTTCTTTATGGTGGTTCTGCTTAGGGCCAGCCTTGTATTGGGTGCTTTGTCTCCATCACTTCACAGCCTGTCTGCACTCACATGGGTTGATATGCTTGGCCTGAGATTACACCGTACATTAGTTAAGGTTGCGATGGCTCCGGCAATAAACAGGGATTTACTGGAGGGCTGTGGAGCTCATTTCCAGATTCTTGGGGAAAGCTGAAACAAGCAGGCCTTAGAGCCCCGGGGACCGCAGTGGCACAGTGACAGGCCTTCTGGCTCGAATGGTGCTGGGAGCAGGCTTGAGGTCCAGCGGGCCCCTGGCCGGGAGCTGTGCCAGTCACTGTGTATTCCAGGCGTGGGACCTGACGGTCATGCGCTTAACATGTATATGTGAGGTTTTTAGACATTTCTGAATCTGGACTCTGGGCTTATGCTGGAATCCCCAGTTTGAAACGAAAACAATTCGTACAGTGAAAAAGAGGGGTTGGCACTGGCTGGTTGTTATACTGTGAAGGGGGTTGGCCAGATGTTTCTCCCCAAGCTCTGTCAGCTCTGGCCAGGGTCATCGAGGCCCTAGCCCCTGGGGGAAGTGGTGTGACTGGGCAGCCGCCCCAGTGATGACCACCCTATAGCTAGTAATGGAGGAGCTAAAATTTGAACCCAGGCTTCTTTGTCCCCACCCCCGCCTCAACCTCTCCCATGATTTCGTTCTCCAGAAGCAAGTCAGTTTGATAGCACATGTCCCCTATGAAGTAAGCTTCTGGTGCTTCCCACTAGTATTTCCATCTTGAAAATGACTGTAGGAAGAGGCACCTGAAGCAGGTGGGGTTCCTGACACTGGGGCTGCAGGCAGGGAGGTCCTGTGCCTCGTTGCTTCCGGCAGTAGGTGAACCACGGTCAGCATTCCGTACAGGAAGGCCCTGGAGGAGGAGGGAAGGTCCTGGCCGTGAGCCAGGAGAGGCCACTGGTGGACACGAGCCTGCAGCTGCTCCCAACACGGTGCTGGCACATCTGGGCACCAGCTGCATGACGGGATGGAACACAGCAACAGACTTGCCAGAGATGGGACTGTGCAGGCTACTCCGGGCTGAGAAGAGAGAGCATTTTTTTGTTTGTTTCTTTACTGTAAAAAGGAGTAAACATAGCCAGAAGTAGGGGCAGTTTAGGAGAGGGCTGTTTGAAGGAGCCTGAAAAAAATCAGGTGCTAGCTAAATTGACCTGGGTTCAAGAGCCACCTCAGCATATGGAAAACCTTGCCCTAAAGGGAAATGTGTGTGGGGAGCTGGCTTAGTGCCTTCACTTTGGCACCAGCCAAGAGGGTGTTTCTGAATGTTTAGATGGTGAGATGCAAAGAGATGTGGGTCCAGAACCCAGCCCTGAGGTGGCTGAAATGATGCATCCCCAGGCTGGTTCTCATGGCATGGCTTCCACTGCTCAGCCCTGAGCCATTCTGGGAGGATGTGCGGATAGCTTAGCTGGCATCTTTGTGTGTGAAAGTTGACTCATTGGACACACAGACACACACACACACACACACACACAGGGACTTGATTAGGAAATATGAGTCATCTAGAGGAGTTTGAAATTGAGTACAGAAGATGGACACATTTTAAATTGACAAAACATGCTTATTTCAAAGTGCTACCAATGTTGCACTCTTACTAAGTGTCAGGCTCAGGGCCAGCGGCTCCTGTGCATCAGTGTACTTCACATTCTGCAAAGCCCTGCAAAGGTTTCCCCATTTGCCAAGGAGAAAACCAAGGTGTAGAAGGGTGAAGCGTCTTGTTAAAAGTCCTACAGCTTGTACGTGGTGGAGCCAAGGCAGAACCTATGTTGAGCACAAGGAAGAGATGACCTTAAGATACAGCACAAAGGATTTAGGTTTGACATGCAGCTGATTTTGGGAAAATAAAACTCACTGCAAGACTTCGCAGTGGGTCACTGTGGAATCTTATAGATGCCTTTAGAAAAGGCATAAGATGATGTTTGTTATAACCAAACGGTAGAAGCAACCCAAAGGTCTTTCCACAGATGAATGAATAAACAAAATGTAGTATATACTTAGAATGGAATATTATTAAGCCTTAAAAAGGAAAGAAATTCCAACACATGCTGCAATGTGGATGAGTCTTGAGGCAATGAATAAGCTAGGCAGAAAAAGAGAGATCCTGTATGATTCTGCTATAGAAGCGCTACCTAGAGTAGTCAGATTCATAAAGATGGGAAGTAGACCGGTGTTGCTAGGGGCTGAGGGTAGGGACACAGGGAGTGAGTGTTTGATGGGTACAGAGTTTCAGTTGGGACAATGGGAAGAGTTCTCTGGATGGACGGAGGGGATGTTGCACAACAACATGAATGTGCTTAATGCTACGGAATAGAACCTGTAGAAATGGTTAAGATGGTAAATGTTATATTCTGTGTATTTTACCACAATTAAAACCAAATAAGAAGGTTAAGTGCAGGACTTCCTGAAGGTGAGGGCTGGTCTCTAGGACAGGCTGTCATGCCCGCCTTGTGGCTGGTGCTGAGTACTGATCTGTCATGTTTTCTCCTGGGCTGGCCCATGTCCCCTTATGTTCTCTTCATTGTGAGTTATTAATTCGGCCTCTTCTGCTTGGTTCTTAATGTCTCATGTGGTTGAGCACACTCCACCAGGGCTCAGTGGGCTCGGGCCCCTGGGAGTGGTGCTTTCGTGGGCAAGCCTGGGTCTGTGGTTTCTAAGACGTTGACTAGGTTTCATGTTGCAACTCTGGGAAGAAGGGCTGGGTGCTTTTTGCATGAAAACGCTGTGGCCTGATTTATACGTGGGGAGGTTTTCAAGAATAATTACACATAAGACTCACTGCTAAATGTATGATCCCAAGGGGAAAACAAAGTGTGATTGTATTTGTGATGCAGATGGAAACATAAAAGAGTTTGTACTGCTGTCAAAGTTCCAGAAATTTGGAGGCATAACTTGTGTTGGATCAAAGGGGCCCTTTAAGGCACGAATCAAATTTTGGGGGGAGATCCTTGGATAATGTCTCCTTTTAGCACACCAAAGTTCTTTTTCTCCATCACTACTTTGCAGACATCCTAAAAAGGGTCAAATGCAAGGGTTTGTGCTTTTCTTTGCCTTCTCTCTTCCCTCTTGCCAGGTAGAGGTAATAGGTCTTGGTGCAGAGACTAGTGAGGCTGGTGCTCGCTTTGGCAGCACATATACTAAAATTGAGACTAGTGAGGCTGGCATCCTTTTTTATATTCAGTGCCTGCTTGTATTTCTCATTGTGTAGACTGCCTATCTACCTCCTCCTGCTGATAAAAAAAGGGGGGGTTGTTACCCTGCTGTAATATATATACGAAAGTTAAGAGAGTAGATTTCAAGAGTTCTTATCACAAGGGAAAAAAAATCTTTTTTTCTTCCTTTCTTCTTTTCTTTTGTGTGTGTCTTTTTTTGTATTTTGGGGGTAAATATCTAGTAGTGTCATTCCTGGATCGTAGGGTAGTTCTCTTTTGAATTTTGTGAGGAACCTCCATACTGTTTTCCGAGTGCCTACACCAATTCCCATTCCCACCAGCAGGGCACGAAGGTTCCTTTTTCTCCACATCCTCGCCCACACCTGTTGTTTCTTGTGTTTTTGATTTTAGCCATTCTGACAGGTGTGAGGTGATATCTCATTATAGTTTTGATTTGCATTTCCCTGAGGATGAGTGATGTTGAGCATCTTTTCATGTGTCTGTTGGCCATCTGGCTATCTTCTTTGGGGAAATGTCTGTTTATGCTTTCTGCCCATTTTAAACTGGACTATTTGTTTCTTGGGTATTGAGTTATATCAGTTCTTTATATATTTTGGATACTAACCAAAACTAACTATAACAAATTATGTAACACTTTTTTTTGGATCTAACTCATAATGACAGGAGACTGTCAAATCAGAATGGTTTCTCATATGGGACATAAATTTCATCTAGCTGCAAAGTAAAGCAATCTGCAGACACTGTTCTAAACAAGCAGGAAGCACTTTGAATATAAACAAAATCATTTTAGAAGAAGTTATGTGTGGTGAGATCTGCATCTCTCTGTAGACAACTGTTTATCTAACTCCCCATGACTGTTCATTTTCTATCAACATAATGTAGTCAGGTAACTTATGCTGTGGGTTTTGGAAGATGTATTTCCAGTAGTATATACCAAGTGTGTGCAGAAAGCTAAGGAGAATGAATGATGAAATCATGGAGCTGTTTATGACACTTCTAATGTAGGAAAAAAAGAAGGGTTGTTACTTTTCTCTTGTTAAATTGTTCATAATTCTGGATGCTAATTCTCTGTTAGGCATATTGCAAATATTTTGACCTGTTCTGTTGTTTTTAAACTATATTTTTGTGGTCACTGTACATGATTGAGAAATGTATATAGATAGTCCTTTTCTTTGTAGCCTTTGCTTTTTATTTCTCCTCTACCCTAAATTTACAAAAATGTTATATTTTTTGTAATGCTTTTATGATATTTGTTTTATGTTTTTTTGATTCATTTGGAATTCATTTTTGTGTGTAGGGTGTGAGTCAAGTATCTAAACTTAATTTTGTTTCAATAAATTTTATTGATCGTCCCAATAGAATTTAATTTCCCCCAGTTTGAGATCCCATCACCTTCATGTTCACTTACCACACAATGCACTCACTCACACACACAACTAAATTCTAAATTCTTGACTCCTTTTTAAGACTTTTTTATCTAGCTATTAATCTAGGTTTCAAGAAAAGAATCTTTGCTTCCTTGGGCAAACATTTATCTATGCTTTAGTATTTATTAATTCTGCATTTCTTTCTTGGCTACTTTGTTTTTTTGTTTTTTGCTTCTTGAGTTGAATGCTCAATGGATCCATTTCATTAAAATTTTTTTTCTATTTGCATTAAAGACTATAAAACTTTTTCAGAATACCTCTCTGACTACAGTTTATAGGTTTTGATATGCACTGCCTTGTGCTTGTTTTAAAATAGTTCCCAGTTCTGTTTGAGATTTGTTTTTTAATATTTATTTACTTGTATCATATAAATGGGGTTTTTTTTTGAGCTAATATATTACTGCCGGAAACATTTGCTTTTCTGAGTTACACTCTGATCTTGAAAACCATTGTAAACAGCTAGATGAAGCAAGAGTACATTAAGTCCTACATATATATTTTTATTTTTTAGTGACCATATATCCTTGTTATAGGTGTAAAATTAGAAAATTTATTGTACCTTTACCATACTTGGCCTACTGCCTCCTAAATTCTGAGCACACTCTCTCCTCAAAGGTCTCATATTAGATCTCAAGAGATAATTTGAGGATACAGGTTTTAAAATAAATTATGTCTGTTGTTGACAGGTTGGGTGTGAGAGGAAAGATGCACATTCAAGGCACATTTTCCCTCTACCTATAATATATGTTTTTTACTTACTTGAAGACCCCTTTAGAAAAAGTAGCAAAATCAGCGGTCTTATTTAATCAAAATATTTTTAAATGTACAAAAAAGGGTCATGTAGAAAGCATATTGTAAAAAGATACTGATTTTAAGAGTAAAAGAATATGAAAAGCTTCTATTATGTCCTGCACAGCCAGTTACTCCCATAAAACTTCAGTACTGTGAAGATAAGCAAAGGATACTCATACCCACATACCCTCTGGCCACAATTCTCAATTAAGAACTAGCATACTGGATGACAAGCAAAATTGTTGCCTAAAAATATTCATATCCAGTCATCTAAGCAAATCCCAAGAGATGGACATTCTAAGAGGAGAAAAGAGATATATATAGAGAGAAAGAGCACTCAGCAGTGGGAGATGTGAAGAGCAGCAGTCTAGGCAGAGAGGGTGAATGATTTGCTGTGTCTGTTTTTCTCAGCTTGTTTTAAAGTTCTCAGATGAATTGGGTTCTTGGCTATTCTTTTGCTATTCATTTATATTTTATGGAATTATGTTCAGTGAAAGTGCCTTATGAGATTTCTGCTTTGAGAAACCTGCTGAGATTATCTTTGAAGCCTCATAGTGGCCAGTTTTTGTGAGGGTTTCCTGTGTTTGAAATGAATGTGTATTTTCTGCTCTGTACAAAGCTCTCTATTAAATCCTTCCTGTTTATTATATTATTTGTATCTTCTAGATCCTCTTTTTTTGGGGTCAACTTAATCTGTTAAGTTTTGGAAGAGGTGTGTTAATGTATCCATTATGAGGGGGATATGTCCATTTCTTGCCTTTCTATCAGTCTTTGTATCCAGTATTTTGGAATTAGTAGTCAGGTGCATCAAGGTTGATGACTGTATATATAGATTCTGCTTTTTATTAATTCAATATATTTTTTCTTTGTCCTCTTTGATGCTTTCATCTTGGAATTCTACTGTCTGGAAGTGATACTGATTCAGTATCTATTAGTTAGTGTTTGCCTGCTATTTTTTTTTTTTTGTCCTTTTTGCATTATTTTGTTTTAGGAAGTATCCCCTAATTTTTAGAATTTCTGCTTTTATAGAAGAACTTAGCCTTGAATTTTCACTGATTAGTAACGTGTTTGAATTCATTCCTGCCGTATCATCCTGTGTTTCATCTGTAAAATGCTGCCTGTTGTCCTTTTTAATTAAAAAATAAAAAAATCTTTCTTGCCTTTGTTGGATTGTTGTCTTCAATTTTCTTGCTTTTTTATTCTAATAATTGAAAGTAATACATCTCAATTCTTTTTTTGTTGTTAAGATTTTATTTATTTTTGACAGAGAAAGAGAGTGCACAAGCAGGGGAAGCAGCAGTTAGAGGGAGAGGGAGAAGCAGGCTCCCCGCTGAGCAGGGAGTATGATGTGGGGCTCGATCCCAGGACCCTGGGATCATGACCCAAGCCGAAGGCAGACGCTTAACCGTCTGAGCCACCCAGGCGCCCCAATACATCTCAGTTCTATATTTTTCCAGTAATTACCCTTAAAACTTTAATTTGCACATTGACAGTTATTTCCGTCCCCCCAATCAGTGTTGATTTAAGTGCATCTACATTCCTCATCCTCTCTTGTACCATTTGAACAAGATGAGAACCTTAATTTCCTTCCCTGTCATCACTACTGCTCAGTTGGAGATCATCTGGAATGGTCATCAAGATTATTATTAATTTTGGGAGCGCCTGGGTGGCTCAGTCGGTTGAATGTCCAACTTTTGATTTTGGCTCAGGTCATGATCTCAGGGTTGTGGGATCAAGCCCCAAGTCAGGCCCCATGCTCAATGGGGCGTCTGCTTGGGATTCTCTCTCTCCTCCTCTCCCTCCCCCCCCCCCCCGCTTGTGCTCTCTCTATAAAAAGAATAAATAAATCTTTGAAAAAAGATTATTTTTACTTTTTTCTTATAATCAGTACCTATATAACTAATTATATATTTTCTTTACTTTTTTTTCAAGGTTTTATTTATTTATTTGAGAGAGAGAGAGAGAGCACAAGCCATGGGGAGGGACAGATGGAGAAGGAAAAGCATGCTTCCTGCTGAGCAGGGAGCCCGATGCGGGGCTCGATCCCAGGACCCTGGGATCGTGACCTGAGATGAAGGCAGATGCCTAACGACTGAGCCACCCAGGCGCCCCTATTTTATTCTTTTCTTACTAGTTTTTGTTGTTGTTGTTCCTTGTCTCTTGGATTGTACTGTATTTTGCTAAAAGATATCCTCTGGTAATTCTTTCAGAAAAGGGGCCTGAATAATTCAGTAAACTTTCTGTGTTTGTCTGTTAATTAGATGTTGCTGCATTAATGCTACGTAGCGGTTTACTCATGGTCTTGTGACTTACAGTGACAAACATATATTTTGCTTACTTGTGGGTCTGTGGATTCGCTGGGGTTTGGCTCCTTCTGGTCAGGCTCGGCTGGGCTTGGCTCCAGCCATGAGTTGGATTTGGATCAGCTCCATGTATTTTATTATAGGAGAAGCAGCTCCCTGGAGCATACTCTTTTCAGGGCAAATCAGAGGAGCTTGAGAGGCTGGGCTAGACCGTGCAAACACATCCCAAGTTTTTTCTTACCCATCATTGGTCAAAGCAAGTCACATGGCAAAGCCCGAAGCGAGTGGGGTGGAGGGGGGGGTATACCTTCCTCTTTCTGTGCTGGGAGGTACTTCAAGGTACCGGAGCCAAGAAAGGGGGTGAAGAACTGGGAACAACAATCCAGTTTACCATAATGTAACTGGAATTATTTTTCCCCCCTCACACTTGAATGATAGTTTGGTTGGGTACAAAATTTTCTGTTCCCCCCTATCCCTTCCTCTTTAATAAAGCCTATTTATTGTCTTGTATCTGGAAGATTTCACTTGTGCTCTTTTTGATAGTTTTTACTTAAAATTTTTAAGATTTCTGTTTGTGAAAGAATGTGTACAAACAATTGCCAGAAAATTAATTACAATTTCTTTTTGGGCCTTCTTCTGCTTCCTCTGAATTCTTTTTCTGGAGAATTCTTCCACTCATGAGTTTGTGCTTTTTCTTGATGATCATTTTCTTTAAATACTTGTCCCTTTGTGGATGTGTTCTCTAGTTTTGTCTTGGAGGTTGCCTGAATGCTGTATCTTCTTTGCTACAATCTAGTAATGGGGGTTGGGGGGGGGATAGGCCAGGCTGTGGGGTGAGCAGGCCCACTCTTGATGTGGTCTCTGATCTCATCTCTCAGGGAATCTTGTAAGCTTCTGGTCCTCTGAGCACACCTGCCCCTTCTGGTTATCTAGCACAGTTGGGAATTGTTTTCTCTTATAAAGCATACTTTATTGTCATCTCTAGAGATCTGGGATGAGACAGAAGGCAGGTATGCATGCTCTGGCTAGTTTAATCTCAGATACTTTTCTGGGAATAAGTGTTATAAGGGTGCAAGAGCCTAAGGACCAAAGAGAGAGGGTCAGGAAAGGAAGCGAGATGTGAAAATGCTCTCCACATGTCTCCCTTCCTGCAGTACAGGCCTGGCTCAGGCTCTGGGGACCATCACTCGGCAGGGGTGCAGGTAAGATCTGATCTTGCCTTCCTCTTCCTTCTGCCTCTCCTAGCATCCCACTCCCCCCATGCTAAGGCTGGTTGAACAAAGCTGGCCATGGCTCTGGGCCTTTCTCTCCTGGTTTTTGCTAGCCATGAGCACCCTCTCTCTACGTGGTTGGTATTCACATGGTGGGGTGGTACATCTCTGTGCTCTTTGGAGAACTCAACATCCCCCCCCCCAGCTGCCCAGCTGCACACTTCCCTGATGTGGGAGGTCCCCTTGGGCTCAAGCACTTTTCTTTTTAATGTATCTTTCATTCCAGAGAGGGCTTGGAATTCTTTGCCAGCTGAAAGATGCATTCATTTGCTTGTCAAACATTTGGTGAGTGTTATGTGCCAGGTATTTGGGTGAAAGGCTGGGCATACAAAGATATTTTGCAGAGGTCCTATTTTCTCTACTTCATCCATTAGAGAAAGACCTGCATGTAAGGTTATAATAATTACAAAAATATATGATATGGTGTCATTTCTGCTTGCTGAGGTGGGGAGGTGGATGGACAGGTTGGGAAAAGTTTTATAGAGGATAGGAGTCTTAACTGAGTCTTGAAAGGTAATGGGTGTTTTCTGAGTGTTGTAAAGGAAGAGAGGAGTGTGGATAGTGAGGCTTTGCAGTAGATGGTGGGTCCAGACCTCCATTCCAGGCAGCGAGGCAGTGAATCCCCAGATTCTTCTGACCACGGGACGTGCAGCCTCCTTGGTTTTGGGGTTTCAGAAAAACCCATCTGGTTGGCATGAGAAGGAGGAACTGGATGGAACAGATCAGATGTGGGGACACTTTTAAGAGGCTGTTCAGGGTCCTGAGAGCTGGTCAAGAAAAAAGTACCCATGAAGGTATTCCTGCTTGGGAACAACCTCTGTGCACACTCACACACATGTATACACACACACACATGCACACTCACACGCTGCCAGATACAGAAGCTGTTGGACCACAATCACTGCTCAGGCTGGTGCCAGGCCACACACACCATGGAAGGACAGAGTCTGTGGGAATGACAGTGCCTCAGAACCCATTTCCTTAAAAAGTGTCCTTCTCGGAGCCCTGGGGCCAGAGACCGGGATGAGCCCGAGCAGCGTAGTAGGGCCTCAGGATGTAGTCTCCCACCTCATTTGGTGGCAAGATGGGAAAGGAGTCAGATCTGGACAGCTCAGGCTTAGTTAATCAGTGTATTTGGAAGGGGCTGCTGACTCATCTAAGGAACACTTTCTTATTGTGCATCAGAGGGAGACAAACAGGAGAAGGTGGGTGGTTTGTCCAGTCCTGATCTGTGTGCCATTAATGAAGATTTCATAACCTTGGCCAAAGGCCCCTAGGAAATCAGGGTACGTGATTATTTCAGGGACCCATCTTGTGGCCAAACAAGTGAATTTACAAGTGTTTGGAGTTCTGTTACTTTTGTCCTGTTAAGTTACACATGTCCGTTTACCAGTTAGGCCTACTTCCAGGGCCTGCGATGTGGCCTTCCAGGTTTCCTTCTCCGTGATGGAAGGCCTCTGGCACAGAGCCTCGTCATTAAAATCCAGGTCCAGGACAGGAGTGTTCTACGTGTTGGAAATGGTGTTATCCAGTCCATAGTTAATGCTCGTTATAATTGGATTTAATTTCCAACAAAACTCAACTGAAAACCCCCTCTTGCCTTCAAACAATTTTCTTGTAGAAGAGCTATAATTAAGGTACCCATGGCGCATTGTCAGATTTTATTTTGGGTTGAAATGTCTCATGTTTGATTTTGGCACAGAAACGATTTCTCTTGGAGAGTGTTGTAAAATATCCTTTCAGCTGTTTTCTTGTAATAGAAAAGTAGAAAAAAAAATCTTCACTTTTGTGTACATTACCCAAAAAAGACTTACTGGGCCTTAGTCATGAGCTTGAAACTGTTAGGTGTTGTACGGGGTGGGGAGTGTTTACCAAACAAATGCAAAAACACTTCATTTATTTAGAGGCCACTTTTCTGGCAGCCTGGATCATCTGGAACACAGCCAACAACAGGGATGTAGTAAAAACAGCCACTGAGCTGCCAAAATGTTATTAAAACTCCCAAGTACCCAAGCTCTGGCTGGTAACACACAAGTCTGTTACCCTGCTCCTCAGAGTTAATTTAATCTTAATTTAGATACAATAAAAATGATCTTGGCTACATAATTTCCTTGACCCTCAGCAAATCCTCAGTAAGGACTGAAAGGAGGAGCCTTCCAAAAGTAGGTCCCCTAAAGTCAGAGGGACAAGTAGCAGGCTGACAGCAAGGCAGGAGGGAGGAGAGCTGCAGAAGTGGGATTACTGAGCTGTAAGGACAGGAGACAGAAAGGAGTATAGCAAGGGATGGAGGGTAGCACCAAGTCGGGGGGCGGGGGGCTCCGATTTGGATCCATTTAGAGACTGGGTAATTACGGAGAAAACTTCATCCTGTGATGAAAATAAGGGCCCCTTTGGAGCTTTGGATTCAAGGAACATTCACTTTCTGGGCTCCACTGCTCCTTGATCTTTCTCGAGGGTTCCTCTGAGAAACACAGACAGCCTTGCATGGTCTAAGCACTCAGAAATTCCACGGGGGTCTGCTTCTGTCTGGTTAGCTGTGGAAGTGGAGGCAGCGCCTTGCACAGAGTGGGCATCAAAAATATCTGCTAGCTCTTCAGTTCCAGAACAAGGTGGCATATACTCACTCTCCCCTGTTCCTCCCTCTAAATATAACTAGATGCACTGGAAATTCTTCAACAGACAATGAGACAAGGACTCTGAGAGCTCGAATGATGCCATAGGTGGGAGGGGAGGCCCTGGCCTCATTCCTGCCAGGCTCTGGTGGAAGTCCTGACCCTGCTCCCTGTCAGGACTACCGAACAGGGAGGGAATCCAGCCTTCCCAGGTGGCCTCCACTGACGCCTGGTCTCCACGGGGTGGGAGGGGTGCTGCTTGGTGAAGATGAGCATCCCGACTCTCTACTCACTCTTCTCTGACACCATGCTAACAGGGCGTTGGACCGACTCCTTCTAGCCTAGTGGGGGTAGAAGTCTAGGCTCTCCATTCGATTGTTGGTGTGGGTAGGGGTGGGGCCACTGTTTTTTTTCTATGGTATTTGGTTGGAGTCGGGTGGTTATTGTCTAACGGTGTTCTGTCTTGTTGGACTGACCTCTTCCTGGTCCTTCGGCTAGACAGAGCAGGCTTTTGTTGGGGTCGCTTTTATGTGTGTCCATTTGTGTTTCCAGTTCACTGGCTTCTTTAACTCCAAGTGCGGGCGGGGTCCACTCCAAGAACTCATTGTTTTGTTACTCGGGTTCTGAGTTCCCTGGCTAATCTCCTTCTCTCCACCTTTCAGAGTCTCTCATTCTGTCTCTTAACGTTACACTTAATGTCCAGGTTTTTTGTTGGACTTAGCAGGACGAACAAGGAAGAGTATGTGTAATTCATCTTCCTGTGAGCTGAGATTCTGGCATCATGTTTTTAATTATAAGAAACTTACTTATTTTATCTAACATGTGATAGATTCCAGTGCCGGATTCTTAATTTTATAAATGTGATCAAACTCCAAATACAACAGAAGCACCCCTGATGGGGCTGTGTTCTAAATACTATGCACCAATTATACTGATGTTTATAACTGTGACTGACTTCTGTGAGCAGATCTTATAATCTGAACTTTCACCGTAGCTTTCTTCTTAGAAATCCATGTGGAGAAATGCTGTACTCTACTGGGCTTAGGTAAGATTAGCATCTGAACATGTTCCTTAACAAAGCTACTATTTCTACACAAACCACTTTATGTCAGGAAATCTACTCGACATTTCTTAAAGGAACACAACCAGCAAATTCACACACTTGAATTAGCAGAGGGAGAAAAAATCGTTCAGTAAAAGTGGTGGGGTCTGCCTTATGCAAGAAGGATGGTAGATGCTGGAAGATGGAAAAGGAGAAGTGGTCCCCAATCCAACAATTCACTGTCAGTGGGAGAGAGAAATGCAAAGAAGCAGTTCCAGTTCAGTGTGACAGGTGCTGGGGCAACCGTGGAGAGAGCCGCTCTCTGGCAGGGGAGGATGACAGGGCACAGATGTTAGGAAGGTGTAATGGAGAGGTGAGAAGCAATATCTGAGCTGAGATTGGGGGGGGGGGATGGTGGGATGGAGGGAGCAGCATATGCAGGGCTTGTGGAAGAGAACCATTACTGCCGAGGGAGATGAGGACGTGGAGCAGTGTTAGAGGACTTGGCTAGAAGTACCGGCAGGGAGACATTACAAAACACCTGGATGCCCTAGACTGGGTGAAAACTTTTTAAAAAGAGTTTTTAAAAAGAAAAAGTGACATGGAAGAAATAATGCTCTTTAGGTTTTGATTTGTAACTTTGCAGTAGTTAAAAATAGGGAAGCAAGATAGAGAAGATGAAAAAATGGGAAACCCATTATTTATGGAAAAAAATGGAGGTGACATTCTCTAAAGGCATTATTGATCCAAAAAAATACAAGAGCAAGGCAGGGTCTGCACACATGATGGGAAACATCCAGTGGAAGGGGCATCTCTCTTCTGATGTTCGGTGACCCTGAGGTGTAGAGCCAAACTCCGTGTTGACCACAGTCAGGCCGATTATTTCTCTTCAGTGATGTTTTCACAGAGCAATGTGCAGATACACAGGCTACCTCCTGACGTAGTGGGTTCCCTGTCACTGGAAGTATGCAAATGTCAGAAACGTTGGCTGGCCACCCACCAAATTATTTGAAAATTTAGGTAACAAGTGGGTAATTGGATGAGGTGATCTTCTGGGTCCCTTTTTACCTCTGAGAATCTGTGCTTCTCTTTTGAACCTTGAGTAGGGTCTCGTGTAGAACAAAGTAGGTTATTGGTAAATATTTGCTGATAGCCCAAGTGGAAATCATGTTGGGATCAAAGCATGAAACACACAAGCCTGTCACTACCCACTCTGAGGGAAATGAAAATTTTACAATATTTATTTATGTTTTCTCCATGTATCTTTTTTTAAAATTTTATTTTATTATGTTATGTTAATCACCATACATTACATCATTAGTTTTTGATGTAGTGTTCCATGATTCATTGTTTGCATATAACACCCAGTGCTCCATTCAATACGTGCCCTCCTTAATACCCATCACCAGGCTAACCCATCCCTCCCCCTTTTTTTTAAGCCCTTACCAGAATTTTTAGTCCTTCCACACTTAGTATGATTCCTTTAGAGAGTTATGCTGGGAACCTGCCATGGGTTTAGCTGGGTAAATTCTTCCACTAAATCTAGATTGGACCATGTGCCTGGCATGCCCCAGAATCAAACTTGGTCCAAGTTGGTATTATTTTGACCCTGGGCCATTCTATCCTATTGCAGACTCAATATTTTCAGTTAGGAGGGAGCTTACCCAGCTATGGGGGATGGGGGAGGCGGGGAGGGCTGGGTGGCAGAGGCAAAACACAGACTTTGCAGGAAATACTGTGCTTTCCTTCACTGACTGTTTTCTCACACATTCATTTTCCCTCCTTTTCTCTTTTCCTTATCTCCTACCCAGCCCTGCTTATTAATAATAAAGGCAAAAATAAATAATAACCAACATATTGGATATTTGTAGTGTTTGAGACAGTGTGATGCACATTCAGTCTCCCTAGACATAGGTTTTTTTTAAATTATTTCCATTTAATAGATGGGGAAACTGAGGCCCAGAGGGACTGAGGAACTTGCCTGAGCTTACAGAGTAAAGCCTCTGACTCCTGAGCCTGAGTCTTAGAGTCTCACTTGTGAAGGCTCATTTGATCTATTTTAAAGGTTCAAGGAGAGTCTCTTTGCTTTTGCCAAATAGTGCCCTTCTCCCTCCTCCCCACCAAGATGTTTGGGGATGTTAGGAGGCTTGTGTCTGTGAAAAATTCTTCATCACAAGTGAATTTTCACAGGCTGAGCATGCTCATATAACCACCACCAAGATCAAGACACATGCTCTGTGCATCAGACACAAGACACACGTCAGAGCGACCTCCACCCTGACCCCCATCCCTGTAGGAGGCTGCATCTGTTCTTGAGCTCCTTCTAAGTGGGACCAGCATGTCCTCTTTTATGTCTGGTTACTTCGGCTCAGTGTCTGTAAGATCCATCCAGCAGTGTGCTCTGGTAAGTTGGCTCTCAAAAAACGAAAAAAAAAAAAAAGAAAAAAAGAAAGGCTCTGTTTGGAGTGTTTGCCAATTTCAGTGGTATAAACACTCCCACCATGGCTGATTTCAAGCCATGATTTAAGAATCAGCTTGGAAAATTCCAAAATATTTCATAATCAGCTCTTAGGACCTGGTATGAGCCAGCCACACCATGCCATGGGATTCATTCATGTTGTGATGTGTAGTTGTGTATCGTTTGTACTCGTTCAGCATTCTTTGTGTGAACGTATGTAGATTCTTTTGATTGTAGCCTTTTGGCTAAAGTCACCAGTTTTCAGAAAGAGCCTCTTTGGGGGGATTCCATTTACGTTGCTGCCAGAGGGCAGAGGCATGAGCTCTGGAGCCAGAAACCAGCAGTTGGAGCCCCATCTCCACCGGTACCTCTCCTGCCCCATGTTCTCAGCCTCAGGTCTGTGGACAGGAAGCACCAGGCCTGCCTCACAGGCTCTGAGCACACTTGGTACTCAGTAGGTGCTCAGTAAATGTTTCCTCCATCCCTTTACTTCTCTTGTTCATCCCAGGGAGGATGACTGTACTTTGGGTGAAATCTTGTGGAGAAGGACGGATCTGTGTTCCTGCATGGATCTCTGGGGTTTTTACCCTGGTGCCCAGAGCACCTGCAGGATTCCTCAGCTTTATTTCCATTTGGTCTCTCCGAAGAAGAGAAAAAAGAGAAGGGAAGGAAAGTAGGAAGGATGAAGGGAAGGTGAAGGAGAGAGGAGGGAAGGCAGGCAGGATGGAAGGAAGGAAGGCAGGAAGGAAAGAAGGCCTGTTAGTTTTGTCTCTGTGGGTCTGGCCTGGAAGAGTTTTGTGTTTCCAAACTGACCACCTGATTTGGCTGGCTGTGATGGGTCCAAGAAATCTGTTCACGTGGAACAGATTTGGAAATGACATTCGCTTTGTTCCAGAGCTGCCTTCCTGCTTCTAAACCAATCACCACAGCCCAGGCGTCCTCTGGAGAGAGACCCCATCTCCAGTGGACCGTGAAAG
Source organism: Phoca vitulina (assembly GCF_004348235.1). Taxonomy (NCBI): domain Eukaryota; kingdom Metazoa; phylum Chordata; class Mammalia; order Carnivora; family Phocidae; genus Phoca; species Phoca vitulina. Next base: position 10,723,045 of record NW_022589715.1, on the reverse strand, counting down.
GAAACTCAAGGAAAGAATGAGAAATGAATGACACAAGTGCAAAAAAAGAGTGTCACAGACTGACAGACAGTGTACCTACAACTTTTCAGGGTGAAGGTGAGTGGAGACTGGACGACAGAGGGGCCCCTGGGGCCTGAGGGCAGAGGGAGCCGGCCACACGGAACTTGCTGCCCACCAAGGCAGGCGTCCACCGCCGTGAGCTGCTCCTGAAGGGGGCAAGCAGTGTCTTCCATGGAGCTGACACCAGCGAGCTTTCTATCTGCAGCAGGCAGGAAAGTCATCTCTTGCCTCCTTCTCGGATTGTGAAAATACACGGATTGTGGCCAAGCAAAATAAAATGCCCCTCCCTGCCTGCAAGTTCAAGCTGCGTCCCTCTGACAGCTGGGTGTGATGGACTACAGCGTCTGCTTCCAAACCTGTGCCTGTTTGCTTTGGATCCCCCTCCAACACCCCAGTCCCAGGACTTGGGGCCTCGCAGTGAAAGCTGCTGGTTTCTGTGACCTTTTGAATCAACTTCTTGTGTCCCACGGGCAAGGGCCACATCCAGATCCCCCAGCTGGAGCCCCACGTCCCAGCCACCTGTCTGTGGTTCCTGCCGCTGCTGTTTCCCCAGGGCTTCTGGGAGGAGAATCTAGAAGAGATATGGCATTGTGGAAGGAACAGAAAGAGTAAGATCTCGGAACTGGCTGCACCTCATTTGAGATCCTGGCTCTGCAACATGCTGGTTGGGTGACCCTGGGTGGATATGAGCTCCCACGTGTTGGGCCCCATGTAATTCCTTTGAGAGCCCAGCCAGCTGGGATTCTGACCTGCTTTGCGTGGGCAGAGGTGGAAATGCCACTGCAGGACTGAGCAGTGTTTGCACCTGTGTTGGTCTGGCCGCAGAGCCACCTTCTCCCTCCTGCCCCACACTCTTGATGCCGTGGGCTTGGGAATGCGGCTGGGCACTGCCTTCCCGTGGGTCCCCCTCACTCTCTTCACGGGCAAGGTGAGGGGCGCCAAGGGACCTTCTGTTCGCGGTTAGGCATGTTTGGTCCCTCGTTCTTTTACCGTTAGAGATTGAGATTGCTTCTAATTTTTTACTATCATCAACAAGGCTGTGTAAAATGTTTAGGATCGTGAGTCTTTTCTCCATTCCTCTTTATGAGATGTAGCTAAAAGCTGAATTACTAGGTACAAAACAGTTCAGGCTTTAAGTGTAATACCTGTTGCCAAATTTCTCTCAGTAAGAGTTTTGGTGGCTTATGTACTTCCCTCACTCAGAGACTTTTTCCTTGACGCTGGAGGGCCTCAGTTAAGGTCAAGGACAATGCTGTTTGGATCCTTGTTAATGCTAACAAAATACCCAATGTGTGCATGTGTGTGCTGGGGGGAGGGAGGCCTGCATAATTATTTTGTATTAAAAAAAAGCCCTCGGGGCGCCAGGGTGGCCCAGTGGCTTGAGCATCCGACTCTTGGTTTTGGCTCAGGCTAAGATCTCAGGGTCGTGAGATTGAGCCCGGCATTTGGCTCCATGCTTAGCATGGAGTCTGTTTGAGATTCTCTCTCCCTCTTCCTCTGCCCCTCCCACTTGTGCTCTCTCTCTCTCAAATAAATAGATAAATCCTTAAAAAAAAGGTAATCCTCAAAGACATCCTTTGTGTCTTCCTGATCCATTATTTAAATCCCTTTGTATATAGGCAATGCACAGAGGCTATAAGGAAATTTGGAAAATATTAAAAAAAAAAAAAAGAAAGGAAAAAAAGTATCTTGCCAGAGATGGAGAAGTTGTGGGAGGTTTTCTTTTTCTAGTCAAACTGTTTTTACACTAAAAATGGGAGAGGAGGGGCATCCTTAACCAGAATGTGAACCCAGCTCTCCTAAATGTTAAACATAGAGACAATGCCTGTCAATTAACTTTCACATTGGAAAAAAATGGAAGTCCCTTTGATGCACTTGGGAACCAAAGTCCAAACCTGGCCTGTCCATCCTCTGGCCCAGGCAGGCTGGTGAGTTTTAATTTAGCCGTGTGCCTTCGTGCGTGTGCCTCCCAGCCTCTGTTAACGTAAGGCCATCAGGGTGGACCTAATCTGAGCTCACTGGCATCCTTATAAGAAGAGAAAATTTGGACACACAAGAGACACCAGGGGTGCGCACAGAGGGATGACTGTGAGGGCATGGCAAGAAGTTGGTCATCTGTGAGCCAAGGAGAGAGGTCTCAGAAGAAGCGAGACCCGCCGACTCTCTGATGTCAGACTTGCAGCTGCAGGATCTGTAAACTCCCTGGCATGTGGTATTTTGTGATGGCCCAACCCGAGACAGCACCCTCTCCTCTCACAGTGAGGCGCACTACACAGACAGCTCTATCCCAGCCTTTACCCACTCGCCTTTGCTCTCTGGGCACTTTCCTGCATCCCTGTCTCCCTGCTGACCAGGAGGATAAGGTTCCATCTCTGTATCTGGGCATTTGAGAACATGGGCGGATGGCCCTCTCCCGGCCACGCTGATTTGCTGGCTCTTCGCCAAACTTACTCTGGCTCTGCTCCTGCCACCTGCCTCCCCTAAATATGCTTTCCCCTGCCCTCCTTCCCGGCCTGGGTGTGACCTGCAGCTCTGTCACCATGCAGCCCTCCGGCAGTGCATTTATAAATACAGCGGTGTCCACAGCGCCTACCATGGTCCCTCTCACATACTCTGTTTTCAACCAGCCTTAGATGACAGTGACTTTTGAAAAAGTGAGGATTGAGGATTTTTTTTTTTTAATTTTATTATGTTATGTTAGTCACCATACAATACATCATTAGTTTTTGATGTGGTGATCCACGATCCATTGTTTTCATATAACACCCAGTGCTCCATGCAGTACGTGCCCTCCTTAATACCCATCACCGGGCTAACCAATCCCCCCTCCCCCCTCCCCTCTAAAACCCTATTTGTTTCTCAGAGTCCATAGTCTCTCATGGTTCATCTGTCCCTCTAATTCCCCCCCCCATTTTTCCCTTCCTTCTTCTAATGTCCTCCATGCTATTCCTTATGTTCCACAAGTAAGTGAAACCATATGATAATTGACTTTCTCTGCTTGACTTATTTCACTTAGCATAATCTCCTCCAGTCCCATCCATGTTGATGTAAAAGTTGGGTATTCATCTTTCTGATGGCTGAGTAATATTCCATTGTATATATGGACCACATCTTCTTTATCCATTCATCTGTTGAAGGGCATCTGGGCTCTTTCCACTGTTTGGCTATTGCGGACATTGCTGCTATGAACATTGGGGTGCATATGGCCCTTCTTTTCACTACATCTGTGTCTTTGGGGTAAATACCCAGTAGTGCAATTGCTGGGTCATAGGGTAGCTCTATTTTTAAATTTTTGAGGAACCTCCACACTATTTTCCAAAGTGGTTGTACCAACTTGCATTCCCACCAACAGTGTAAGAGGGTTCCCCTTTCTCCACAACCTCTCCAACGTTTGTTGTTTCTTTCCCTGTCCATTTTGGCCATTCTAACTGGTGTAAGGTGGTGTCTCAGTGTGGTTTTGATTTGGATTTCCCTGATGGCTAATGATGATGAACATTTTTTCATGTGTCTGTTAGCCATTTGTATGTCTTCTTCAGAGAAGTGTCTGTTCATCTCTTCTGCCCACTTTTTGACTTGATTATTTGTTTTTTGGGTGTTGAGTTTGAGAAGTTCTTTATAGATCTTGGATACCAGCCCTTTATCTGTAGTGTCATTTGCAAATATCTTCTCCCATTCTGTGGGTTGCCTCTTTGTTTTGTTGACTGTTTCCTTTGCTGTGCAGAAGCTTTTTATCTTGATGAAGTCCCAAAAGTTCATTTTTGCTTTTGTTTCACTAGCTTTTGGAGATGTATCTTGAAAGAAGTTGCTGTGGCCGATGTCAAAGAGGTTACTGCCTATGTTCTCCTCTAGGATTTTGATGGATTCCTGTCTCACATTGAGGTCTTTCATCCACTTTGAGTTTATCTTTGTGAATGGTGTTAGAGAATGGTCGAGTTTCATTCTTCTGCATGTGGCTGTCCAATTTTCCCAGCACCATTTATTGAAGAGACTGTCTTTTTTCCATTGCATGTTTTTTCCTGCTTTGTCAAAGATTATTTGACCATTGAGTTGAGGGTCCATATCTGGGCTCTCCATTCTGTTCCATTGGTCCATATGTCTGTTTTTGTGCCAGTACCATGCTGTCTTGGTGATCACAGCTTTGTAATATAGCTTGAAATCGGGCAATATGATGCCCCCAGCTTTGTTTTTCTTTTTCAACATCTCCTTGGCGATTCGGGGTCTTTTCTGATTCCATACAAATTTTAGGATTGTTTGTTCCAGCACTTTGAAAAATGTCATTGGAATTTTGATCAGGATGGCATTGAAGGTATAGATTGCTCTGGGTAGCATAGACATTTTAACAATGTTTATTCTTCCGATCCATGAGCATGGAATATTTTTCCATCTTTTTGTGTCTTCTTCAATTTCTTTCATGAGTGTTTTGTAGTTCCTAGAGTATAGAGAGGATTGAGGATTTGACGCAGAATTAAATTCTTCATGCTTCAAGACCCCTGTCTTCTGTTTCTGCAGATATTAGAGAAATGATAAAAAATTATGACCAAGTTGGGTTTATCCCAGGAATGCAAGCCTGGTAAAATATTAGAACCAAAATCAATGTAGCTCACTGTATTAGCAGAATGAAGGATTAAAATAAGGTCATTTCAATAGATGGGTAAAGCATTTGACAAAGTTTGATATGCATTCATGGTAAAAAACTGTCAGTAAGCTAGGAACAGTAGGGAATTTCCTCAAACAGTAAAAGACATTTACAAAACTCCTACAGGCGGATCACACTTAGAGGTAAAAGCCTGAATTGTTTCCTGAGCCCATTCACTCCTCCCCAGGAAAGCTTTCCTGACCCCTTGACCAGGTCAAACGCCCATTATACATTCCCCCAGGACCACCCTCTCCTCCAGAGCAATGCTCACAACTTCAATTGAAACTGTGTTCATGCCACTATTTGGTCAACGTTCGTTGGCAGTGAGTTCCGTGATGATAGCATTCTTTTTTTTTTTAAGATTTTATTTATTTGAGAGAGAGAGAATGAGAGACAGAGAGCATGAGAGAGAGGAGGGTCAGAGGGAGAAGCAGACTCCTTGCTGAGCAGGGAGCCCGATGTGGGACTTGATCCCGGGACTCCAGGATCATGACCTGAGCCGAAGGCAGTCGCTTAACCAACTGAGCCACCCAGGCGCCCCCGTGATGATGGCATTCTGCCCGGTGCCACTGTGCTGTGTCCACACCAGACTGAGGGAGCGACTGAGTGAGCGGCGGGCGCGGTCCTGCTTGCACAGAGCTTGAGGACTGGGCCTGGGGGAGATCTATCAAATGAGCCCATTTGTACACCCATGAACTCGGCAGCAAAGATGAGGCTTGTGGTTCACTCTGGCCCCCTCCCCCACGGAGAATAGAAGCTGGCGCTTTGTCTTCTGGCTCGAGGCTGGTGGGGGTCCTCCAGGCCTCTCACTGCCCCCCCCCCCCAACAAGTAGATGAGGTCCCTAGGGCCCGGGATGTGAAGCTGTGCACTGAAAGAACCACAAATGCTAGTTGAGAGCGAATGGTTGTGATAACTGCAGAGGGCGTCTGCGTGCAGCAAGTTCTGTGTGGTGGCTCGTTATGATCGATGCCCCGGATGGACACCTGCAGTTTGAAACCTTGGGCGGGATGCTGTAACTTGTAGGATCCTGGGGCAGAGCCCCTGCCGCTTAGGCTGCTTGCCTACCTGCCTTTGCTCTGGTCATCAGCAATCTGGCTTCTCTGTCCACGGTCACCAAACAGGACACAGGCCCCGGCCCAACCCCTTCTCCCGCCTGGAAGTGGACTTTCCCTTTCTTTCCAAGGATGAGTAGGCAGCTCCTCTCAGATAAAGGGGAGCAGTGCCAACTCCAGGACTTCTCCATCCGATGGTTGTTGGGGGAGGGGCAGGGCCGGGAGCTGTGCTGGCGCAGACTGTGCGAGTTTGAGAGGCTGGCTGCCGTCCACCGTGAGGACTAGGCGGCTGTGGCCGGAGCTGGGAGAGGCCCCTGGAGAAGTGTGTCAGGAAGAGGAGAAAAGGTGAAAAGGTGAGGGCAGGCAGGCGCCCCAGCTGTCTGGGGCATGTCCTGGCAGACTTGAGCCTCTGTTCACCGGCCTGGGCAAGTTTCCGTTCTGTGCCTTCTGAGAGGCGCCTTGTCAGCTGCTCCGTACGGCAAAGGGAAAGGGAGAGAGAAAGCAAGGCTTTCCTTCCCGAAGCCATCAGCCGTCGAAGCCACCCGTCAGCCGTAAAGTCTCTGAAGGACGCACAGCCCGTGTCTGCCGAGGCTGCCTCTCTCCTGAGATCTCCAAAGGATGATTGTTTTTTTTTATTTTTTTAAACGAAAATCATGACTCATGTAAGTATAAAATGAATGCACATTGAAGACTTTATTTGATTCATTTACTAATGAGGGAACCAGTTAGACGTTACCAGCAGTCCAAGGAGAATGCAACAGGCAAGTCGGAATACTGAGTGAATGTGCAAACAGGTGCAGAACGGACCGTGGCCGCTGGACGGACGGAGGTCACTTGCGTGTCTGTGGACGGGCACAGTGTGCATTCGTGCGGTGCTCTACCACTTACTGAGATGTCGCTCCTAGTCAAGGAAGGGCAGGGAGGCCCAGGAAGAGTATTCTGGAGGGAGCACGTGGTGATCTTTCTTGTCCATTTTAAATCTGTCACAGATCCAGGGAGAGGTGAGAGCAGAAGGAAATCTGGGTCTTCACCGAAACGAGAGAGCTGAAGCAGGAGACAGGCTTAAGATGAATGATGACAAACCCGTGCCCCGGGCTCCCTGATGTGCATGTGAGTAAGAAGTGGGGGCTGGGGAGAGAGAGGGGAGGGATAAATAGTACGTAAGTACGTACGTAAATAAGAGATTATAAAGGGAATAAATAAATGAAAAGATAAACGAGAGGGAAAGGGAAGAGACAAGCCTATAAGAAGCAAGAGGAGGCCTCAGGGAGGTGAGAGAAGAACTGTTTTTGCTCCTTCGCTCCTCGGCTCATTTCCTTGTCCATTCACTGAACATAGTTATTGGGCAGTGTGCTCCGCCCTGGAGTACAAGCTCAATCAGCTGCACTTGACCCTTACCACTCACATCCTACAGGGAAGGACACTGTGCGGTGGGCCGTTACACAGTGGTCCTTGTCCTGGTCCCTAGAGTCTGTGAATGTTACCGTACATGGCAAAAAGGAGTTTGCAGATGGGATTAAGTTCAGGACCTTGAGTTGGAGAGATGATTCTGGATCATCTGAATGGGCCTGATGTACTCACAGGGGTCCTGATAAGAGGGAGGCAGGTGATCAGAGGAGGAGAAGGCGATGTGATGGTGAAGCAGAGATCGGAGTGATGCGGACACAAGCCGCAGAGTGCTGGGGGCCTCTGGAAGCTGGTGGAGACAAGGAACACATTCTCTTCTGGAACCTCCAGCGGGAACCAGCCCTCCAACACCTCACCTGTAGCCCTATAGGACCTGGATTTTTGACTTTCAGAACTGGAAGAGAATAAATTTGTGTCATTTTCAGCCATTAAGTTTATGGTGATCTGTTACAGCAGCAGCAGGAAGTGAATACACACTCCGAACAAGTGCACTGTAGCATGATTGCAATGCAGAGCGCTCTGATGGGGAAACTGAGCCAGTCAGGGGAGCCACCGCCTGGTGTCCTGGGGGAAAAGGATTCCTGCTGACACCTGAGGGTTTTGGAGGATGTAGCTGGCAGAGTATTGGGCTTATTTTCGGTGGGGTGGGAGGGATGCTGTCCCAAAGTATACCGGAGGAGGGAATAATCTTGCAGAGGTCCCGAAGCAGTGTTTTCTTATGTATCAGGGGCAGAGGGAGGTTGGAGGCAGGAACCACTAATGTGTGGTTGTGGTGGTTTGCGCAGGGCATACAGGCCCGAACCCCGTCGTGGGGTGAAAATGCAAAGGAGAAGAATTATCAAGACGTTTAGGAGGCTTTTGCAGGAAGGTGGGTGCTGTATAAATTCAACGTGGTGGTTTTGGACAAAGGGTTTAAACCATTAATTAGGCATTTAAAATAAGTATTAGCTTGGGTGGGTGGCACCATGGAGCTAGCTGGTAGCCTTTCTGTGAAAGCAGCCTTGAACTCCCTTCTCTTGGTGTCCTTAGAAAATGTGAACTCAGAGGTACCCACATTGCCTGCGTCTGTTAATAACTGGGTAAAAAGAAAGATCATATTTACCACGGCCTTGATTCTGAGACTAGCCTACAGTTCACTTTAAAAAACCAGAAAGTGTTTTGCTCATCTATACATTCCTAAAGGCCACACAGGCAGAAGCCTTAGCAGCCCTGGACCAACTCTCCAAGAGGCTCATTGTGGAAGTCGTGATTGGCCAGGGTACATTTCTTGGGATATCAGTGGTCCGCACGCCCATTTACTACCTCGTGAGCATGTCTTTTGGCCAGCCACTTGAGGTACTTGTTTGTGATTGTTTATTTGCTCTTTAATCCTCAGAGCTTCTCCCATGATGAATGCTTGTGAGCCAAATTATTTGGCAGGAGACTTTGGTGTCGTGGCCAAATGGGGAGCGGCAGAATGAATGTCTTTTCTTTTCTTTTTTTTTTTTAAAGATTTTATTTATTTGAAAGAGAGAGCACATGAGAGGGGGGAGGGTCAGAGGGAGAAGCAAACTCCCTGCTGAGCAGGGAGCCCGATGCGGGACTCGATCCTGGGACTCCAGGATCATGACCTGAGCCGAAGGCAGTCGCTTAACCAACTGAGCCATCCAGGCACCCTGAATGAATGTCTTTTCAAAACTCTCCTCCTGTTGGCCCTCTCCTCTTTCTGGTTGTATACGTGTCCCTTTTACAATTCTAGTGGCTGTCGAACACACCAGAACAGCTGGTCCCACAGCACAGATTTCCACCGCCCCCCCCCCCCAGCCTGATACTGCATTGGCTCATGCTTTTTCACTGGAGGGTATGTGGTGGACCCTTTCTCTTGATTCCCCATATTCTTCACCTAAATTTCCATTTCTTATTAATTTATCATTTGCGGTGTTGGTTCTGTTTGGGGGATGCCTTGAAAGCTGCATGGGGTCTCACAGTGAGAGAGGGATCCATGCTCGGGTTCCCATGCAGGTGAATTTTGGATGATTTGTAACCGGTACAGTGGAAAAGTCCAGAATTGAGGGATGCAGGCCAGTATGAAAGACCCATAGATTTTAGGGCCCTCTGCCTGAAGGGTCATACGCCTGGGCAGCAAGAGCTCCCCTTAGCAGTGCTTTGTGAAGCTTGCACTGATCATTCTGACAGACATCTAACTTCAGTCTCTGTTAGAGTCTGTAGCATGTACTGAAAACTTTAGGGAGGGCCAGAAGGCATCCTCTCTCTGTGACCTGCTAACACAAGGAGCTAAAGTTGAGTGTGTTCTGGGCACAGCCATGTTCTTGCCCTTCCATGTGGGGCCAAGTGTGTTGCTGATCACTCAGGGATCAGCCTGTATATGGACATTGACATTCCTTAGAAATGTGGCAACTAAAGTGATTTCCTAAAATTGGTAAACACAGCATTTCTTCGTTCTGCTTACTAGGCTGTGCTCTTGTCCAGGGAATTATTTTTTCCTCTTCTAGAATAGATTAGATTAGAATAGAATAGATTTTTCCACCTTCTATTTCCTCCTCCTGTGGGATGATGATAGGCATCAGCAGGAGGGGTTCTGAATTTTTGCAGGTGTTTGTGTTCTGGTCGACATTGTGATGATGTTGATTCCTGGCACCCCATGTTGAAACAGGTCTTGTTAAAGCTTATTGGAAAAGAGCTACCCCATGTAACCTGGATTTGTTGGAGCTGCAATTTAGAAACAATTTCTTGGCAATACTAGTTCTCTTGATCATACATGTTATAATTAAGAAGGTGCAAGAAATTTAGAGCCCTGGAGACCCAAGACCTTCCATGGAACGAGCATGCATATTGGCTCCTAAATAAGGAACGTTGTTGGGGTTCTATTAAACTGGGGCACATGATAAGTTGCTGACTTGAGTCAAGGGTGTGGATCAGGAAATGGAATTCAGGAGGGGTGGACTGAATGTGTGGTCTGTGGCCTCACACACAGGCCTTTCCTGAGCCGCCTCCTCTGACAGCAGGTCCATGTGGCTCTGGTTTCCTAATGCTGGCTGCCCTCTGTATTGTCACATGAAGAACCTGTGTGCTGGGAGCTGGGGGCTGGAGAGGGGGGTGGGGGGTCTTCAAAGTCCTGTCCACATACCCCACCTGCAGACCAGAGTACTAAGGGTTTGGGTAGGCTGCAAATCAAGGAAAACCCAAAAGGCAGAGTTTTACAAGAAATGGGGTTTGCTTTTTCTGCCTGCAAGAAGGCTGAGTTGTTGGAAGTTCAGGGCTGGGTTAAAGGTTTAAGGAGGCTGAGGCTTTGATGGCCTCTTTGGCCTTCTCCTCAGAGTCATCTAGAAGGTGTCTGATACAGGTGGGGTGGGCCTGGGTTGGAGGGAGCAGTGGGCTGTGAGGCTGGCACTCCCTCTGGCTGTTGTGGGGAATGGCTATCAGGAAGCCTCCTCTCCACCTGGTCACTCTGGTATGGAGGCAACTCCTTTGTGATGGGATAATGTGCACTCATGCCAAAAGGCCAGACTGGATTCCCGGGGGGAAGGGGCAGCCCCAAGGCATGCAGGAGCTTTGGTGGGACTCATACTTCTTGTGTTCCTTGAGCTTTTCAGTCACCCCACTCAATAAGACCAGTGTTGTCCTTCCCAACAAGGCACTGTCTGGCGCTCTGTTAAACGTCTAGATGCACCCGAGCCCTTGGCCTTGCAGCGCTCACTTTGATTGCAGACCACACAGTGTTGAGTGGAGGGGGGAGCAGTGGTTACCTAGGGAGGTCCAGCATCGTGACCCTCAGGAGCTGTCATGGGACAAGACAGTGGGACGGCTCCCACAGCTGGTCTTTGTTTACTGCTTTTATCTGCTTTGCCTTCAAAACTTGCCTCTCCTTCTTCCCTTCCACCTCTTCCTTGACTGTTCAGTTAAAGGTAGGCTGAGTTACCTACCATGCCCTTCCCTTTACCTGGATGACTAAGGAGAAGCTACCACAACTCAACAAGGCCCATGTCCTGGGGGCGGGCATCAGTGTCAGGCCCAGGAGTCAATGCGCAAGAAATGCACGCTGGTTTTTCTTTAACATAATTTAATTTCTCAGGCTCCCGTTCTGCACAGGCAGAGGAAGCTTACTCTTGGTCAGCTGGCATCCTCTGCCTTTCCTGAGGATGTGCTCAGTGCTACGGGCTTGGCTGGCCGCTTGGTCCTGGCGCCAGTGTCTTGCCACTTGAGTTCGTTAGAAGCTTTGCTGCCAGTTCTTGGTCATCGGGCCCTGCTGATCACTGCTGTTGTCTCTTGTTCTTACTTGATCCTGACTTTGCTTCAAGCCTGCTCTCTCTGGGCCCGGGAAGCTCTCAGGAGCTCCTACCCATCCCTAGGAAGAAGTCAGGTGAAGTTGGGTCTGGCTCGCTAATTCTGAACCATTAAATAGGTGTTTATCCTGCCTGCCTGTCCTGAGGAATTTAGGGTTTTGCCCCACTGTGGGCTTTAGCTTGGGGTCTGAGATTATCCTTCTGCTTATTGATCACCAAAAGGGCAAAGTGAGGATGGCACACACTTTGGGGCACAGGCCCTTCCCGGGACCCTCCACTCTGCTGAGGAGAGCACTGTGCAGCTGAAGCCAGAGACTTCCTTTGTTAGGTCACACATTCCTCCTGAACTCTGGTCTTATCCCAGGACCTGAGCTTTGCACTCAAAGATGAAGGTAAAGACTTCCATTTCCTCTGCTAAGTCACGTCTGGCTGAAGCAGGGAGCACAGAATGACCCTGTTACATGACCCAGGAGAAGACCTTGGGAACAGAAGAGCCCCGTTGACCCTTCAAGAAATCCCACCAAATCTACATAAGAGGAATAGAGAAAGGAGGATGAAGAGAGGTTTTTCCCTTTTAATACCACACAGAATAAATTTTAGACTGTGTGTGTGTGTGTGTTTTAATTTTGGTCATTTAGATGGAAGAGAATTTAAGAACATATGAGTAAAAATAAACTTACATTTCAGTGCTCCTGGGGTCTCTTTGAAATGATCAGAAGTTAAGAAACTTAGTTACACTATTTTACTTAAAATTCTTTTTAACTTGTAAAGTGATCTGCTAGGCTATCAAACTTTTTAGGTGCACCCAAAATAACACCCGATTTCTGAAACCACCGTATTTTACACTTTCACTTCCCACATACACCAGCTCGGTGACAAGAAACCATCTGAACGATGTGCGGAATTGAGGTTCTCGGAAACATACCCAGGTCCTGCTGTTCGCAGTGTGTCTGCTCAGCCGCTCCTTCTGCCCGATGTGTCCCCATCCCGTCCCTCCTGGTACACTCCTGCCTCTTCCTCAGGGACCCACTCCAGTGCAGTCCCCGCAGCTTCACCCAGCTGTCCTCCCCACCGCCAGCAGGGGAAGCCATTCTCTACCTGGGTTCCCTCCTCCATTAGAGCATCTCCCTCACTGTAGTAGAGAGACTGGGTCCCCTGAGTGTGTCCTTCCTCCGTGCTGTTGCAGTCTATGACTTACACACCTCTTAGATACACTGCCTAAAATTTTAGACCCTCAGAATCTGAAAATCTCCCTTAACCCTGCCCGTTTGCCTGTTGAAAAAGGTGTTATCCCAGTGTGCATTGGTAGATCCTTTAGGTCCTGGGCATCTGGACTTGTGCTGGCCTAACGTGTATTTTGATGGGGTCACAGCTGTGAGAACAGAGAGGAACATGGCCTTTGGTATCCTGATGGGTGAGCTGCTTCATTCCCAGGGCCAGCTCTTATTGATTTCTCAATCTCCAGGGCTACTGTGGTGCCAGACACATAGTGTTATGGGTTGAATTGTGTCCCCCCAAAATCTTTATGTTGATATCCTAAATCGTAGTACATCAGAATGTGACCTTATTTAGAAATAAGGTGGTTGCAGATGTAATTAGTTAAGATAGAGATCATACTGGAAGTAGGGTGGGTCCCTAACCCAGGGTGACTGGTCCTTCTGAAGAGGGGAAATCTGGAAATAGACATGTACATCAGGAGAACATTATGTGAAGATGAAGGCGGAGACTGAGGAGAGCCTTCTGCATACCAAGGAATACCACAGAGGACAAGCAGATCACTGGAAGCTGGGGTGGAGGCATGGAAAACAGATTGTCCCACACGGCCCTCAGAAGAAACCAACCCTGTCAACACCTTGATCTTGGACTATTGGCCTCCAGAACTGTGGGGCAATAAATTTTGTCGTTTAAGTCTCCCAGGTTGTAGTACTCTGTTAAAACAGTCCTATAAAAGAATATACGTTGTATATATCCTGAGTAAATACCAATCAAGTGAATGAATGAATGAATGAATGAATTAAAGTTTTCCATGAGAATGAAGAGCATCTCATGACAACTCATGGACCAATCCACACTTGTCCGATAACCTTAACATTGGGAGAGCCTTACCCCTTAGCAGCTGGTGTAATTATGTGAGGTCCATATGAAATATCTGGCATCCCACAGGCTTAATGACAATTAGTGGGATGATCTCAAGGGGGTGGGGTAGCCATGCGAAAACCTGTGCTTCTAAGAGGGTCTTGGAGTTTTTAAAAATGGAGGAAAGAACAAATGAGAAACCTTGCCGTCTTTGACATGTATTAATATGAAGTTATTTTTGAACCTTTTACTCTTTTAGGAAAAGACTTGTTTTTTCAGGGCAGATTAATTAAAGAGCATACACATCGGGGGCTGAGTTATGTTAGTCCTCCCCTCCCCCGCTCCAGCAGTCTGGCTTTGTTCTGAGCCTCCAAGCTGCTGACTGAGCACTTGGGCAGGATGGGGTGGGGTGGGGTGGGGCATTTACGTGGTTGAAGACCAAGGTGGGATCTCATACCCTAGTCCTTGCTCATCAGTGCCCTTCAGCTGTTGTTCACACCCTCTTCCCCCTTGTGCCCAGATGTGAGGAGCCCTCATCATCCATCTTTATCTGTGGCTCTCATCCAGTTCACTGATGCTATATCCATGTAAATGTTTTATGTTTGAGCAGTGATATGGATTCCATTTAAGAGGTGTTGTGGGTTAAACCCAAAAGATGTTGACGACGTCCTAAGCCCTCGTACCTGAGAATGTGATCTTGTATGGAAATAAGGACTTTGCAGACAATGAAGTTAAGACGAAGTCATTAGGGTGAGTCCTAATCCAGTATGACTGGTATCCTTATAAAAAGGGAGAATGTGGACACACACACTCATGTGCACACAGGGAGAATATCCTGTGAACATAAAGGAGGAGATCGGGAGATGCATCTACAGCCACGGAACGCCACAGATTTCCAGCAAAGCCCCACGAGTGAGGGGAGGGGTCCGGACAGATTCCCCCTCACAGCCCTCAGATGGTACCTGGATCCCGGGCTCCCAGCCCCCAGAGCTGGGAGATAATACATTTATTTCCATTGTTGAAGCCAGCCATCTCTGTACTTAGTTATGGCAGCCCTCGCACACTAATGCAGGGGGTGATCTGAAAGTTTGCTCTCCAGAACGGTCGCTCATCTGGAGGAGGGGCATCAGGTGGCCCTTTCCCATATATGAGCATCTCACATTTAAAGAAGCAGTTCTGGGCTGTCTGAGGACACTTGGCAAGTGATCATCTCAGTCATGAACTTCTGGAAGCAGCATTATGAAGAATTTGTTTTTAATAGTCTTTCATGGCTTTCTTCCTTCTCTTTTTGTGTGCTTCCTGGCACATAGACTGCTGCCATTTATGCCGAGGAGTGCTTTGGTCTGGGCTCCTGGTGCCCAGTTGCCAGGAGCCTCTGCGGGCAGGTGGGAGGCCGTGGAGTGTGTTCTCCGGCTTGCTGTCCCCTCACAGATCAAAGTGGAGACGTCCTTCTGGCCCCTCAGCTTGCTCTGTGACGTGTGTCTCTGCCGTAGGCCCTGCTGGTAGATGAAGGGGAAGCACAGGGTCGGAGAAGGCGGTTGAGGTCTGAATGTGTATGTCCCTGCAAAATCCTTCTGTGGAAGCCCAACCCGCCATGTGATGATACTTGGAAATGGGGCCACTGGGAGGTAATTAGGTTTAGATAAGGTCATGTGGGTGTGGCCTCTTATAAGAAGAGGAAGAGCCCAGAGCCCTCTCTCACCATGTAGGGACCCAGTGAGAAAGTGGCCGTCTGCAAGCCAGGAAGAGAGCTCTCACCAGACACCGCACCTGCCGGTACCTTGATCTTGGACTTCCAGCCTCCAGAATCGTGAGAAATAAATGTCTGTGGTTTAAGCCACTTGGTCTGTGGTGTTTTGTGACAGCAGCCCAAGCAGACTAAGACAGACGCTTTACTTTTCTGCTCCCCAAGAGCTGGGTCTCCTGGGAAGGAGCAGAACCTGTGAAGGCTGGGGTTTGAATCTGGCCACTCATGACTGGCTGTCGAGTCAGAGCAGGGACAAACCTAGCTGTGCCTAGAAGAGACAGGGTACTTTCCAGCCTCTCTTCAGTGGGTTTAGAAATCCAAATACGTATGAATTCTCCTAAGGCCACAGAATTAAGCTAGCTTCCCTCCAATTGGAGAAAGCCAGCCCCCTGCGTGCCTTCCTCAAGCACTTCCTCGTTCGATGTGCCGGAGGGTCCTGGGACCTCAGAGATGTGTCCCTGTTGCTGGGGTCCTGCAGACAGGAAGCCCACCGCCTCTTACACAAGCAAGCATTAAGGGAAGGGGGGACGCAAAAGATATCAGAGGCAGAAGGGAGGGAGCGCTCACTTCTAGACATGTGACACCTCTTCCACGATGTTGCCAGACATTTCCTCCTTGGCAGCCCGTCACCAGACCTTCAGTGAAGGTGAGCACTATAGTGACTCTAAAAACATTAACATGTATAACCTTTCCATAGAAGCCTATGAAGTAGATAAGTTTGCATCATTTTTCCCCCTGACTTATAGCCTGGATATTTTATTTTTGTGGGTAAGTTTGGTTCTGTTCAAAACCGGTCTATTGAGTATCTACCCTTTGTAAGCATCGGGCTAGCTCCTACTGAGGATAATTGCGCCTGGGACACGGTACCTGCCCTCAGGTGCACAGGCTTGTGAGGGGAGACGCCATGCACAGAACATTTACCTACAGTATGAGGCTGCGTGTCCCACACGAGTTACAGAGGATGGAGCAGGGGGAGGCTGGGTGCCCCGAGCACTGCGGGGCTGCCTTGGATCATACCTCAGGCGTGGTTGAGAGGGGCAAAGGCCATCCCATCCGGCGAGGGCTGGGGGTTCCTCCACTTCTTGACAGGTGGGGAGATTTTAGAAAGGCCTGGAAGGCATTCTGGTTGTGGGGCTGTCATAAGCAAAGTCTGGAGACAGCTGTGTATTTGGGTTCACTGGGTGCTGGGAGCAGAAATCTCATGATGGGGTGTAAGACTGGAGACGTCCATAGACAGAGATGGTTTCTGCCTTTGTAGACAGGCAGGGTTACACTTTTGTCTTCTGGGTCCCAGCTGTGAGTAGCCTACAAGGTATTTGAGCCTAGACCAAGTTTAAGGGAGGTCAGTTGGGTGGCAGAGTACGCTTTTGACTCGACAGCCAGTCATGAGTGGCCAGATTCAAACCCCAGCCTTCACAGGTTCTGCTCCTTCCCAGGAGACCCAGCTCTTGGGGAGCAGAAAAGTAAAGCGTCTGTCTTAGTCTGCTTGGGCTGCTGTCACAAAACACCAAAGACCAAGTGGCTTAAACTTGAGCCAAGAGATGGGAGAGAGGAAGGAGAAACTCACAAAGCATAACCCAGGACTTGGGCTGGCTGGCCATGCAGGCCTGAAGGAGTGAAGGGCAAGGGGTGACCCCACTGAGCCTCTGCATCCTTAACCAAATTTGACATGGACTAGGCGCCTGGGTGGCTCAGTTGGTTAAGCGTCTGCCTTCAGCTCGGGTCATGATCCCAGGGTCCTGGGATGGAGTCCTGCATCGGGCTCCCTGCTCAGCGAGGAGCCTGCTTCTCCCTCTCCCTCTGCCTGCTGCTCCCCCTGCTTGTGCTCTCTCTTTGTCAAGTAAATAATTAAATCTTTAAAAAAATTTTTTTGACATGGATCACATTAGAACATACTGAGTTTGTCACCTGTAGGTGCTTGTTCTTTTTCCATAAATGTTGTTATTTAAAAACTCATTTCTTGCTTTTGTAATGAATAGGGGCTGAACTCTATGCACAGAGATGACTGTTTTGTTTATACTCAATGATAAACAGCACTAAGGACATCTTTTTTTTTTTTTTTAAAGATTTTATTTATTTATTTAGAGAGACAGAGATAGCAAGAGCGAGCACAAGTGGGGAGAAGAGAGAGAAGCAGATTCCCTGCTGAGCAGGGAGCCCGATGCGGGACTCGATCCCAGGACCCTGGGATCATGACCTGAGCTGAAGGCAGACGCTTAACCAACTGAGCTACCCAGGCGCTCCACTAAGGACATCTTTAAGGACACCAAAACTTCCTTTTCCATTTTGTCAGTAATAACTTTTACTTTGGCAAATGGAGGGGCAATTGAATACTATTGTCTTAAAGCTCCCTGGTGGAGCAGAGGTGCCCACTGGGGAGCATGGGAATCTACTTGGCAGAGGGCACCCCTCCTTTTATTTCCATATAGAAAGAGACATCAATTTGGGGAGTGCCTGCTCCTTCCCCAGGTGTCTGTGGCCCACGTTAACAATCTTCTCCAGTGAATTTCAAACTTCCTTTCCAATGAGCTGCAAAAGTAATTAAACTATTTATTTGTTCTGGTCCTGAAATCAGAGTTACTCAGTAAATTCCCAAAGTGCCTGAACCACGAGAAGTCAAAGGTAGAATGACATGTTTAAAAGTTGCCATAAATGCTGGCAACTGGACGTGATGATAAATCTGAGCCATTTCACATGGTCAGTTGGGTCAGTAATAAAAGACATGAACTTAAAATATATTTCTTCTTGCCTTTCATGGCCATAAAGATCAATAAATTTTGTAAAATTTAAAGATAAAGTGTGAGACATTTTGAATTTTATGTGAATGACTTGCATGGTGACAGTAACCATGTCGTGGCCCTTGGAATAGGAGGTAATTTACAGTTGATGGTTTCTTGGCAACATATATATGCATTTTGGAGGTAATATTTAAAAATCACCCAGCACATGGTTTCTGATAAAATGCATAACTCAGGTACTTGGAGTTGTTTTATAGGAAAAAGATGAAGGCACATTGTGTAGTTAGGATCCGGGCACGTTGCTCCTTCCTTGGGAATTATGAGCATGGAAACCTGGCTCCCGCCAGGGAATGATAAAGTGTGCCTGTGGAAAATGAGTCCCAGACTTGAGCTCAGTGCCAGAGTGCTCTGAAGTTCAGGGCTCTCCCAGGACTGTCTGCATCGTTCCCGTCTCGGCTGTGACCACTTGAAGCTGCAGGGGCAGGTGGGGCAGGGGAGGGAGGATTCCCTGACTAAAAGGGGAGTGCTGGGACATGTGCTGTCATGCTGTCAATGGGTGCACTGTGCCCCCAACCTCTACCCAGGCTTGAAGCCTTGCTCTCTGACACTTGGTTTGAGAGGACCCAGGAGAGGGATGGAGATGTGCCTTCACAGCCAAATTCTACTTAATGTGGAGGTCTGTCTGTTCTCTTTGTGCAGGAACGTGTGTGTGTGTGTGTGTGTGTGTGTGTGTTGGAGGACTAATGTGCTCTCAATGCTAGTTGCCATAGCACTCTGCCCCTTCTTGGAACAACCTCTTTCCAGGTGTAGGGGCTGGGTGAGCCTGGAAAGTGCAAGCTATCCATTGGCTATTCAGTTTTAACTGGTATCTAATTGTAGTGACTAAGATGGGTCTAGGGAGCTTTGTGCTAGGTGACTGACCTAGTTAGATGGGGTAGGGGTGACAGTCAGGGAGAGCTTTTTTGAGATAATAGTACTTGATGTCTGGGGCACCTGGGTGGCTCAGTCGTTAAGCGTCTGCCTTTGGCTCAGGTCATGATTCCAGGGTCCTGGGATTGAGCCCCACATTGGGCTCCCTGCTCCGCAGGAAGCCTGCTTCTCCGTCTCTCACTCCCCCTGCTTGTGTTCCCTCTCTCACTGTCTCTGTCAAATAAATAAATAAAATCTTTAAAAAAAAAAAAATAGTACTTGATGTCTGAAGGATACTCTGGGAGGTACAGGGAGGAGAGGGAGTCTCAGGCAGAGCCTGCAGTGCCTGCGATGGTCCCAGGGGACAAAGGGGCTTAGCATTGTAGGAGAAACTGAGGTGGGTGGGGCATAGTATGGGAGGTTAGAGGGGTGTAGTCCAAGGCTGCTGAGAAAGGCAGGGGCCAGGTCCAAGGACATTGGGTATCCAACAAAGGGTTTCAGCAGGAGAGTGATGTGAACAGATTTGTGTTTTAAGAATGTTGCTCTGGCTTCTGTGTGGGGAAGAGAGCAGGAGTGGGAGGAGGGTGTGACAGAAGTCGTGAGACCAGTCGGGGCTATAGCAGTAGACCAGATAGGAGATCAGGGAGCCTGGACTCAGAAGGTGGCCATGGACACAGAGAGGAGTGGATAAATTCAAGGTGTCTTTGGTGATAGAATTGAGTTGTGGTTAGTTCTCAATCGAACATTGTCTCTATTCATTGCCTCTTTGCATCTTCCTTGCCCACTGATAGTCACTTCTAATCTGTTCAGCTTCTGATTATAACAGGGGAAATGGTCACACGTCCCCAAAGGTGTGTGCCTTTTCACTCCCTCACATACACCTGCATGATCTCCGACAGCATATACTTGTGAGCCCTGAAATTGCCAAAGAAGGTTTATTCCCTCTTGGGTTCCAGTATTAGTCAGGATAGACTAAGTTTTGCTGCAGTAACAAAATTTCCCATAATCTCAATAGCTTAACAACAAAGGTTGGCTGATTATGAATGCTGTCTGTCCAACGAGAGAGGGATGCTCTGCTCCACACAGTCACTCAGGGACCAAGGCTGGTAGGAGCACCTCGTTCTTTAGGCTGAACAATCTGGAACATGAGACGGAAGACACTTGGGCTGCTTCTGTATGTGTCACTGCCACTCATGGTTCTGCCAGACTCCTCGCCATGACCCTGTCTTACTACAAGGAAGCTGGGAAATGCAGAGAAACTCACTGAATTGCCGGATAACTAAGTGAAACATTCGGTGAGTATTTCTGTTTCTGCCACAAGCCCAGATTCAAGGCAGAGGAGACCCAATTAGTGAAAATCCAGAGAGCTGGTAAAAAGGATTCATAGCTTTACACAGTACAGGGAAGGTGGTTCTAGTACAGAGGGGCTAGTTTCCCAGAGCCTGGAGAAAAATGCCAATAATAATAATAATAATAATAATAATAATAATGATTTTCCTTCTTCTTCTGTCACCTCACAATATTTAGTAATAGCTTAATCTGCTTAAGACAGTGTATAATTTTCCCTCATGCCAAAGCCATAGTCTGATGGGGTCACCACAGGCCCCGTGGCCCAGGGTCTCACCTGGATCCCCATCCACCCTTTCCCAAGCATAGCATCGCACAGCCCTCTGCTTTGCCCTTCACCATGGTGACAGCCAGCCTCCAGATGGACCCCAGGGATTCCCCCCCGCAGGCTGACTTGTATAACCAATATTGTGAAAAAGACAGCATGACTCCTGAGGCCAGGTCATACAAGACATTACCCCTTCTGCCATTCTCTGGATGGCGTGGATGATTCGCTCTGGGGAAAGCTGGCCACAACCTTATGGGGACACTCCAGCAGCCCCTTATAGAGAGGGCCACCGGTGAAGGACTGAGGCCTCCTGCCGACAGCCAGCATTCACTTGCCAGTGGTGTGCATGAAGTGTGTTGGAAGTGGGTTCTCCCCAGATGACTGCAGCCCCTGCAAAAGCTGCCTGCGATCTCAGGAGACGCCCTGAGCCAGAAACATGCAGCTAAGCCTCCTGAATTCCTGATCCACCTCAATTTTATGAGATACTCAGTGTTTGTCATTGCTGAATCTCTAAGTTTCGGATTAAATTATTAAGCAGCAATGGATAACTGAGACACCCCAACTTCAACAGACTTCTCCTCATGCCCTTGTGCTGGGTCACCACGGGGCATTCCCAGATTCTCCTGTAGACTTGGCTGCTCCAGCCTGTATGTTTCCACAGCATGTGGCTTTTCACTTGACTTCCTCTTTATTTCTAAATTGCATTGAAGTTGTTTCTTTCCTTGTCAGCCTCTTTCATTTGAGGATGGGCTGCGTGAGGACAACAATCCGGTCTGGCTCCCTCTTGTAACCTCATATTTGGTGGCATAGTTTGATGATATTAGCAAACACTTCTTTGGCTTTTAGTTCATACTACATGGTTTTAAGACCTTTACACGTATTGACACATTAAATCATCCCATAACCTCTGATTGAGGTACTGTTATGAGCCTCAATTTTACATGTGAGGAAACTGAGGCACAGAGAACTTGAGTAACACACCCAAGGTTTCACGGCTGATAAGTAGCAGAATCAGAATTATGAACCCAGCAGTCAGGCTCCAGGAGCCCTGCTCTTGTCTTGCTCTTCTATCCAATTTGGATTGTGTTTCTTGGGAAGGGAATGAAAAACTATCAAGCAGGCCAAGCACTCAAGGGACTCGGAGAAAAGATTTATGAGAAGAAGGGAAGTAGTGAGCATAGTAAGTCAGGGAATGACAGGAAAGGACAAATGGGCAATATTAGAATCTCAGAGAAATAAAGAGACTTCTCTTGCCTGGCAGAATAGTTTTCCAGTTTCTAGGTTAGAAGCTCGATTGCAGTTGGGATTAAATCTATAGGAAATGCAGAGAAGGGGTAGATCATGTGATTTGTGAAGTTAGGGAAGTCTGAAATAAAACAGAAATAGCCCAAAGGAAATCTGTAGTATTTCTGTCTGTTTCCATGTCTGTCTGGCTGTGAACGCCATTGGGTGGGTCAGCCTAGCTCACTGCTTCCTTTAGGGCCCATCTAAACTCCTCGTATCTGGGTAAGTGTGGGGGACAGACACACAGGACCTCTGCATGATGCTTGCTGACCATTGCTGCAGGCTGCCCCTTCCCGGTGTGTGCCTGGAGTGCCAGGCAGGAGGGGCAGTGCCAAGTACACGGTGGATGTTCAGGACTGCAGAGCCGGCAGAGGAACGCCCCAGGAGGACAGAAAATACACATCGGAAAAGCAACCAAGGGCAAAATAAGATCCAAGACAGCCAGCTGTTTGCAGAGCACAAGTTCTTCCTGGGTTTGGTCCAGACTGTTAAAAGTCCAGGCTATTCAAGTAGAGAATGTGTTTGAGATGCTTAAGAGGAATCCTAATTGTCATCACAGCCTGTTAGGTATGCTCTCGGGGAGGAGACCATCTTCAGGGCAGGACTGTGGGTGTGTGTGTGTGTGTGGAGGAGTCTGATCGTCTGCAGACGGCCCCAGCTCCCATGATGCCTGGCCCACGGCAACGTCCACAGGTGTACCTGCTGCGCATCCGTCCCCTGAGCTGGAACCAGTCACATGCAGGTCTCACTTTCTGAGCCATTGATAACAACAAGGGCTGGCTTTGTAAAGACCTGCAGCACTCAGTGGTAGAGCTAGGGAGGGTGGTCGTTCATCTTATTGGCAACAATGGGCAGAGAGAAGAAAAGGGCCCATTTCCGGGCTGACGAAGAAAAGGGCCCATTTCCGGGCTGACGGGAGCCAGCCATCAAAGGCTGCACTGAACTTGGGCTGCTTGCTGTTGCAGTGGCTCCGGTGGCTATCCCAAGCTTTTCACTGCCTCTAAGTGATCCTGCTCTTATCTTCCCTTCATGACACTCTTCAGCAGTGTGTCATTAGCAGCATCATGCTCCAATCACTGAGTTTAGCAAGGGGCATTTTACACTATGAGTACAAGATACACAGAGATAGAAAATTATAGGTGCACAGAGCACGTTATGGACCTCACTGTATTGCTACCCTTAGAAAGGCTTGCCCGGCACTGGGCTGTGAGGCAGCGTGTGCTGGCCTTGAAGCAGCTTGGAAAGAAGAGCTGCCCAAAAGCCTTTCTGGTGCTTTCCTCAAGGATGTTGTTCATGACTCATCCACTGTGGGAAGGATGCTAAGGATGCTAATGGCGGGTGGGGATTCCACCATTGATCAGCACTAGTAAGAGCTGCTTCTTCCAAACAACGCCTTCTTTGTGTCCAGTGGACAGTCTGAATCGCGATGCTGCCTGGGCTTTCTTCACGATGGCTGCTGGGGCGCACAGAGCTAGAGTGTGACCTGGCTTGCAAGTGTCCACAGTGTACATGGCGTCAGCTAAGTGACTTCGTCTTTTCTTATCATTTCTTCCCTCCCTGTTCATTCCATTGTATTTTCTGTGTTTTGATAGCTGACTTAAATTCATTTTGGGGCAAGGTGGGGTATTAACTAAGAACTAGATAAATATTTGTAATTTAGACTGTGGTGAATACGGAGTCCATCCTGGGGAATAGTGATTCCATTGTTAGGGATGCCCTGTCTAGTTGTAGGGGAATGATTCCTTTCCTTCTCTCCTTGGCTAGAAGTATATCATTTTTGATGGATTTTTTGATTCTGTGGCTACTTATTCTATGCCAGGCCCCATGGTATGCCTGGGGCAGAGCTACATTCCAGTGGCAGGAAATAGGCAAAGACTCTGTAAATGGGCAGTGACAGTAATTATAAATGGGGCCTTCCTTCCTCGAAGGAAGTAAACAATTGGCAGAAAATGAGAATGGGGTGTCTTAGTCATATTGTGCTGCCATAACAAAATACCACAAACCAGGTGGTGTCAACAATAGACATTTATTTCTCACAACTCTGGAGGCTGGAAGTCCAAGGTCAAGGTGTGGGCAAGGTAGGTTTCATTCTGAGGACTCTTCTCATGGCTCGAGGGAGACTCTCATCTGGCCATGAACTCACATGGCCTCCAGTTTGTTCATGCATGGTGGTGGTGGGGCACAAGTGAGTTCTCACGTCTCTTCTTATAAGGACACTAATCCTATTGTGGCAGGGTTCTACCCTTATGGCCTCATTTAATCTTAAAAACCTTCCTAAGGGCCCTGTCTCCAAATACAGTCACCTTGTGGTTGGGGCTTCAACATACAGATTTGGGGGGACACAAATATTCAGTTCATAAGAGGGAGGGGTGGATCTACTTTCTATAGAGTGATGAGGGAGGCCCCCTGGGAAGAGGGCAACACAGAAGTTGAAAGCTACAGGGTGAGAACGAGTGGGCCGTGGGAGATGTAGGTGCGGAAGAACGGAAGGGCACAGACAGAGAATGGCCAGAGCAAAGGCCTCGAGGCACCACTGAAGCCTGGTGTGGCTGGAGCTGCTGAGCAGGTAGAACTAGCACAGGTTGAGTGGAGAGATGGGCAGGGCCTTGTCAACCAGCCAAAGTAACAAGTTCAGGTTTAATGTTGCATCCAGTGGGGCATCATGGGAGGATTTTAAGCAGAGCAATGTCACGATCTGGGTCAGACTTCACAAGCTGTGTGGGAGGGGGATGGATTGGAGGGATTGGGAGTGGAGGTGGGGAGCTGAGTGAGGAGACTGTTGCATCAGTTGCGGTAAGAGGGAGAGTGGCTGGGACCCAGGTGGTGGCTGTGGTCTAGGGAAGTGAGTAGGGTCTGTTGATGGAGAAAATGTGGGAGGCGGGGGAAAGGGGGCACTCAAGGACAACTCCTAGTTTCTCACCAGACCAGTCAGGTGCATGGTGATGCTCTCAACTGAGATGGGGGAGCATGAGGGGAGAGAGATGGCATGTGCAAGGTGCACGATCAGGGTTAGCTATCCTTCCATTCATGCCTTCATTCCAGGATTGCTAGAGCCTAGACCCATCTTCTAGGGAAAGCCTATCTCCTACAGACCCCTTCCAAATGGAAGTCTCCCAGACATCTCAAACTTAACTTGCCCAAAGTGAGACTCTTTCCAGCTGGGAACCTGCACCTTCATGATAACACCTGGCACCTATTCCTGCAGAGCTGCCATTGTCCTAAACATTTCATACATATGATCTCGTCCTAGATAGGACCCCGTGGGGCAGGGGTGCCTCTCAAGGAACCTGGATTCACCTGGAGAGCACGTATGGGATGAGAAATTTGGAGGGCCTGGCCTGAACCAGTACTGTCTCTCCCTGGCAGCAGGTGACAGGAGGCGAATACAGAGGAAGACAGCAAGGAGGAGGGACAGCGGGAGAAAGACGCATGTAGAAGGAAGGACAGTGTGGTTTGTTGAAAGCCTCAGCACTCCAGAAAGGTGAAGGAAGAGGGCCCTGCCCTGGACCTGGTGATCTTGGGAAGGACATGTTCTCTTGTCCCTGATCCATGCTGTTTGAGTCCCTAGGGCGGGACAAGGAGGTTCTGAATGCAGAGTTTGTGGGTGTGGGCAGCGGGGCTCATGGCAAGATAAGCTGCTGGCCCCTGACTGCTGAATCCTTCAGCTGGGGGCGCCCCTTTGGGTGGAAAGGATGGGGTCCTAGAGACTGGAGGATGGAGCTGGGCTGGCTGTGGAACCTGGGGAAGAGCATGTGTCCTCTCACAAGCCTTTCTTCCATTTCCCTGTTTTCTTAGTAAACAGGCCTAACATTCCCCAGACGAAGGAGGCAAGGGGCTGGCTGTGAGAAAGTAGGGGATCATACAAAATTTGTAAATGTGGGTCCGTGCTACAAAAAAGAAATTCTTGTGAGTGTCAATATTTTGTGAGCCAGCACTCGAGGGACCTAATTTCCTTAATACAGTAATAACAAACATTTCCCTTTTGTTCATGACTTCATGTAAATATTTCCTTCATGTTTAAGCCACTGAATTGACAGTGAAACAAAAAATAAAGGCATTTAGATACCCACTTTAATTTGAAGAACTGACAGACTTCAGGAGAAAGACAGTCACTGCGCGTCCCTGTGTTTGTCACGGACTGGCTAAATCGTCACCTGGGTGTTTCCGGTGCTGCTAGCTGGTGGCTCCGTGCACTAAGACACTACTTAAAATTCTTGCAATGGCTTTAAAATTCCTGGTTTTATCAGCCTAGGTGAAAGAGTAAATTCTTATCAGTTACTGTGATAGAATTTATTTTAACCTCCAGTTGTAGGATAGGTTTTGGAGTCAGGATTGCCCTTATACTTTAATCCCGATCCCACCACCGTGACTTGGGGCAGGCTTGCTTCTGTCTTGGAGCTTCTGGCGTCCTGTATGCAAAATGGGTGTGATTGCTTCTCTCTCAGATCTGTCTTGAGGAGTTAAAAAAAAAAAAAAAAATGTCACATGTAGAAGCACTCAGATCAGTAAATATCTCTTCTTACCTTTTTTGTTTGTTCCCATCTGATCTGATTACCTAGGTCAAGAGTTTGCCTGGCTCATGGAAAGAGGAGACCCAACTTTTCCAAGTGGGACGGCTTCCCTAGCTGTGTTTTGTGTGCTGGATCTCCTCCACATCATTCGGTCGTGGTCCGTGTGGGCACTGAAAAGGGGAGACAAATTAATGCGTGAGGGAAATGGAGAAAGGCTAGTGCTTGGCAGGGCCTGGGCAGGGACAGAGTCCTGTGACTCTGGCCACACATCACCTTGAAGACTACACTTCCCAGCTGCCCTTGCAGCTGGATGTGACCCGAGAGGAAGCGCTGTGTGAGAATTCCGAGGCGGTCCCTTAAGGGAGGTGATTAAGGCTGGGCACCACAATTCCCATTTTGCCCCTCCTTTTTCCCCCTTTCTGGGATGTGGGTAGGATGGCTGGAACCACAGGTGACTCTGAATAAGGTCATGCGCTGCAGACAGTAGAGCGGAAAGATGGAGGGAGATTATACGTGTTCTCTAGATGAATCCAGATTCCCTGAGCCATCTGGGCCTCCATTTCTTCCGAGGCACACTCATCTCCCAGGGGCATCTCTAAGATGAGAAAATATGTATAAACTGTTGAGGATAAGGCAGCCCGCAGTGGTAGGTGTCAGGTGTTGTGAAGGCTCTGGTTCCCCCCTGGCAAGGCTGTTGGTTTGGGCTGGTGAGTCACTGCGGACCTCCTGGAGCTACCGTATTAACCCCGGACTGCCTACTTTCTGTCTTCCATGAGAGAGAATAAACCCTCCTCTCTTTAAGTTGCTACTATTTTTGATCTCTCTTAACTGTAAGCTGAGCTTAATTTCTAATGAATATACCTGCCAAACTATTATCTCAGAGGCAATAACAGGAGCAAAGCAGATCGGCTCACATTTCCCTTCCTCTCCAAGTCTTACCTAGCCCCGGGAGGTGGTGCGTTCCTTCTCTGCTTCTCCGCTACCTGGTGATCAGTGGCTGAATCCAGAACTGCTACTAGCCTCTACAGGGTCTTTGCACCCGTTAGAAAAAGGCACCCCTTTCCTAAGACACTTCCCTGTCACCTGCCAGAAAAATGTCTTTATGCAAATTGATGATGCCTGTGATGGGAGAGGAATGTGCCCTTCAGAAGTGGCCTGCACATGATGCTCCCGCACCACCACCTGTGGCCTCCCCAGCCAGTGATTGTGCCCACTTTGGGGTTAGTGCTCCCCCTTGCCACCCAGATCTTGAACTTCTTTTCCAGGCCTTCCACCTGTACCTCGCAGAGGCCTCAGAACAGCCAGCCACGGGGCTGGGAGCAGAAAGCAGCCAAGACCATGTGAGATGGGGCAGAGGACAGATTACAGCAAGTTCCTGGTGATTAATTACATGAGGGGCTGATGTCTGTCCCCATCATTTGGCCTAGTCAGTTGGCAAAAGTCCTGATTGTTGTTCTTATTCTGGCCCACATGTCAAGCCGTCTGGCAGGCTCAGGCTGGAACGAGGCAGGCTGGATGTGCAGGGCTACCTCCCTCACTCTCCCCAGAGATCTCTGGGGTTCCCGGGCTCCCCACTTTCCCCTGTGGCTTTTATTGTGAACAAGACAGACGGGGTCAGAGACAGCTCTGTGAGATCTTGCTTACATAAGTACCATCTTGCAAAGGAAAGAGAAAACCCAGGCCTTGATTTCGTGCTTTCCAGACCATCTTCAGTCCAGGTTTCTGGGGCTGGCTTTGGGATAATCCTTCTTTTCCTCTTGAGCAATTTCCCCACACCCCTGCCTGCCCACCCACGGCGGATTAAAGGAATGGAGGAGAATGTCCTAAGCCCCAGACGGAAAGGTGCCAGAGCTGTGAGAATGTTGCTCTTGACTTTATAAGATGGCCAGCATCGGTCTGAAGAAATATGATCTGACATAGAAAGAGCTCATGGGACTTCAGAAATTACCAAATTTGCTATGAGAAAGTTACTTGCCCTAAAAAAAAAAAATGGACTCCTAGTCTGTTATAGTTTAAGTTTCTTTGTTTTGTTTTTGTGTGCGTGTGTTATTGAGAGAAAAAAAGTTTTAAGTAGCTTTAGCTTGTTCTGCAAAGAATATGAAAGCTAAATTGAAGTATTATTATAGACTCAGGGAATTAGAACATACTTACAAACACCCCCAAATGTATAAAATAAAACAAATGCTGTTTTCTTCAGAGAAGCCCCCTGGGTGATGTAAACTTATTCTAACCAAGCCCTGAGGGGATCTGCCCAGAATCGATCGGGAACCATCCTCCCGACATTCCCCCAGAAGCCCAGGATGGCCCGCAAAAACACCAGCTGGCTGGGAGTAGAGATGCATCTTGTCCCTGGCTCCTCTTTGGTTTACACTTTGACTGTAAACAACTTAGACTGTTTGCAGAAAGCTTATCTACCTTCAGAGGACAATTTGCCACCATTTAGGATCCTGATGAGAGAGGCCACAGTTTTGAGGCACTTGCCAAAATGTAATTCGAAAAAGTGTTCTGAGCCATGGAAGCTTCATGCGAAGGAGCATGTGGCCTCCCACAGGGAAGACATAGATTGGGGGAGGGGCGGCGCTCACTGAAAATCGAATTCAGATGTATTTTCAAAAAACAGCTTCGAGGAGTGCATCTGACCTGCCTCCAGTCAAGGTCTGAACTCCCATGCCAACTGGGAAGAACAGAATGGGCACTCCCTGACCATAGGAATCTGATTGCAAAAGCAGGAGCTCTCATCCCCGGATGTGTGTTCTAGATGGGACTTCAGTCGTAGTTGAAAAGGAACCCTAAACTTTTGTCAGTGCTAAAAGACTTCTTATGGATCAAGTGCTTTGAAATATTTTTATTAGTAGAGGAAAAACTAATCACATACCGAAAAGATTGTATTTCCTTAAAATGCATCCATGTAACAGTTAAAGGCAGGCAGGGGGATGACACATTTAACCCACAACTTGCTGAGTTTGATTTGATCGAAATGTTGGAGTCGCTGGAGACCCTTCTGGCAGTTTGTGCTGTGGGGTGAGCCTGTACTAGGTCCACGGACTTAGGGTTCTATATTTGCAAGAACAAGCAAAGTCAGGAGATCAGGAGTCAGGCACCTGTGTGTCCTCTTGGAGACCCAGAGCAGGAGGGAGGGGTCTCAGCTGCATCCATCTGTCAATATGCCTGCTTAGCTGCCTGGGCAGTCCCCAGAGGAATGCCTCCTGAGGGAATGAGCAGGCGATGGAAGCATTTGAAGAGAGGCAAGACACCTGTCCGACCCTTTGCGACAGGCTGGAGTCACGGGGCGCCGCCTGTACAGTTGCCGGGGTCCTGCACCCAGAAGGGCCATGCCTGGTTCAGCACCCTGCTCTTGCCGTCTTGCAATTCTGCATGCTTTTTGCTCAAAGGACCCTAAGTTCCATGTGCACGGACTCCTGAAAATTATGTAACTGATCCTGATCGTGAGTCACGTCAGTCACCCCAAAAATAACAGCTTGGGTGCCTTAGGTGGTCCTGCTGGGTCTAAGAGAGGTCACATGACTTCGGAAACCACTCAATCTGTTATGAGGAAGTTACTGGCCCTCGAAAACAAAGGGGCTCTTACCAGGTGTCCGTCGACAGATGAATGGATGATGTGGTATATATATATACACACAATGGAATACTACTCAACATTCAAAAAAATGTGCAACGATGTGGATGGAACTAGAGTGTATTATGCTAAGTAAAATAAGTCAATCAGAGAAAGACAATTATATGATCTCACTGATATGTGGAATTTAAGAAACAAAACAGAGGATCATAGGGGAAGAGAGGAAAAAATAAAACAACGAAACCAGAGAGGGAGAAAGAGACTCTTAATCATAGGAAACAAACTGAGGGTTGCTGGAAGGGAGGGGGGTGGAGGGATGGGGTAACTGGGTGACAGGCATTAAGGAGGGCACGAGATGTAATGAGCACTGGGTGTTCTATGCAACTAATGAATCACTGACCTCTACCTCTGAAACGAAGAATACACTATATGTTAATTAATCGAATTTAATTAAAAAACAAAGGGGCTCTTAGTCTGTCATCATTAAAATGGAAAGGGTTATTTACAGTGTGTTTCATCCACTGTGGACAGTGATGGTAGCTCCTGAACTTTAGGAGACGTGTGTTACAGGTGTTAGCAAGCCTGCTGATCCCATGCCGGTCACCCTCAGGCGGCTGAAGTGGAAGACCAGTGAGTGAGAGGAAGACATTGTTTTTTTTTTTTTCTTTAAAGATTTTATTTATTTATTTGACAGAGAGAGACACAGCGAGAGAGGGAACACAAGCAGGGGGAGTGGGAGAGGGAGAAGCAGGCTTCCCCGCGGAGCAGGGAGCCCGATGCAGGGCTGGATCCCAGGACCCTGGGATCATGACCTGAGCCGAAGGCGGACGCCTAGTGACTGAGCCACCCAGGCACCCGAGGAGGACATTGTTTTTATCAATGTCGTCATTTCCACAAGTTGCTGATTACATGACTGTGAACAGACCAGCGGTCCTCAGGCGGTCACTTGCAAACCCGGCTGAAGTCTGGAATCAGCAAGCCACCTTCAAGCTATGGATGCAGTAATGGCTGTGAGGCCATCTATTGAGCCGCCTTCCAAGTTCAGAGTAGCTGGTGCTCGCTCTGATCCCCAATCTGGATGGCACTGCAGGGTCGGTGTTCAAGTGTAGATTTTTATTTTTGTCCCTTCTGCTCAACTTAGAATATGCCACCATCAGGTGGCAGAGGTGCCTCATTCAGGTGGTCTGCTTTCCACAGTAAGGCAGGTGGGTTTCCTCCATTCACTGAGATCGCCTCCAGGGGGTGTGAGTCTGGAGGACCTGTGCTCCGTAGAAGCTCCCCGTGAGCTCCTCCTCCCTGCACCTCTGTGTCCTCATGGGTCACCAGGCAGCCCAGGCATGGCCTGCACCAGGACGGTGACCAAGGACACAGTCCCAGGCTATCCTGGGTACCATTCTCACTAACTCTCATCATCAGGCTCCCCAGTCCTGTCCCTCTTTCTGGCTCTGTGGTGATTCTAAGTGGGAATCCCCTGAGTCCTGTGGTCAGCATGGGGCAGAGATTTGGAGCTAGAGGCTCTAAACCAGTTCAAGTCTGACATCCACCATTCAAAAGCTGTGTGATGCTGGGCAAGTGTCTTAACTTCTCTGTGCTTCTGTTTCTGCATTTGTACATGGGAAAAATAGTGCCCATCACATTGAGCTGGTTAATCCACGTAAAGTGCTTTAGAGCAGTGCCTGGCCCACAGATGCATAAATGTTGGCCATTGTGTCTGGTTTCCTCATGTGGAATCTGCAGCCCCAGCGGCCGGTGTCTATCCCAGCTGTGGGCAGCCCACATTTCAACAGACCTCACCCTGCAACAGCCCCGGGGGAACTTGAATGCCTGGAGTATTCCAACCACACTCCTGTCGGCTGCTTTGGTCCCCAGGGTTTCTGTGGACACCTTCAGGGTGGAGGTGGAGGTGAGGAAAAGAAGCCCGGGTCCTTATCAGCAGCTTGGGGTAAGCAGAGGTGTGAGCAGAGCGAGGTGGTTGGGCTGACCCTGTGCTCACAGAATGTACAAGTGGACAGAACACATTTGGGGCGTGTGAGGAGAGGGCTAATTGGATTATAGGGAAACGTTTCTGAAACTTAGAATGTTTTTGAAGAAGTAGAATGGTCATGCTTTCCTAATTTATGTGCCAACTCATCTCAGAAATAATTATTTGTTTTTTTTAAGATCTTATTTTTTATATTAATAGAGAGAGAGAGAGTGATCGCGAGCAGGAGGGAGGGCAGAAGGAGAGAGAGAAGGGGACTCACTGCTGAGCAGGGAGCCTGACGTGGGGCTCGATCCCAGGACCCCAAGATCATGACCTGAGTTGAAGGCAGCTGCTTCACCGCCTGAGCCACCCAGTAATTATTAAATTGTAGTAATAGAACTAATGATGTTGCTAAGAATACTAATCACCAAGAATGTGTGACAAAGTGCCAGGCACCAGTCATGAAGTACAGGACGGACATGTGTTTTTTCATTTGAGCCTCCGAAAACATTTGTGGGCGAGAGGTTGGTGTTCTATAATGAAAGTACTAAAATAAGTGTAAATGCTGCACAATCATAGCAACAATACTGGTGGAGTAAATACTTGTCTGAATAATGAAATATGCTATTATATATTATGCACAAACATAAATGTGCTCTGTAAACACATCAGAGCTTGTGGACAAAATCCCCGAATTCAAGGGAATCCCAGTCAAGAGTCTCTATTTCCTGCGTATCCAACCTCTGCACGCCCACCCTGCACCGCGTAGGCCCCAGGGTGCAGTGCCTCCGAAGGAGCCCCGGTGGGGCCACACGCTGCCCGGGGTGCCCTCTGCTGCCTTCGCAAGCACCCCCCTCCCTCCCCGAAGCCCGTCCAGGCTTCCCTGGCAGCATGGTTCATCTTAGCAGCTACGCACGCAGTCAGCAGCAGGCTGCAGGAAATGGGGTGGCTCCGGAGCCCCGCCGTGTCTTCAGACGGGGTCTGAGGTCCGTGCGCGCACAGGGCATCGTTTCACGCATGGCACAAGGAAGAGCAGTTGTCCGTGCCCGTTGTTCGTGGAGCTTACGATAATAGATAGAGAGGATTTTGTGTTTAGATAGTGAGCAGTGCAGTCTAAGAACGAGCTCCAGTATTATTTAGCAGGTGTCCCGTTCAAAGACCTTGGCCAACAGCGACCCGTTCCCTGGGGCAAAGGGTGAGTCTCTGCACAGTCGTATAATTACCATGAGTCCTCTGGCCATGCACTCCAGGCTCTGCCCTTGTCCCCCCCCCCCCCCCCCCCCGCAGGCTGGTGGACTATTGCTGAGTCCTTATAAACACTGGGTCTGGCAGCTGCCATGCTGGGAGGAGGACGTTGGTGGTGTGGATGGCTGTGTAGGTTGACCTGGACGAAATAACAGCCTCTCTGCCCTCCCTTAGGCTCGGACTCAGGTCAAACCTGCCTGAACTTTCTGAATGATCTGGAAAAGTGCCGTCCAGGCCTGGACAGCTCACTTTTCACCCAGCAAATGGGAGGAAATGGAAGAATGGGAGCCTCCTTTGAGGTTCCTGCCCTCCAGGCTCCACACCCGTGTCTACTGCATCCTTGGGGGCTTTAATGCCACTTCCTCCGGGGAGTCTATCCTGACTACACACGACCCCCACGGGGCTCGGTACCTCCCTGTGCTCCTGCGGTTCACTGCACAGCTGATCCCTGTTCTCACCATCTCATACTCAAATTCCTAGTCCTGTGGCTGGCCCCCTTGTGTGGCCCTTGGCTAGGCTGTACCTTAGCTGCCTTGGCATTCCTGACTTCCAGCAAGGCTGGTTACTCATCTCTGCCTTCTCACCCCGACCTTGTCTTCCTCAGTGGACCGCACCCTTTGTTCTGCTAGTTCCCTAGTCCGGAAGTCACGGGCAGTGGAATTAGTCTTTGGCATTTTGGGAAAGGTGGCCTTTGTGACTTCACACCCCAGCCACAGTCCCCTTCTGGATCCTTCCCAGTGGGCGTCACAACCTCATAAGTGTTGTCCCTGCACACAGTCACTGAACCCTGAATGTAGTCTGTAAGCAACGCAACTCTTTCTTTCCCTTCCTCTCCTGCCTTCTTCCTATTCCTTTTTCTTACCATAAACTTTTTTTTTTTTTTAAAGATTTTATTTATTTATTTGACAGAGAGAGACACAGTGAGAGAGGGAACACAAGCAAGGGGGAGTGGGAGAGGGAGAAGCAGGCTTCCCGCGGAGCAGAGAGCCCGATATGGGACTCGATCCCAGGACCCTGGGACCATGACCTGAGCCGAAGGCAGTTGCTTAACAACTGAGCCACCCAGGCGCCCCTTACCATAAACTTCTAAAAACCCCTCCTCATTATCTGCATGTATATCACCTACTGGCATCAATTAAAAAAACAAAACAAAACACTTCAATGGTCATGTCCCTGCGTGTAAATCCTGGAGGCGCTGACCTCACGGGGCTGCTGGGACCTGCGAAGATCTCACCTTCATTATATCATCTTCGTTCTAGTGGTGGTGATGTTTTTTACATTCCACCCATTTCTTCAGCAAGAAAACAGAGTAATTCCTCCCTCCAGACATGCCAGAAGTTCTCCTGCCATCCTTGATGCCTCCCCCCAGGTCCATAGCACCCTACTAGGAGTCCAGGCGCCGTGTAAGCCCACACCCCCGAATGCACAGGTGAGCTGCCCACCCAGTTGCAGCCAGTATGATGTCCTGCTGGATGGAAAGCCCAGGCCGTCCCACAGAATCAGATGGACAGCTCACCTGGAGCCTTTGCTACTGTCGCTGGAAGAGAACCTGGCAGTTCCTGAGTGTCTTGGACCAAGACTCTCCCTCTTCCTCTCAGGTTGGGATTTCATAAGGCAGAAGCTAGGTCTTTGAGGAGAGACCAACCTCTAGCTAATTAGAGAGGACAGAAAGAGTAAAATGCTGCTTACTAAGGCAAAAAAGAATCAGAGAGGCAGGAAAACGTGTGTTTTTCCCCCCACCCCCATTCTGTAGGTCTGTTGAGGAGGAAATGCTGAGCCTACTGAGCCTTAGTTTGGGATGGGAGTTCACTGCTTACTCCAGAAACATCAAGGTCCCACAAGCTTGTCCACTCCTGTGGTTTTCTTAGGCACAGAAACAGGCAGATAGTCTGATTCCAGAGCCCAGACTCTTAAGTCCTGAGTCATGAGAAGGACCTGGAGAAGCAGGAAGAGCAGGTGCAAAGGCCCTGAGGCAGGAAGAAGCATGATATGTTCATGGCACAGAAATAGCTATGGCAGTGATGGAGAAGCTGGGAAGTTGTGGACCTGACCTTGGCAGACAAGGGAAGGAGATGAATTCCATTGTGGGGCAGTGGGCCACTGGAGAGGTACACAGTTCCCTCTGCGTGGCTGGGATGCCATTCTGCTCAGGATGTGCAAAGGCCACTGTCACACCTGATGTCCATGAAAGGAGGGACCTCCATCATTGACTGATGTCTCCAGGTGTGGGCCTGGCCGGCGAGCAGCGTGCAACATTGGCAGGTGGCGTGCCCTGGAGTGGGGGGCAGCCTGTGGCTCTTGGACATGGCGGTGCCAGCTAGCTCACAGAACGCTGAAGAAGGCAACCAGCTCTGCTCCGGCCACCACCTGCAAAGCTGCTGGGATTTCTGCCCCACCTGCCCGCACGTCTGCAGCTTTATAACCTTACCGCTCCGCTTCCTGACTCACCAGAAAGCCACACTGGTGCGTCTCAGCTTCTAGGGCAGGAAAACAGCGTGACGCAGCTGAGTGCGGTCATAGACGATCCCTCCAGGCCCTATCAAGAAATAAATTCTGTAATTCCTGTGGATTGCAAACCAACAGTGAACACATCTTACACACAGACTTTAATCATTTTACCGTTGATGTTTGCTTTTATCTAAATTTTCTAGTAAACGTATCTGTGTCAAGGACCGCAACATCAAAACATAATTCTCTCTTTTTCTCTATTGACAGAGAAAGTATACCAAATTTTACATACTGTGGAAAAGCTGCGACTGTATTTTCGGATTCCATCATGATAAATCACATCACAAAAAGATGACTTATTAATGAAAACATTTTTGAATAGATAATATATTCACATGGTTTAAAAAGTAAAACTATGTTAAAATGGATGCAGAAACAAGTTTCTCCCCCATCCATCCCATAAGCCCCATAACCACTTCCTGAACCTAGTAACTAGTTTTAATTAGTACTCTATCCTTTACAGTTCCTGTATGCAAATACAAACAAGCAAAAATACATTCGTGTTCTTTCCCTTTTACATAACAAGAAGCATCCTGCCTTGCTTTTTCCGAGCACTGTGCCTTAGAGGTCTTTCCCTACCATTCTCCTGAAAGCTGCCTAGGAGACCGTGCCCTAGAGGTCTTTCCCTACCATTCTCTGTCACAGCTGCCTAGGAGACCGATGTCAGGATGGACTGGGTCTGGTTTCACCAGTCCCCTGTGAAGGATCCTGCCGACTCCTGTCTTTTGCTATTACAGGCTCTGCTGGATAAGCCCACAGTCCCCTCATTCCACACACAGGTAGGCAGAGCTATAGGATAGATTCTCAGAAGAGGAAGTGCTGGGCATAGTGTCAACCTCTAATTTTGGTACATGTCGCCAAATTGCCCCTCACGGGCTTCTATTGTACTGGACCCTCCTATTAGCAGTGAATGAGAGTGCTTGCTCTCTCCCCGGCCTTTCCAATGTTGTTAACATTTGGGATTCTGCAGGAGAGTTCTGGTAAATGTTTAAGAAACCCCCTCCCTAAAAAGCACCCCCACACTGGCAAACATAAAAAATGGAAAAGCGCTGGTTTATAGTGTCCTCTGATTTTCATGGTGTCTAATGATCAGCACTCAGGCTGATCTCAAACTACCAACATGATGTCCCTGACCATGGACTTGGGAAGAGATGGGCACGAGCACACCCTCGCGTGCTGTTTCTACCACACTGACACCAGAGGTGAAGGTAGCACAGGTAATACTGAAATGTGGTAATAGAAGTAGGAAGTTCTGGGTTTGACTTCCTTTGTTTTTAATATAATGCATGAATTATAAGTTTATATAATTAAAATTTTAGTAATGGCTGCATTTAATGACTGGCTTGCTAATGTTCCTAAAAATTTAACAGTTGGTTCCTGTGGGCTCATTAGAGCCAGCTTCAGTATACTACTGGAATTTTGCCAACCCTAAAGGTAGAAAATGCTATCTCCATAGTTTTAATTTTTATTAAAATTTTTTGTTTTATATGTTTTTAATTAAGATTTTATTTATTTGAGAGAGAGAGAGTGAGTGAGAGGGAGAGCACAAGCTGGGGGGGAGAGGCAGAGGGAGAAGCAGACTCCTGACTGAGCAGGGAGCCCAATGCAGGGTTCAGTCCCAGAATCCTGGGATCGTGACCTGAGCCAAAGACAGATGCTTAACCGACCAAGCCACCCAGGTGCCCCAATGCTGCTTTTATATGTTTAAGGACCATTTGTTTTTCCTTCTCTATATATGTCTCCTCATGTTCTTTGCTCATTCATCCGTTGGGTTTTATTCTTTCTCTTACTGATTTCTAGGAGCTCTTTATACATTAAGGCAATTATCTCTTGCCTAAGTTATGAATTGCAATGTTCTGTCCTAGTTTGATGTTCATCTATTGTGTCTGCCCGTGGTATTTTTTTTTTTTTTTTTTGCCATGAAAAAGTTGTTTTCTTAAAGATTTATTTATTTATTTTATTTATTTATTTGAGAGAGAGAGAGAGAGAGAGTGCACACATGGTGGGGAGCGGCAGAAGAAGAGAGAGAATCCCAAGCAGACTTCCCACTGAGTGTGGAGCCTGATGCGGGGCTTGATCTCACGACCCTGAGATCATGACCTGAGTCAAAATCAAGAGTCGGACGTTTAACTGAGCTACGCAGGTACCCCAAAAGTTGTTGTTTTTAAATGTAGTTGAATGTTTTCATCTTTTACAGTTTCTGAATTTTGAGCAATAATTAGAAGCAACAGGAGTATATACTTAAATTTTTCTAATCCTGAGTCTTGCATATATCAGGTTCTTGTTCTCTAAGCAATCTATACAATTCCTGTATCCTGTTGAGATTCGTTATATTGGATTTTGCCTTTTTCTTTTGAGTCAGGTCCTATTTTACAACACTTCTCACTCCATGATATCACAAAGATGCGTAATATGTGAAAGATGGGCCTGGCACATTTCAACTAGAAGGAAGTGCCCATAGAAACCGTAGCCCACCTAGTGATACCAAGCTTTGTACCATTAGTTCCATGGTACTTAACCCCAGCACTTTTCTCTGACTAGTGTTATTTCCAACATGGGGACTATCTTCAGTTGTATTTGACTTCCCATGTGGGCATATCCTGCTTAGTCCACCTCTTTCCATCGGACGCAGAGGGCCCAAAGCTCCATGTAGGGTGTTGGCACATGGTCTGTGTTCCAGAAATGTTAGTTAACCACTGGCTGCAAAGGTGTGGACTGCCCCGGTGGATTTTCATCGGCCTCCCCACCAACCCTGACAATTCCCTTAAACACTGAGTGTCAGCGTCCACATGTTTCCAGGGTCCCTTGAGAAGCCACATGTGTGGTTTGGATGGTGTGATATTAGAATCCAGTCATGTCTGAGAGCCACCTGACTGTTTATAATGAACTTTTATTTTTAGCATCTCATTTCTCATCCAGACTTTATAAATGAGGAAACCGATCCTCAGATATAATAAGCAATTTGTCCAAAATTACCCCATTACTCCTCCTGACCCCAGCATCGGGCTCACGCTCTGTCCTCAATGAAATGAGGAGCATTTGAGATGACATGATTTTCCCAACTCGCATTCCAGTGTCCACGTCACGGTCCCCTGGCAGGCATGACCCAAGATGGTGGTCACTGGTTGCTTTTCTTCCCAAGGCACCATACACGGGGTCGTCGGGAGGAGCAGAGATCACTCATGCCCGTGCTCTGCCCTCCTGTCCCAGTCTACCTTGGCCAGTGAGCCTCATTTTCTCAACATGCGCCGTTAGAAATGCAGATGATAAAAATAATAACCAGCAATTTTTGAGGGCATTCTGTATGCCAGTTATTGTCTACGTGTTTAATCCTCACCCAACCCCGATGGTGTTTGTACTGTGTCACTTTATGGAGATGGAAATTGAAGCTCCAAGAGGTGATAGAACTCATCCAAGGTCAGACCAACGAAATGGTTGAGCCAGGTGGAGAGACAGGTCTGTAGTGACCCCCCCGGGCTTTCCTGGACACCCTTGGGATTTCCATATACGTTCCTGTTTTACGATCTGCAGACACAGAAGTCCTCATTTGACAGAAGGCCACGTTCCTTCCTGTTGTAGGAAATGCAGTGACAACGAATCACCATCTGAGGGGGAGCTCTGATCTCCCCTTCGTGGCCACCCCAGCTCTTAGGCTCTGCTGCTCACTTGTGTGGAGACAGCCTTGAAGTTCT
Source organism: Phoca vitulina (assembly GCF_004348235.1). NCBI lineage: Eukaryota > Metazoa > Chordata > Mammalia > Carnivora > Phocidae > Phoca > Phoca vitulina. The sequence continues at coordinate 10,683,741 of NW_022589715.1, read as the reverse complement.
CTGTGTCGACGGGAAGGAAGGAGAGCGACTTTGTTTTTCACTTTTGCTGCCATAACTAATTTTATTTAGGAAGGCATTGTGTCTTTTGAGAGAGAATTGTAAACACCAGGAGAATAAGAGGACCTCAGAGTGAGCTTGTGTGTGCTCCAGACTTCCGCCAGCTCATGACAGCTTCCTGACCCCAGCAGACTGGCAGCCCCTGGGCTCACGGGACTTACGTTGGCTAGGGGCCAGTGTCTGAGCTGAATGGCTTGGGCTGGACAGCGATTCTCCCCAGCCAGTGTGGCAGTGAGCCCACTCCTGAGAAGGCGCCTTGGCTTGGAAAAACACACTGTGGGTTAGACATTGGCATTCAGAGCAGGGATCTGAGGCCAGAGACATGGCCAGGCATCCTCTGGGAGGCCCGGCTTTGCAGCCAGGCGGCTGCACGTTCTCAGGAGAGCTGGGCCTGACTTAGGAAATGTCCTATCACTCAAGAGGAAACCTGGTGCCCAAGAACTGATACAATTGGGAGACTGATAAAAATTAGACTGAGAAGTGGAAGGCCTAAATGAGGAGCCACCATGTTTACTTTTCCTTTAAAATACCTTCCCTCTTGCTTATCTCTGATTATGACTATACAACATACTCATCCAAGAAAACTTGGAAAAATAAAAATCTCTCATCATCATTTCACCCAGAGATTTTTTTTTTAACTCCTATTTTTTTTTATAAAAACTATAGCCTACCAATCATTTTATCAGGAGCACAAACCAGATTAATTGAGACCTCTGATTCATGACACACTCTTATCATCAAATGCTTTCTTTCCTTTGTTTGTTATTTTTAATAATGAGCATCCCCATCCAACATGAAAACTAGGTTCTTTACAATGATCTATAAAACCTTTGGGCTCCATTTTTTCCCTACACATATACATCTCTCTATCTACATGGCTTTTTTTTTGCTTACTCAAGAACAAGCTGTATACACAACTTTGGGTGCCTCTCGGGGGGGTTTTGGTGGTGAGATTTCATCACTCAGATTGTTTTCCACTGTACTGCCCTTTGGATCTCAAAATGGACTGCCCATTTATCTCTTTCTGTGCAAAGGCAGACAGGGTTAGGAGAGCCACCTGAATACACCCCCTCATTTATCTCTGGGGCTGCAGCAACACCCCCCAACCCCAGGCAGGTGTTGGGTCAGCTTGTCCTTGAGGATCTTCCATAAAGGAGAGGTTTCAGTGTCCACTGTGGCCTCCATAAACTGCTGTGGTCAGGCATGTGTCTTTCCATCTGAACCACCACCGCCTGATTTATGAAATTCACATGGCTTTAAAATTACTTGGTAGAAATTTAAAAAGCTGTTACACCATTACGTGCTTCTCATGAAGGCTTCTCAGCCTTCTCCAGAATGTACTTTTCTTTTTTTTTAAGATTTTTATTTATTTATTTGACACAGAGAGAGAGACAGTGAGAGAGGGAACACAAGAAGAGGGAGTGGGAGAAGGAGAAGCAGGCCTCCCGCCGAGCAGGGAGCCCGATGCGGGGCTCCATCCCAGGACCCTGGGATCATGACCTGAGCCGCAGGCAGATGCTTAACGACCGAGCCACCCAGGTGCCCCGTCAGAATGTACTTTTCTTTCTATCTTGTTTCTTGTCATTGGTTTCATCCTTTGGCTCTTCTCTGTATTCTTGAATTTCTCTTTAAGTTTCAGACCAGGATTTTGGGTGTGTTCACACCCAGACTTCACTAGGGAGGCAGCTCAGGATCTCTCAAGAGCCAATAGACCGGGTTCACAGATGTAGGAGATTTTCTGCTTTCTTCCCCACTCCCCATCCTCTTGTTTCCTCTGTCCCCTCCCACGTCCCTAGGCCTCCCTTCCATCCAGGGTTTGCGGTAAACAGGTGTCCCATCTTGGACGAGTCACGTGCTGTATCCTGTGAAAGTCTTGTCTTATGGATGTCAGAAGCTACTCGTGAGTGCAGGAGCAAATTTGATGCCCATTTGAGACTGATAGATATCAGACAAATAGTAAAAGTTTCAAAGCATTGCTACAAATAGATGGTTTAAGAAATAAAATAAAATCAATAAATGCAAAAAAACAGAAACAAAAAAACCAACATACAAACACCCCAAACAAAATACATTTCTATTATGATTAGCATTTCTGCCAAACTCAACTCGGACTTTTGACTTTCCAGATGCTCTTGCTATGGGTGCGTAGGGCTCAGTTTGGTTTCTCTTTGATTATGTGTTTTCCTTGTGCCCCTCTTTGCATAGGTGCTATCCTCCCTCATCTGAAACCAGTCCAGAGCCTCCCATACAGGCATGTTAAGGTAAGGTCAGGCCAGGCCAGGCCAAGCCTGGGCACAGACAGAGGAACTGAGTGGGAGACCCTGGGGGGAATTTTGTTAGGTCTGTGAGCTTGCTGCGTTGTCCAGGCCCTCTGACATATCCAGAGGAGACAGACCTGAGTTCTGGCCCAGATCTGCCACTTATTAGCTGTGCAGCCATGGGACGGTCAGCCAACCCGTCAAAGGCTTCATTTTGCATCGATCAAGTGGATAATGGTTCCCACATTGTCACACTGTCGTGATGGATGAAACGAGATCAGGTATGTCACGTGTCACCAGGGTGACCAGCAAAAATAAATATTCACTAAATGTTGCCCGCTCTTCTTATCAACAGTGATAACAACACTAGAGAAAAGGGCAGGCCCCCACCGGGGCCCACAGGCACCGTGTGGCTTGCACAGGCCACCCACCCCATCTGGATGCCAGTCTCCTGGTCTCTTGCTCCCGCCCCTGTTCCTGGCCTGTTTTCTCCTTGCCTGAACCTTTGCCCATGAACTCTGCCGCTGCTTGTGCCTTCCCCTTGGGGTTGGCCTCCTGGATGCCTACCCATAGCTGGCACTCTTCAGCCATCTCTTGACACCTCTGTGCGGCTCGATCTCTGGTGACTTATTCTGCTCTGTGCTCCTGGGGCCCCCAGGTGCGTGTCCTTGTCTTTGTACAGACCGTGGGTCTAGACAGCAAGGGGGTTGAAGACAAGAATTAGGGAATCCTCATCCCATTTCCCGGTCCCGGGCAGGGATCTGGCTGGAATGCATGACGCACTGATGAAAGCAAGGAGAGGAGGTAGATGGGTAACTCTTCTTCCTTTGTTGAATCCAGCTTTAACAGAATGTTCCTTTCTAGTTACAAGACCAGAGCAATTCATGTCAAACACTTAATTTTAACATCTTTGTTTCCTCTTAACGATCCCTCAGATCAAGCCAAAAATATATCTACATTTTGATAGTTTCATTCATTTCCTTTCAAATCATTTCATTTGGATTCTACAGAATTCATCTGAACAAATATTTACACATTACTCATTACCTATTGGGCATCATTATGCACACATGGCTGAGAAGAGGGTGGTCACAGTTCCTGCCTGGATGGAATTCACATTCTACAAGGGAGCAAGTTGTTGAGCACCAAACCAGTAAGCACACAGGGTATTTTAATTTTAATAAGAGCTACCCAAACCACCTTATCCACCACAAAAGAGTCAGCGTAGAATAATGGGCTGGGAATTGTGGTGATGTGTGTATATGGAGGGGAAGTCCTGAATGGTGAGGGCAGCTTGCCCTGTGGGGGTCTGAAGAAGAGCATTCTAGCAGAGGAATGGCAGGTGTGAGGGCCGTGGGGTAGCACAGAGTCAGTGTATTTCAGGGACAGAAAGGAGGCCAGTGGGCCAGAGCGCCGAGGAAGGGGCCAGGGTGAAGCAGTAGACAGGCATCGTGATAGCGAGGGCCCAGGACAGAGGACCCTCTTTGGACTCAGCATGTGGGTGCTGACCGCTACCACGAATCCCAAAGCCATGAGCATCCATGGTAAAGGGCATTTCCAGGATGGAATCTACGTTGTTTACGTAGATTGAAAAATGAAAAGGATGCCATCTTCCAAATCTATGAAAATGGAAAACAAACTGAAAACATTTTCCAACGAGCGCTTCGGGGAAGCACGTTTCCTTCAGTTGCCTTCTGGCATCATATCTGAAAAGCTACAAATGGACATTAACGCTCTGGGAGGGAGGGCTGATATCACTCCTCAGATAAAATGTCACTTACCTTGTTTCAAAGGAAAAGGAAGCAAAATTGGCACCAACCGTGGGTCAGTTTTGCCTCGTGCCAAGTTCAGAATGGGCGGGTTCCGCCTGCACCACTGTGCCTCGACCCAGACGTGCCGGGCGTCCAGCTAAGGAAAGCTCCGGACTCCATGTGTGCAAACAGAGGAAAAGTTTTCGTTGAGACGCTATAAAGGACCATGGATTCGATGCCACCTGAACAGCAGCAGCAACAACCGCAAAGACTTGTATGTACTGAAGAAGTCAGACACTTCTGGAAGCGCTGCTCAGAGCAGAGTCGGAGCACGGAAACAAGTCGTAAGCTCAGAAAGTTCCTCTGTGGAGGGAGAGGATGTGGGCCAGATAGAGAGGCATTGCACCGTCACCTGAGCGAGTGCTTTTTGTAAGTCGCTCTCTTCTGGAGCTCTGCATTTTTTTCTGATGCGGATAAGCCATCTAGCATCCAAAGCAAACTCAGCTTAAACCAAGAATCCAAACAAACGGTAAAGACAGGGGTACCCCAGTTCAAATCCATGTGAAAGCAAACAAAAGGAAATGATAGATGTTGCTTGCAGGAACATGATGATTTTTAAGCTGGCCTTCTAAATTGCCTACGTTGACACTTTGGTTGGAGTGGCCTACCGTAGTCAAGGTATTCCGTTTTGTGTGTGGAATAAGAAAGAAACACACCTAAAAAACGAACTTAAAAATGCAACATTAGATATGTTCCACACATGATTAAATTTTAAAAAAATTGAACCAAAAGACCAGCTACAATTATGACATACTTTTCAGAAAGAATTCTAGAAAAATAATGTGTGGGTGAGAGAGCAAGTCTTTGGGTATTAAAAGACCCAGAAACTGAGCAAAAGCACATATTTATTCCAGAATCACCCCATAGCCTCCAAGTAACAAGTGCTGTGTGTTGAATCTAGCTTAAAGAAAAATGGCATAAAGGAGAGCAGCAGGAGAACCCTCTCCACACACTGATAAACAGGGCACATTCTTCATGCTTTTGAATATGAAGTAACTACAAACAAAATGACTTAGAGAAACTATAAGCATCAACACAAGTTTCTGATTTCAGTTGGGATAACAGTGCATCTCACCTCAAACAAAAGGCAGACACTGCTTTCTCCAGAGGAGGAACTGAAGAAAAATGACCTTTATTCCACCCTTCCTTGTGGTTCTGGCCTAATAGCAAGACAGATTGTGGAAGACCACCTAAAAATTCAAGCAAAGACCCTGCCCCATCTTCCTCTTAAGAAGCCCAGTGAATGTGCACTAGGAACATGGGTGGTTTACCTCCCATGAGATGCATTGGGAGGGGAAGAAATAAAAGAAAATCTGAAGCCCAATGTGAAATCAGACACAAACAAGAGACCTTCTTATCACAGATGAAGAAAAGAGATTAGTAGTTCCCCAGTGCATTCCTTGCTGGCAGGATTTTAAAGTAGTTATGAGAAATCGGAATTTTAGGATTTCACAAGCGCTCTGAAAATAATTCTACATATGATGTTTTAGATGTAAGAAAATTAGAATAGTCTGTTGGCAATATTGTTTCCTCTTCAACTTCAGTATTTGCTGGATTTTAGTTCCAGTCAAAATGGAGCAGTTCCAGTCCTCCCATGTCTTTCCTCTTACAACAGAAATATCCTTGGACATAGTACAGCAAACGTAGGAAGTCTCTGAAAGGGGGCGAGAAGAAGGTGGACTGCCCAGGGACGGCAAGGATTGAGGAATGATATGGTGGGGAGTTCTGTTTGTTTGTTTTCCTTCTAAAAGGGACAGAGTGCTGGAGAAGTTTGTAATTCAGGACCACCAACAGATACAAGCCAAAAAAAAAAAAAAAAAACCTCCAAGAAAAGCCTGCTTCTCCTAGCCAAAAGACTGGGAAGTGAGCAGGCTAGCAGAGAAGAAAACCTTTGCATACTACCCACGCTACACCAGTTAAACACCGACAGAAAACCTGTCCCCCCGTTCCAGGATGGGAGCAGTACTAATCTATATGTTCCATGGCCTGTAGGTGGAATCTGGTGATAATTCTCTGATTCCTCTGCGGGGGGGTTGGGGGGTGGGGGTTGCTCTTCCACCCCTGCTCCCCACCTTGTGGAAGCAGGCAGCGTTCTGATTTCCACCCCCGGCACCCAGGTGGGTAGTAGATCTCCCGCACTTCCACACCCAGCAGAAGCAAGTTGTAATGTTTTTCCCTCAACGTAATTTTTTAAAACTCCTGAGAGGTTTTACCCATTGCACTGTTCTTCTTCCTTCCTGAAGTGCTAGACTCTGTTACCATTTTCTTTCAGTTTAGAGAGATTCCTTCAGTCATTATTTAAAGGTATGCCACTGGGACAGATTTTCTGGTGAAGTTTTCCTTCATCTGAGAAGGTCTTGATTTCCCCCTCATTCCTGTGAGATATTTTTGCTGGACATACAATTTGGGATTGCCAATTTTAGGGGCTTTGTTTTTGTTTTTAACACTTGAATAATGTGGTGCTGCTTCTTCCTGGCTTCCATGATTTCAGAGGAGAAATCACTATTATTCACATTACTGTTTCCCGGTAGGTAATGCCTCATTTCTCTCTAGCCTCTTTCAAACTTGTTTATTTGTCTTCGATAGTCAGAAGTTTAATTATGATGCATCGTGGCAGATAAGATCAACCCTCCGTATCATGGGGGTCAGGCACAGTGCCTGCTTACCCCCGAATAGCAGGCTTCAGACCCTGGCCAGCCCATGGGAGTATTCAAACACACTCATCACATCATGCCACAGGATACAAGAGTCACCTTATACTCTTGTTACTACAACGTCTGCCTCCTACGGCCCCTGCTGGTTCACTGTATTCCAGACTGCAGGCCCCCTGTGGCCCTGAGTCCCCCTTCCCCAGGCTGTGAGTGTAAGCTGTTGACAAACTGCTGTTAATCTCATCTGACCTGTGTTGGGTGTTAGGTGTTCTGCCATCCCTATAACATTGTGATGGGAATCCCTCACCAATGGAGTAAAAAAGGAGGTGTTCAAATCAAATGTAAATGATCTAAATTCAACAGTTAAAAGAAATTGGCAGGATAGATGAACAACAACAACAAAAACACCATGAAACGACTTGTCTAATACACTCATTTATAAGATAATCACATTAAATTTAACCATATAGGTGGATTGAAAGTAAAAGGATGGAAGAAGTATACCATGGAAACATCAAATAAGAAAAGAGTGTGTATGTTAATATCAGATAAAGTAAACTTCAGAACAAAGAAGAAAAGCAAAGGAAAAAAAAAGAACAAAGAAGAACACTGGGGACAAGAGGGACATTGGTTAATGAGAAGAGAATCGGGACACCAAGAGCATAGCAATGTTAAATGTAAATGCACCAAACACTAGAGCTTCAAAATAAATAAAGCCAAGCTCATAAAGCTGAAAACATAAACAAATCTACAATTATAGTCAGGGACTTTAATATTCCTTGCTCAGCAATGTATAAAACTACTATATAGACATTCGACAAGGATATAGAAGAACTGAACAGTGCCATCAATCAACAGGATCTAATTGACATTACAGAGCATTCCATCCAGTGGCAGCAAGATACATAATTTTTTTCAAGCATTCATGGAACATTTACCAAGATAGACATTATTCTGGGTCATAAAACAGACTTCAACACATTTGAAGTGATTAGAATCATAGAGTGTGTTCTCTGACTACAATGGAATCCAACTAGAAATCAGTAACAGAAAATTAACAGTGAATTCTCAGAATGCTTAGAAATTCATTTGTCACGGGGCGACTGGGTGGCTCAGTCGTTAGGCGTCTGTTTTCGGCTCAGGTCATGGTCCCAGGGTCCTGGGATCGAACCCTGCACCGGGCTCCCTGCTCGGCGGGCAGCCTGCTTCTCCCTCTCCCACTCCCCCTGCTTGTGTTCCCTCTCTCGCTGTGTCTCTCTCTCTCAAATGAATAAATAAAATCTTAAAAAAAAAAAAAAAGAAATTCATTTGTCACAGAGGTAGTCTCAAAGGAAATTAAAAAGTACTTAATTCTGAATGAAAATGAAAAGACAAAATATCAAAACCTGTGGGATGCGACTAAAGCAGCAGCACCACAAGGGACATGTATAGCATTAAATGCTCCCATTAGAAAGCAGAAAAGATTTCAAATCAGTAATCTAAATTCCTACCCACCAGAGAAAAAGAACAGCAAAGTAAACCCAAAACAGAGCAGAAGGAAGGAAATAATAAAGAGCAGAAATCAATGAAATTGAAAACAAACAATAGAGAAAAATCAATGAAAGAAAAAGCTGGTTCTTTGAAAAGATCAATAAAATTGATAAACTTCTAGCAAAATTGACAATGATAAAAATAGAGAAGGCATATATTACCAATAAATAAAAATTAAAAATAAAGAAAGAAAGAAAATACCGAATTCAACTACAGATCTGGCTGTCTTTAAAGGATAATAAGGGGACACTAAAACAATTTTACATAGTTCAACAACTTCAATGAAATGGACCCAATCCTCTAAAACACAAACTACACAATTCACCAGTATGAAATAGATAACCAGAATATTCCTATAACTATGAAATAAATTAAATCTATAATTTAAATCTTCCAAAAAAGAAAATGTCAGGCCCAGTTGGTTTTACTTGAGATCTCTAGTAAACGTTTGAAAAGTGGAACATGGATTTAAACATAAAATAATACATATAAAAGGAAACATAGGAGAAAATCTTCAGGATCTAAGGCTAGGCAGTCTTAAATATAACACCACAAGCACCATCCACAAAGAAAAAAAAACCAGTACGTTGGAATTCATCAAAATTAAAAACTTTTGTGCGCTGAAAGTCTCTGTTAATATGATAAAAAGACAAGTTGCAACCTGGGAGAAAAATTTTTAGACACTTATCTGACAAAGGCCTTCTATCTAGAATATGTAAAAATCTCTCAAATTCAACAGTAACAGACAAGCAAAGAATCCAATTACAAATGAGGACAAGACATGCACACACATTTCACCAGATAGGCTATAGATGTGGCAAATCAGTGCATGAGGAGCTGTTCAGTATCGCTGGTCTTTAGGGAAATGCACATTAAAAACACGACACTGTCGCTACACACCTATCAAAATTGCTAAAATAGAAAATAAGGACATATCTAAATGCTGGCAAGGCTCTGGAGAACCTGGATCACTCCTACATTGCTGGTGGGAATGAAAAATGTTATAGCCACTCTGGAAAACAATTTGGCAGTTTCTTAAAAAACTAAGCATGCACTTACCATATGTCCTAGCAAATTATACTCCTGGGTATTTATGGCAGAGAAATGAAAATGTCTGTTCGCACAAAAAGCTGTACCATAATGCTTTATTCATAATAGCCAGAAACTGGAAATGAGCTAGATGTCCATCAATAGGTGAACAGTTCAGCAAACAGTGGTACATCCATACCCTGGAGTACCACTTAGCTGTAAAAAGGAGCAAATTAGTAACATACACAGTAACCTGAAGGAATCTTCAGAGGATTATGCTAAGTGTAAAAAAAAAAAGCCAATCACCAAAGGTGACATACTATATTATTCCATTTATATAATATTCTTTCTTTAAAAAAAAAAAATGTTATTTGACCGAGAGAGCAAGCACAAGCTGGGGGAGGGGCAGGCAGAGGGAGAGGGAGAAGCAGGCTCCCTGCTGAGCAAGGATCCCAATGTGGGGCTCGATCCCAGGACCCTGGGATCATGACCTGAGCCGAAGGCAGATGCTTAACCGGACTAAGCCACGCAGGCACTCCCATTTATATAATATTCTTGAAGTGACAAAATCATGGAAGTGGGTGACTGATTAGAGGATGCCGGGGGTTAAGTAGTGGGCTGGGGCAGGAATATTCCTGTGATGAGTCTTGACTGTATCCAGCAGTGTATTTTACTACACTTTTATAAGATGCTACCATTGGGGAAGACTTGGTAAGTATGTGGGGTGCCTGCGTTATGTTTTACAACTGCACAGGGATCTATGCATATTACCTCAAATTAAAAGTTTAATTTAAAAAATGCTGAAAAAGAGCAGCCCCTGCCATAGCCTCCCCCCATAGAGCCATTTTTATCTATTGTGGTTGTATTTCTTTGAGATTGACTGCCATGTTTCTGTATATGCTTTGATTGCTGATCTTTGATTTATTAATTGAAGATAATTGGTGATCAGTCTATAGCTATTGATACTTTATGGTAGTTGAGAATTTAATCATTGTGGCAAAATTTTAATTTAAAATTTAACTGCTCTTGCTTTGGATGTTTTCTTCTGCTTTCTGCATTGTCTATTTTCTCTGCACCTCTTTTGTTCTGGAGTTCTCACACTGAGACCTTTTCTCAGTGTTGGGTGCCCCTGACTTTGTCTTCTTATTTGTGAATTTACTGCAATTTTCATTGGCAGCCCCATATGACTGTGGGGTGGGAATAGGGCAGGCTTGTTAGAGAGTAGGCTTCACTGGAAGGTAGATCAGCAGTAAGTTGGCCTTTCATTAGTGGACCCCGAGTGTCAGAATTGGACATTCTCCAGCCTGGCCAGGGGTGGGTTTGGAGCAGGTTTGGGGCAGATGGGATGACACCTTCTGGTGGCTCTGTGCTGGGCCAGGGTCAGGGAGAGGTTGCAGTGTGTTCATCCATATGCCTCACATCTGATCACGACTCAGCACCGTGGGCCATTTTCCATCTCCTGGTGGGATGCCTGGCCCTGTGGATTAAGGAGGGCATCTGGAGGGTCTGTTGCTCGATATGCTGTCTGTCTTCCGGACCCTATTTCTACTAGCACCCTCTCTTCCCAGGAACCTGGCACTGCTGCAGTCTGGAGGGTCCCCACCCTTCCCCTTGGTGCCTTCTCTCTGCAGGCACATAGATGACAACTTCCTTACTCTCCTTCCCCAAATTTCCCTCCTGTTCTCTTTTCCATTTAGTGGGTGACATCTTTGTTTTTATGCTTTTCATCATTTTGGTGGGGTTTGGGAAAGGAGAGAAGATATGTGTGTGAGTCTCTGATATTTGTCTGTAGTAAGTTGAACAACTGTCACATTTCCTGCTTTCTAAGATGCCATTGTTCATTTAATCACTGCATATCCAGGGCAAAAGGAACGGTTACCACATCAAAAGTTCACATCCATTATAAGATGCATTCTGATTTTAAAACAACAAAATGTTCTTGAACTGGGGAGAATGTGGTAAGCCCGAACTTCGCTCCACATCTGAACTTTCCATTTATTTTGTCTTTCTTGGAGACTGGGTGAGTGCTTCTCTAAAGAGGAGAGCAAACGAGAAGAGGAGAGAGTTGGAAGGAATAAAGAAGGCAGCAAGGTCTGCTCACGTCGCCGCTCCCCTCGCCCTTCACCATGAAGTCCATTATTCTTTCTCTTTTCCAAGAAACAGCGATCCACCAAACTTGTAGGAATTGATTTCAAATACAAAGAATCGAGAATCTGAGTTGGGCCAAAGCCATATGTGCTGACGTGAGTGTGCAGGGTGAAGTGGTGGAGGGGATGGCTCTGGGCAGGAGTCGCCTGGGGGCTCGGTTGCTTTCAGTCCCCTGAGAACTGACAGTGTGACCCATATCCAGGGGTTGGATCCTGGCCAATCCTCAGGTACCACGAGTGGAATGTTTAACATGTAGAGAAATTTCATATTGAAAGAGCACAAAGGGCAAGGGTCACATGAGGGGGGTGGAGGGCTCCACTAGACCAGGACCAGTCAGTGTCCTATTACAGTCATAAAAGCAAGGCCAAGCCTGGGTCTAAACTGAGAAGGAGATGTGTACTTAAAAGACGAGTTGGAGGGCAGGCTGGGATGGTCTGCCTGCAACTTCTGGAGAGGCAGTGGTGGTCCATCCTGGGAGGGGGGTGCAGCTTTGTCTCTCTTGGTGCAGGAGAAAAGTATCTCCAAAGAAGAGAAACAGTGCATCTTCCTCTTCAAAGTAGAGATCTCTGGGAATATTGATTTCAATGTATTCTTAGCAGGAACTCCATGTAGGAGTGGAACTGTGTTTCCCATGTTTTGGCTTCTTTTTTACTTATTTGTAGTTTCCATATGTTATGTCATGAGTATGGGATTCTTTGGTCACAAAAGAATACAGCAATGCAAAAAGACATTTCAAATCTTGCATATCTTGCCTTGGTCTGGCCCTTGGAGCCCAGTTTTCCTGCCTGTAAAATGGGGATGATGAGAGTGCTACCAAACTCAGGTTGAGTGATGTGAACATGGGTGCCTGGCATGTCGCCTGCCAGGGCAGAAACTTGTGCTACATTTCATGTTGACCTTGTTTGTCCTGGTGATCTCTCCTGTGCCGTGAAATGAACTGCATGCCTAGGGACCTGCAGGACAGCAGGAAGTCCATGAGAACAACTGTATTGTACAAGCTTTGTCTTGCCTTTGAGGAAAGTGTGGCTAAGCTTCAGAGGGGCATGTCAGGGGATAAAAGTGACCTATTTATAGGGTTTCCAGGTATAGCAAAAAACTGGACACCTAGCTCAATGTGAATATCAGATAAACAATGAATAATTTTTGGTATAAATATGTCCTATGCAATATTTTTGGGACATGTGTACACCAAGAGTCATTTGTTGTTTATCCGGAATTCAGATTTAACTGGGCATCCTGTATTTTGTCTGGCAGCCCTCCTGTTTCTCAGTGCCATGCATTTACTTGTCTCAGCCACCGCTGTCACTTTCTTTTGGGCTGTAGTTGGGTGAAGATTTGGGGCTTGCTGATTCTCTGAGGTAATCTAGCCCCGGGCCCCTCCTGTGTCCTTGAGTCTCACAGTAGGCCAAGGGCACAGCCAAGCTTGAGTCGGCCACCGGCCCTCCTAGGCCCTCTTTCCCAAATTTGACCCCTCTGTAAGCCTCGTTGTGGGTCCTCTTTTGATTGTTGTTGGCCTCAGACCTGGCCCACTTAAAACCTGGGCTCGCCAGGAGGTGAGGGAGAAATGGTCTGCTAGACAGTTGAGGAGCTTGGGCGTCTCCTGGACACATGCTCAGTGCTCCTGCCCCACAAAGGTGGGGAAGGTGGGGAAGCCTGTGAGACAAACTTCAGACCCATGCATGAGAACAGGGAGTCAGGGTGCGGTGCTGGCCACCTTTCTTCCTCGTCTCCCTCTTCCCAGGCCTCCCTGCCCTCGACCCAACATTTTCAGCCTTTAGAAATTCCAACGAAGTCCCTTGCTCAAGGCTAGAAATCCAGTTGTGGTGGCTCCGGTGGGTGGTGAGTCCAGAATCATTGCCTCTTTCTGGGCCTTTCCAGTCGGTTCTGCTGTCCCCAACCCCCTCTTCTCTTGTTCTCCGGCTGCTGCCCCTCTAGCACGTTCCCACAGTCAGATGCTTTCATGGCCCGTTGTAGCAACATCCCCGAAATTCCCGAGGGGCCCCCGCCTGGCCAGTGTGTTTCCTTTTCTCAAGTGTACGTGGGAACGGGAGCTGTCTGCTGGGATTAACAGTGCACATGATTTCCTAGACTCTCTCAGCGCCTGCTTCCTGTTGGGGGCCCCTGAGTTCTGAGCCATGTGGGTCCCACGTGCCCCAAGCCTGGGCGTGGCAGGGCCTCCTGGGCAGCTGGCCCAGCTGGGGGCCACGCCTCCTCCCACCTTGACACACCCCCAGTGCGGGGGTGTACCAGCTCTCTAGAGTCCATGGCCAGGTCTTCAGGAACTCTGTGAGTTGGTTGTTGGCCACAGCCCGTATTAAAAACTGTGTAACATTTCATTCAAATACGTTATATCAAAAGCAGAGGTAGTGAATGGTAGTGAATTCAAATCTTACCACTTCCTGATTATCTTAGTGCAGTTTCTATGACCTATGCCCTTGAGTTGTTTTCATCTCCGGTATCCAAATAGTGGGAATGCTGCACGGTGGTGTGGGGCTGTCCAGCTCTTCCCCATTCCGGGCTCAGTGACATTGTCACACTGGTAGCTTGACGTAGACCACACAGGAGTATTACCACCGTGGAAGCAGCGAGTGGTATAAGTTGGTGTTTTGTTCTTTGGAGAGCTGGTTGTTACACATTTACCAGCACGCCGCTGCTCACGTGCCGTTGGCTGGCTTATTGAAAGTAAGTGGCGGGACCCTCTAATCACATCATTTGAGCACTGTGCAAATGGATGCCCGCCTAGCTGGTGACATCGTGGTTTAAATGGGAGACCCTCCCCTCTGTGCTGCCCTGATGCCTGCAGCTTCTCTGGACCTTGGCTCGCCTCAGCAGCACCCCCTCGCCCCTTCCCCACCAGGCGGCTGCTTACCAGTCTTCCCACCACGGCTCTCAAGCATTTATTATATAGCTTCCCTTGGCCTTTTAGCCAAGTCCTTCTTTTCTTGCCACCACGCTCTCTTTCCCCATTCTCCTGATTGCCTCACAAAGTGCCCAGGACACAGTTTACTTATGCTTGCGGGTCCCCCCCCCAACCGTAGCACCACTGTGGTTACCAGAAACAGCACCAGCTGTCCCTACCTGTGGGCGTGCTGCCTGGGTACTGCTCGGGAGCCCCTGCAGGCCTGCCATGTGCATTTCTCCCTGCCTCCTGACACCTCCAGGAGAAATGAGGATTCAGGGGCATGATTGAATTTTAGCTGGAAGAGAACTTTTCAGACTGCCCTGAACCGTGTGTGGAACCTAAGGATTTTATCTGAGTAGGAAAGGGGAGGGCTTCACCCACAGCCCTTCAAACTCCAGACCACGCAGAGAGAGACAGTAGCTGAGGCTGTGGGCCTTGGGAGAGACAGTTAATCTGGCTTCACTACTCTTACTAGCCCAGTGAACTTGGGCACTCTGTGCCTCAGTTTCCTCATCTGAAAAATGGGGATGATATTAGTTCTTAGCTCATAGGGCTTTTGTGAAGCGTAAATGAGTGAATACACATACAACTCTTAGAACACTGCCCAGCTGATAAATGTTAGTCGTTGTCATTACTGGAGTTATGTGCAAAATTGTATTCAATAAAATAATTCTGCTAAGAAAGAGGCTGAAAACTAGTGATGTAGCCTAAAGGCCTATATTTTATTTTACTACATAAAGATTTTATTAATTAATTTATTTATTTTAGAGAGAGAGAAAGAGTGGGGGGAGGGGCAGAGGGAGAGAATCTCAAGCAAACACCACCACCCCCCCCCCCCCGTGCTGAGCATGGAGCCCACCGCAGGGCTCTGTCTCAGGACCCTGAGATCACAACCTGAGTCGAAACCAAGAGTCGGACATTTAGCTGACTGAGCCACCTTAAAGGCTTTTATTTTGTACGTGAGAAAGTGAGGCTTAGACCTAAGAACTAAACCTCCACACGGAGGCCAGAGTGGTCAGGATCAGCCAAGGGGAGGTGTCTATATAGTTTGATGTATGCCCTCCCTCCTGTACCCTGTAATAGCCCCAAGATTACCAGCATCGCGCACTGAGAGCTGGACTCGACTTCCAGCCGCAACTGGGAGTCTCCGTCTATAACTTGGGGTGACAGCCACTTGCAGCACGGGTCATGGGGGTTAGGTGAGCACATGTGTGTCCATGACAGTGATGACGTCAATGGTGATGAATAATGCCATGTGAGGTGTTTATCTGTGTGAGTTTGTGAAGCTCTGTTGCCACAGAGCTTAGATTCTAGTAGGCGAAAGAGACAATAAATGAACAATCATGATATACTACCAGATGGCAAGAAGGAAAACTCACACCCGGGCAAGGGGGTGAACAGAGGCAGGGTGGCAGGCAAGGCACCTCTGAGGGCCCCTGCTTGCCCTGTGAGTTTGTCCACACTGGGTCCAGCGCCCCTGGGCAGGTTGGGGGGCTCATCGGCTGGCCTCTCAACACCTGCTGTGCTATTCTCGGAGCTCATCTTCTCCTCTGCCTTGAGGTGGCTCCCAGAGCTGTTTGTGCCCTCGCCCCGAGAGTCTCATTCATCACTTCTCATGGCACTCTCCTGGGTGGGAGACTAAATGTCCTTGCAAAGTCACCAGCCCTGAGTCCTTGAGCTCCCGGAAAGACACTTCTGTCCTACATGCCAACACCCTCCCCCCCAGCCAGGCATGCTCGTGTTTCTGGGGGTGTCTTTCCTGGGATGCAGGATACTCCCCGGGCCCCTCTGAGAGACATGGTGATTTGCAACCATTTCTTTAAAGCCCAATAACAAAACTCTTGAAGTACTGATTTATATTTCTTTTTCATTCATTCACTGGTGCTGAGAGAGCTTCATGATGTTATAAAAAATATGTGCTAACATGGTGCTGACAGATAAAAGGGTGCGCTTTGTAGGTTAGGGGGAGGAAGGCAGTATGCTTTCACACACCATATGAGCCATTTCCGCCCCCGCCCCCTCAATGACTCTGATGCTGTGGTTAGGATAGGTTTTATCAGAATGCTTCTAGAGTGTGAGAGCTTACGCTGTCAAGGGCCCAAGTTGTAGTTGCCATGATGAAAAGGGCCACTTGCCCTGGTGCTGGATCCCCAGTGCTGGATGGCTGTGATGGATTGTTGGTTGCCCGAACATGGACCCTGCGAAGGACCTCCTCGGGACAGCATAAATCACCCCAACTGTGGAGTGACCCTCGGCTGCCCACATTTCCCCCTCGGCAGCTGCTTCCTGGACATCCCGCTGGCTCTAGTTCTCAAGTGTTGTCCTCAGGAAGCCCCTGCCCCACCTCCTTCTCCCCTCACCCCATGCCCATCCCCCACCCTCTTTCTCCTTCTTTCCTCCCCCCATACCCTTCCTCCACCATCACCATCCCCACCTCTACCTGACTCCAGGCTTCTGCGCCTAAACCCCGTGTCCAGCCCTCCCCCTTCTTCTGCTCCCCCAGAGCTGTCAGCAGGTCTCTGCAATGCAGGTTCCCTCCCCTCCCCCCCCCCAGCTTCAGCTTGAGGCAGAGTAAGTTTCCAGTGGCTACTGGGACTTGATTTACACATGTGTCCCATATAGTGGGGATCTGGGGGCTGTCGCCAGGGGCTTGCTTCCAGCCAGCCTGGTTTGGTGGAGCAGAGAGCTGCCTCCCAAAGTGGTACTGTTCCTCCCAAAGAATTTCTCATAGTCCATCGTTATTTGCAGAAAGTTTTAGTGGAAAGATGCAAATGAAGATGAGAACACTAAAATAAGAGAAAGAATGAAACCCTCATGGTCTGTAGCACATCCCACAGGAACCAAGAGAGGGTCAAAATTGGAGCATGCTTCTGGAGTGTGATGGGGAAGGTTTAGGGTAAGGGTGACCCAGGCAGGACCCAGACCATAGCTTTTGCCCAGCAGGTATAAGGCTAGGCCTGGGAGGCATTTAGGACAATTTTGAGCAGTTTTACTGCCCAGGGTGGTGGGTAGTCTCTAAACCAAATGCCTGGTGTGTCCACAGCTAAACCTGATCCAGCAGCAGGTGCAGAACCAGCAGCAGGTGATGCTCCTCATGTGCTTGCCCTCCAGAGTACTGGGGGCAGGTGGAGGGGGTGGCCTGGCCCTGTAGTGATGGTCAGGTTCACTGGGGCCACCTGACTCCAGACAAGACTTCATAATTGAGAGTGCTCAGGAGCAGGGCCTCTCCATCAGTCGAGGCACATTCTAAACAGGCTGGGTCTCACAGGGCAGCCTAGCTGGTTGCTACTGTCCTTGGGAGGCGTAGCTCGCTCAGCCTCCCTGGTCCTGTTCAGAGAAGTTCCATCACACCAGCCAGAGTAGGTTGAGTATCCTGCTTGGCCCGGAGATGCTGAGGCCTAGCAGCCTGGGCAGCCTTTTTGGGCGAGCCTGGGAGAACCACAGTTGGAAGCCCATACTTGCTGGCATTCTGATGGAGGAGGGGCCCCCACAGCCTGCTGCTGCCGATCTCAGCAACAAGATGGAATGCAGTGCAGCCCCGACCTAACCAGTGTGGCCAATTTTCCATGAATTGGAATCATGGGGATTTGAAACTTTTGAAATAATACAAAGCTTCTCTTGTTGAAAAACAAAAATCACTTAACTTCAAACACCCTTACCAAAGAGATAGATAGAGGTGGGGAGCATGAGTGGATTGTCTTTGGTTTCAGCCACTGGGCAGGTAGACAGAGGTCCCACTGTCCTTTGCTTTCTGGTGCAAACCATGCTGTTCATGAGCTTTGTTTTGTGACTCTTGTGCTTTTGTGGATTATTGTGCAGTCATTTGAACTTCTACTGTGTTATAATCTCTAAAACTGAAGCAAGATCATTGAATTATTCAGGAGATGATTCTGGCGCCAGCGTTAAAAAAAATATACCCACATTCAGTAACTTTGAGATGAAAGTTCGATGAGATTGGATGTCATGAGGAAGACCCCCAAACACCAGGAAATACCAGTCTGCTGCATTTAGGACAACCATCCTAAGAAATAGGGGAAATAATGCTGAAAATACTAGCATTAAAGATCCATAAATAGCCCCTGGCCCCTTACTTTGCAGTCAAAGCAAGGGAAAATCACTCCAGCATGGCCTCAGCTTCTGCAGCCCATTCCTCACCGAGAATGTTCCACCCTGCATCCTTAGAGTCACCCATCCCAGGGCAGATCACTTCCTGACAGCTGCAGCTGGGTTAACACCACATGGGGTGGTGGCCTCAGAGAAGGGTGTGCACATTGTCAGCCCCTTCAAGAGAGGGGTCCATGGATCCATTCCCAGACCCATTTCCATGCCTCTAGCCTTTGCTGCACTCACTGAATGTGCATGAAAATGATGGGGAGGAGGCACCACACCCCTGCTGACTGAGGGCACTTGTGCAGCATGGGATTCGGAGATGGTGGAGTGAGTCTGACTTTTTATCTCTGCACCTCTGTAGCTTTTGATTATCTATAATGATCATATACTTACAATTTTTAAATGTCGCTAATTAAAAACAATACAGGAAGAGGGACAGCTCTGCTGTGGAAATTGGACCTACCTAGAAAGCACGAAGGTCAGTGAAAAATCCCGATACAAGGAGGCTAAGCATCTGTAGGAGAGTCACCTGGACCAAGGGCAGCGCGTGCCTCCCTCACGCCCCCCCACCAGCATGGCCCTCACCTGTGCAGTTCTTGGCCTGGCCAGGTGCAGAAGCTCAGGGAAAAGGGGTAGCCAGAATCTGCAAGAGAAAGGAAGAGACCCCATCTTTGTTCCAAGGACAGGCCTCTGGAAAAAACCCAGGCAGATCCCTTGGCACTAGAATTGCCTGGGAAACAGGATAGCCTTGGCCATCAGACCACTTTCAGGGAAATGAGCAATAGCTGGGAATGTGGGACCTTTGTGACTTTAAGAGACAGCGAGGTGGAGATTGAAGTCATTGCAAAGTGGTGAGTCAGTTCTCTACCAGAAGAGACTGAGGCACCTGTGGGGCATGAGCCAGGGAGAGGTCAGCAGCCTCCAGCCCTTGGCCCATCACTGGGAGAGGCTCAAGGGTGTCATCTCATGGAACATCAAGCGAGCTAGGGGACATGTCCGGAGGCTATAAAATGCACCACAAACACTCAGATGGGGAGGGGCCTGGGGAGTTCACCCAATTCCGGCATGACCACCCCCAGCCGCCCCCTCTGAGGTTCCCCATTGACCATATGCTGCCAGGGGCTCAGCTACAGCTCTGCTGGGCGCTGCTCTCTAGAGATGGTGTCATCTAGGGCAGGGAAGGACTGAACATGCAAGCTGAGAGACAGTGAGGGGTTTCTATACTGAAACTATCCCTGGTTCTTACTGGTTCTTACTTCAGGGCCATATGGGCTCTGCAGCGCTTCCTGACTCTGACCGGTTCTTCCCCATCACAAAGCCAATCACCACTCATCACATCCAACGTGATTTTGCAAATGGCATTGAGCAGCTCAGGGCAATGCAAAGTATTTAAATGGTGTTTAAATGCTGACCAGGGGGCACCTGGGTGGCTCAGTCATTAAGTGACTGCCTTCGGCTCAGGTCCTGATCCCAGGGTCCTGGGATCGAGCCCCGCATCGGGCTCCTTGCTACGCGGGAAGCCTGCTTCTCCCTCTCCCACTCCCCCGCTTGTGTTCCTTCTCTCTCTGTGTCTCTCTCTGTCAAATAAATAAATAAAATCTTTAAAAAATAAAAAAAAATAAAAAATAAAATAAATGCTGACCAGGCAGTCACCCTGGTCAGAAATGGGCATTTCTGCTGCAGACATTCATGCAGGCATTCAGACCAGAATGAGATGCTGGTACCTTTGCTGTGGTCCACACATTTCCACTCACTGGGACAGCAGATGTTGTTAAGATCTGCCATGTACCCCAAGATTATTTGCTGTCTTTTTATTTTTTGCAGAAGGTATTACAAAACAGAGCTTACCTTGAAACTGAAAAGAGTAATTCTGTGTTAGCATGCTCTCACAGGTTTTAGCTCCTGTCCGTGGGCAGTTTGCAAGTGTTTCCCTCCCCCTCTCTCCATTCATTTATAAAGAAACCTCCTACATGATGCTATTAAAATAAAACCTTACTCATATGCTTAGTCAGTCCTGAGCAGCGTTTCTTTCATATGTACCCTATGAATGAGTTCTGAAATAACAGGCCTAGAAAATGAAACTGCTCGAGAAGAGTATGAAAACGATTTGAAAAGGTGCCAGAAAAGACTCTGAGTGTGCATGGAGGTGGTGGGGGGATGTCAGCTCATGGGAGTGTTCCAAGACTGCCACGTTGTGACTGCAAATGAACAAGCTCTAGAACTGATTAAGGGAATAAATGGTCCAGGTTTACAAAATGGAAGACCCGTCCCTTATGGACACCATGGTGGCTTCTTCTAGTGAACATGCACCTTCTAGATATAAGGGCTCATGACTGCCTGGTGATGGCGTGGGTGTAGTTAATGCCCTGGCTTTGGGTCCCAGTTCCGCTGTTTATTAGTCTGTGGCCTGGGGCAAGTTGCCTAGCCAGCCTGAGCCTCAGTTTCCTTGTTGTAACGTGCAGATAATAACAGCATTTACTCCATAGAATGCCCCCATCCATAGCCCTCAGAGCTCAACAATTAGATTAATCACGATCCTTGGATATAAGTCTCTACCTCTGATTTATGTGTGACAGTCTTTGTCATTTACTATGTAATTAGTTATTTCCAATAGTATAATGAGCACCCAAGAATCCACCACCCAAAATGAAAGTTCTGACTAGGACAGTAAACGACATCTCCTGATATGGTCCCCAATATGTCATTAACCCCTTCTCTCCACTCCTGAGGTCACGGTCACCTTGAATCCCATGTTCCTCATACCCCTGCTTCCCCTTATTTGGTTTAATGCTTCTGTATGTATTTTTAGAAAATAGGTGTATTTTTATTTTAATTGTTTTTAACCTTATAAAAATGGTATGCTATATATGGAACTTTTGAGGACTTACTATTTAACTTAATATTAGATTGCTAAGATCCGTCCACAGTATTGTGTGTCACTGTAATCCATTTGTTCTGACTGCTACAGCATAGGGAATGGACTTACCGGAGTGTAGTCACCACTCTCCCACAGAGGGGCGCTGGGAAGGGGAAGGTCCAGATCTGAGCTAGTTAGAGCAGGGCTATTATAATCCTTCTGTGCCCATCTGCTGCATCTGTCCAAGTGTAAGAGCTTCTCTTGGCTATGAACCTTGAAAGGGGATCATGGCAGAGAACATAGGAAAGTTCAACTTTGGGAGATATGCCGAACCTTTTTCTAAATGCATTGCACCAGGCCACAATGCGACAAACTTTATCTTCTCCAACACTTAATGGTGTTAGACGTTTTATTTTTTTATTTTTATTTTTTGCTAATTGAATGGGTATAAATTGTGATCTCATTGTGATCTTGATTTTTCTTTGTGAGTCTCTTCATAAATTTATTGGGCATAGATGGTTTCCTCTTCTGTGAAATACCTCTTTGTGTCTTTTCCCCATTTTTACTTGGGGTTGTTTGTGCTTTTTTCTTTAATACTAAATCTTTGTGGTTGGTATTATGAATATTTTGTTCCAGTTTTTACCCTGAGTTTTCACTTTTAAGTTTTTATTTTAATTCCAGTTAGTTAACATACCGTGTCATATTAGTTTCAGGTGTACAATTTAGTGATTCAACAATTCCATACATCACCTGGTGCTCATCATGACAGGCACACTCCTTAATCCCCATCACCTAGTCCACCCTTCCCCCACTCTCCTCCCCTCTGGCAACCATCAGTTTGTTCTCTGTAGTTAAGAGTCTGTTTCTTGGTTTGTCACCCTTTCTCTTTTTTCCCTCTGCTCATTTGTTTTGTTTCTTAAATTCCACATACGAGTGAAATCATGCAGTGTTTGTCTTTCTCTGACTTATTTCGCTTAGCATTATACCCTCTAGCTCCATCCACATCATTGCAAATGGAGTGTTCACTTTTTAAAAGTATCTCTTGGTGAATAAGAGTTCTTGATTTTAATATAGTTAAATTTACCTTTTCATCGTCAATTTTATGTGTGTGCCTAAGAAAAATCTTTAGTTACCAGAAGGTATAAAAGATAGCTACCTGTATTATCCACTATGAATTTTAAGATTTGTTTTTGACATTTCATTTTTTAATCTATCTGGGGTTATTTTCCAGATGTGGTTTGAAGGAGATAGCCAAGTTCTTTTTTCACACAGGGATGTCTATTTTTTCCAGCTCCCTTTATTGATCACTCTCCTCTCTTCGCTGACCTTATCATCTGTCATGGACCAAAATCCTTTATATACACAAGCCTTTTTCTGGGATCTCATTCATGGTCCTTGACCAGTTTTTCTGCCGGGCTTTACAGAAGTCCAAGTGTCCCATAAGGTGTCCCCCTCACTTCCTTTACAGAAACATGTGGCTACTTTGGCCCTTTACTCTTACAAATGAGTTTAGAATCATCTTTTCAGATTCTGTTAAAGAGAGAACATAATGGGAGTTTGGTAGGAATTACCCTGAATGCATTATCATGTTACAATATTTAAATTATGGTATCCATGAATATATCTCTCCATTTACTTAGGTCTTCTTTAATATCTCTTGATAAAATTTGATACTTTTCCTCTTGGAGGTCTTGCATCTATTGCTAGATTTATTCTCAGGAAATTGATACTCTCTGATACTCTCTTAAACAGTGTCCCTTTAATTATGCTTCCTAGTTCTTTGGTGCATATATTTTATATCTTCACCAAATTTTATTATTTCTAAGAATTTGTAGATTTTTGAAATTTTCTGTGTAAACAATTGTATCTTGTGCAGATGATTCCAGTTTTACTTCCTTCATAACATTATGTTAGGGGGGAATTGGCTCGATGCAAACAAAGCAAATGATGCAGCAGTTGGCAGCTAGTAAGTGTTCAATAAATGCCTGTGCTTACTGACATTATTATTTGCCGTTGTTATTATTAATTAATGGGAGAATTTTAGAAATTGTCTTA
Source organism: Phoca vitulina (assembly GCF_004348235.1). Lineage (NCBI taxonomy): Eukaryota > Metazoa > Chordata > Mammalia > Carnivora > Phocidae > Phoca > Phoca vitulina. Next base: position 10,660,333 of record NW_022589715.1, on the reverse strand, counting down.
ACCAATTCCCTCATGTTAAAGAAAGAAACAGAATCGCAGAATAGTTTAATGCTTCACCTGGGATCCCACAGCTGTTCAGTGCCAGGACTGGCCAGGAAAACCCAAGTCTCTGGGCTACAGAAGCAAGTGTCCTTTCTCTTGATCCCCAATCACACATCAGCGTGTGCTTCTGTCTGGCATGAACTTCAGCTAATGGGAGCGTTTCCATGAGCGGGGCTTCTGCACATCCATGACAAGCATTTATTAAATCAGCAGCATGAATTAAGCTCCTTCTGTGTGCTGGGCCTCCCACATGGTGCACACTTCTAGCAGAGGAAAAATGTACATGCTGCAACTCAGATGTACAGAAAATGGTAATTTATTTCATTTTTAAAATTGTCTATACCGATCTTATCATTTTCTGCTGAAGTCAGGGGATAGAGGTGAACTTTAAATCTGCCCACTGAAAGCAACTTGGACTCTTTTGGTTTAACTCACTTTCTTTTGGGTATATATCCCATTAAATCAAGATTCATATTTCCTTCTCAAAAGGTACCTCTTCCACAGTCTCTGTCCCAGGTTGGCAGCCAGAGGAGGGAGAAGCTTATGGATTCTCATGGTGTGAAGTGGGGCCCCCAGACTCCTCCAGTCTTGGGACATAGCAGGTGTTGGTTGGGCTGGGGCTGGCCTGGTCCAGTCTTCGAGCATCTGGGCACCACTGGTGCTGGCTGGCCCTCCAAGTCCTTTGGGATTCCCATGGCTCAGATCTCTCTGACCTTGCAGATTCTCTCAATTTCAGCCTTGTTTGGCATCTGTCCCCAGACCCTTTAATGGTGGGTTCAGGGAAGGCCAACTCAGCTACACTTGTTTCCCCTCTGAGGGCCCATAAACACTGGGGCCTTTTTCAGGCCACTTGAAAGCAAGGGAACACCAAGCTGGTTTACCTAGACACCCCCTGCTACCTATGTCTCTGTGGTGTGGGCACGGAGCAGCCTGCAAGATAGGATCTTCTCAGACACCAGCTCAACTTCTACTTCTCTCCCATCTTGTCCTCTCGTCTGTCCCTCCGCAGGCTGGGTATTTCTACTTCCTGCCTCACAGAGGACGCACCGGGACCAGGATGCACCTCCACTTCTCTTTGCATCTGTCTGCTGGAAAGGGGCACCTACTTCCCCTTCCTGCTGGGTGAGGCATCCCTAACGAAGTCTGCCATCTTCTCTTCATGCAGGCTTGTAGCAAACTCCGTGGTCAAGTTGGCCAGGCTTGACTCTTGAAAGACTAAGGGAGCTTTCTGAAATCCAGAATAGTGTGTGTCCTTTCTCAACAAGACCTATTTCCTTGTAACCTCTAAAAGTGTCCATTTTGACATGCAGATCTCTTCCAAGTATCGTCCCAATTAGCCATGGTAATGTTTGGCTTTGGGGTAATGAGTAAGACTGCAGTTGAGTAGAACAAGCCTCTTGGTGTGTACAGGTGACTGTCTTTGTGGAGGCGGGATCCTGTTCTCCCCTTCCTTAGCCCATTTCTGAACTAATGAAAATCTGATCTGTCCGCCCTCCGTGTCTGTCTCTGCTTAGTCACTGCCCAGGATGCTGTGCCTAAACACACCTCAAAGAATGGCCTCTGACTTCCACCCTGCAAATCCCTGTTCATCATCCACTTGGTCTCTGTTCAGCCTTTACTGAGGACTTACGATGGGTACAGCTCTGTGAGAACCCAGAGAGAGTTAGAAGAGCTGCCTTCCAGTTGCTTGAGGGGGTAAATAAAACAGGCGTGCCAAGGAACTTGTAGCAGCTATGTTTAAGTGGCAAAATCCAATAGAACCAGGAAGAACAGGTCCAGAGAATCAAGGAAGAGCAAGAAGATTGCAGACTAGTTTTCTTGGCTCCTTCATGGAAGAAGAGCAACATTTACCCCTGATAAAGGCCATTGTGCTTTGAGTATAGGACATAGCTGAGACTTGGTCTCTGTAGACCACTGTCCCACCGGGGCTGGGTACCCAGCCCTGACCGCATGGCCGCTGTCCATAACAGCAGGCTGCAGTTCCATTCCTAGTGATGCACCCTCTCATGCGCATTCCAGAAGGCAGGTGACTCGGAGGGAACCGCTCAAACCAGTGGATGTGGCAGGCCTGCTTTCCATGGCCAACAAAGGTTAAGTAGATGAAATCGGACCCCATAGGAGCTCTCTGCGAGTTGGTCTGCTGTGAAAGGTGAAGTGGGGCTTCCTCTGGGTGGATGCTAAAAGACACACAATTCAATTTTCTTTGGCCTTGGGGAGCATCTGCCCAGGCAGCGTTCTCTGCTGCCCACCTGAGATTTCAGTTGAGAGTAGGATTTCCCAAATCACACGGGAAGGTGACGTTTCCTCGAGGCCTGCAGGGCCGTAGCCTGATGCTGCGTGTGTGCTCGTGTGTGTGCATGCTGTGTGTTTGTGCGTGCATGTGTACATGTGCACACGTGCCATGTTCACGTGTGCGTGCATGCGCATGTATGTGCGTGTGTGCACACACACGAGGCTCTTTTTGCACGTCTCTTACATATACACCCCTTATTGGCCCTGGTGGGTTGGAGCACACCTCACTCCTGAGACGGAGGTGACTGTTTCTGCTGCTGTCTTGGCTGATGCTTTTAGCTTAATTCCTCCAGGGTTCTTCAGCGTGTGTTAGAGATATCTCAAAAACCATGTCACCAAAGAATTCTGAATTGTTTATCAGTGGACCACAAAAGGGTGTCATGGACGTGGGCAAAGGTGAGGAAACACAGAAGTGTTTACTGAGGAGGTCAGTTTTGAATAAGGAAGGATCGCCCATTCTGAAACCCATCTTAACCATTTCTATGTCCACACACGTGTATTGTATTTTTAGAAATTTTTATTAAAAAAATACTTGCCCGGTTGTGTCAATGGAATTGACAGCCTCCTACTACTTTACCTTCACAATTAATGCCTTTTTATTAAAACTTAGGTTCTTAATGTGGCCAAAGGAAAAAACATCCTAAGGAGACAATTTTTTGTAAACCATGATGCCCTTTTTCCTGGAGTTTGGTGAGTCTGTGAGAGCTTGTGTCTGGTAACTAGGGAGGATGTTCAGCAGCCACAGGAACCAAGCACAAGAATGGTGTCAATCAGAAAGTGAGCGGTGTGGATTTATTAATACAAACCCCAGGATGCCAAGTGGCTTTTGTCACTGTATATGAATCAGAGAGAAAAGATCTGTCTCATCTTCTGAGAAAATAAATAGACAAAGGATGGCCTTCAAGTCATTTGTGCTGATAAGAATAGCTGACATTTTTGATCACTTAAGGGCCATTGTTCTAAGGGCCATGCCCATATTCACTCATTTCTTCTTAAAAAACCCCATACGGTCAATGGTTATATTATTTTCACTCCCGTTTGACAGATAAAGCCACGAATGGTACACCAGCCTGCCCGGAGTTACTGAGCTAATACGCAGCTGAGCTGGGACTCCCACCCAGCAATGTGGCTTCAGGCCTGGCTGCTAACCCCCCCTCTTCTTCTTGGCAGGTGCCTTCACAGAGGAATTCAAGAGGTGGGTGGATTTGATGTAATATTTTGTACTGGGCCTCTTTCCATCCATTTTTCCTGGAGTCAGCCAAGATTGGAGCTGGAGAAAAATTCCCTAGCTCTGTCTCTAAGAGTAGGCGTGTTTCTGGTGGCTTCTTCAGCCAGCTCAGGCTTCATCAGGGTGGGCATGCACCCCTACCCACACCCCAGCCTTGGTCCACTCTGCCCCAGGAGACTGTGTGGGGCTGTGGTAGCAGTAGGACTTGGGCAGGTGGGTCACGGGAGGTGGGGTGCTTCATCCTTTATGTTCTGGGACTCTTGACGTGGCTGTTTTCACTGCTCTTCACCTCCTTTGAGTTTGATTGAAAAGTCTTGTGCTTCTAATGGATCTCCTTTGGAGACTGTCTTGGGTCTGTGATCTGGAGAGGTGTGGACAGAGCTGCAGAGTGTGTGGGGGCACCCAGGAAGTGGAAGCCAGAACAGATCTCCTTGCCGTTGGGGACCCCCTCACCCCGCTTCCAGGAGTAGGCCAGCTCTAGCCTTGGGATGTGATTTCCAAGGAAAGGGGAAAGCTGATGCTTGATTCTGTGCAGAGACGCCTCACATGGAGAGTACTTCCTTATACTAATACTTTTTTATGTTTTAGTCAGAGAAGTTCAAATTCAGTCTTCTTCCCTACACACATCCCCCAAATCTGCTGACCCCGCTGGGCCACCCTTCGAGGCCCATTCCCACAGCACTCCCTGGAGAGCCCTCCCTCTGCTCCCGAGGCTGAGATGTAGGCACCGGGCTCATGGAACAGAGACCACATGCCACCGCCATCCAGGTCAGTCCCCACACTTGTCCTTGCCCCGCATCCCCTCCCCTGGTAGAGAAGGGGTGTAGCTAAAGGCCGAGTCCTTCCACAAGGGCAGTGCAGTCAAATAACTTGCAAGTAAGTTGGCCACAGATCTGCTCTCCAGAGGGGTCCTCTAACTGGAATGCTGGGCGGCACAGACTCCAGATATTCTTGAGGGGAAAGTGTAGTGTGGGAGAAACAAAGTAACCTTAAGGGAATAGCTTTGCTTCACGGTTGGGCGCCAGGCCCTGTCCTAGGTGCTGGGATGCAGCAGAGGGAGGTGTGCGATCCACACCCACCAGACGTGTCCCACGAGGGAGCCTTGGTCCCACGAGGGAGCCTTGGTCTTAGCTGTGCCAGATCCACACCACGTCCACAAGCGGTGACCACAAAAGCAAGGTATTCCCAATGCTGCAGAGGAAGAATGGTTTGTAACCATCACCAGCGATTTAAGAAGAGAATTCACTTTGCTGCCGTTTCTCAGTGACAAAGCCAGTTTCATGCCCTCCTCTCAGAGCCCCGTTGCACCTGCCCCTCCACCCCCAGCCCACAGGTGAGCAAGGACACAGAGCTGATGAGCGGGGAAGGCTCCCCCAGGGCCTGGACGTGGCCATCTATGAAGCAGGTCGGCTGGCCTTTGAGCAGCTGCAGATTTTTTAAAATGAAAGGAAACAAAGGATTTTTAGGGTAGTGAAATTATTCTGTATAATGGATATTGTCATGATACATTTGTCAAAACCTCTAGAATGTACAGCACAAGGAGTGAGCCCTAATGTAAACGACTAATCCTGATGTACCAATGCTGGCTCATCAGTTGTAACAAATGCACCACAGTAATGGGAGATGTTAGTAATCTGGGATGTTGTGGAGAGGGGGCAGTGTATGGGAAGTCTTTGTACTTCTGCTCAATTTTTCTATGAACCTAAAACTACTCAAAAAATAAACCCATTAATAAAAAACCATTTAAAGTGAAAAAAAATTAGTTATAAAAAAAGAGGAAAGAGGAATGGTGCAGGGCATCTTTGGTTCCCTAAGGAGTGCTCATGTGGCTTAAACACAGGCTAGGTCTCATCAGGGAGCCTGCCCTGGAGAGTGATGCACCTGTGAACTCTGACAGCACTTGACATTGGGGTGGGGTCCAGTGACAACACACTGGGGTGATGATAGATTCTCTCTGGCCTGTGGCAGCCAACAGGATTCGATACCCAACCTTGGTTTGGGTGGAAATGGGACCTGCCAGAGGGAAATGTATTACCTTGATCGGAGAGGTCCTTTCCAGGCCAGACTGGCCCCTGCCACGCTGTGCACGAGGGTGCCCAGTGGAGGTACTCTAGCCACCTATGCTCCCTAGTATGGACCTCTGCTCCCAGAGGCAGGGGCGCTGTGTTCCTACTTAGCACAAAGACGCCCTGTGGGCTAGCATAGCCTGGGCAAGGCAAGCAGAAAACCTGAAATGATCAGTTCTGGAGTGCTCACTGGTCCACCCCCAAAGTCAGGAGAGAGACTCTTAGCTTATAAAACTTTCTGGAAATCAAAAGGAAAGATCTGTTATCATGTAGATTAAAAATAGCATTTTATTCATCCAGAAAGATTTATTGAGCACCCACCCAGAATAAAGCACTGTGTAAGTAACTATTTAATAAAGAGTTGGCAGGGATGGGCTTTATTTGTTAGGCCCATAAAGTCTGGCCCTCATTGTGAGCATTTGGCCAGCTGGTTTCTAATAGGTGTTGTTCACTTCAAATGGCCATTGAGTGACTTGTAGGAGGCGGGCATCATGCTCTGAGTGGTGAAAATAGGTGCTGGCTCCAGACTTGGAGAGCTCCCAGAGTGGGGGAGAGACAGCCCTCGGCACACTTGTTGATACAATTGCTATCCGGGGAGGAGGTGGGGTGGTACCCGGCAGGGCGGGGAAGGGCACAGATAGGTGGTGGGGAGATGGTTGCACTGTCAGCTCACAGAGGTGAAAAGGGTGTGCAAACCCACATCTCTCAAACATCACATCATATCCTCATGATGCTGGCTTTCTCCATACTGGCATGCTGCCCCCTTGTTTGCGGTCTTCATGGTGACTCAGTCATTGTACTTAAACACCTCTAGAGTGACACTCTACATTGCGATCAGATATGAAAAACCAGAATTGCTTGCCATTAAGAGACAATATTAGATTGAAGCATATGATGGGCGCCTGGGTGGCTCAGTTGGTTAAGCGACTGCCTTCGGCTCAGGTCATGATCCTGGAGTCCCGGGATCGAGTCCCGCATCGGGCTGCCTGCTCGGCAGGGAGTCTGCTTCTCCCTCTGACCCTCCCCCATCTCATGCTCTCTCTCTGTCTCATTCTCTCTCTCAAATAAATAAATAAAATCTTTAAAAAAAAAAAAAAATAGATTGAAGCATATGAGCAACCTTATATTGATGGAAAAAGACCATGCTGAAACAGAGCAATGTTCTTGATTTTCTTACCCACGGAAGGCTGAGCCTCAGGCTTGTTCTCTCTGTGGGAAAAGAAGTTCAGCAAGAATTTGGGCCATTTACAGCAGCCATTCTTTCTCCTTGATGAGGGAAGAGGGATTCAGAGGAACTGAACAGGACAGCACGGTTTCCCTCCAAGACACAGGACCCAGTAACAACTAGATCTTCTAGAGGGAAGGATGCCCGTGGGTGAAATCTTATGTGTGTATTGCCCATTCATTCGTTACTGCATTCCAAGAATGTCCTTAGAGCATCTAGCATGTGCAAAACATCAGGGTAGTTCAGTGGGGAGAGCAGATCAATGTGATATGACCCTTACCCTCCAGGGACTCTAGTAGGGCAGATAACTGTGCCCTCGCTGTGGTCTAACATGCGTGGAGTAGGGGCCCTCTCAACTTGGGCGAGCACACACTGAGTGTGAGGGACACTGGCAAGGAAGAGCCTCCTTCTGTCGGGTTAACCAAGCTGGGCAGGCTGCTCGCAAAGGGTCCTTGGGGCTGAATCCAGGGGACTAACTGGGATTCTAGCAGAGGCTTCGAAAGAGAAAGGGAAGTGAAGAATTCAGAGAAAGCCATGTTGCTCAATTAGATTTTAAGGCCACAGGGATATGGGGCTTCCAGAAGGTATAAAGGGAGTTTGGGTCAGAGTCTAGACTGCACCAAATGCCACCAAGGAGCTTAGGGTTTCGGTAGGCAAAGGGGAATCACCAAAAGTGTTTGAGCAGAAGGTGACATGGAGCTGATCTTTTAGGAAATTATTGGTGGTTATGTAGAAGATGAGCTGGAGCCAGAAGATTGACTCAGGAGGCAGAATGAAGCAGACAGGGTCAGAGGATGAGATCCTGGTGCTCCATGTACACAGGAAGAACACCCAAAATGTTGCAATGGGATTACAACATCTAGCACATGCGCCTTATGTAACACATGTGCTTGTGTGTATTTCATTTATACTTTTGGGGTGAACACATAGAACTTAGTGAACTTTCTTCACATTTGAAAACTCAACATATTGACATTTGAAATTCCAAATGACAATACAGTTATGCTTTGCTGAGCACTGACCAGATCCCAGGCAGCGTTCTCAGCCCTTCTAATGTGTTAATTTTTTTAAAGATCTTATTTATTTATTTGAGAGAGAGCACAAGTGAGGCAGGGGGTGCAGAGGGACAGAGGGAGAGGGAGATGGAGATTCCCCGCTGAGCAGGGAGCCCGATGCGGGGCTCGATCCCAGGACCCCGGGATCATGACCTGAGCCGAAGGCAGACGCTTAACTGACTGAGCCACCCAGGCATCCCCTAAATTTGTTCATCATTTAATCCTTAACAATAACCCGATGGAGTAGACACTGTTATTATTCCCGTTTTATAGATGGAGAAACTGCTACACGTTGAGTAACTTGGCTGAGGTCACACGGATAACCCCAGAAGTTCTCTAAGATAACTTGCAACAGACTTCCTTTAAATAAAATTCCACCCAGGCGTTCAAAGTATAGTGCTTTTCGCATAGTGGATCTCACAGTGTTTTCAGGAGGGAGCAGGGTGCACAGTGACTAAGCACTCAACAGGTGGGGTACCACGCTAATGAGCCTTTTTCTGCATGGCCCCTGGCCAAGTTCACTTTCACATCAGCCAGTCATTAACCTTCCTTCCTTGCTTTGCATTCAGCCACCTTGTTTTCAGTTACACTGACCCCGCAGACATTCTCTCTGGCTTTTGGCAGTTTCCTGTCTACCTACCCAGCTATTATAATTGGAACAAACATTTAAACTGACTCCCATCCCCGTCCCAGGGAGATGCCATCAGTTTCTTTCGAGAGAATTCGAGTCTTTAGGACTATTTCATTTTTAGAGGTCTTAATTTAGCTAATAGATTTCTCTCAGCTGTGCTCATTCATTTTAGGGAACTGCCTTTTGAATATGGAAAGGATTCAGTAGGGGATGTGAAGTTCTCTCTCACAGAGAGCCCATGCAGGTCTGCATAATTGGTGGGAGTTCAGTTCCGTTCTGCTCACATTTAGGGCATCTACCGTGTCCGGACCCAGCCAATCCTGCCCTTGAGGAAGGAGGGACAGTCTGAGTGGGCAGGGGGCAAAGATAGGTGGGCTCTTTCTGGGTCTCTCCGTAGCACCATGGGTTTTTTCCCATTCAAGAATTTGAAAATACTTTGTAGATTGTCAATAATCAAGCTTTATGATGGTTTCTTTAAAGGGCATTTTTGAAGGTGGAGGCCAGGCTGCTTCATGTAGCAGTGTCCTGGGGCCCGTTAGACCAATGCTCAGTGAACAGCAGTTCGGGTGGTGCAGGCGAAGTCACAGGATCTCAGGAGTGTGTCTGCTGAATGTGAGGCCTTGTGCTGTGTGCCCCATCACCCAGAATCCCTGAGAAGAAAGCAGAGCTGAGAGGAGAGGGGAGGAGAGAATAGCACAGAAGAGCAGGGAAGGGGAAAAGAGACAGTGTAACACTGTGGTTTCTTTTTTGCAAGATAAAAACCATGTGATGTAGATTTAGGCAAACACATTCATTATTTTTTAAGTAGGATCCATGCCCAACATGGGGCTTGAACCCATGACCCTGAGATCAAGAGTCATATGCTCTATCAACTGCACCAGCCAGGTACCTCTAGGCAAACAAATTTAAAGAGTTGAAGGAAACTGAGTCTCAAACTTGATAATTATCCCTGAGAAAGACTTTCATTATCTCTTATAATACTGAGTTTTCAACTTTGTGTTATAGAAAATCTCAAACATATACAAAATGGAATATTGTAATGAACCCCCATATAGCCATTACCGGCCTTCAACAGTTATCAACTTAGAGTCCATTTTGTTTTATCTAAAACCCCACCCAGCCACCCTCTGGATTTTTTAAAGCAAATCCCAAATATTGTATCATTTTATCTGTATTTTAGTATGCATCTCTAAAATATAAGAACTCTTGTTTTTCTTTTTTTAAAAAAATAGATTTTATTCATTTATTTGACAGAGAGACAGCGAGAGAGGGAACACAAGCAGGGGGAGTGGGAGAGGCTCTCCGCTGAGCAGGGAGCCCGATGCGGGGCTCGATCCCAGGACCCTGGAATCATGACCTGAGCCAAAGGCAGACGCTTAACAACTGAGCCACCCAAGCACTCTTGAACTCTTGTTTTTCTTGAACATAACCATAATGATTAGAATTTTAAGGAATGATTTTGAGAAAAATTCAGGAAGTTTAAAAAAGAAATTTCCAGCACGCACACCCTTCTTATTACTTTTGGTTTTAAATGACTCTGTCATTAAGCCTGCTTTGCAGTCTAACTCTGATCCTTCCAGAAGCTGCTCCTGGATGAATTAAGAGGTGCTGTGTGAGAGTGAGCCACTTGGATGTCAAGCCTGTGGATTCCGGAAGGAGTTGATCCAGAGTTCTGGGCATGTCCTGCCCTCTTTCTAGATTTTTGTCCATCGGACCCTCTTACGTATGAACCATGTCTATTCACGGCTGCAGCTCTGAAAAGAGCCACTGTCAGACGGCAGCCAGCTGAAGGGCAACTGTCTGCCAACAGCATCTCTTTGACAGGGAGAGAAGGAGCTGCCCAAAGAGGAGATGCGTCTGACATCCACATAGTGTTAGCTGACTGGTTCCCAAGTAGGAGTTGGCTGTCTACAGAAATGCCTTGTGTAGGTGATATGAATCACAGATACGCTCTGACTTGGTTCATCTATAACAGCAAGTCGAAAGCTTCTTGTCCTCATCCTCAAGCTTAACAGTTCGGTTTCTTGTGGGCAGTTGGTTCTAGGAGGATATTACACAACTCTCTAAGGGTCCCCGGGGATGTTGTAAAAGCTGTCTTTGTGTGGGTCCCTGAATTTGAGGTCGTGGGTGTGGAAGGTGATGCACCAGGGAGTTGGCTCTTAGCTTACTGGGTCAGATATTTCTGAGAACCTTCTTCACCAAGGTTTACAGTTCAGTTTCAGAGGTGAATGAACTGTTTCAGATGATCAAAAAGATACGCTCTCTCATATCTCCCAGAGAATAATCTTTCCTTCTGCAGTTACCTTGAAGCTGAAGCTTGCAGCTAGCGTAGAAGCCAATCCATTATATCATAATCAATGACATGAATGTTTTGCTCAAGTTCAGATGTCTAACAAGAGTCATTTTCTTTCCGAGGGCGTGTTGTCAGTCTCATGAATATATGCTCTGCACTTCATTAGCATTCTTCTAGCAAAACACCGTTCTGAGTCATTTCTGAAATATCTGCCCTCGCCTGCAAGTTGTTTCTCAGTTTTTACAAAAATTGCCTTTTCTACTTACTGGCAGAAAAGTTTAATACCACACAAGCCTAAAATGGGTATGCTGAGAAAAACACTAGCACACCTATGGAGTTGTGACCACAACGGAGCCTCGTGCTCTGGCCCCCAACCTCTACGGACGGAGGCTAATCCATCTCCGGGCACAGCCTTGCAAGGGAAGGCTGAGTGGGAAGGGAAGTTCCATACTGTGGATATTCACCACTGTGGCTTTCCTAGAGTCTGAGCCAGGATGAGGTTTCGAGAGCTTGTCAGAGAATGTCAAGTGAAAAGGAAAATTGGCACCAATATGTAAAGAGCTACTTTATGAATCACAATCAGGGAGTGTTTGAGTCCCGGGCCCTCTGGCCCAGCCTGGCCCCCTGTTCGCTTTCTCTAGAATGAACAAGAAAATACATCCTCCATCATATTAGCTATTAATGTGTTTCTTTCAACTCGAGTAATATATGTCTCTCACTCTATCTGATTGTTGTAGAACTTGTCCCGCTGGCCCCTCGGAAGCTGACCAAAGCAGAGTCCCACTCTGCAGTGATGACCCTACTGGGTCTCTGTCCAAAGCGATCCCATTTGGTTTAAGAGCTCGCTTTTGCAGGACACTCAGGAACAGGCACTGTTCCAAAGCTCTGCTCCATCCCAGTTCCATGGGGGTGTAGACACTCCATCCCCTTCAAGGACCACCTGCTCTCTGGAGTGCATGTCTTTGAGATGAAGGGTTTACTCTCCCTTGCAAGTAGAGCTTTGACAGTGCCTATCCACAAGAGACCCCCAAGAGCTTCCGGAAGCTTCTGATCCATGGAAGCCACCTGAACGGGCCTCGGTATGTGCACAGAGTTGTTTTCAGTGGCTCTGTCCTTGGCTGCACACATCCCTGGTGGGAGGCTCTGTCTCTTGGGGCCCGGACCAGAGGCAGGTTCTGAAGACTGTGTTTCTGAATCCCCTCCAATTCCTTGCAGTGCAAGAGAGTCATTCTTGCTTCCTCTCGAACCATGGTGAGAAACTGGATGGGGCTGCTTGAAAGTGTCACTGATTGGCCCTCCTGGTTCCTGCGTGGATGACAGGCTCATATCTCTGAGAGCTCAGAGGGAAGCACCGAGGCTAGCAGAGGTGAGCCCTGAGTTCACATCCTTGCTGTTGGGTGAGACCAAGAGGGAACTGGAAGTAGGACGCCACCTTCAGAAGAGGCACAGGTGCTCCAGAGACAAGCTCAGATAAGGAAGAAGCAGACTTGACTTGAGCCCCTTCACCCTCACAGTCACCCCCTAGGCGAGGGGGCCCCTGGCTAGAGTGAAACCCCTGTCCGTCTGGCTCCCTGCCACTCACAGACACACTTGCAGGGGAGGGGGCTTGGGTTCCTCTTGGACACAGGAATCGGTGCCAGGGTGAAGGTTCCAGGCCAAAGCAAACAGTACTGCAGGAGGGACAGTGGGGCCAGAGCAGCTCCAGGACCGGGAGGGGCAGGTTGGCTGCAGGCACGGGAGGCTGGAGTTGGATTGTCTCCAAGTGTTTTCACACGCAGTCCTCTGTGCAGCGAAGTGACTGGCTTCTGGCCCTCCACCCCCAGACCTGGGCCCTCCAGTACAAAGCAAGGACTGCCCCAGGACTGAGGGTACTGGTCCTGGTTGTGGATGCTGGGATTCATAGCCCCGAAGGGATAAAGAAGAAAATTCCACAGTCAACTCATTTCAACCACAGTTTTTTTTTCCTTTTTACATTTACTATAGCAAAGTTATCCAAAATGCTATGGGGGATACGATGTGATAAATTATATCTCCCATCCCTCCCCCCCCCCCCCGCCCCTGAACATGGAAATCCAGTAGGAAAGACAAGCCTATAAGCCAGCTCTAACCAAGGCTAAATCAGATGCAGACCCTCCTGGACTTTCATATATGCCTTTAAAATACATATATCTTTTAAAATAAAAACCCTTGAATGACTTTGGCCATTAATATACTGGGGCCTTTAATAGGGGCTAAATTTGTTCTTTCATGAACTGGCCGGGGAACCTTTCATGACAATGCTGCCCCCAGGCCGTCAGAGTCCAGTTTCAGCAACGTTCTCCAAGCCATGTTGGTGCAATTTTTTGAACAGCCAATTGCATTTTGCTTCTATTGTTGTATAAAAATGAACAGGAAACAGAATGAAAGTGTTGTATGTTTAAAATAAGAAGCTTGATCTGCATGCATTAAAATAGAGGGGAGGCCAAGTTGAATATCACTGGAAATACTGAAGGCTTTCATTCAGTCATGCATGCATTCACTCAGTAAGTATCAATTGAGCACCTACTATATACAGACAACTTTTCCAGGCACAGACCAAGGTCTCTGCCGTCATGGAGTTGAGAGTCTAGGGAAGGAGGCAGGAATAAATAGGATCCATAAAATACAGAGTGTAGACAATGAAAAGGACCAAGGATAAAAAGCAAAGCAGGGAAGGAGTGAGGAAGTTAGATCTGGGGAATAGTATACTTTTAAAAAGAAGGCCTCACCCAGGACAGGGTGACTTTTGAGTAAAACCTGAAGGAAGTAGGAAAATAGCATATTCCGATTACCAGGAAGAAGAGAAATCCAGGCAGAGAGAGCAGCATGGGCACAGGTCCTGAAGCCAGTGCCGACAGTGTGGTAGCTGATGTGTCTGAGGCTGGGTGGGTCTAAGGGGAGCCAAGGAGCACTCACAACAGATGCTCATGCAGAATAGCTGGAAAATGAGCCATTCCTGAGAAGCGTGGGGTGAACTTAACTCAGAGATGACCCACAGCCCAAATGACCAATCTGTTAAAGTGGAAAACCAATGAAATTTGTTTAGCAATGAAACGACTGAAATGATTTCTCTTTCTCTGGTGTCCTTGCTCACTACTTATTCCCAGCTACTGCTCCGTAAGGGTTTGTTAAATGGATGTTTCAGGAGGCACGTGGGCATCTTCAGCATGGCCCTTGTCGGTGAGTGTCCTAAGCGTTAGATTAGTGCCTGCTCAGGGCTGGCTCTGCTGAGGGCCACGCTTGGAGACCATGAGCTAGTTACCTGGTGGGGGGTGGGTGGGGGAGGTTCAGAGAGGACCCGAACACAGGGACGGCAGGGAGGCGTCACTAATACCTTGCAGATTCAACCAGACCATCTTCAGTTACTGAGTATTTCCAAAGCACTTGAAAAATAATTATTCAGTTCGGTATCTCCTGTGCACACTCAGTACCATGGGGCCTCAGTTTACAAACTTTCCAGGCAAACTGCTGCTCTCTCTCTCTCTCTCTCGTCCACATGTTAGAGAGAGGCCTTGATTCCCCTTGCTGCCAAAAGTGCCCTTGCTTTCAAGTTCAAACCAAAAAGAAGAAGTGTGGTTGTTCTTCAAGCTGATCCGTGCAGAGTAACCGCAAATGCCAGCCCGGGCGATGGTTTCTAATTGAATGTGACTTTCTTTGTTAACGCCTGTCCTTGCCCCCAGCAGCAAACTGACAAGCAGGACTTGCCTTTGTGAGCTGAAATGATGTAGCTGATAACCAACAGCTTGTATTAATTTTTCCTGATAATCTCACAGCACTTTTAATGAGATCGGTGGCAAACGCTCTGTTTCTGGGGCAGATTAATTTGTCCTTGCAAAACAGAGTGTCAGCAATTTTAATTCCTTTGTGTCTGACATCGAACGGGTTGTGTTTTCAATGGCAATTGATACCACCTAGTATTTCGGCCTACACTGCAGGAAGGACAAGATTTTGCCAAGAACAATAAAATCAGCATAACCACAATTAAATGTCAGATGATGAGGGCGTAAATGTCTCTCATCCTGCGTGAACGCTGAACTTCTCTTCTGGGGCACATGGAGTCACAGGCTCTGAAAGGTGCCGCTTTGAAATGACCATGCTCAGAGGCAGATAGTAGAGCTGGATATTGCACAAGAACAGCGTCATTTAACCAATCCCCCAGGGTCTTCATTTGGTGCTTAGGTCAGGTTCTTTTTGGAGTGTCCCCGCTTCACCCAAGCAAATCGTATGCACTCACAGGCCCATCAATATAAATGCCTTTAATATAATACATACTAATAAATATGCGCAAATAAATATAATGCATATAACATAGCTAACAAGTATACATGTTTTATATACATATATTTATTGTGGATGTAGATTTATAATATAAATATCAGGAATATGTTGTCAAATGAATGAAGGACTCCTTCCTTAAAACAAGTCTAAGTGTCTTACATCGCCGCCATGTTGTAAGACCCTCATTCATCTCCTGTGAGCATTCCCTCTCTATGTATGTAATCAATACTTATGGCAAATTGATTTCTATTTCACCTCATAAAATGGAAAAACTGTTTTCTCATATTGTGGCTATCCTAAATTTAAAATAGGACAATATTGACATTAAAAAATAAAACAATATTATAATTTTAGGGCTGACAATTTTTTTCCACCCAGAAAATTAGTACTTTCCAAATTTCTGGTATCTTATTTAAAACCAAAGAGAAAAAAATTATGACAAAGACTACTAGATTAACATTCAAATTATATTTAAACACAAGATTAATATTTAAAATGTTACTGAAAATCAGTTCCAGATGGATGGTAGGTTTAAATGTGAAAGGTAAAACGATTTGACTTTTAGAAGAAAATATAGAATACATCACAATATTGGCAAAGGCAAAAATTTCTTAATGAGAATACCAAAGGCACCACGAAAGAAAAAATGGATAAAATAACGACATCGATGTAATGTCGGGTATGGAAATTAATTCTCTTTACCTGGGTGAAAAAGAAGGTTAAAAGAATCAGGAAGAACCAGAGGGGGTGGGTGAGCCATTTCCCTTATCTTAGAAAGCCAGGCTTCAGAGGAGAGTGTTATTTTGTAAATAGGTAAAAACCCTTTGAGGGCAGAAAGGTTCACGGGTAGCAGCGGGATCCGCTACCATGTGGCAGGGACTTATAACATGCTGACCCTTTATACACAGTATCTCAGACCATCTTGGTGGCAACCCAATGAAGTAGATATGATGCTGAGGACACTGAGGCCGAGTAAGGTCAAATGACTAGCCCAAGGTCAGGCAGTTCCTAAATGGTACGTAGGGAATTTGAGCCCGTGTAGGTCTGGCAGGGCACCGTCAATGTCTCCCTGGATACAGGCAGCGGGGCTGTGCCCTCCAGCACAGGAACTGCCCAGCAGTCCCTAAGTTCAGCATGAGTTTGTGACTGTTCCTTCTGTGCCTTTTTGTGGTAGGGGCTTCTGTTTGGCCACACGTTCGGTGTTGTTTCTTTCAGAGTACGAATCAACTGTCTGATAAGAAAAATCACAATGTAATTTAAATTCAAAGAAATGATGCTGTTAATTTTCTGACTTATAAATTATATTTTCGTTGGACGTCTTTTCAGTTTGAAGATCATATGATACAATTGGAGGACAGAGAACAATGAGAACTAAGTTCCAAGGTAATTCAAGGTGGCAGTTGACTATTGAGTGATTAGAGACATGCGTCTTGGGACCTGGCCCAGACTCAACGTCCTTGCATCTCCTTCCCTCCATAGTGTCTGGTACACTTCATGTTACTGGCAGTCAACAGCTGTCAGATTGATGAAGAACGAGATAATCACACTCATTTTGGGGTCTCAGGCTAGGAGCACTCGAGTGCCATGTAGCATGTTGATATCAATTAAAAACGCCAATACCCACCTGCTGAGGTTAGTGGTATTGAGAGACTCAGTCAGTGCACATGCCTGGATATCGGAGGGTATTTCAGGCGTTTGCTTCTAAGGGTTAATCCTGTGACTGAGACTCAAAAAGAAACTTCAAGAATTAATGTTCAAACTTCTGGATTGAATGTATCACCCATGTGATGTAGGGTATGAATAAAAGGTTTTTGAATAGATTCCTTTGGGTGTGAGCATGAACGTGTGTGTGTGTGTGTATTTAGCCCTTGGCAATCTCAAGGACGTGAGCAGAGCTCTGTTGATACCCCAGTTTCTCTCCAAGTCCCAAGTCTCAGGTGAGAAGCTGTGCCCCTAATGTCCATTGTTCCTTCAGTCCCTGAAGCTCTAGACCCTTGCTATTCAACATGCGGTCCTTGGACCAGCAGCAATGCATCCCCCTGGAGCTTGTAAGAAACACAGAATCCCAAGCTTCACCCCAGACCTAAACGATCAGGACCTGCATTTTACCGAGATCCTCTGGGGACCCGATAGCCACGGGCATTTGAGAAGCAGAGAAACACTTCTCTATGGGATGGAGGCAGGTGACATTCTCTCCTCCTCCTCTCTTTAGAGCCTATTTCTGTGGTTCTTCAGATCCTTGTTTTGGTGACTTTGTAATTAAACATGCTTAGGGACTGAATACTTTAAAACTTGTTCGGCTTTCTCATGCTTGCTTGGCATCATATCTGTAGTCTGGGGTTTCTTGGTCAGATGTATTTCTCGCCACATTGCTCACCAAGCTCTTCTCTGGAAAGCAGAATTACAGACAGAGTGGGATTCTGCAGCCAGAGGAACACTGGAAGCTTGCAGGATCTGGCTGCGTGGGGGCTGTCTGAGGGATGTCTTGGGGACAGGATGTCATCAGGACTAATGGTAGAGTAGCAGAATATTTGCAACTGAGCTACAACCCTGCCTTAAGTTTCAGTAGTTGCTTACATTTGCGACCACTTTTTTGTGTAATACAAAACAGTTCCCTCCCCAATTTAGATTTAAAAGATGTTTAAAATGCTATCATGCCACTTTGACTTTTTACCTAAGTGACTAATGGATATAAACGCCAGTCAGTTTGTAGGATCTCTTTTCCCTTTTGGATTTATCCCACTGTTCCCAGCTTGATTCCCGTGAGTTTTTGTAAAATTGGCTCTTTGTTGCTTTTGTGTGAATTTGCTGCAAGTATCATTCTCGGGCCCTCTTTTCCTCACCACCTTTCCCTTCCAGCAGCCTCCGTTTCTGGCTGCTCACCCAGACCGCATTCCTACTTGCCCCCAGCCTCGACTCCCAGGCCCCCAGCCCACTGTGGCCAGATGCCCTGTGCCCAAATGTTCCTCGCGGGGCCCTCAGTCTCGTGTTCTAAAAGGAAAAGCCTAGGAACCTTGACTTCCCTGTTCACCAACAATAAGAGACCCCATTGCAGCTCACACCCCCTGCTTTGCTGTCTTTATAGCCACTCATGGAAATGACTTATGTGGGGAAGGGCCCCCTAAGAAAAAGCCTCATAGGGATCCAGCTGCGTTTCAGATCAGACTGTGCTGTGGGAAGCTGAACCAGTGGTTGGGAGGAAACCTACCCCCGTCTCATTGGTCTGGAGTCAGGGGAAAAGGGAGAGGCCTTCAGGGACCTGAGGGTGAGCTGTGGTCTCCCTGCCTCCTGTGCGGATCAGCCCCCCCATTCATGGCGTGGACACTGTGTTCTCAAGCTGTATGGAAATCAGTTCTTTATAAGCTGAATAGTATTTTAATTGCACTGGGGGCGGGCTGTCTTGCAGCGAATCATTTGTACAATGAAGCACCCGCCTGTGATGCAGTTAATTTAATAAAAGCCTACATTGGCATCTCAGAGTTTCTTAAAACAGTGCACACAGCACACATATGTATAAATACATTTATAGATGCACAAATATATCAGATAGAGTAATACCAGCAACTATACAAATAAACCCCAACAAGCCAGTGCCTTGAGGCTTGGGGAACAATCCAGCACTGTTCCTCCCGGTCGTCAGGCCTTCTCCTTTCCCTAGTGATTCAGAGACCCTGGCTCCTTCCATCTCTCAGTTCTCCACCAGTTTCAGAGGCCTTGGAGGTCTCTCCATCCAGCCAGCAGAAGAGAGTGGAGAGATTCCACCTGCTTCTCAAAGCCTCGGCCTGGAGAAGACCCATATCACTTCCTGTCAGTTCCCGTTGGTGAGAATTGGACCCATGGCCACGGTAGGCTGCAGTGGGGCTGAGCCATGCAGTTTTTGGCCACAACTCAGTCTGAAGTCTGAAGAGGTTGACAAAACACCTTCTCTGCCACACCTTCTGTGCTTATTCAAGGGTTTAATAAGCAAATTTCCTCTAAGATGTCTGACACTTCCTACGTGGAAGTCTGAGTGACTGGTGGTATCTTTAGTTTATGGAAAGTGAATTGAGGCCCTAGGGAAACTTATTTGCATTTTGGCAGATGTGGGAGGAGAAACAAAGATCCTAGGGGCTTCCTGTGCTTTGCAAAGTCTGCTTTTCTTCATCACTATGATATTGATTTTAATTTGAAAAAGCAAGCAAGCAAGCAAGGCACCTCCATACTGTTTCCACAGTGGCTGCACCAGTTTGCATTCCCACCAACAGTGCACGAGGGTTCCTTTTTCTCCACAGTGTTAGAAGGATGTTAGAATTGTTAAACTTTCAAAAACCTAGTTTCCTAAAGCTTTAGAGCTCAACTTATAAGTTTTATTATTTTACTTACTAGTCTAGTTTTACAATCTATTAATTATATGTCCTAAATATTTTAAACATTAAACTTTTAATATATTTGATTGTCTTCTTAAGCACTCCCAATGTCTGTGACAAGCAGAACTTTCCAAGCATTTAAAACATTTTGTAACTCTGCTGAATTAAACTTATAATGCATGTTCAGTTTATGTCCAGCCTTAGACAAATCGTGTTATACCTTCCAACTTATATTCAGATTCTAAAATCAAACACTCGATGATATGTTTTATAACCACCAGGCTAATCTCTTGGATTTGTTAAAATTTCTGAAATATTATAAACCCTTTAAAGAGGAGACACACACCGATTGCTTACTAAAATTAGTATATTAATTTCTGGGCTTGTCTTACTCCCTCATTTCTCTACTTAATTCTGACCTTCTGTGTTAAGAGGCACATGTCCAATTTCACCAGACCAAGGAGGTTGGAGTTTCCATCACAAGGACCCACCTGAAGGATTTGGGCTCAGGATCTGGATTTGAGTTTTCCAGCCGTGTTTCTATCCACTGCGACATAGATGCCACTGCTTACCGAGAGGTTGGTCCCTCTGTCCAGGGTCCTTACATCAAAGGTGCATTCACCCAGCTCTGGGTCCCTTCCTAACTGCCACGGCCAGAGTTTACATTTCTGGTTCTCTTCTTCATCCCCACTCATTCTGGCATGAACACCCCTCCACTGTCCTCCCATTAGACCTTCACTTCCTCATATCAACCATCAGATGGTTTCTGTGGAAGGGATTCTGTGTTCTTTCCATATTTTTCCTGTTGGATAAGCCCCCAAACTCTCAGAAATGTTAAAATGACATACAGAAGGTTATGCATCTCTTGCAGGCTCTGCCTCTGACATTGAAACCCTGCCAAGGATGGGGGCCTTGGCAGGACAGGGTCCCTCTCTTTTCTGGGTCTGTTCAAGACCTATCATGCATGGCGTGGCATTGCCTGTCAGATCTCATATGCCTTTGAAATTGCAGCGGGTGCTCTGTGATGCCCATCCTCTCCTTCCTGCCGCCGTGGTCCCTAACACGTTCTGGGCCAGCCATAAAGAACTGCTGTCCTGCAGAGTGCATTTACCCTGTGAGGGAGGGCCAGACGGGGGAGTGCTTAGTGCAGGGCCACACAGACTGCTGATCACAGGAGGGGGATCCATGTACCCACCCCCACCCCAATAAGCTGCACTGCACACATTTGATGTCTTCCCACTTATAGTTTAGCTGCTAACATAAAACTAATGGGTTTGCTCTTATCCTCATATTCTCAAGGTAGCTTTTAACTATGGAAACACTAATTCATATTCCCCAAAGGAGAGAGACCCTGAGATCTTAAAATGTCATCACACTGTTGTTCCCTGGGGTGGAAACAGTTGTGGGAAAATGTTCACTTCTCTGTTCCGTGCCGCTTTGGGAAGCTGTAATAAGTGCATGAATGTTACCATCTGTTGTGCTGGGTGGCTTAGGCTGCAAAATAGGGGTTTGCATCAGATCTTGTATTTGCTATAAGACCTTTTTGGTAGCAACAAAGAGAAAACTCAGAAAACTGGAGGTCACATAAGAAAAGAGGATTTTGAGAAGATTCAGGAGTACCTCATAGGTCAGAGTTTGAACAGCGAGTCCTGGGAAGGAGAGGAAAGCAGGTCCCAGCCATGCAGGGAGACCGGCAAAAACACAGCAGATGGGCTCACAGCCTTATGGATGGTGATGGTGGTCGCTTTGTCATTTTCTAGATTTGCAGACTTCCTCCAGGTTCCCAATTCCATCAACGCAAACTGAACTGGCCTCAGAGAATGTGCTAGTAGAGCAGCAAGTTTGGTTATCATGGAAAGGATTTCTGCCTCTGGAGTGCGTGGTATGCTAAGTCACGAAAATGTCAGGAGGAGGAAATGGGAATTGACTGGTATTTTGAGAGAGAAAGGGGCATGCACGGGAGAAGAAGGAGGCTCCTGGGTCCTTAAGGAAAGAGATCCAGCCCCTGCCTGGGAGGCCGGCTCCCTGCAGACACCCTGCAGGAGTCCGTCACACGGTGCTGGAGATTTCTTCATGACGGCGTCCGGACCTGGAGACAGGGCAGCCTTCTGATCTGCTCTGTATCCACGTGGCCTCCTGCTTAGGGATGAGGCGGGCCCACGTCCCGCTGTCATGATCAACCCGACAGAGCAGAGGAGGGCCTGATGTGAATGGGCGGGCCAGAAATAGGTTGGAGTCAGAGGAGCTTCCTGGCTCTGCCTCCGGTCACGGGGATCACCCCAAGCAAGCTGGGCTTGGCTTCCTAGCTCATGAAGTGGGTGGTTGGACTCCATGGATCTTCTAGTTTTCCAACAGGATTGGGATTTGACGATTGCAGATTAACTATGGGATTGTAACTTTGTTCTGAGTGATGACCACCCTTCCAAGTAGTTCCACGGAGACGGTTTTTCATATCCTAGTTTTTGTATAGTTCTGGATTTCAGTTTACATACGTGGAGATGCCACATTTAGAAATTGGTGAGTACACTTGAGTATTCTAGGCCTGGGGAAGGGTCTGGCTGATGTTCAGAGGCTGAAGTGGACGAGCCTGAAGATTCTCCTCCATCTGGAACCGTGGCTGAGCGGCAGAGGTCTCTGCCCCCAGCTCCCCCAAAGCCGCTCTGACAGATGGAATCGGGCTTGAGTTTGGGGCCAATTATGGAGTCTGCTCCGGGTCTGAAGATCTTTGAAAACTCAGCATGTGACCTGATTTTTCTTTTTATCTTTTTAAGATTAAAAAAATTTGTAATTGTAGTAAAATATACATAACATAAAATTTACCATTTAACCATTTTAAATGTACAGCTCAGTGGTATGAAATACATTCATAATGTTGTGCAACCATCACCACCATCCATCTCTAGAACTTTTTCCGTCATCCCAAACTGAAACCTCATACCGATTAAACAATAACTCCCCAGTCCCTTCCCCCCCAGCCCCTGACCAACCGCCATTCCACTTCCTGTCTCTATGAATTTACCTGTCTAGATATTTCATATAAGTGGAATTACACAATATTTGTCCTTTAGCGTCTGGCTTATTTCACGTAGCATAATGTCCTCAAGGTTTATTCATGTTGTAGCATGGGTCAGAATTTTATTTCCTCTTTAGGGTTAAGTACTATTCCATTGTATGCATGTCCCACATTTTGTTCATCCATCCACCTGTCATGGACACTTGGGTTGCTTCTACCTTTTGGCTATTGTTAAGAATACTGCTACGAACATGGGTGTACAAATATCTCTTTGCAACCTTGTTTTCAATTCTCTCGGTTAAATACCCAGAAGTGGAATGGCTGGGTCATACAGTGATTCTATTTTTAATTATTTGAGGAGCTGCTCTGTTGTTTCCCATAGAGACTGTACCATTTTTCTTTCCTACTAACAGTGCACGAAGGTTCCAATTTCTCCACAACCCCCCAACCCTTACTATTTTCTGGTATGCGTGCATGCATGCATGTGTGTGTGTTTGTGTGTTTGTGTTTTGTGGGTTGTTTTTTTTTTTTTTTTGTAACCACATTTTTTTTTTCTGGCTGGTTCTCACACAGGCTTTGCTTGCCTCTCTCTGGCTTTGGGGACTGGCCGTTTTCCCAGGCGCAGCACCTTGGCTTGGGGAAGCCGTGAGAACTGAGTGCCTTTTGAAGGAGCATTTGGCTTCTGCAGTGGAAGAACCTTTATGCCTGGGGAGCGTGGGAAGTTTTCCTCTTGCTGGCTTAGGAATGAAGTTGTCACGTAAATGGACCAACAGACCTGAGGAGAGGGGCTGTCCTCCCGGCTGGCGGGTCCTCTCTACTGATGGGTCCAGAGCAGTGAGGTGGGAAATGTACCATGATGAGACTCGCTTATGGCCACAAAGTCAGCAAGCTGTGTGACTGAAGAATTCTTTTTGTACTGGGTGCCAGTGAGGGGTGGTGAGTAGAGAGATGTTGGTGTTTGCCTCTCCCCAGCCAGCGTGGCCCTCTCAGAATATTCTGTCTTCTGCCAGGAGGCCAATTTCAGAGATTATTTCTCAATGTTCACTTTTTCCTTGAGTAGTGTTGTGAACTTCCCTTCTTCTCTGAGGCCAGTAGTAGAATCCAGTTACGTTTCCAGGATCTTGCTACTTGGGATAAAATTCTTTCTAAGAAATATAGGAGATGTGGCTGTGCAAAGGATGAGAGCCTTGTTCTCTAGTATTCTAAAGCACTATAAAGACCATCCTGGGAGGGGGGAGATACAAGGAGGCAAGGAGGGAATGCAGGAAGCACTGAGAGCAGGGAAGGAATCCAACTGCTGCCAAAATAAATACTAGAGAAAGCCCCCAGGCTCCTTGATGTGGAGAATTTCCTCTGAGCTCTCCGCAAGACCCCAGGGACAACTTAATGCATCACTTGATGCATTGAAGCAAATCGTATAAAAAGCCTAGACAGATTTTTCTTTGAATTTTTCGAGTGTAGAGTAAGAAATATTGTCCTTGCCACATAAATAAGTTTTGAGGGAGTCGTGTCCTCACTGCATGGAGGTGCTGAAGATCCTGCCCCTGAGAATTTAGTGTGTTCTTCCTGCCCTTCCTAGGGTGAGGGGTGGGGGGCAGGCTGCAGCATGGAACCCCCACCCAGCCACCCTCTCTGCCATTCACCCTTTTCCTTGCCTGCCCTCTCTCCTACCCATGGCCACCCCTACCAGCCCACATACTTTCTAGCTCTATTTTGCGAAATCCTTTCTCCCTGACCCCTCTAATATGAAAGTAGAATTTGGCAAACAAGTACGTGTTGGCAGAAAGCTTTTGAATAGACTTACTTTAGACTAAAGCACACAATGGGTCTTATAGTTTGCCTTAGGCCACCATTTAAATGACTTGGATAATGAAATGGAAAACCGGACGGACTAAAATAAGAGTCTTATATGCGCTGGACAGCAAAGAATGCTCCCTCCTTGCCTCTCTAACAGTTGCAATCATTGTTTCCATAACTTTGAAGCAGATTCTGAAATCAGTGCTTACTTCTGTATCAGTTCATAAATTATTAGGGAAATTGGTGAGTTTTCGCTGTCAGTCTGTTCATTTGACTTGTAACTTCTGGCCTTATCACATCACATTAATGTGTACTTTAGTTAAGCACAGTAATAAACATTCATTTAATTTTATACCTAAAGATAAATGTTGGGAGCTATTAAATACTCTTCTAACTTAAAAAGGTCTCCCAGGAAGAATTTGCCTTCAGTAAATCATAGAGCTGAGTCTACAGGCCATGCAAGTGAAATTACCAATACTCTAAACATGGTTGGCTGATTTGGTGCAGTTTGTCATTTTCCCCTTGTCTTTACCTGTGTGTTTTTTTCAATATCTATTGAGGCTCAAGGTACTTTAGAAGAGCTCAGTAAGAAACAGTGTCTTATTCGTCCATCCATCCATCCATCCATCCATTCATTCATCTATTGAGTACCTGCTATGTGCCAGGCTCTGTGCCAGGCATTCTATTCAAGAGCAATATTTCTGTGAGGATGGTGTGGGCTAAGACATGCACTCGAAGGCTTAGAGAATAGACACTAACTTGAATATTAAACCAAGAAAATTGTTTGGAGGATGTATTAGTTATTTAAGACAGGCTTAAAACAATAAACACTTCCTATCACAGTTACAGTGAGTCAAGAACCTAGACACAGCTTAGCTGGACATCTTCGGCTCAACACCTCTAATATGGTTGTTGTCAAGTTGTTGGTCTGGGCTTTGATCTCATGTGAAGGCTCAACTGGGTCTGGTGGTGTCTGCTTCCAGGTTTATTCATGTGGTTGTTGGCAGGCCTTGTTCCCTCATGACATGGGCCTCTCTGTAGGGCTGCCTTATGACATAGAAGCTAGTGTGAGAGCACACAAAACAGAAGCTACAGTCTTTTTATACCTTAATCTCAGAAGTGACATTCCATCACTTCTGCCCTATTCTTTGTCACAAGTGAGTCAGGAAGTCCAGCTCAGACTCAAGGAGATGAATTACATAGGAGTATGAATATTAGGAGGTGACGTCTGGCCCTAATACATCATATTAATGTGTAGTTTAGTTGAGCACATTAATAAATAAAACTTTTGTTTACTGTTAGACCCCAAATATAAATGTTGTGATTTATTAAGTAGTATTCTAACTTCATATTACAAATAGTATTCTCCCAGGAGGGATGATGGGCCATCATTAGATAGGGGCCATCTCCCATCTCAGAGGCTACCGACTACAGAGAGTATATCAGTTAGGAATTGGATTTGGCTGCTAAGTGGCTTAAACACATAAGCATTTATTTTTCTGACATACATAATGAGAAATTTAGAGGCAGATAATTACGGCCTTTGCTCAGAGGCTAAGGGCTTTGTGGCTCTTCTAGCTTTTTGCTTATGGCCCCAAGATCACTACTGGAACTCCTGCCTTCATGTCTGCATTCCAAGTAGCAGAAGAGTAAGTGGGGAATGGGGGAAGAACGTAAAAAGAATACCAGCCTAGTCTCTTCCTCCTTCATTCCAGGAACTGCCACTCAATGAACTCAATTCACATTTCCGTGACCATCCCTCCCTGTTGTAGAGCTTGGGGAGTGTAGCCACATGAACCCATATCTCAAAGTGCTCGCTGCCTCTAGCCTTTCCCCCACCTCATGGCTACCGAGACCTGACTACCCCACCATACCACCGTGCCTGCTCCTTAAGCTGATCTTGTGCCCATCAAGCCAATCATGGCCCTTGTTAGTAGTTGCTCTTGTTGTCGGAGAGGCAAGCGTGTGAGCAACTTGAAGACACCCGGTCTACCCTGCTTGGCCAGGGACTTAAGTCAGAGCCCTGGAATCCCGTCTGCCTTGCTTGCATCTTCCCTATAACAGTGACTAGTTAGAAGTCAGGGTCCTGGAGAAAGACTGTCTACATGCAAGTCCTTGCCTTGCCACTCCTGTGTCCCCTGGGATGAGCTGCTGAATGTCTCTGGGTCTGTTTCCTCGTTTATCAAGTGCCTGCCTTGTAAAGCTGTGGGAGGATTATGTGAGGGGATGCATGGTGCTTAGCCCAGTGCCAGAGGCACAGTAGGAGCTGTGCACGTCAACTACATAGATGGCGGTGCTGATGAAGATGATGGTGAGGACAGTGATGATGATGGTGATGATGGTGATGCTGCTGCTGCTGCTGATGGTGGTGGTGGTGGTGTCGATTTTAGAATTTGATTATACTTTCTTACTTCTGAAGATGTGCTTATCCATATATATCACACATACTGTCTGTTTTTCCTACTGCAAAGAGAACACTTTCCCACTGCAGATGGACCCTTTTGCCTCCCTGTCTCTCAGGGTAGGGGAGATTCCAGACCAATGTGGTCCACATGCCCATACAAGTCTCCAGACAAGCAGCACCTAACTTAGGAGCGTACATGTGGTCCAGAGTATTCTTCTGAAGTCATTAACTCTCTTTGCAATTTCCCAGAAATAAACTGATATAAATTGCCTATAGGTCTGCCCCGTGAAGATACATTTAACTCTTAACATGACTTGCATGTGGCATTAATAGGATCAACCTGAGCTCCGTGTCCTGGGAATTAGAGGGAGATAAATGAGTAAGAAACAGGGAAGAAGATATTGGAAGAAGGCAGGGATGCTGAAGCAATATTTTGAAATAGGGAAGTTTACCGATGATCACCTATATCACTAGTGCTCAATGTGGTGTCCATCCACCCTTCTTTTGCTGAAGCCAAGCTCATTTCCTCATGGGAAATAGGTCAATGAAGGGACAGCGGGCTGAGAAGGCTGACCCATACCCAGCAAGACTGCTAAGCATATATGTACTTTGGAGGCATTGGCTCCTTCCCAAGAAAATGCTTGTGAAACTCAAATTGAGTTGTAATTGTCAACATTTAAGGGAGTCTGTAAAAAGTCATTATTCAGTAAACGATATCAAATGTTGCAGTATGTGCCGGGCACGTGCTAGGTGCTGGGGACACAGAAGTGATCAAATAGGCAGAGCCTGTTCCATGTTGCTGTGTTTTTGTAAAAAAAAAAAAAAAGGTATTTTGCTTCAGAAAAGCCAAATCGGACACCAGGGAGCCTGGCAGGGGATCCACTCTGGGGTCAATGCTGGAGGCTGCTCAGCTTGCTATACCTGCTGTCTGCCCTCATCCAAGTCCAGAGCTCATCCAAGTCCAACCTCAAGGCCGCTCGCTGCGCCTTAGAGCCAAGGGTGAGGTGAGTGTGAATTAGGACGACTCTTTCCTCTCCTGAAAATTAAAATGAGCAGTCCCACAACTATCTCATCTTGCAGTCGCTGGCATAGTTTACTTTTTTCTTCTTGTGTCTGGATTTTTTTCCGTTGGGCCTGCTGGGTCATGGGGCTGCATCCTTGGTTCAAAGCCAGTGAAAAACTTCAGGAAAGAACTTCTGGATTAGTAAGGCTGGTTAGTGGGCAAGCAACCGGCCCTGGGGTGGGCAGCTGAACAAGTCTGGGCATGTCTTGCCCTCCCTGACTGCCTTAGTTCTAGTTTCTGTTCAGTAGATGAGGAACAACCCACAACTTTGGAGGGAGCTTGCCTTTGTGTACTGAAGACGTGGTAGGATGAACCCACTGAGGACCATGGAAGCTTCAGCATGAAAATAGGCCCCCAGTCCAGGCACTAGGGAGTTTTAATAATGAGGAAAATGCTCACATTGTAATAGTAAGTGAAATAAAGCAGTGCACAGTTATGTATACAGTGTGAATACATCTACGTGAACAGATGAGGAGAGAAAGGGAGAAAGCAGGAATGAGCAGAAGGAAATGCATCAAAATATTAATAGTGCTTGGCTTTGGGAAGTGGGATGAACGGTCTCTGCTCCTCTGTATTTTCTAGATTATCCCCAGGCAGCATTTATAACTTTTATAATAAAAACTATATAAACTTTATATGAAAACATACATGGTTTCAAGATCTTAATACTTTGCCTGCAGTTTTAAGAATTTCAGATAAAAGAAACTCTGGCTACTCTGACCAGCAGATGCTATCTGGATGACTATGGATTCTTTCACCATTAACCAGATAAATGCTAAACAGAAGCTGGTGGGAGCTCTTGTTAGTTGGGTAATCAGTGGGTGAAATCACTTATGAAATGAAAACCAAAAACAATATGAAAGCGAAAATTAAAATTGCATGCACTGCATCAGAAGAGGACAAATCCTGCATGACTCCACTTCCATGAGTGACCTAAAATAGTCAAACTCACAGAAGAGAAGAGAGTGGTGTTTGCTGGGGGCGGAGGAGGGAGGGAAATGAGGAGTCGCTATTCAATGCGTGTGCAAGATGAATAAATTCTAGAGATCTGCTAGATAGCCATGTGCCTGATCAATTTTTTTAAAGGTCTGAGAGGACGGGGAGGTTCACCAAATCCCGAATGATGGTGTGGTTAAGGCCGCTGCATTGCAGTCCCTCCGTTCTGCTGCCCGGAGCTGAGGAGGGTGGAGCCCGCTGTATTAATTATGATTAGGGCTCGTTGCGTGTAACCGGAACCTCCAATAGCAGAAGCTCAAAGGACGCAATGTTTAATTCTCTCATGTAAAAGAAATCCAGAGGTAAGCAGTCTAGGGTCACATGGCTGCCCCTCGTGGCTAACTCAGGCCCTTCCTAGCTCATGACCCTGCCCTCCTCAGGTGGTGGCCATGCCCAGCTGCAAGGGGGACTAACAAATATGGAATTGTTCTAGGGAGAATTATTCTGGGTTCACCTGAAAACCAGGAGCTCAATTATTTGGGGCAAAGGGGAGAGCAGATGTGGGGTTAGACAACCAGCAGTCACTGCCATGCTGTAATCTGAGCTGTGTTTGGTAGAATGTTCCTGGATCCCCAGGTGATGCATGGCAGTCTCTCAGTAGGGTCTGATGCCTCCTTTCTTCATCCAGAGGCCTATAAATGATAATAGAACAGTAAGATAAATTACCTGCCCCACACAATGGAACTAGGGACAGGATAACCACAACAGCCCTGCCATTCCAAGAGGGGAAGACCGGGGAGGGGGCGGGGGGCAGAGGGGCATGGGATGGGGGGGGGGGGGGGCACACAGGGGCCCCCTGGCCCCGCAATTCTGAAGTCTTCCGGGGGGAGGGGGGGGAACCCCCCCCGGGGGGGGGGGGGGGGGGGGGGGGTGTCCCACCATCTGTGGGTTTCTCTTTGGGGACCCTGCCCATCTATTGTGCTTTGGGGCCCCTATGTGTGTGGGGGAGGCCCTGTCATCACTTTGGGGGACTGAAAATGACACGGGGTTGGGAACATGTCCTTGGTGGGGGCTGCGTGTGCAGTTTTTCTGACCTACTTCCTGTTGCTGAAAGGTTGTGGGTCCCTGAATAGTAAATGAATAGTAAATAGTAAATAGCTGAATAGAAAATGCTTTTTTTTGCTTAAGCTAAAATTCACATCACATAGAAGTAACCATTTAAGAATGACCAATTCAGTGGCATTTAGTATGACAACAGCGTCTTGCAACCAGCGCCCCATTCTAGTTCAAACCTTTCTCATCACCCGAAAGCACGTGCTGCATCCATTTAGCAGTTTAGCAGTTGCTCCCTATTCCTGCCTTCCCCAGCCCCTCACAACCACTGAACTACACTCTCTCTCTGTGCACCTGCCTATTCTGGATATTTCATATAAATGGAATCAGACCCTCTATGATCTTTTGTGTCTGGCTTCTTTCACTTGGCATAATGTTTTCAAGGTTCAGCCACATTATAGCATGTATCAGCGTTTCGTTTCTTTTTATGGCTGAATAATATTCCATGGTATGTATCAAATGCTTTTTAAACTCACAGTTTCTTTGACAAGTCAGGTTCTACAAAAACAGCTTCTGATCTGTCGTCTTCTAGTCGGTTCCACATGGCTATACTCATACCCAGAGTTCTTGCCAAAACACTGCTCTCAGCCTTGCTTCACTTCTTTTCTTTCTTACCCCTTACGTCTATCTCTTTTGATCGAATGTGGCTACTTTGGATCTTCCCAGACAGGAAGGCCAGGCTAGTTCAGGCCTTGGTCACTCAACGATCTGCTCAGGCCCATCTCTTACTATTTGGAATCTATAAACAGTTGACTTTTTTGACTTTGCAAGTCCTGGATTTCTGAACTCTTTCTCTTCCTTTCATGACCATAACTATTCCATTGATTCTCAGACAGCATTGATTGTAAAACAGAGCATGATTTTATACACCATGAAAAATAAACATTTGCTGATTCAGTCATGACCTGCCATTTAGTGTGAATGTCGTTATAGTGTATATTAAAAAAAAAAAAAAAGTGCATCTCAGAGTCAATGGCATGCAGTAATAACAGTAATGACTTCCAACGCTAAATGAGGCTTACTATGTGGCCAGGACTGTGGATTATATCTTGAGAGGTAGTGGTATTATGATCTCTTTTATACAATGAAGCAGTGGAGACAGAGGGAGGAGTCTGACCAACTCTACTGCTCTTGATTGGAAAACTCCTGTTGGGATATAGTCTGCATTTGCCAAACCTTAGTGCATTTGCTGTTCAGTCAGTCACCCAGGGACAAACATTTATGGTAGGAGTGTGCATGTGAATAGGGCGGGATTTTTCTGTCAGGACCTTTCAGTCTCATGGGAGGGGTAAAAGATTATAGTAAAATACGAAAGCAAGACAGGGAGAAGGAGTTTCAATTGGCAGCCTCCCTCCTGGGCACACTTTGTCCCTTCCCTGGCTCAGGTTCCCATGTGTGCTGACAGTATCTTCTGATGCCTCTCCATAGGGAACACGGACCCATTCTTAGCCAGTGTCATAGACCAGATGCTGTGGAAGAGCACTGATGGCCCAGCCTGGACCCATACCATGGGTTGCTAGTTGCCCACTGAGATCCCTTCTCCCTTTCTTGCTTAATTCAAAAACACATTGTATTTCAGGTGACAGTGTGTCCAGTGGAAAGACTACATTTCTGAGACTAGCTTGTAGCTAGGAGAGGCCCATGTGGCTTAGTTCTATATGTGGCACTATTATGTAGGATTTTCCGAGAGAATGGTGGGGCTGGGAGTGGCGTTATGCGCTTTTCCCATCTTCCATCACTTCTTTCTGCTGTTCATCTGGGGAATGTGGATTTGCTGGCTGGAGTTCCAGCAGCCATCTTGGACCAGGAGGTCACATGAGGTTGAAAGCCATGCTCCAGGAGGGTAAATCAGAAAGATAGGTGCCCAAGCTCCTAGTGCCCTTTTGGGGCTGCCACATCAGCTTGTGCTCCCTGTGTCAGGCTGCTTTTATGTGAGAAAGAAACAAAGTCCTAACTTAAGCCATGGTTACTTTTTTTTTCAGAAACATGCAGCCAGACCAAATCCTAGTTGATGTACTTGCCCAACTGTGTGAAAGGTGGTGAGGCACACTAGAATGATAGAACCGCCAGTACCACATGAAAGGGGAAGGGGAGGGTCCACCAGGAAAGGGTGCCGTTAGGCAGAGTGACAGCACATCCACTGCAAAGAGCTGCCACTTGCTGGGTGCTTACTAAAGGCCCAGCCAGCCCTCTGCTAAGTCCTCCACCTGCATCTTTATTTAATCCATACCAAAATGCTGTGACAAGGCTCTCCTATGACCACAGTTATTCTCAATTTACCAATGAGGGAACAAAAGCCCAGAAAGGTCACTTTCTCAAAGACCACTTAGTTGGGAGGTGGGTTCCAATCTGGCTCTGCTGGACTGAGAGACAAACCCTTAAACCACACACAGACCCCAAGAAGCTGTGTCTATGTGGAAGCTGAAGAGTGGTTTAATCAGATCTGTGGCTTTGTCTCATCACAAAAGTGAAAGAAACAGTTCAGAGAAGGGAGTGGTGCATGGCGAGGCCGAGGCAGGAAGACACAGGCAGCCCCTGCCACACCATTGGGCACTGCCTCAGGGTGAGGTTGGGGTGAGCGATGCTCAGACCCGAATGCCTTCCATGGCACTTCTTCTCAAGCCGTCGCTGGGGTTGATCCCTATTACATGTGAGATTTAACCTGGAAGTTTCCATGAAGAGCCACTCTAGATCAAATGCACTTTCGTAAGTTCACGTGTGATTACGTTAATAACCCATCCGTGGCCATCAGGAAGTGTGCTGATTTTTTTTTTCAATACAGTTCAAGTTTTTGATTATGAGCTTTTTCAAAGGGAAAACTCAGATTGCTTGAGGCATATGTGTCCATGAAGTGAAAATTAAAAAGCTAATACTGCTGCTAAAAAAAAAAAATCACTGGGCTGCAAATCAAGACAGTTTAGCAGCAGAATAAGCTCCACTGATCTCTTGGCAGTTTGCAGCAGACCCAAGAATTATTTAGACATTAAGGGTTTTGTTGGGTTTTGTTTTTCCAGTTATCAAGCCTAAGAAACTTCCCAGTTACACCAAATCATGCAAAATGATGAAGACTATCATCCTCTGCTGTTTATAATGGAAAGAAGCCATTCATAAGTTCTTCCTGTTAACCAAGAATGAGGAATTTTGCTTTATGTTTTTCTTGTTAACATTTCAATATAGTCTGTCTTCACCAAACCAGAAACAGCTGATACAAACAGTAACTCAGAACACTATTAACGGGTTTGCTGGGACTAAGTAATATCATGGGAGATTGAATACTTACTCATGGATGACGCACTCTACTAGCAGTCACCTAACCCCATGCTGTAATGCGTTCTCCATTGGAGCACCATTTCTCTTGGTTTTCCTCCAACCTCACTGGCCAAGGATGCTGGATCCCCTTCCCGTGTTTATACATTCTCTCTCCCTCTCTATCTCTCAGCCAGACCAGATCTTTAATTCTGTCTTTAGAACATTAACTCTCAAATCTGCCTCCTTTTCCCAGAATTCCAGGCCTACTCAACATCTCCACATGGCGGCCTGATAGGCACGTCCAAATGAAGGTGGCCCCAACAGAATCCACGATTTCACCCACCCCCAAACTGCTTCCTTTTGTACCACGCAGTTGCTCAAACTAAAAATCTGAGGGTTATGCTTGATCAATCTCTGTCACTACCCCAAGCCCAATTCATTCATCAGCATTACCTCTCAAACTTTTTTTCTAGCAGGTCCTCACCTCTCCATCCCTGCTGCAATCATCAGACTCCCAACGGGACACACTGGACTTCAGTTTCCACTTGGTTCTACACGAGTGATTTACACTCAGCAGTAAGAGTTAGCCTTAGAAAATTCAAATCAGACCACGTCATTCTCCTGTTTAAAACCCTGTGTCTCCTCGTTGCACTTGGCATAAAATCTGAGCTCCTTCCTTGCCACCCTCCCCAGGCCATCTTCTCTCCCTGTTGCTTACCAAGCATCGGCCATGCTGGCCTCTCTCATGTCCTGTGGCCCATCAGGCTCCTTTTGGTTTGGGAGACCTGGGCATCAGCTGATTGCTCATCCCAGAATGCTACTGGCTGGCTCCCAGCTGTCATTCAATTCTCCACTTGAATGACATCTCTTCGGAGTGGCCTATCTAGATGGCTTACTCATCTCAAATAGTTTCCTCTTACCTATGCTAATTTTTTCACAGTTCATAGCACTGGCTTATATTTTTCTTGTGCACTTATTTTCTGTCTTTTTGCATCAGAATGTAAGCTTCATGAGAATAGGGCCCTTTTGTGTGTTTTTCGCTGCTGTGCCCCGGGGCCTCAGTGCTTGCATCTGGCAAGCCTTCATTAAATATTTGTTGGATGGTTGAGTTCCAAACTTCTTGCATTTTGCTCCAGGTAGTCTGCTATCTTCTTCCTTTCTTTCTTCTAGTCTGCTTTATTAAGTAACGTTTTGTAATCATGCAGCTCAGTCATAGTCACTGAGTTTTAGAAGATGATGCATATTTAGTATGTGATTCATTCATTTAAAATTCTAGACTTTTGATTATATCCTGAGACTCAAATACTGTATTGATAGGAAACTGTCAAATAATGAACCACACATACCTGGCATTTTACCAAGTCAGTGGCATTGATGATAATAGCCGATACTTAGTGATTGTCCTGATTGTTATAAGCACTCTACATGCATTAACTCTTAATTCTCTTGTAACCCTATGAAGTTGGAACTGATTTTGTCTCCATGTTGCAGGTGGGCCGAGTGTTTTAGTTTTCTAATGCCGTGTAACAAATTCCCACAAACTGAGTGGCTTGAAACAACCCCGTTTATTAGTTCACAGTTCCATCGGTCAGAAGTCTGGGTGAGTCCTCCAGGGTCCCTGCATAGGGTCTCACCCAGCAAAATGAGGGTGTCATCAGGGCTGGGCTCTTATCTGAAGGCTTTCAGGGAAAACCCACTTCCAAGCTCATCTGGGTTGTTGGTAGAGTCCAGTTCCTTGTGGCCATCGATCTGAGGGCCCCGTTTCCTTGCTAGATCTCAGCTTGGAAGGACTGCCCTCAGCCTGAGCATTCCTGTGCTTTGAGTCTCTGACTTTCTCTTCTGCTTGCAGCCGGGGTAAAAAATCTCTACTTTTAAAGGGCTCACCTGACAAGGTCAGCCCACCCACTAACCCCCTTATCTTATGGTCAATGGATGTGGCCTTCATTACATCCCTTCCAGAAAAATCCCTTCCCAGAAGTACTTAGATTAGCGTTGGACTGAATAACCAGGAATAAGAATATCATTAATCTGCAAAAATGAGTGGCCCAAATTGTAATCCATGCTCACAAGTGATTTTAATTAGAAAAACTGTATCAAGTGTTTACTTTTCCTTTTTTCTTGTCTACCACCTGGCAGTGACAGGGATCACTAAACAGCCCTGAGGTTGTCAGTTTAAGTCTAAGATGGTGCTTTTGGGGGGTAAAAGATGAGGTGCCAGGACTGACCTTGAGCAGTGGTGTGATGCAGCTCCTGGCTCTGTTCTCCTGCAGTGGAGTGGCAGAAGCCCATCTTGTTCCAAGTGAATGAATCAGAGACACGAGAATATGATTTATTGGAGTTGATGTTTCCAAGAGGTGAGCATCTGTGTCTGAGGAGGGCAGCCACTACTCTATACATAAGCCTGAACTTTGCCTCCTTGAAAAGGCCCTGTGTGCTCATACTCCCTGCAGTATAGACCAGGAGTCAGAGCTCCAGCTCCCCATGGCCCATGCCATCAGCCACGACATCCTCAGTTCTGAGGTTCCTTCCTGTTTTAATTCACATGAGAAATAGATGCAAACTTGAGAATCTGGGTTCTTTTTGCACCTGTTATTTCCTAATTTGTCAGATGTCACCCCGTGCCATGGTGTGAATCAATGCCAACCATAAGGCTTAGAGTGGAGTATACCTTTGAGATTATTTGGTCCAGGGATTCCAACCCTGACATGCCTGGATACCTGAGTCCAGAATTAGCACATATGGTCTTTGTGTACAAAACCCATTGCATTGTGTGTATTTTATTGTTCTTTCTTAAGAACCATCTATAGCTTTTATCAGACTCTCAAAGGGGTCTTTGTGCACCCAAAGTTAAGAATAACTGGCCTAATCTAACCCTTTTCAAATGCAGAAATAAGTGCTTCCTTGAGGATCCTGAACAGGTGACCAGTTAGTTACTGTATGAAAAACTCAAGGGACAAGGACATTCAGGAGGTTTGGTAATGGATGGATGCAGTGGTAGGCTGGCTTGTCCTGGCTTGAAAGAGCGAATTTGTGCCTTTCTTCCCAACTACCTTTCAGTGACATCATGCTGGTGGCTTGAAATGAGCACTGGAGGGAGAGTTTACATCAGAGAAGTCAGGAAACACTACAAATCAGGCCTTGTTGTATTCATTTATATTTGGAAAGCCTATTAGCACCCCATTAGGTGGATGACAGACAGGAAAGCCCAGGGCTTCCATTTCCATGACTGGGAGCATGGAGGTGCTGGTATGCCTGAGGGGATTCAGAGGGATGACTGTGACAACTGTTTGTGTCAGCCCAGGAGAATGGCCCTATGGGCTGGGATGTGGAGTCTTTTAATGAGAGAAAAAGGGGTGAATTTGGGCTAGGAATCTTGGCAAATAGCCCAGAGCAGAGGCAGAGGGGAGGAGAGAAAAGAATAGTCGGAGAAGGACGATGATTAGCAAACTGTAGGCATTAGGATATAACATGTGGCTCACTGAGCATAATGACATTTCATGAATTCCTTAAAGAGGGGAGGATGGGAGTGAGGGGCGGTTATCTGCTTCAGCCCACGGCCAGCACCCAAATCATAAGACTAATAGGGTGAGGGCATCAAATCTCAGTAGCTATCTATAAAATAGTACTATAGGATTCTTTAATTTGGGGTCTTATGAAGATGATAAAAGGATTTATTGAGGATGGCCAAACCCACACACTGTAGGGAAGACAATTTCTACCTCATATAGGGGAGACATCAAGCTATAAAGAATGTACATGGAGAATTGAACAAATGGGGAGACATACCATGTTCATAGACTGGAAGATTCAACATAGTAGGATGCTAATTCTTCCCAAATTGATGATGTATAGGTTTCATGCAATTCCTTTTAAAATCCCAGCAGGATATTTTGTAGATATAGAGGACTTGATTCTAAAATTTATATAGAAAGAAACAGAATAGCTAAAACAATTTTGAGAAAGCAGGATAAAGGTGGAGGAATTGCACTACCTGCTTTTAAGACTTCGCACATAGCTTCAGTAACCAGGACTGTGTGGTATTGGGGAACGGATGGACACACAGATCAACAGAACAGAACAGAAAGTCCAAATACAGAGACAAACAAATAAGGCCAACTGATATTCTACAAACTTTCAAAAGCAATTCAGTGGAGGAAGGATAGCATTTTTTCAACAAATGGTGTTGGAACAATTGGATATCCAAGCCAAGAGGAGGAGGAGGGGGAGGGGGAGGAGGAGAGGAAATAAGAAGAAAAAGAATCTCAACCTTATAAAAAAAATTAACTTAAAATTGGTCATAGATCTAAATATAAAATGTAGAACACTAAAACTTTTAGAAGAAAAGAGGAGAAAAATATTCATTACCTAGACCTAGAGTCAGGCAAAAATTTCTTAGATATGAGACCAAAAGCACAATCCATAGGGAAAGAAATCACTCAGTTGGACTTCATTAAAATGAACACTTGTGCTCTGTAAAAGATAGTATTGAAGAGGATGGAAAGACAAACCACAGACTGGAGAAAATATTTGCAGGTCATATATTTGATTTTAAAACTTGCATCCACAGGGCACCTGGGTGGCTCGGTAGGCTGAGCGTTTTACTCTTGATTTCTGCTCAGGTCATGATCTCAGGGTCATGAGATTGAGCCCTGCATCAGACTCCGTGCTCAGTGGGGAGTCTGCTTCTCTCCCTCTGCCCACCCCCACACTCACATGCTCTCTCTCTAAAATAAATAAATCTTAAAAAAAAAAACAACTTGTTTTCAAATGTATAAAGAAAGGTGTAAACTCAATAGTAAGCAAACAAACAATTCAATTAAAAAGCAGGCAGAGATTTGGACAGACACATCACCAAATGAGCACGTGTAAAGATACGCAACATCATTAGTCATTAAGGAGATGCAAATTAAAGCCACTAGGAGATCCCATTACACACCCATTAGAATAGCTGTTATTTCTCTTAACAAAAAATACTGACAATAGAGGCGCCTGGGTGGCTCAGTCTGTTGAACGTCTGACTCTTGATTTCGGCCCAGTTCATGACCTCAGGGTCATGAGATCCAGCCCCGAGACAGGCTCCATGCTCAGGGTGGAGCCTGCGTAAGATTCTCTCTCCCTCTGCCTCTGCCCTTTCCCCTCCTTAAAAAAAAAAATACTGACAATAGCTGTGCTGACAAAGGTGAGGAGCAACTGGTCTCTCATTCAGGCGTTGGTGGAAATGCAACAGTACGGCTACTCTGGGAGACAATTTGGCAGTTTCTTATAAAGATATACATACAGTTACCGTAGAACCAGCAGCCCCACTGCTGGGTACTTACAGAAGAGAAATGAAAATTTGCGTCCATGCAAAAATCTGTATGCAAATGTTCATAGCGGCTTTATTTGTCGTAGCCAAATATGTCCCTCAACAGGTGAATGGATAAATAAGCTATGGTATATCCATACAATGGAATAGTACTTATAAATAAACAAATGAATAAATATTGATACACACAACTTGGATGGATCTCAAGAGTGTGCAAGTGCATGCGTGCGTGCGCGCGTGTGTGTGTTTGGGGGTATTTTGGAGCAGAGTAGTATCTCTGCATTCCAGAGATACTGGACCTCAGCAGAGCCCAGGAAGCCCTGCACCCAGCCCTCAGCACAGCCGGCCTCCCCCAGCTTGGTGCAGAGAGAGGCTCATCCCCATGGAGTCAGTCCGTGGGGTCCGGCCCCACTGCAAGGCACACTCCATCTCATTGATATTTTCACACCAACCTCCTCTTGGGGAAGCTAGACTTCATCCACCATCCAACCGTGCCACCGCGGACATTTCTCTCTAGTATTTTTCTCCCCTTCTTACAAACGCATGGCTTTTCTCCTCTTCCCTAAATCCCTCCTCCATCCCTCTTAGCCATCCTCATTACCTTAGTGAAAAATGCCACCTCTTCATCAAAGGGAAATTTTATTGATCTGTAATTATTTAAGGTTTTTAGTAGAAAGACTATAATTGTGTACTACTTGTCATTACATTTAAAAAAAATTGATGTCACTTTTTTTTTTTTTACTACAAATGATGAAACATACAAGAGCATATGGAATATGCACATAGTGGTCCCTCCTCGCCTGGTCGATGTCCCGTGCTGTGGAGGGCTCCACCCCACAGGGCCAAGCCCTCCCCGTGAACAGTAGGTCTGGTACCTCCTCCCAATTCCACTGAATTCCCTCTGGTCCTCACTTGTGTTATCAGCACCTCCCTTTGTAGTAAGTCATTTCTGCCGGTAAGCATCCCGGCAAGCTGTTATTTCTCTTAACAAAAAAGGACATTTCTCTGGACCCCATTTCCTTCTCCAGTGATAGCTATTTCCAGAAAGTATTGTCTTCCACCTTTCTCCCCCTTTTCTCTCTGACTTTTGAGACCTTCACCAGCTCCTCCCAACACCAACCTCCCTCACCAAATCCATGATGCTCTCCAGCCGCCACCTCCGTGGCCTCCTAGCTGTGCTTACACAGGTGTTCATTCTCTGCTCTTAAAGCACCTTCTTTACTTGACTCCTCAGGCACTATACTCTCCTGGCTTCCCTCCCGCCTCTCTGGCCCCTGCCCCACCATCTTCCCTCACCATCCTTTCTCTGCCGGCTCCTTTGACCCCCTGATCTGCAAAAGCTGCAGGGACCAAGGCTCAGTTCTTGCTTCCTTTTCCTATACTCATTCCTCTAGTGAACTCATCCACTCTCATGGCTTTACAGACTAAATTCCATCTAACTGAAGATCCACTATCAAGTTCAAGTTCCCCCATGGAAGAAAAAAAACACTGCCAATTGAACTCTTATTTCATCATTTGCAGGTGTCCCTGGACTGCCCTGGGGTTAGTGGTAATGCTTCTCGGCCCCAGCCCACTGTGCGGGAGCAGGATTCAGACTCTTCTCTCTATTCTTTCCTCCCAGTTCTCTTTACCACCCAGCTGGTGGGATCCTTATATGGTGTCAGGGAGGTGTCACCTGGTAGGTACTACAATGAGCCCTGCCACATATGATTGTGCATATCATGGACTATGTAAATTTACTCTCTGGGGTTGCACAGTGTACAACCTGCACAACTATGTATTGTTGTCTGACTTCACCCATTTTTCCATATCTCTTTTTTTCTTTCCTCATAATACCCTGTCCTAAACTTTAGAAACTTAAGAGTAAGAATGAGACTCTTGAGTTCTGTGCGTTCTTCCCTGTCATCCCTGAAGTAGTGGCCATAGTCCTGGGCTTTGCTCCAACTGAGCACCCCTTACCCCATCGGTGTGATTAGAGGTAGCCAGACCCTAGCTGACATAGGCCTGGGAGCCCATGCTGGAACCAGTCATAGTGACAAAGGGTGACATTCCCTTGTTTTGCTTAGCCTAATCAAAGCTCTGCCCTGGGTATGGGGGTGGAGTCAATCCCAACCAAGTG
Organism: Phoca vitulina; assembly: GCF_004348235.1. Classification (NCBI taxonomy): domain Eukaryota; kingdom Metazoa; phylum Chordata; class Mammalia; order Carnivora; family Phocidae; genus Phoca; species Phoca vitulina. The sequence continues at coordinate 10,619,860 of NW_022589715.1, read as the reverse complement.
TCAAGGCTGCCACTAACAAGGGAGAGATAGGATGAATGGCGGGCATCCATGGGTCTACTCCACGAGGTCTAAGGCAGGGGAGGTATTTGGGAGATGGAAGTGACTGGAGCCTGTGTTGAGGTCCACAGACAGGAAAACATTAAGGATGTTGGAGGGAAAAGGCCTATATTTGATTAGGAACAAAATCCTAGGAAAGAAGTGAGGATGGAGTGAGGGGAGGTGCTAGATTTGCAACAAGGGGATGAATCGTCTCCCGGGAAAGAGGGTGGTGGGGAGACATGTTTGCTTCAGTGATGGAAGGACCATGAGGGACGTTCCCTGATGCCCTCATGTCCCTGATTGGGAGGAGTGCTGTCTGTGCAGACCTTGGTGGCATGTACTTCTTGGGATGTGTCGGTGGGTAATTCTAACTGGCCATCTCCATTAGTGAGAATTCTTATTGTTGTAAGGGATAGGTCACTCCAAGGCTAGGATTTTGATTTACCTCTCAAATGAATAGAAAAAATATCTACCTTACACACATCTGCAGAATTGGGGAGAATATACCATGATGTAAGGGGATGTATGTGCAAAGATTCTTTTAAAAGTTCTCTGTGGGAATTCATGTGGCCTGGTGGTTAGGAATGTGGGCTCTGACACCAGGTGGCCTGGGTGCCCATCTGGGCCCTGCAACCTTGGGCAGGCTCCTGGTCCTCTCTGTGCCTCAGTCTTTGCTAGAAAGTGGGGGATGACCTTACTCAGAGGGCTCTTTTGAGGATCAGAGGTTGGAATACCTGTGCATGTTTAGAAGAATGACTAGCATCTAACAAATACTTTTCAATGTGAGCCATCGATATTTATAAGAATCCTATGACATGCTAGAAAGCACTGTCCTCAGACTGTGCACTCTTCAGGAATGAAACTTATTATTTTACTAATTCGATGAAACCTAAATTTTTCCAATGCTGTTTTCATTGGTGAAGGAACATGTGGATGTTTAAAAAGTGTTTCCATGTAGCCATGTTCTGAGTGTCACCATTGTTTTCTTTCTGGTGGAATATGCAGAAATTAGCCAGTTGAAAGAGAATCCACTCTAGAACATTCTGTATTAATAATTATGGGAAGCAGTGCTACTGAAATGCCTTAATGAATGTTTTGTTTATGAATATGCTGGGAATGGCCTCCCCCTTCTCACTAGTATTCTCTCCCTACCTCCCAGCCCAAATGAGAAGAGCTCTGGATGGAAGTTCAATCAGGAATTAAGAGACAGCATTCATAGGATTATTCAGTGCAGCACTATATAGGGAGGACACAGTTCCAGTGACCTTCCACAGTGATAGCTCAAGTTGCTGCTTTGAGAGGAGGCCCAGCTTCATGTCTGAGGCCTTGCCCTAGAATATTCCAGAAGCTCATTGTAATAGTGTTGCTGTGGAAGAAACCACTGCTAAAGTGATGAGGCCTCTGGCAGGGTCTTCCCAGCAGGAGGGTTGTGGCCGCCACTTGGAACCTACATTTCCCAACTATTTCAAATTTCTATAATTTATTCCTGGTGATTTTTTTTAATTGATATATTTTTTTTTTAGTTCCCTCCCAGGGATTAATGAGTTGACTTAATACAAGTCTTCATAAATAAAATAAAATCTGGCTTTCTACATATAGGACAAAAATCACAACCCAGAGCCCCTACTTCAAGAGCCCTTGCAGACTCCTGGCGTCGGTGTGGATCTCCCATGGCTACTGGGACCCCACAAGCTAAGAGATGTCTCTCAGGGATGACCTACGGCCTCGCTGAAGCCCCATCTTCAGGCTGCTCATGAGGCTGCTGACCCCATCCTCATTCCCTGTTCTCCCCTAGAGAAAACACTGCAATGAATGGCACAACAAAGCTAGCCCTAAATTCCGGAAAACCAACAGGCATTCCTCTCTCCTGGGGGAAAAAAAACCTGCCAGAAATGAAAATATTTGGCCAGTTGGCACCCTGCAGCTTTCACAAGGAAGTCAAAGCACTTGGGCCTGATAGAAAATGCCCTGATTTTCCTGTTAAAAGAACCTAATAGAATACTGAACAAGTAGTCATTTTCCCCCAAGACAAACCTCGCTGTAAATGGAAACTGGGTCTTCTGACCCCTCCGGGGTGAGGTCCACTGCACACAGATGCTCCTTGCCTGGGTCTTCTGTCTTCCAACAAAACATTGTTTCCTTATTTTCTCTATATCCTTTAGGGGTCTCAGACTGTGGCCTACACAGCAGTAGGCACTAAGTCAAAACGTGTCTAAGAGCATCAGTGTTCATGCATGGCTTTGCGTGTGTGACCTTCCAGAAACCATGGTCGTCCTAATGCAATCACAGCCGCCCTTCTGGGCTTCTCGGGAGGCAGCTGAGCATCACGTGGATCCTGCTCTCCTCCATAGCCTCTCATAATTTAAAAATGCAAGAAGCTGTGGAAGACCGCCCCACCCGCGGTATCATTCCAGAGAAAACCGGGAAGCAGAGGCTCCTCTCTGTCCTTGCCTGTTAACATTCATCAACAATCTTTTAAAAGTTCGATTGCTACACCTTCATTTCATTTCTTGGGATTTTAATATTCATCTCTGGCGAATGCTTGAAGTCTGAAAGACGGATAGAAAAGATTTTGGAAGTCACTTAATCCCCAAAGCAGAGCACACACCCTGCTCATAAACAGCTTTGAAGAGATCCGGATTTTAGATCCCATAATCTGCTATGTCAGAGGAAGATATGCAGAAGAAAACATGCCCTGAAATCAGTCTTGCCAGGGCAAAAGTAGACCCAACCTCCTTAAGGAATGAGACCATATTCCATTCTCCTCCCTTCCCTGAAATGCCTTGAAACGAGCAAGTGGTTCATGGGAGCTGTGCAAGATATTACAAAATTGCAGTGTATATTTGAAATTCAAATGCGCCTGAGATTCATGCATTTTGTTGTCCTGTGGTTCATATCTCCTAAATAAAACATTTCCCCTGTGTAGGCGCTCCCGGGGGTTCCAGATGAGGTCAGCGTTTGGGTGGCTTTGCCAGGGTCAGAAGGCTGCTCTTCCAGGAAGGTCTGCAGAGACCCTGGGAACGGGACCAGCCCAGCTCACAAGTATGAAGAGAATGTCGGAGAGGAAGTGGTGGCTGTGAGTCAGCATGAGTCATCTCGTTCCAATGAGAACGAAGACTGAGGTGTGCGCCCTTTTTTTTTCTTTTTCTTCTTTTTCCTCTTTTTTCTTTTCTTTCTCCCCCCCCCTTCTCTCTCTCTCTCTCTTTTTCTTTTCTTTCTCCTTTTTTTTTTTTTTTGGTCTCAGCCTTGGGGACATGTTCGGGAATGGAGGGGAATAGTGACTGGCTGGCTGTTCGGAGCCCGGGCTAGTATTCCAGGCCGGCTGTGCCTGAGCCCGTGTGTGCCCCAGACCTTCGCGGCTCGGCGGCGGGAAGGTGGAGCCAGCGGCTTCTCCCCGGTGAGTACGTTCCTGTCATTTTTATGATCATTTCTAGCGTCTGCCTCGGAGTCTCGGATGGGTTAAAGCTGTTGCATCTCGGAGGGGGTACTGCACTCGAGACTTGGGGGATCCCTAATTTTAGAAAGTTGCTTCCTCTGCCCCCAACCCCAGAGCTACTGTGCGGTAGCCTGCTGTCTCGGTGGTTAATGGGGAGAATGTCGATCCTCGTGGTACACTGTGTTTGTCCCGGCAGAGACAGGGATGCTGGGCTGGAAAATAAGCTGTTCCAGACTCGTCTCTGGAGCCATGGTGAAGTTGAGAGATGGAGGTGGGTGAATTGGTGCTAACCCAGGGGTGCTGAGGCTGGGCCAGCTTCCGCTTCTCAGAGGTAGAGGAAAGACAGCCCCTGAGAAATTTCTGGCCGCGTGGTCTGAGCTGCCCAGTTTTTAGTGCACGAAAATACAATAGAGAGGCAGAATTTTGGCTTCCCTGTCTACGACCCTATGAATGATTCTGGGAACTTATTTTATGTCTTGTCTTTTCACTTGTGACTGAATGTCACAAACTGTGGTAAAGTCAGAAAATTTGTGGGGGGCCGGGGGCTTGGGGGCCAGGGGGGGCTGGGGGTCAGTACTGGGTTGTTGAGTCCTTAAGGCTTGATATGACCTTGATAATGTGTTTCTCAACCTGTTACTATTCTGATGAGGCTTAGCTTTACAGTCAAGTAAAATACAGGAAACATTTTTTTTAAATGTCATTCTAGTTACTGTAAATGAAACGGTTAAAATGTCATAAATACCTTGTGATAAACATTTTTTGAATTTGCTTAAAAACCTGCACATCAGTAAGCAGGGTATGACAGGGAGCTTTTTCAGTAGAGTCATTTGAGTGTGTGGGCTTTCTGGGTTAATAATGAGTCAGCACCCAATTTCTAAAATTGGAGCAGCTCTAAGAGAACAAGCGATCTGCCCCCGAGCCCAGCACGGTGGCTGGCTGGCCCCTCCAGGAGGATCTGGCTGTTTAGTCTTTGGTTAAAATCAACTCTGAGTACCTCCCTTGTGTGGTGACCCCCTCCCAGCTTCAGTCCCAGCTCTTGTGTGCGGCTGCGAGGCCCCTTTGCTAAGGGGTCCCTCTGCCAGGACCCTCCCCTTTGGCTACTGTTGATTTTTAGGGCCTGCCGTGACAGAACCGGTTAAGCCTACAGTTTATTAAATTACAAATCCAGAGTTTATGGAGGGCTGGGATTGCCCAGGGTGAAACTGCAGCTCCTGTCCCGTGATGTCACACCTGCTGAGGGATGGAGTGGGAGCAGGGAGCGGTCACAGCCTGAGCTTTGAAGCTGGCATTCCGCGTGTTTCACACAGCGAGGTGGGGGGGGGGGGGTGCGCCACCTTAACATCAGAGAGCAGGATTCCAAGGAAGAAAACCTCCCTTGAACCTTACTCTCCTTATAAACGGAGAAGAATGTTACGAAAAATTAAAAAAAAAAAAATAGCTGGAGTTGCAGGCTGGTGGCTCAAAGGCCACATGTAGTCCTGTTAGAATCCACCCTCAACCCCCTCAAATTCTGTTAGCCTGCCCAGGATTGGTGGTGGTTTGGTTTTTGTTTTGTTTTGTTTTTTGTTTTTTGTATTCAGATGACTGTGGGGTCTCATATTCTTTGGATCATGGGCCCTGTTGAACCCTAATGTGGCAAGGCTGTGATAGCCTTGGGCTTCCAGACCATGGTTGCTGCCTGCCTCGGAGGGCCACTGGGAGGGCTCAGAGAGTTAGCATTGCCAAGTGCTTCCAACAGGGTCTGGGCACAGAAGAGACCCCCTCGATGTTAGCTCTGTCTGCCTCCCTTCTTACCTGGACTCTGAAGTCATCTGGGCTTGTGGCCCCTGAGTTAGTGGCATGACTTTCCCAAGCAAGATCTTGTGATTTCAATGTAATCAGTGGCGGTTCCAAGGCTGAGAGTCTCAGGACCAACTTGGGGCCTCAGCAAGGCAGACAACAGGGGTTTCCAAGGTGGGAGCCCAGCCCAGTCTGTCTCTCTTGGTGAGTAATCTTTGTAAGCACTCGGAGAAATGCCATCTTCCTGGAGAGAAGAGCCCAAAAAGACAAAATGCCCTAGGCAGCGCCTCAGTGGCTTGCGCACACTAGCATTCTCTCCTGTCCCCATTTCAGAGAACATGCCAGGTGTCAACATGTGTTCCTCACCGGGTCCTGAGTCTTCAAATCCCCCTGGATAAACGCCGTTGGGAAGTAGTTTTGAGGTGGTTGATTTTATTGTAGACATTGATTGTATTCTTTCATGTAGAATTCGGGCAGTTGTATGAACGCTGGAAGCCAATTTACCGCTTACCCGTGAGAAATAAGCCTGTGGCGAACTGATATGATCACTTTTATAATCAGGAGAGTCATTTAAAAAGGCCAGAAATAAGACCCCGGGCAGGTCTGGAAATAGAGCATTCATTAATATGATTTGCTGCTTTGTCATATTTTCCAACTGCCAAAAGATGCTGATTCTAAGTGAGGATGCAGGCAGGGAGTAAAAAGGGAAACCATCTACAAGAGAAAATGGAGCAGATATTTTCAAAGGACACCTGCAGCAAAAAGAAAATGCTGACAGTCTGATGACACTCGGAAATGGCCCAGTGCCCTGTTGTCATAGTGCCCTCAGCTTCGAGACTGGCCTTTTGCTTGCTGGCCCTGTCTCCCACTCCACACCGTTCATCAGCACCCCTATTGGGCTTTCATTATGTCCTGCCAAGAGGATTTCGTGGTACCTGACAGGTGCCCCATCACCCATTGCCATACAGAGAGCTCACCCTCACATTGAGCAACTTAGCTTACTGGTGTCCCACGTTCCTCACTGTGAAATGGAGTTAATAAGTACCAGCCTCTTGGGTCCTTGTAAAGATCAGTGATGATGAGCACACCAGTTACAAGCTATTAAGTACACAATCACTGACTTGGACATACACCCAGACATCTTTCTGTCTCGACCTGGGCCCTGGGCCCTGTGGGCACCCGTAAAGAATTGGCTCTCGTGCTCCTGAAGTGAGATCCCATCTGTGTCATGTTCTGCATTTGCAAGACGTCTGTTGATTAGGTAAATGGGAAATGCTTCATGGTTCTCTCCAGGAAGACCCAGGGTACTAGATGTTGTCACCGACATCGTGGCCATCATGCTTTCTCTTGCCAACATCATCACAGTGAGGACAGCTCCCCTTGCCCTCAGCCCAACCACATGGTAGTATCTTTCTGTGCATTTTCTTTAACCCCCGGCCCCCGACGCGCACACATACCCACCCTGGAAGATAGGACGGACGGCCAGTTGCTCAACTTAATCGAGGTGCACACGTCCCGGGCAGGTGAATCAGGCGGAGTAGCTGCTTTGAGGAGTGCGTGGCTGAGGGGGGCGCCTTTGCCTCCATCGGGAGAGGAGAGTCAGGAAAGGCAGGGGACCAGGAGGGCACTGTCTATAATCCAGCAGACTGGGGCCACGGGCCCGAGAATCCAGGACCACTGGCCTCAGACCAGCTTCGAGCGTGGAAGAAGCTGGACGCTGTACCCATGCTCCCTGTCTAAAGGCAGCTACAGTCACCTTCTGGTTGTTTGAGAATCAGCCTAGTATAAGGAGCTGACTCATATTGAAAATATTAAGTAAGATACACTTAAAACTAAAACCAGGCTGAGCACAACGTGGCCTTTCCTTGCCGATTCTGAAGATATCCAAGATGATGCAGGGCCTCAGAAGCTAAATCTTCACACGCATCCTGTAGGGGTCCGAAAGTAGTGCCAACTGTGTCCCTTTGTTCAGTCAGCCTTCTCCGGTACTGCACTGCCGACATAAGGCGTTGGGGGCTTTATACACCTCCTTTCTGAAAGTCAAGGCTTTGCACGCTGAGCATGGCTGTGTCGTGTTGGCCCGTTATAAATGGTGCCACTTTGTGGGCAGTTTTGTCCTGTAGCTGCTACCTGTCCCCAAACCCAGAGGACCCTCTCCGCTCCCAGTGCCGTGGCAGGGCAGTCGTGTGCTTGGCCCAGTGCTGTAGGGCAGTGCTTGGGCTCCTCACAACGTCAAGAGGGTTCTGGTTAGACCACAGAGCTCAGGCGAGGGGAAGCCAACAGTGGATCAGAAGGAAGTTGGGTCCACAGGAAGGAGGAGTGGTGGGGAGGCTTGTTTGGTCTCAGATGATTCCTCTGATTAAAAAAAGAGAGAGAGAGAAACACCCAGTTTTCTTGCATTTTGTATATGAGAAAAAGCTAATGGCAGTGGCACATCTTATCCATTGTGGTTTTCCTTCTTATCTCTTGTTTTTAGGATTGATTACCCTGCAAGGAAGGGTTTCTGCCATGGAGGCTTTTAGCCTTTCCCTCCACGCTGCCCTTTCAAAAATGGATCATACTTAAAATAATGGAATTTCTAGCAAAGGCATAAAGGCGTCATTTTAGCTGTTCTCCCTGGACAAGTCATTTATAGAGTGTGAGAGGGATGCATTGGTTTCTATCAATTTAGGCAGATATAAAGGAAAACTTTACAAAATAGCAGTGCCTCCAGCAACTGTCAAGCTTACTTTCTCTCAGATGGAAGAAGACTGAAAGCAGGCTGTCCAGGGCAAAGGTCATTGGGCAGCCAGTTCATTCATCTCTCTTCTCTGCATTCCTTAGCAGTGGCTTCCTTCCTTAAAGTTGTCTTACGGTTTTAAGAAAGCTGCTGGAGCTCCAGCCATCACCTCTGCATTCCACACAGGAGGAAAGAGGAAAGTGGGGGACAGAAGGCTAAGCATCCTAGGTGTCAGTCTCCTTTAAAGAGCTTTCCTAGAACCCCCAAGTAACCCTTTCTGCCTACATCTTTTATTGGCCACTGTATCTGTAAAGCAGCCTGGGGAATGCAGTTTTTTAACTAGGCACTTTGCAGCCCCGACAACATAGGAGTTGTTGACAACACAGGAAGTAGAGGAGAATGGATGTAGGATAGGCAACAAGCAGTCTCCACAACAGAGTGCTCCTGAAGACAGCTAGATTTATGTTTTACAGCATTCTCGGTCCTATGACTGGACCCAGGACAAGTCACTTAGCTCCTCTGGGATCAGGGTCTACTTTGTGAAATAACCACATTGCTGTCATCAGGGGTAGACTGACTTCAAGGGCCCTGAACAACTTGGAGGAGGGTGTTCAAAGGGACAGAAATCACTTGTTTGATTTTGGTATTAATAGTTAAAGAAGATTTCTTTTCATTCATGCATCAGCAAATACTTAATATTTACCCAATAAAATAATGATAATTCAAACGCTGCTTTGTTTACTGAGTGCTTGCTTAGGGCCAGGCCCTGTTCTGGATGCTTTGCAAAGATGACCTTATTTAGTCCTCACAGAACTGTGTGGCAGATTATCATTATCGTCCCCATCATTCAGATGGGGAAGCTGGGACACAGAAGGGTTAGAGGAACGGCTAAATCACACTGTTAGTAAGGAGAGGACCTTCGTTTTGAACGCAGCAGTCTGGGTCTTGGACCCAGGGATGCGGAGGTGAACTGGCAGACCAGGTCTTTCTATTTATGTCTTTCTGGTGAAATAGACATGAGCCCAACGTCAGGCTGTGGTAAGTGCCCCAGGGGACGGGTGCAGGGAGACAGGGAACCCTCACATCCGGTAGCACCTCCTGCCTCAAAGGAAAGCAGTCCAAGCTTAGCGTTCTTCCCCGCCCCCCCCCCCCCCCCCAGAGCACATACCAGGAATCTCAGCTATGTCTGGGTTCATGACTCACCCCCTCCCTTGCAGCCAGCTTTCCCAGAGTCAGCTTCTGAGTCAAGACCACGCCCTTCCAGCCCCGAGGATACAGACTGGGCTTCATCCAGACTGGGCTTCAAAGGTTCAGCCGCGTTCCAGCGAAGAGCAGAATGGCCGAAGTAGAAAAGTTTCAGCTCCAAGGACATGGAGTTTATTCACATAATTCAACCTGATCAAAGGACAGAGAAGGTGAACCTGTCACACCCTCCGCTCCACATGACCCCAGTATTTAGTGGCACATCCAGGGCCATGAGGATGCATGAGGACAGGATGGAGTTTTCAGCAGGGGGTGTTTGCTGTAATTCTGCCTTGGACTAAGTCTAAGTCCCCTCCTGTGTTTTCTTTGCTTTGCACCATCTCAGAGCCTTGCTTCATCCCTCCGTCTTCCTCCTCCAGCTCCTTTACATTACATGATACATTTATGCCATTGCTGAGGGAAAATTCACATAAACAGATGGGGTGGCCAATGAAACACATAGGCTGCAATGGGTAGTGGGGATTTGAGGAAAGCTCCTTGAAGGAGCCTGACATCTAAGAGGCTTAACATTTTGTCCTCCACTTCCCTCTGTCCTCCTGTATGGAATGCAAAGGTGATGGCTGGATCTCCAGCAGGCTCCTTGAAATCATGAGACAACTTGGAGAAAGAAAGGCAGTGCTAAGGATGGGTCCCAGGGCTTTGGGAGGCTAGGTGCTTTGCCTGAAGATGTGACTATTTTTGGAGTGGGTTTACCTGTGTGATGCAGAGGGAGGTATGAGAAATCACTGCTGAAATTCAATCTGTAGGTCAGCTAAGAGGGTCTGTCGGGACATCAGTTCCCTTTGTGTGGAGCTGCCTTTTATGCCTCTGGTATAAGGAGCAAGAGCTCGGGGCTGCACAGTGACTTTTATGGACTCCAGGTGCTTAGCCTTCGTGGCCCCTTCCTCATGTAAGAACATATCATGACTGTCTCAGTATAAAGATGAATGTTATTCAAACTGGATTCATTATTATATATTCATTTGCATTATATTCTGGTTTCTCTTCTGACTTTAAAATAAATGAAAACATTTAATTTTTAAGAGTATGACGCAGAGGTTGGCATGGGGAGGGCGGAGAGCAAGCACAGAAGGGCCTGTGACCCTTGGCAGCCCCTCTGTAGAGCCTCGACAGCCCCGACACTCACGTCACCTCTGGAAACGACGATGAGGATTTTCAGAGCAGATTTGTCCATCCTGTGCCAGTTTTCCTATCATCCCTCGTCTCCCTGATAATTGCTCTACTCATCCAACTGATCCGTTTAGTGGGTACAAATTTCAGTCTACGGAGCTAAGGTATCAGAGACGTAACGCTCCTTTGTTCTCGAAATCTCTAAAGTACATTAAATCTGCTTTAAGCTCACTACATTACCCCCTCAGCCTGGCTGAGGGAAGATTCCGATTCTGTCATTATCGGGAACCCTTGTCTGTCCCAGCGCTCCTGGGGTCATCGCACAATCTCAGAGTCATGCGGGGCCAGACAACCAGGGCAGGGCAGTCTGCTCTGTGAGGTGGCCGCCACCCTTGCTGTTCGACCCCTGAGACTCAGCAGGTGTGGGGCTCCCGAGCTACTCGGGCTCCCGCTGCAGCCAGAGGGGCCTGCGCGACCCGGTGGTCTGTCCCTGACCCCAGGCTCCTCCTCCTGCGGAGTGGGGGGGGGGGGGCACCGCGTCTGTGCCTCATGCTGTCTGCTGACTGCTGCTGGGCCTCTCCTGACCTGGCCCCCGCCTCGGCCTCGGCCAAGGGGGGAGAAAGAACAGTGATAGCAGAAGAGTCAGAGACACAACCATCTCGGGGGACCTGCGGAGGTCACATGGTGTCTTCTTGTGACTTCCCAAAACCTCCAGAACAGCACTGTTCAACAGAACCCTCTGGGATGATAAAAATGGGCGCTGTGTGTGCCGCGGTGCAGCCACGAGCCACATGTGACCTCTGAGCACCTGAAAGGTGGCTGATGTGACTGAGGAATTGAATTTAAACTTATATTTTATTTCAATTCATTTAAATTTAAATGTGGCAGTATCGTAGCCAATGAGGTTTTTCCGAGGCGCGGTTGTTGCTAATTAAATTTAAATGTACATAGCCACATGGGGCTAGTGGCTGTCATATTAGAAAGCACAAATCTAGATAGAGCCTGTTTTCCTAATCTGGGCAGCTTTGAAAGATGGGCCATCACCCTGAGGATGGATGTGGCCCTGGGGCGCAGGGGTCAAGTTGAGCCTGGCTCTCAGTTAGTCGTCAAAGGGGCGGACAGTTTCTGGGCCAGGCAGGTGGGGGTCCCACGTCTCTGCCACCAGGGCCACTAGTGTAAGCCTCAGTGTCCCCCTCTCTGGGGATAAAACCTCAAGTGGGCTCTCAGGGCCTCCAGTGCCTGGAGAACGACCTGCCCAGGAGGTGGCCCAGGCTGGGCACCTGCCACCGAGAACGTTCCCACCAGTTGTCTGCTGGTTTCTTCTGGGCGCGGGGGCCTCAGGTGAGGCCCGCATAGACCGTCTGGGCTTGTGGTATTTGATCACGAACTTTCCTGTTTGGGGAGAGGCATCCTTAGTTTTGTTTGTGTGGGGCCATTCCGGGGACTGACTAGATTGGCCTAAGGGACGCCTCAGGCTTGGTCCCTGTCACTGTCGTCCTATACATCCCCCAAGTGTGTCTTGTGACTCTTTTGGCCTTTTAAGGGAGAAGAATTAAACCATGTTGAGCCATCATCGACAGGAAGCACACAAGCAGTGGGGAACTAGGCAGAACGGGCAGAAGACAGCAAACCCAGGCCCCAGGCCCACGTCCCCCCTCTCCCCTGCCCTGTTCCGCTGCAGCACGACGTGCAGCAAAATGATGTCCTCCCATGGGTGTGGGATGCTGGGACATGCCGCGTCCCTCCCCTGAAGCCAGGCCCCCAGGCACCGCACTGTTTGCTCTATCCCGTGGACTGACTGGCCACCAGGAGGCCATGGGCCGCCGGGAGGAACCTGCCTCCACTCCCCCAGCTCCTGGCCGCACAACCTCTGTGCCTCCTGGCCTGAGAAGGAGGGCTAGAGGAGTAAGTGCCACGAGGGTGGTTTCAAGGATGACAGGGCTCGCCGCGTGGAGAATTCTTAGCAAAGTGCCACACACCGTAGGTGTTCAGTAGTACTGACTGCTGTTAGTGGGATGGCTGCCTTTCTGCTCTGTGCTCCTGACCACACACACCTTTCTCTGGGGCCCCCGATCTCCCCCGAGCCGTGGTCCGTCCACTCCAGCTTGGGCGCCCGAGGAATCCAATCATCCTGCCTCCACATTCCATTTTCTCCAGGCCCAAGGGCAGCGTGAGCTGTACAGGATAGAGCTAGGGGAGAGGGATTCAGTTGTCCGTCCCTTCATTTATTCATTCGGTATTCATCAAGTGTTTACTGAGACCTCTGGAGGCAGGTGATAAGCAAATGTGGTTGTTAGAAAGGCTGCTGGAGGGGGATGCAAGTGGGGCAGGGCGAGGGGCCTCACGTATATGGGGTGGTCTCTGAGGGTCCCTCCACATGAGTGGAGATCTGAAAGGAGTCGGTTTATGCATTGGTGTCTTGCTTGGTTCTCCCTGTATGGACAGGCAGCTAGAGTAGGTTCCTGGCTCCCCCTGGCTAGCTGTGTGACCATGAGCGAGTCACCAAGCCTCTCTGATCGTCTGTACAGTACGGTGAGGTGACGCACCACGGCAAGGGCTCAACAACCCAACTTGGGGTCATCACCATTATGAAGACGCTCTTTACTTTGTATCAGGAGTTCTCTGGGGTCAAAGGGCACTGCCCACCCCAGCAGTCCCTCTACATGAGCCCCATAAGGGGCTGTTTAATCTATATGTAAACCCCTTCTCTCCTTCCGGAGATAGCCCAGCCCATCACTGCAAAGCACCGACTGAGAAGCTGTTCCATCAATAATCCAAAGCCTGTTTTCTGGCACTTCCACATTTAGGAAGTGCTCTGCCCCCTGAAGCTACTTAGTCATATCCGTGGTCATGACTATGGTCATAATTCAGCACACTCATTAACATTCACTGGGCAATTCTTCTGTCCCAGAAACTGCTGAATTATAACACAAGCCTCGGCTTCTTCCGCGCTGAGCCCCTCCAGTCGCCTGGCTGCTACCACTGTGCTCAAGCTCTTCCTTCTTCCCACAGTTCCCGAAAGTGGGTGCTGAGGTGTTCGGCAGCCTTGACGCTGGGCTGCCCTTCTGGTCACGGACCACAGTTTTCCGACGTCCCCCCTCCCATGGGCACAGTGACCTGCCTTGTCCTGGACGCGAGGCTGAGGTTTGGGGCCCACACACCCATCCATTGGCCAACATCCCGGCCTCTTTGTGTGGGGACATGTGCAAAGCCACCTCTCCCGCATTTTGCATCTGGGTACTGACTTTTGGTTTAACCTCCTAGATTTGGCCTAGGTATTCTCTATATGAAGCTTGACATCATCCGCAAGTTAGAGAGGTGTCCCTCCCTTTTCCATGTTCACCACAAGACCGTTTGGCTCAGTGTAGACCAAGAGCAGAGACCTGTGGCACTCCACTGGGGACTGTCTTCAAGGTTTCCCACATCTATCATTCTGGGGCACCTCACTGAATACCAACAACCCCCCTTGCTGCACAGGTTTCACTGTTGCTGATGAATGGGTGATGAAACATGTCACATAATCAAATGTGTGGTGTGACCCCACTGACAAATGGGGCAGGTACTGATGATTTAGACGCTCAGCCAGACTCCTCCTGATGGGTGGATGGCCATCCTCTTTCTGTCTCATTCGCCTCTCCCCCATCCTCAAATACTGGCAGCTTCAGCTAGATGCTAGCTGTAGGTCACCTTAAACATCTAGAACATCTGAACACTCAGGTGGGGATTGTTGGTTTAGTTGCTTATACAGAGTCACATCCTCGGGGTTTGTGGGTTGGATGCATTTGATTCGTTTCAGATAGGCCTTTCAAGTAGGCATCACCAAGCCCGGCCTGACAGATGGGTGGCTGTCTCTGTGCAGCGGTCCCTTTGAAGTCCCCAGAAGTGCCTGTTCTGCGGAGGGAGGGGAGAGACCCAGAGTGAGTGCAGACTGCCACCCAGCAGCACAAGAGGTGACTGCAAATCAGAACATTCCCGGTGAGAAAGTGAGTCACCCAGTCACTGTCTCACCTTCCCAAAGTGGGTATCGCCTGCTCTGTGTTCACCCGCTGAGTCCATCCCCAGGGGCACCTGCACAGAATAGGGATGGTCACTCAAGAGGGGCCAGATGGCTGCCTCCCCCAGTCATTACATAGCCTTTAACGGAGTGCAGTCCTCTCTTGGCTCATCACCACCTCCACATGCCCTCTGGTTGCCAAAATTATCAGAATCTTCCAACTCTAATTTCTACCACTCTGTGAAAATGAATAGCCAGTGAGTGGCAAGAGAGGGACTTCTTACTGAAATGGAAATTGTTCTTCAAGTTTCAGGAGAGAGTTCCAGAACTTTCTGAGCAAACAGCTTCCAAAGATCATTACAGTTACTCAGGGCTCTACCAGCGGAAAAGGGGGGACCCCCGGTTCTCATGTTGGAGGTTTTAATTTATATCTCGTGCAGGACTTCCGGGGAGATTAACCATGCTGCTTAAAGTGTATGTAGTATATCAATTTTGAAAGGGCCTCATGGCAGCAATGGGGGATGGAGAAACTAATATTTATGGAACATCTTCCATAGGCCCGGTGTGTGCTGGCTGCTTTATATCCATTAACTTGTTCAATCCCCATATCCATCCCGTGAGGACTGGGAACTCTTAACCCATGTTGCAGACAAGCAGGCTAAAGTTCTCAAGAGTTTCGGGGTGCACAGACCAAGGCAGAGCCAGAATTCTCACCAGCCTCATCCCAAAACACCACGAACCCCCAACCGGCCAGTGTCGGGCTTTGTGCGGGATTCTATTTTCCAAGACCACAACCAGATTAAAGCCTTTTCGGATCTTTCAAATAAATCACTCCCAAAGGAAGACAACTTTTTTGGAATCCCTGCCTTAGCAGCTCTTCTACGACCTCAAGGAATCTTGCTGGAAGCTCTGTGGTTAGTCGTGGGGAGCGCACTCCTGCCAGGGGCACCTCACCTGGAAAAGGGCCCTCATTGAAGGTGGCACTGACCTTCAGCTGATGCTTTCCAGCATCTTTCGAGATGAGCAGAGAGGATGTCTCTTTTAATCTGCAAATGTGAATAGGGAATAGAGTTTCCTGCTTTAATTAATTCTTTGAATAAGTTTCGAAAGTGAAAGTAAATACGAAGGGGTCGGGCAAAAAGCACACTCTCACCCCCGTCTCCTACCCAGTTCCCACTGACCACCCCTCTGAAACCCTACTGTTCGTTGCTTATCTGTCCAGGGTTTCTTTATGCAAATGTAAGCAGGTATTTGAATGAATCTTTTTCCTTTCTTTCCTACTTTCCGCAAAAACCATCACAATCGTTTTTACTGTTAAACCACTTTTGTGCTCTCGAGAGCAACGGGTTGTGTGTTCCCTCCCTGCATTTGGGGCTGCTGGGCTGGCCACGCTTCCCCTTCTCCCGCACCCTGGGGGTGAGGCCTGTGCTTGTGCGGGCATCCAAGGGTCAGGCGGGCACACAGGGAAGGCACCGCGTATGGGCTCCTGTGCCCAGTGAAGCCCCAGGCCAGAGCGGTGAGGGCCATCCTGAGGGTCCGGTGGGGCTGAGACGCGCTCTCACGGCCTGGGACTCCATTGACCCAGGCTGGCGATCGGGCAGCTGACAGTGACTTGGACGCCCTGGGCTTCATGAGGGTCTGGGACCCCCATAGCCAGCTTGACACCAAATTTTATTTTCAAAAGAGATGGATGAGGAGCTGGATTGGGAGTTGAAAAAAAAAAAAATCCATCTCAGAATTCTTTTAAACAAATCCCCCTAAGTGAAAGTTTGTGCTCTGGCCGTGGCCGGAGGCACCCCAAGTGGCCATGGCTGACATTTCAGTGTCTTCTCTGGGCCTGGCCCCGTTCCAGGTGTCACCGAATAACCCTCCATGAGGATCTCCATTTCTCAGGGAGGAAGCCGAGCCTGTGGTCACAGAGCTAACAAGTGGGGGAGCCAGAGTTCAGGCCAGACAGCCAGCCGCCCAGCTCCAGCTGGTTCTTCAGCAGTCAGCTGTCCTCACGGCAGGCCCCCCTAACCCCCGGGGCCGAGGGCCTTCCTGGATTTTACCCTCGGAGCACCTATGGCGTTGCAGGACAGAAGGCAGCACGGAACCCAGGGTGGTAGGACATCTGCGCTGAGGCATGACAGCCCAGGCCCCATCTGGGCGGCCCTGCTCCTTCCAGAGGCCCGGCTGGCTGGGAGCGTCCCT
The DNA here is from genome assembly GCF_004348235.1 of Phoca vitulina. Classification (NCBI taxonomy): domain Eukaryota; kingdom Metazoa; phylum Chordata; class Mammalia; order Carnivora; family Phocidae; genus Phoca; species Phoca vitulina. The sequence goes on along the minus strand of NW_022589715.1, from coordinate 10,603,327 downwards.
GAGAGGCACCTCCTGACTGGGACTGTTTCCACCAGCAGCAGGATTTTGAGCTGTGGAATTCCACGCTTTGAACAACCTTTAATTCGACACTGACAAACAAGAAAGCGGATGTGTTTATAAGAAGGCAATTTATTTTTGGGGGAAAGAGTTTGGGGGAAGACACTGGCAGAAGAAATGACAGAGAAAGTGAGTCGAAGTGCAGACTTCGTGAGTCATCCTTCAAGGCCTCTGTGTGTGTTACAGGCTGAATCGTGTCTCCCCAGAGTTCATGTGTTGAAGCCCTACCCCTCGAGTAACTCAGAATGAGACCTTATTTGGAAATGGTGTCGTGGTAGACGTGATTAAAGATGAGGTCATAGTGGAGTAGGATGGCCCCTTTTCCAATGCGAGCGGCGTCCTGACGAGACGGGGACATTTGGACACGGACACGTACACGGGGAGAAGGCCAGGTGGAGATGGCAGTGAGGCTGCCACAAACGAGGGAGGCTGGGAGGGACGCCGGGGTCAGATTCTCTCCCTGGCTGCCTTCAGCGGGAGCGTGGCCCCGCCACACCTTGATCTCAGACTCCTCGCCGGCAGAACTATGAGATAATACATTTCTGTGGTTTGAGCCCCCAGCTTATGGTCCTTTGTTACGGCAACTCTAGGAAACTAAAACAGTGCACATCCTTCCAGATGCTGAAGGAGGCCGCTCTGAGCAGGTTTCCATCCTGAATCCAGCTCAGCTTGGATTAGCCAGTCCGGAGACCCCTGCCGGCGGTGGTGACCACTGGGCCTGTGCCCAGGCAGTCCTGCTTTAGTTAAGCAAATAGAATGTTCTCGCTTTGTTTTAGCTTTTCCCGAACTGCAGAAACACGGAGGTCAAAAAGCGGAATTTGGTGTTTACGTTAGGTTTTTAAAAAGGGGTGAGGGTGGGCAGTGGGGGGTGGGGTGGGGAGAAAGTGCCACTTCATCTTTATATGTGACGGGATCCATGCTCTGGTGGGCCGCACGATGTGTCCCCAGGTAGGGCTGGCGACTGAGCCACGGTCTCCATGTGAACGTGAGCGGAGCACCATCTAACCTCATGCCAGGACCTCCCCCGGCGATCGGAACTTTCACCCACATTGTCCTTTGCCGGCTCCTTTCCCTTCCACCAACGGTCACACGCGTCCCTCCAAATTACAACTTACAAAGCAAGCAGGGAGGCTCCCGAGGGCCGAGAAGTCACACTTTTCTGTGGGGACTTTTGGCCTTGTTTCCTAGTTCTTGAACAAGGGTGACTGTGAGCCTAACACAAACATGGCTTTGACAAGCAGTTCAGAAAAACAGGAACCGCCAATTCATGAGAACTTAAAGAAAAAAATAGTTTAAAGAACTGAGAAATTGCCACATTATAGTGAAAGAATGTCAGGTTTTGGAAATGACAAAAACGAGCAATTTTCACCTCGAAAACCCGGTGGAGTCAGTTACACAAGACAGAACCACACACAAACACGAGCATTTCTTATAATATAAGGGCATTTACAGTCAAGAGTATTTCATGGAAAGTTATTTTAGTACCAAGGGTAGCCTTCAGCAATGAGTATTCGTCAAGAGAGCGAAACCTTGACTTCAAAGCAGGAGGCAGAGGAGCCCAGACTCAGAGCAGCGTCTGAGTGCGCTCACATGGTGCAGCTGGGACCAGGGACCGGGGACCGGGGACTGGGGACTGGGCCCAGCGAGAGGTTCCACGCAGCGGGAGGTGCTGCCTGGGATGCCCTCGTGACTGCGCAGGGGACACATCCGTCGCTGGCGCCCCCCACCCACCCCCCCGGCTCGCTGCCTATTTGCTACAAGCATCAGCCTTAAGCTTTTTAAAGAACTCTTATATTGTCAAATTGAGGGCATTATTGGAAGCAAGCAAAATGGCATGCCAGACTCTGTCTGTGGGATGTAACTGAAGGTTATACCTGTTACCTGAAGGTAATGTCTGAAGAAACTATAAATGCACCAGGTGGAAGGCGGCCTATGGGTAGAGGTGCTGTGGGACTGCCCCAGGCAGAGGGCTCGGCTAGGGGGACCCTGGTGGCAGGCCTGCTCAGCCCTCAGGACAGCAGGGCCGGGGACTTCAGAACCAAAGACAGGGAGGAAGATAATCACCCACATTTCTCCCCGTGGAGCCATCTGCTGTTCCCATTTGGGCTTGTTTTCTTCCAGTGTTTCTCCTCTGTATATATTTAATAATTGCCTGGGCAGTCTATCACATAATTCAGTCTTCTTTAAAATGTAGAATAATACAGTTCACGCAGCACCCTTTGCCCCATTTTTGTGGTCACCTTACTTTGCAGCTACGCACAACTGGTGTCCCTTCAGAAGGGTGGATTTAAAATTTGCCCTCCCTGGGGCACCTGGCTGACTCAGTCAGTAGAGCATGCGACTCTTGATCTGGGGGTTATAAGTTCAAGCCCCACATTAGGTGTAGAGATTACTTAAAAATAAAATCTTTAAAAAGAAAGTTGCCCTCCCTGAAGAGTTTTACGATGTAAATCCAATAAACTATGCACTGAAAGAAAATGGAAAGGATTAAACTCAGCCTCCAGAAATACTGATTTTAAAAACAAATATGTAAATTAGCAGATTGTTCTGCAGAGGAGCTGGTTTAAAGGAGAAGGGCTATTCTCTGCTAATAATTACTCCTTATAAGTTGCCTGCTCATACTCCTTTTTTCTTTTTTTTTTTTTAACTTCAGGGGAGAAGGGCCTCTATATGGCTGAGTAGAACATAGTGGGCGTTGAGGTGCTCCCACATCAAAGCTCCCAGGACACCCCCCCCAAGGGGCTCTCTCATGGTTAGGCCAGGCCTGTCCTCACAGCTGGAGGAAGGCTCATCCATGGTGTCTATGGCATCCCAGACTTCATGGCAGCAATGATGTTCTCACTGTCTCAAGCTTTTTTTTTTTTTTTTTTGAAAGGGAGGAAGAGAGGGGTCAGGCCGAGGGAGAAGGAGAGAGAGAGTCTTAAGCAGACTTCATGCCCAGCATGGAGCCCAGCACAGGGCTGGATCCCACAACCCCGGGATCATGACCTGGGCTGAATCAACAGTCGGACACCCAACCAACTGAGCCACCCAGGCGCCGCTTTTTTTGAAATTTCATTTAATTTACAGTTTTTTATTTAGAAAAAATAGTTTATGCATTTCTTTCAGCCTGTTCATATTCTTTGCATCCTCTTCCTCCCTCCCTCCCTTCCTTTCTTCCTTCCTTCTTTTCCTTTTTTTCCTTTTTGGTTGTTGTTCTATTAAGAGCTCTCCTCATATTCTGAGTTTTAAACCTTTGCTATATATGCTGTAAATCATTTCTCCCAGTCCGTTGCTTGACCTTCTACTTTGTTTACCGTGTCTTTCATTTTACAGAAATATTTAATTTTTTTTTAAAGATTTTATTTGAGAGAGATAGCAAGAGAGAGCAAAAGCGGGAGGAGAGGGAGAAATAGGCTCCCTGCTCAGCAGGGAGCCCCATGTGGGGCTCCATCCCAGGACCCTGAGATCATGACCTAAGCCGAAGGCAGCCACTTAACCAACTGAGCCACCCAGGAGCCCCAGAAATATTTAATTTTTTATGTAATCCAATCTGTTATGATTTTCTGGACACCCAGGTTTTGGCTTGCTCAGAAAGTCTAGATCACAAAAAATATGTGGTATTTTATAATTTTATCTTTCTGGTTTAAAATACCAAGTTCATGGGGATTTATTTTTGTTTACAATTTGAAGAAGAGGTATCCAATCTTTCTCTAAATGGATGGCGGTTTTTCCTAGTCCTGTTTATTAAGCAGCCTACTTTTTCCTGCTGAAAATATTTTAAGTGTGTGGGTTTTACGTTGGGGGAGTTGGAAGGGGTGAAGTAGGCAATTTTGGTTGGAATGTGGAGCTCAGTGTTTTGGCATCACATCTCTATCTGAACTTGGGGCTCAGGGATGGAGGGAGGTGCAGAGCTTTCAGAGAAGGGGTTGGGTGGATAAGCTGGGACAAGTGGACAGCAAACATGGTGGAGGGACAGCAGAGGAGGATGCGAGTGGAGAGCCAAGAAGAAGCTTGGAATAAACAGATCCAGCTTGGGGTCAGCTCATGGAAAGGCAGGTGCTCATGCTGGATACAGGCCAGCCTGGGCCAGCCCGCGGGAAGACTTGTGGGCATGGGGAGAATCAGGTTCGGGTATTTGCATGTTGAAAAATTGGATCTCAAGTGTGAAAAGTAGACACGCCATCCGGGTAGAAAAGAAGCCTGATTTTTCTGGAGCCAGAGAAACCTGATCCGTGAAAATAACCTGAAGAGCAGTCATGGACACAGCCTACAAGAAGGAACCCAGCCCCACCAAAGCGTGGAGTTTGAGTCAAACCAGAAGACTTAGTGGGGCTCAAGTCTGCTAACAGCTTCAGAGGGTGGAAATCTAGAAAGAGCATCCAGAGGGCCAGCCTGAAGCCCCTCTTTCAAAGAAGACTTTCCAGGATGCTGTGAGTTCTGTCTTGCCACCATGAAGTCGTTAGCGGGGAGACCATTAAGTCCCCAGCACCCTCCCTTCTGGGTCCCTAGCAGATACCAGCTGAACCAACCTCATGGGCTTATGATCTGTGCAATTGTTCAGGGCTCTGTGCTCAGAATGCCCACACCCAGACTCTCTGACTCTGCTATCGCCATCCTGAAATTCTGAATAGTTTTGGAACAAGGGGTCACACGTGTTCATTTTGCACTGGGCCCCACATGTTCTGTACTTGGGCCCGAATATAGGTCATGGGTCCCAGCCCTGTTCTGGGAGCCCAGACAATGCTTGCAATCCTTGAGCACAGTGTTTGAGGGAGCCCTGCCATGTGGCAGAGGCAGCAGGACTGAAATATAGTTGCCTTTCGTGACTTGGACTCTTCACTACTGCTTTATGTAACAGCAGGTCCTGATTTATGAAATGTGGCTTAAAAGCAACTTACAGAAATGAAGGGGTAGGGATAGAATTTCCAGGGAAATTCTGTCACCATTAAAGAACCTCTAGCCACAGGACCTGCTGTACTTGGGCTGTGTTCTCTGCACTAGAAAGGACCCACAGAGAGAGAGGGCTGCCAGCAGGAGGCCTAGGTGCTCTACTGAACTGAGGGCTCAAGGGTGCACTTATCCTAAAGGTTCCCAGAACTAAGAGTCAGGTGCCCTGAAACAGGGGTTGTAGGAGGCCTCTCTGTCCCAATCTGAGACATGCTGCATGGTGGGGAGCTGTTGGACAGCCTTCCCAGTGTTTATCCACCAGTCCCTGGGGATTCCTGCAGATTGAAGGAATCTTCTTTTCTTTTTGGGATTCTGCTCTCACCACCCACTGTGTCCCGCCTCTGCAGGACCTCCCTAGGCAGAAGCATCCGCCTGGCAGCAGCATTCAGGGACTGAGAAAGCACCAGGCAGAGGCAGACCCATTTCTCTCACTACCTACACATTAGACCCAGGTACTCCCCCTAGGGAAAACTTGCAGCCCAGTTATAAAGAAGGCACCACAGGATGTGAAGCCAACTCCCATTCCTACCGAAATTCTAAACACACAGCTCTCTGGTGAGTTCTCCTTCAGGATTTGACAGATCAGATTCCCAACAAGGAGAGCCCACTGAAGTCAGGACTTGCTGCGGGGTTCTTGGAATTTGGTAGTTCACCCAACATGATGGTTTATGAAATGGAACATCCAGAACCTCCAGTGCCAGTTGCCCCCATAGGAAGCAGAAGCTTCTGTAAAACTTCCTCTATGCTGTTTTTATGCTCAGGCCACCTGTGGGTCAGTTATTGATAATGTGGCAATGGAGGTGAGGGGGCATCAGTGAGTGGTGTAGAACATAATAAATGCTATGCCCCACAGTCAAGTGTAGAATGAGAAACTCCAGGCTGATTTAACAGAAACTTTTTTTTTTAATTGCAGGACTTCTCAGAGCCTTTAGCCATGCTTTGTACATGTCTGAAATGTGCTTTGTAAATATCCCAAATGGCATAACATAGACAGTATATCCTAAATGTAGGTGGTGATGGAACCTTCCCCTCTTTTTTTCTTGGAGAATTGTATAGGACCAGAGTTCCAAAGAATGAAATTTGGGGGCGCCTGGGTGGCTCAGTTGGTTGAGTGACTGCCTTCGGCTCAGGTCATGATCCTGGAGTCCCCGGATCGAGTCCCGCATCGGGCTTCCTGCTCTGCAGGGAGTCTGCTTCTCCCTCTGACCCTCCCCCCTCTCATGTGCTCTCTCTCTCCTCTCCTCCTCTCTCTCAAATAAATAAATAAAATCTTTAAAAAAAAAAAAAATTTAAAAAAAAAAAAAAAAAGAATGAAATTTGGGACAAAACATACCAATGTTACAGAAGTTTGGAAGGAATATGTTAGTATGGGATAAAAGAGAGTGACATTTGGATTAAAATTTTAAAAATCAGAGAAGATCCCTAGATGTTCCCAGATGGGAAGAGTGGTAAGGTAAGAGGCAAAGTACAGTGACAAGTGGCAGATCTAGGGCTGGCTGGCGAGGGCAGGCTTGGGGGAAAGAGGAGGCCGGGGCAATTTGTTAGAGGCAGACCACAGTGTTGGGCCTTTCACTTGCAGGCAGTGTGCATTTGTGTGTGTGTGTGTGTGTGTGTGTGTGTGTGTGTGTACAGTGCTTATGGGTTTTGAGCAGGGGACAGGATGATGAATGCACAGCTTCAGAAAAATGACTTTGTGGGAAGAACTGAAGACATCCTGGAGACCAGTCGCCCTCTTGGAAGGCAGCCTCATCAAGGAAGCTTGGCGTGGCCAGGAAGGAACGGACCCAGGTGGTGGGGCAGCAGATGGACACAGAGATCAAGGTAGAGGTGGCAGCACGGACAACTGGCTGAGTTTTGAAACTCCAGGCCGCCCACGTCACCACTGACATTTCGAAAACTCAGAACAGATGGTAACACCTGGGCCTGTACAGATGGGTCAGGAGGATGGCTGTGACCATGTAAGGGGTGGGCACGGAGTGGAAAGAGTTTCTCCCACTGGAGCATTAAGAATATTACAGAGGGGCTCCCCCTCTTTCCCTCAAGGGTGTACTGGCTGAGCAGCCACCAAATAGCACGTGGGAACAGCTGCATGCCAGGAGCACACTGCGGCCCACCCTTTGGGGTGTCCACGTGGAGGATGAGCAGTGACCAGGAGAAGTGAGAGGCACCCTTTGGCTGTGATGGACAGCTCACTGTTGCTGGTCAGTAAGGACCACCCTGGGGAGTACAGTATTAGTGCGTTACGTGCATTCAATAAGGCCTAGTCCAACTGGATCTGGCTCTTCTTTCTCTTTGGAACCAACAGAATCCACTCCTCATTGAACTGCTTATCCTGGAATCTCACAAATTTGCACGTTGACTTTGTTAATAAAAGACTAAGTAGATAATTCAAACAAGCCCTGTGGTTTGGAAGTCACAGGTTTTGGCACTTCATGTTCATGCATAAGACGAAGAGCATTTGAGGAACAACATTTCCTAGACCAAGGCTTTATGTTTGGATCAAATGCAGCCCCTCTAGACAATCTCCCAAAGAAATTCAGTTGGCCTCTTTTGTCTGTACCTTCCTCTTACTGCCTCATCCCATGCATATATTTATGTGTGTTCACATTTATGTATGAACATGCACTAGTGTCCCCTCCTCTGCAGACATGTGGTTCCTGAAATTTTAATCCATCCGCCGCTAAGGTGCATAACCAGGACAGACTGATGGAACGTTTTTAGTGCTTGAAAGAGCAGACATGATAGTCATCTTACATTATAAAGAACACCAGAATACTCTATGAGAAATATTTCTGCATCATGTGAGGAAGTAATGAGATGTGAATGGGGCGAAAAGCCGTGATTAGTTCATTAAGCACGAAGGTACTGATGAGAATGCAACGAAGAATCAGAAGGGAATCCTGGTGGAAACAACTTTTGGCCTTGAAGGAGAGAGGTCTGAACAATGAAAGCATAAAGGAGGAAGGGAGAACCCTGGAGAGGGGTTGGAGGATGACTTACCCTGAGGCCCACCGTGCTGGCGAAGGAGGCACCATCTGGACCAGGCCCTGAGAGGCAGGTGGCTTTGGATGTGCGGCGGTGTTCGCAGAAGGCTGTTCGGGTGCAGGAGTCCGTGTGTGCACAGGCATGGAGGTGGGCGTGTCCAGGCGGGGGCGTGTCCAGGTGGGGGGCGTGTCCAGGCTGTGTGTATCCTGGGGCCTGTTGTGTGCCCTTCGACGGGCGAATCAGCACGGGACTCAGCGGGAGAAGTGGGTTGGTTCCCATCTGGCCGCTATGTCACAAATACACAAATGAGTACAGCCGCTCACGGAAGAGCCCTCAGGGCACACATTTCTGCCAAGGTTGACATTGCCCAAACCATGGCTGGAATTCCCTTGGGGGGATTACTCTCAGAGCCCATGCAGCAGCCACAGGGAAAAGAACCCTCATTGCCCCAGCTGGCTCACTTCACCTGACAGTTTCTAAAATCTCTCACACAGAATTTGTCACTCTACTAAGCATCCATAAAATGCGCTGTGAGCCTGAAAAGCTTTTGCAAAAGAAGAGCTTGAAAATGGAACCTTGAGCAGCAGAAACTGTGACTTCCAAACCCCAGGGCTTGTTTGAATTATCTTCGTAGTCCTTTATTAACAATGTCAACGTGCAAATATGTGAGATTCCAGGACGGGCAGCTCTGGGAGCAGTGGGTTCTACTGGTTCCAAGTAGCAAGAGAATTCCCTTGTCTTAAGGACCAGATCCATTTGGAATATTCTTTGTTAATCACTTATTACAGCATTAATATAACTCTAAACTACCTATCTGTGATGCTGGTGGCACTTTCTTCTCTCATCAGAGACTTGTCACAGTGTTCATCCTGAATTCAATTGCTTCTCTCCAACTATTCCAAGCTAACTCTGGGTGTGTGTGTCTGTGTGTGTCTTTGTGTCTGTGTGCTTCTGTGTTGTCCATGTTGAAGTCCTGGCTCTATACTGTTTTCCTTATTATTTAGGATCCCGCTAGAAGGACATTACTGTTTTGTGAAATCAAAGTTCACATGTTGACTGAGATTATGTGGGTTGAGGGTCCTCTGAAAGCTTGCAGGCTGGGGCTGCCTCAGTGGTATTTGATGGCCCAAGAGATATAAATCCTTGCAACTGTTGGTCACTAAGCAGAAAAACCAAAGTGGTTTTCAAACCAAACTGGTTTGAAATGTGCTCTGGCTTCCATACCAAAATACCAAAGACTCCATGGCTTAAACAGCAGAAATTTATTTGCTCACACTCCCAGAGGCTGGAAGTCCAAGATCAAGGCTGGTTTGGTTTCTTCTGAGGCCTCTCTCCTTGGTTTGCAGATGGCCACCTTCTCCCTGTGTCCCCACATAGTCTTTCCTCTGTGCATGTGCTGGTCTATGTCTTAATCTCCTCTCCTTAGAAGGACAGGCATATTGGATTAGGGCCCACTCGTATGACCTCATTTTGCCTTAATTAGCTCCTTAAAGGCACTATCTCCAAATACAGTACTATACTGAGGTACTGCAGGTTAGGACTTCAACATATAAATTTTAGTGGACACAATTCAGCCCATAACAGTTTGCTCTAGGTAATGCATTTAAGACTCATTTCCATGTATTTCTCTAACCCTTGGATGAATTATGCAAGAAGTGGCTAGGTGAAATGTCCGGCCAGTTAACATCATCATGATCAATTATAAAGACAAAATTTGTTCACTTTTGCATTCTTCATTGCGGGCTTCTGTGCTTTAAATCTGACAGCTACAACAGTTCAGAATTCTACTAGTGAGAGTGTCAAATCTCTTTCTGGTTTCGAATAGTACATTTTCATCTCTACCAATTTGACCCAGCGCCAATTGCAAGTAGGTAGGGTATGATTCTCATGTTTGTGAGACCACGGGGGCCCCTAGTTTTCTGAGCAGGACCCTCTAGTCCTGTGGCAGAGGGCCGCATCGCCTGCCTAGTGGCTGGACCTATTGTTCCCTCTGATGGAGACAGCTCTCGGGGTTAGCCAGGCCAGTGGCCAGTCTCGGCTTCCTTCCTGCCCATCTTCCATGGGTGTTTTGCTTACACTTCTCAAGTTCACATTGTCCATGATTATCCTCCAAAGGGTTGGCTATCTTTGGAGGTACTTTTGGCCTGAATTCTGCCCTGGATTTATGGGCTTTATTTTGCTTTGCAATTTTTGACATTTTCTCCTATGAGTTCTGTTCCCATAGGAATTGACTAAGGTGAGGACCAGGTGGAGACAAGGTCTCTTTCTCTGAGACTTTTTCTTCTGTTTTATGCTCTTAAATACAATCCACTTGGCCCTTCCCTTAAGAGCACTGATTCTTTTATCACTGGAGTTCCACACACCAGGGTTTGAATTTTCTAGCCCACCATTTACTGGTCAGGTGAGTAGGAAAATTCAGTTTGCATCTCTAGGTCTCAACACCCTCTCCCATAAGGTGTAGGTAAATGATAGCACCTATTTCCAAGGCTGCTGTTAATGTTAAATGTAAAACTCTTAACGCAGAGCTCAGTACTGAGTAGGTGCATGGAAAATGTCAGCTACATGATTATTGTTACTCTTATTTGCACATGCTGTGGCATTTCACAAACCTAGTGTTCCTTTACTAGGCTCACCTCGTACAAACCCACTCTATCTCTTGACTCTACTCTGTGATGCCCCCCTCCAGTGACCAGATGCCAGACCACCAGACCACCTTCTCTAATGGCTGGAAAATTCTGGTTTTCATTGAACTAGTCTGTTTATTGGAACTTTGGCAACTTCTGATCTCCATTCTGCCCTTTGGTGCAGCACAGTTCAATCTGGCTCTTCTCATGTTCCTCCAAGACATTCCCAGGCCCAAAGTTCCTTAGACTGCTTCACATCTAATAAACAAATCCCTTCTCTGTCTGGCCACTCTCCCCTAAATATTCTCTGCTGCTTCCATCCTTCTAAAACTGTGGATCTTAGAAAGAAACAGGATGCTTCAGGTGAGGTCTGGCCAGCCCAGAGCAGAATGGGCCACCACGTCACACCGTACGAAGCACCCTGGAGCCCTTTCCCTTAGCTAGTGGCCACATTACACTTTCATCAATAATGCATTTATTGTTAATGTAATCCTGTAAGGTTTTTTTCCTCTTTAATTTCTGCTGCAAAAGACAAGTCTCCTATACTCTAAACTTAGAGGGGAAGTTAGGGTTTTTTGCATCCAAATGTACATAACCTAATACTGCCTTTATTAAACATTATTATAGAATATTTAGGCCATTATCCTATCCCATCAAAATCTTCTGGTATTCTGTTTGTAAGTCAATAAATGTAGTCCCTGCAGGGGATGGGTCATCAGTAGATCTGAGGAACAGGTTGACTATGTTGTTGTCATGTCACTGAGAAGTGGTGGACAGGACAGGGCTGAGAATGGGGGCCTGGAGGGTGACCGGAGGGAGATACCCACCACATGACACCAGTTAGAATCCTGGGCTCAGTCAACCAACTGTGAAGCTACTAAACTTGTTCCTGAACGTATTTCTCCATTGTGGCCTCTAGGATTTCTTCGGTGGTGTCTTGCTGAAGCCTAGCGAAGCTGCTCACCATATTTCCTTGATTTACCATTCTCAAGCCCCCGCCATAAGAAAATGAGATCAGCTGCCTATGACCTGCCTGGCTCCTGGGACATGCTACTTCTTTTTCTGAGGTCTTCTAAAGCATGATTTTTGGCATTTTAGAACCTTGTCAAGGGTAAACTTAAGGGTCAGAGTTTCTGGAGTTACCTTCTTGCCCTTTTTGGCCGCCAGAACCTGCCATGTCTATGAACGCTGGAGCAGCTCACCAGGGCGCATGTGCTGGCTGCAGGCTGCAGGTCACTGAGGCGGGAGGCAGGACCCCGCTTGCTTCATCCAGGTACCCATTCACTGTCCCCACCTCCCACCCTGGGCCTCAGCTGGCTCACATGCTGTCTGTGGTCCTTGGGAGGCTTTACTTTTTTTGTGTCAACCTGGCTAGACCGCAGTACCCAGATATTTAGCTAAACATTATCTTAGATGTTTCTGTGAAGTTATTTCTAGATGAGATTAAAATTGAAATCTGTAGACATGGAGTAAAGCTGCATGCCGCCATAAGGTGGGTGGGCCTCATCTAATCAGTTGAAGGCTGAAATAGGAAAAAACTGAGGTCCCTTGAAGAAGAGGGAATTCTGCCAGCAGACAAACTTCTGACTCAAACTGCAACTCTTTCCGGGGTCTCCAGCCTGCTGGCCTACCTTGTAGATTTTGCACTTGTCAAGCCTCCATGATTACATGAGTCACTTATTTAAAATAAATCTTTCTCTTTCTCTTTTTTTCCCCCTCTCTATACATATTCTATTGGCTCTGTTTTTCTGGATAACTCTGATGACTACAGTCCTCTGCTCAGTATTAGCATTATTTTGACTGACAAAATAGATAAAATAGAAGTGGAGGAGGTTCTGCTTTCTACCATGAACCCCACTCTTCTGTTTCTCTGTAGCCCATTTTGATTTGTTCCTTCCTGAAAGTGCTCCGCCAGGGCTCTGTTGAGTTCCCTTTAAAAACATGAACTGAGCACCTACTATGTGCAGGGCACCGGCTCCCAACAGGCAGGTAGGCACCGGCTCCCTTTTGCACCAACGTTCCATCTTTCATTCATGTCCTTTCCATTTGAGCTATGCACCCAGATCATGCACCATGGGCTACGACACTCTCCATAAGCATCCAGCTCTTCTTCCTCATAAGGGCCATGTCCTATTGTAGGGGAGAATTAAGCATCTGAGAGCCTCCCAGCCTTCTTGAGCCATCCTTTCCCTAGGGACTCAGTCTACACAACCATGCTTTTTTGGAGCCTGCATTTCCTGGAGTCGGAGGAACAGCTGACCTTCTCCATCCACCGGAACACAGCCGACAGGGTAGTTACCAGCCCAGGTCCGGGGTCAGAGAGCCCTTGGTCTTAATCTAAAATCTGCTACTTGCTTGCAGTCTGATCTTGGGCAAACTTTTTGACTTTCCTGGGTCTCAGTTTCCTCATTAGTGGAGGGGCTTTTGACAGTGTGCACCTCATGTGGTGGTGACTAAGGATTACGTGAGAAGAGGCAGCTAATTATTTAGCAGTGTGCCAGGCCTGGGAAGGGTGGCTCCTGGTCTCATCAGGTGCACCCTCCTGGGCCTTCCAAGCTGTTCTCCTCTCCTCACCCATCACTCCCTCTGGCAGTCACTGGTGTCGTTCACGGGCATTCCTGTCTCTTTTCTCTTGCACACACAGGGCAGAATTGTGGTTGCCCAGCCTTTGTGAAGTTACACATGGCCATGGGACTTGCTTTGGCAAAAGAAATGAGTGTTGGACACGCAGCGTGAGAAAGAAACACATATTTGTTGGGATAAGCTACTAAGATATGGGAGGTCGTGTCTGTTACCGCAGCACGGCCTAGCCTGTTCTGACTGATACACTCCGTAATCGTGACTATCGGAAATCATGTAGCCAATACCATCCTTACATCTGTAGTATATGTAAGTAGTATTTATTATATGGATGCATTTGCATAAATATATAGAAATGGATACATGTATAGAAATATATTTAAATTCCTAAAGAGTTATTTGAGGGAAATTTTTTCAGTGCTCCAGTTAGCTTCCTATTAAAAATGGGAATTTGGGGGGTGCCTGGGTGGCTCAGTTGGTTAAGCGACTGCCTTCGGCTCAGGTCATGATCCCGGAGTCCTGGGATCGAGTCCCACATCGGGCTCCCTGCTCAGCAGGGGGTCTGCTTCTCCCTCTGACCCTCCCCCCTCTTGGGCTCTCTCTCTCACTCTCTCTCTCTCAAATAAATAAATAAAATCTTAAAAAAATAGGAATTTGGGGCAGGTGGTAAAATTGCTTAATCTACTCATACTGGCTGCAATTGGAAAATGGCCAGAGAAATATGGCCAGGTTCCCAGTCCAGGGCCTGACCCTGAGCTGGATTCAAAACCCCCCAGAGGGCCCTGAGAACAGAGCATTCGCCGCATTCTCCTTACAGTTTTGGAGAAGGAGAGGACATCACACCAACCTGGCAGTGCCTCTCGAAAACTCCCCTTGGCCACTTTTCTCCTCCTGCACCTCTGCTCTGAGAGGCAGCCTTGTCTCTTACTACCTATCCCAGCATACTCTTCTGGTCTACTCTGCTTCACCTCCATGTCTCCCTTCTCCTCCACCCCGACTGGGGTCTTGCCCTCTGTACCCCTCTCCCTTCTCTTAGGCAGCTGGCTGGTGAGGTTTCTTTGCTTTGCTCCAACTTTTATCTCTTCCTCACCCCAAAACCTACTGACAGTTACCCCTGACATCTTCAGAATTCACCTTCCTTGGAAGGGATGGGCAGGGGGATTTTATACAACTTAATTCAATTTTTTTTATGTCTTCAATGATTGATTTTTTTTCTGAAAATCATTGGTGTTAGATCTTTCCCATCACAAAGAATGAAGTTCTATCTATTTGATGGTGTTCAATCTTTCCCTGTTGAATCAATAGCAGTAATATCCAAAAGAATCAGAGTTATTTGCTAACTATATCTGAGCTGTTTGGTCCTTTCAAACCTCTTCCCCAGATTACCCTGAGCAGATGGGTTGATGTGAGTCCCTGTGAAGGTCTTTTCTACCTTGAGAGCAGGTTATTGGCCAAGCCCAGGGGAGAGCCATTTGGACCTCACTCTCACAGAAGGCAGGTCCCAGGAAGGTCCCCAGGGCATCCAGTGAAAGTTTATTCACCCTCCCCTGGGAGCAACTCTGAGACTAGTAGAACTGACAGTCTCATAGCTGTGAACACCAGTATGTACCATTTCGTGCAAGTCAATGTGAAGATCCATTGATGTTCCCACCAGGGATTCAGAGACCCTTCTCCCTTCCCTGCATCAGCCTGTAGCGGCAGAGTGGCACTCTCAAAGCTTCAAAGGAAAGAAGGAAGAGAAGGGAGAGGACAAGAGTCTTTTGCAGAGTGGGAAGGAGACCCAGATTCTCAGATTCCATCCAGGGGTAAGAAAGGGAAAGGGGTTCACTGCAGGCCAGGACATTGGAGAGACTCCCGTGCCAAGATCAACAACCCCTCCCACCCCCGGCCCTGGCCTCCGACATCCACTATTTTTATTGACGGGGCTGTTGGAGAACATGGTTTTGGTGTGTGGAAGCACAGAGGTCCCTTATGCCACACCCCAGAACTAGCCAGATGTGTCCACGCAGGCCAGGAAGGGCTGGGCAACCGTGAGCCTGCCTGTGCATGGCAGGGAAAGGAAAACCATTCTTGAGTAAATGGCTTTCGGGGGTTGGGCAGAATTTATACATCTGGTAGTTTTGTTCCCCCATAGATGTGATTGTGCATAGGGGTCAAAAACAAATGCCTTGAGTTCTGGCTTTTTCAGAACCCCAGGCGGGTTACTTAACCTCTCTAAAGCCTGGGTTTTATCACCTAGAAATGGAGACAGAACCCATCTCCTGTTCCACACCTTGTGGAGGGACAGTGCTCAGGCCAGTGCCCAGCAGGGAATTAGCAGACAGCCCCAAGCTACAGCCATAGGTTTCCTCAACCTGGCTTCATGCCCATGACCTTTCACGGAGGCACAAACAAGCCTCTGAGTTTGTTCAGAATCCCTTGCAAGGAAGTGTGGGCTTTGTCTTGCCTTACATTTGATTGATCTTACGGTGAAGGCATGAGAACGCCACACTCAAGGCGGCACTGCTTTAAGTTGAGTGACAGTCACTTGAGGATTTCTTACTATTCGGGGCTTTCCGAAAGGCTTCTGTGCTTCAGTAGTTTTTGTCTTATAAAAGTTTCCCACCTGCAGTTTAGTTTATAATTATTTTAAGAGCTTTTTATAAATGATTTCCTTTGCACTCAGGATAATTTACAGAGTCATCAGTCACTTCACTGCAGCTGTGAGCTCTACCCGAACGCGGCAAACGCACCTTGAAAGTGAAACCAACTACAAGTGGGAAGCAAGGAAGACTGTCTTTGAGGGAAGTAGAAATGACTGTCCTGCAAATGGCGTATCTACTGATGGAAACCCTTGCCGTCTTCTAGAAAAACATCCAAAATGATTCACTAAGATTTATGTGACTCTCATAAATGAAATGAGAATGAGTTCAGCTTCAAAGAATTATTCTGGTCTAAAAATCACACGAGGATGTCCCTATATAATTTATTTAACATAAGGGCGAAGGAAAGCCTGTCTTTGTGGCGCCCCTTCGCCCTCCAGATTGTACTAACCCTGTATCCGGTTGGGAATTTTTTGTGAGTGGACGTTAGCTCAAGTCCCTTAGGAGCTAAAACTGTAAATGAATCACACAGAACGGGCTGACAAAGTGACTGCGCTTCCCAAATTCGAAAATGTGACTTGAACGTGAACCAGACATTTGTTTTCCCAAACCCCACGAGATTCTAGAAGCGTCAGGGCCTCCCGGAAGGGCCGGGCTGTGGCCACTCTTGGTGGGGCCCGCGTCCCCTTGGACCAAGTGGAAGGAGTCAGAACACACCCCCAGCCGACTCCTTCCTTCCATCTGAGTGCCGTTGAACGCTGGGTTTCCGTGAGAAGTTCGGCGTTAGCCTCGGGGCTTTACTCCTGACACCGCTACTAATTCATTACTTTATACGCGCAGTCGCCCTTCTGAAAGGAGAATCTTGTTTCAGAATTGCACCTGGACATTTTAAAGTAAATATGATGCAAATCCTTAGCAGGCCTCGGGTGTACATGAACTTCAGAGGGAGGAATGAATATGTAAGACTCTGCCCCGGGGCGGGCGGGGGCGGGGGGGGCGTGGGCGAGGAAAATAATTTGCATAATGGTGTTTGCCGCCTGGCGAAACTGAAACCCAGGCTGTGTGGGTGGGGCCTTGTTTCCTAACGTCAGCGCTGCCGCCCCCGGACGCCCCCACTGACACATGGCGCCCTCCAGCCGCCCACAGAGGCAGTGGGATGGCAAGGCAGAGGCGCCGGGGCACCGAGTGTGAAACCAGAAGAAACACCTGGAGCCCGCGCTGGGAGGCTCCCCGGGCTCCGCCTGTGAGGACACGCGCGCCGCTGTCCTTGTCCCCGGCGCGTGGTCGAACCTGTCTCACTGGGGTCTCTTCTTGGGTGGCAAGACACGTCTCGATAAATGGGGATAAATCATTTTTAAAGAGTTGCTGCTGCCGCTGCTGCTTTTTTTTTTTTTTTTTTTTCCTTTCTCCCTGAGTCAGTTTCTGAGTGTTCCAGAACCTGATCCCCGAGGGTCCGTGTAGCTCCTGGCCCACTGTTTTACTAGAGAGGATGGCTCAGAACCCCAACGTATCCAGAAGGGGGCTCCGTGGACCAGCAACTTTGACCTGCTTGATCTGTACACCTGAACCATTGCAGGGCGTTCAGGTTACTAGTAATTTGACAGTTGCACGAGCTAAGAGTTTCTGTCCTGTTCCGCTTGCTAATGTCCCTAAGTGGCAGGGTGAGTTGGAGGCGTAATAGCAGAATGTTTTTGATACAGGAGTGATTTGCTCTAAGTACCAGATTTTCTACTGTAAAATATATGTTCTCCTTATAGAGTTGTAGGAATAGAAGCCTTTGGTAGCCTCGTTTCTTTCTGCTCTGTGTTCAGCGGGCAGATGGCCTGCACCCTTGCTGGTAGACGGTGGGGAACCACTGTGCAGGAGTGGTCCCTCCCTGAAGGTCTGGGACCCCGTGATGTTCTCAGGGACTCTGAAGTCCACCTGCATGTCAGCCATTGCAAATAGCTAAATAACGAATGGCTCTGGCATCATGTGTTCTGTGACATAGGTGCTCTCAATATAAATAATACAAATTCTTTTGTACTTCTAGCTAGACTTGTATTATTTTTTTTTTAGGTCACCAGATAATAAAAATATAACTACTATCATAATGTGGGGGGTGGGGATGGTAACTCAGGCTCAGAGTCCGAGAGTCGCAGCCCGCCCTGAGACAGGCTTTGGTGTGGACAGGAGGGCTGCAGGGAGGTGGTGATAACAACAAGAGAGGTGCTTTCTGGGAACTTTCAGTTATAAATTTCAGTCACTGTTCATTTGACCTCAGGATGAACACCATGGTACTAACTTTCATAATGGGTATAGCTCTTTCCCATCAACTGCTTATTTAAAAATACTTATTTTTATGCAACACTGAAAAGAAGGTGATACACACATGTCCAATTCCTGTGGGCATTTGTGGGGTGTTTGCACTGAGACCTTACGGATGAGGCCAAAAGATAAGAGCAGGAGGGCTTTATGTAGTTAATTTAAACTTTTTTTTTTTTTTAAAGATTTTGTTTATTTCTTTGACACAGAGAGAGACAGCGAGGAAGGAACACAAGCAGGGGGAGTGGGAGAGGGAGAAGCAGGCTTCCCGCTGAGCAGGGAGCCTGATGCGGGGCTCGATCCCAGGACCCCGGGATCATGACCTGAGCCGAAGGCAGACGTTTAACAACTGAGCTGCCCAGGCGCCCCTAATTTAAACTTTTTAACCGGTCTGTGTTACTTTTCTTGTTACATTTTGGAAGAAGGAGGAAAAAACAGTTTTAAAACTAGAATTGGGTTATTTCGTGTGCTTATTTCCACAAACATTACCTGGATGATTATTATGTCCCAAGTACCATGTCACCCTAGGGAATAGTGCTCTTGTCCTTGGGAAGTTCACAGTTGGGAAGGGCAGACAGTTGTGAAAGATAATGTAATAGCAACACTCATGTTCCCAGAGGGCCGAATGTGTGCCAGGCTCTGTACCAGGTTTATCATGGGAATGATCTCATTTCATCCTCACATAATCCATGAGAAAGGTCCTATTTTGAGCCTTATTTTACAGATGAAGAAAATGAGGCACAGAGAGGTTAAGTAACTTGTCCAAGGTCACACAGCAGGTAGGTGGCAGGGCCCGGATTTGAAGCCACATTGTTGGATCCCAGAGTGCATAGGCTTAACGGCCATGTCACTAAGCCACACTATGAATGAAGCACTTCTGGGAGCAAAGACACTAACTCTGAGGGTTCTGTCTGCTGGCATCCCCAGCATGTTCAGAAAGGAGTTGAGGTTTAGGAAGCCAGGAAGGGTTGGGGCTTCAGTGTTGGTTGGTGGCTTCTTCTGCTAATGACAGGAGAAGAATAGTGTAAACCAGGACCATTTGTTCACACCCAAAGAGACATCATGTTTTAAAGGACCCTGGTTAGTTTCAGTCTTGTTAGGTCTCATCCAGTGTTAATCAGTGAGGCTGGCATTCCTGTCCCACGTTGTAAAATGTCACTTCTCATGCATGCAGTTTGGGGCATAAAGGGGGTAAAAATATAACACTAAACAGAGTATTTCATCAAGATACGCTGCCTGGGAATTTCACTTATTGGCACTAGTATGCTTCCGTTGAGTCATGAAAAACATGCTTTTTGGAATGCTCTGACATGGGTAGCAATCACCTGAAAGATGTAGAGCCAGGCTGTGGAGAAGCCAGGTGCCCCTCCTGCCCTTTGGCGGCATTTATAAGTTAGAAAGCAGCTGGGAAAGAAGAATTGTATCCGCATAAGGACTAAGCCTTCAGTGCCTGCAGTGCCCAGCCCTGTGCAGGCTCCTTCTGGGCATTTCCATGCCTGCAAGGCAGGAAAGGGGTGGGCGTGGGGAGGAGATGTTCAGAGTAGCGCCTCGGGGAAAGCAAGGTAGTCAGGGCTCCATGGAAAGGAAAGATGCAGTTGAACCTTGAAAGCCTGGTAGATGGAGGGAAGAGAGGGAGCCTCAGAGGCCGCCGAATAAAGGCAGAGGCCGGGGCAGCTGTGAGCCAGGAGAAAGTCGGGCTGTCCTCCTGCAGGAGCAGGAAGATTTTATCTGCATGACAGCAGTGACCATGTGCTTCCATCTTTGTCCCCATCTCTGGCCTGTCCTCTCCTTCCCTACCCCATCATGTGCTATCTTATTGGTGCTGTTATGGGCTAAACCGCGTCCCATTCCAGATTCCTCTGTTGAAGTGCTAACCCACATCAGAATTCGACTGTATTTGGAGATGGGGTCTTTAAAGAGGTGATTAAGTTAAAATGAGGTCATTCAGGTGGACACCAGTCCAATGTGACTGGTGTCCTTACAAGAGGAGGAGATTGGGATACAACCCACGATAAGAAAGACCACGTGAGGATAGAGTGAGAAGGCAGCCATCTATAAGCCAAGAGGCCTCAGAAGAAGCTGAACTTGCCAACACTTTGATCTCAGACTTCTAGCCTCCAGAATTGTGAGAACATACATTTCTGTTGTTTACGCCCCCCAGTGTGTGGTGCTTTGTAATGGCAGCCTGAGCAAAATCACACGAGTGCCCAATGTATGTTTGTTGAATAAAAGCAAGGATAGATGGATGGAAAGAAGAAAATGTTTCATGGCTAGGGTAAGAGCAAACCATACAGGTCTTTCTCAACCTGGGCAGAGAATTTAAATTCAGTGTTGGAGGCAGGAGGGCACATTGGAGGTCCTTGAGCAGGGGAGTTCCACGGCAAGAGAAACCTCATAGGAAGACTAGTATTGTAAGGCTCTGGAGCTCTGAGCTAGGGAGAGGAGCCAGGCCTGGGAACGACAAGAAGCCTTGACAAGGGGCTAGTGGATTGCTGATGGGCAATGGGGAAATGACAGGGGTTCTGGCCTTCCTTTTATGTTAGTGTTCTCTCCTGGAGCGGCAGACAGGATCTCTGATGGAGCAGAAAATTGGAACTCTACCTGGAGACAAGCCCACAAAGGCTCTGATCCAATTGGACAGAGACCAGCTCCCCTCACTTGTCAGATGAGAGTGAATAAGCTATCCCCAAAGGAATTCAGAATTCACACCTTCATTATATCTGCAGGTAAAATTTTAGGGGGATCCAGTGTGTTCCCAGCACCAGACAGAGGCTTTTCACCCTGGAAAGCAAAGAGTGGCTGAGTTGGGGTACGCATGATCAGAATCCATTCATAGACCAAAGAGGCCATGAAGGGGGAGGTGCATGGGCAGCAGTAGGGGGCCGCCTCTCAGCCTGATGGGCTCCTTGGCAGGACTTGGCCACCGGTGTTTGCTCTTCAGCCCCTGCCAGTGGGAGGAAGCTGGTTGGGGTTCCCTCCCTGGTCCTTAGCTTAGGCGGATCTTGGTTTCACATTAAACTCCTGGTTCAATGTCATGGCCCTTTTTGTTTGTACTCAGAGCTGCACAGTGATGAATGAATGAAAGATCAGGGCAGATCAAATGTCAAATCTCAGCAGATGCCCTTATAATTAGAGTTGTTTCTACAAAGTGAACCAAAGCTTATAGTATCGAGAACATTGTTAAAGAGTACACTTTGATCAAAGTTGGATTCATATTTCTTGTTATTTCAGAGTTAGTCTCTGTGAACACCTTTCAAAAGCCCTTGTTATACTGAGCTGTTCTGAGTCTCAACAAGAAACCAATAATGTCAGGAAACCTAGAAGCATTATTTGTTCTAATATGAAAATCAAGAGCCTTTGTATGTTAAGCTCTTCAAGCATTATTCTGTTCTACTTGGTCAGATTCCACAGCATAGAATATGGGAGCCCCAAAATAAAATCCTTGGGGAAGAGGGAACTGGTGTTTTGTAAAATGGCTGGATGAGAAATAAATTTGAAGATTGGGGGAATTAATAATTAAATCTTGTAGTCCCTGGTCATTACTTAGTCAACCGTTTAACTTGGGTTTCTGTTATTTTCTTTATAAACATGTAATAAAAAGGAGTCTCAGAGGGTCACACCTGGGAAGCCTGGGGTGACATCTTTGGGAGTAGGAGTTTCATCATGTTAGGGCATGGAGACACTCTAAGGGCTGCCTGCCATTGGATTTCATCGGATCTTTCCATATATGCTTCTGTGTCTTTAGGTTAAACGGGACAGACTATTGAATGATGCCAAATACTTCATGAAGGGAGAATCTGTACTTGTAAGCCCTCTCCTTTAAGAGTGGATAGTATACATCTGCAGAGTCATTTCTGATTTAATTAAGAGTCTTTTGGTTAAAAGTGACAGAAAACCCAACTCAAAGTGGTTTCAGCAAAATCTAGAATTTACCATCTCACGTAAGTAAAGCATCTCAGCAGGATTGACATAAGCACTGTTCAAATGAGGTCAAGACGTTTGGTCTTTTTCTTTTCTCCTTTTGGCTCAGTTTCTCCTGTGTTGACTCCCTTCGCAAACAGCCTCAACTCTAAATGGTCTCTGGGTGGCGGCCACTTACTTGTCCTTCAGGGTCCAAATCCAGCAGAAAAGGGCTTTTGTCCCAGAATTCCCTGCAAAAATGCTGTGATTCCCTCTGACTGGACCAGCTGGCTGGAAGAGGGACCACGGTAGCTCACAAGGTAGCCCCTTAGTAATTGAGCATCGTGTCCATTGTTCCTAAACCCAGTGTGAAATTAGCGGCAGGACAGTTCCTGTTCACAGACTGTCTTCGTTGTTTCTCCTACCTCCTCCCAGCAAACCCCAGCTCCTGGTGCCAGGAGCCCACGTCTTTCCTTATTGGCATAAAGTGTTGTCATTTGTGTCTGAGGAGGATTTATCTGATGCATCCACAGTTGTTTTTTTTTTTTTTTCTGTGACACCGACACAGGAGCTTTGTCTTTCTAACTTTTTCTATGTGTCATTTAGCTAGAGGCAGTGAATTGCTTCAAAAGGACTTAGCAATGCTGATGAAATGTTTTGTCCACTCTTAACGCTCAAGGAACAAGCCCTGACTTAGCAGAAAGTATCACCCACAGGTTCATCTATGTTTGCCAATCAAGAATGCCACAGGGATGTTCTTTCCACCAGGAAGGAGTCCCCTTTCCCCGAGTTAACCACAAAAAGGGTTGACTGAGGCCCCTTGGCAAAACAAAACAACCCTGCATTTCTTTGTCATCCATGTTCCAGGCATATCCAGTGAGTTCCCAGTGATTACAATCAGCAAGCAGGTGGAGGCTGCTGTATTATCTGGTAGATTTCACTGTTTATCATGATTATTTACTTGACTTTCAGTCCCTCGCTGCACTTTTCAGGAAGACCCTTGTTCTGCTAGAGCCCTCACAGTCTGTTTCTGATCAGTTAAACCGGTCTTGATCGGTGCTAAGTTCACATTTCAGCCTGATTTCTGCCTTCCCTATCTGCAGATATGTTCCTTGTTACCCCATGCAGTAGAGGCCTCTTCTCATTTACTCCTTCTCATCTTCATGTGAACAAGGTAATTGGTATCAGGAATACCTAGCAAGGCCCTGCATGCTAATGTCACAAGAGAACAGGACGTGGAGGGTAAATAACCATAAAATTCCTGATCGCTGGGGCATAGGTAAAAATCACAGGCAAATTCCCTGTGTTGATAATCCCAATTTTTTAATGTCCTTCTTGAGTAGAGAAAACATAATATTGAAACTATTCCAAGTAAATGAGACTCCATGGAGTTTAGGACAAGAGCTGTAAAAGAAAGTTCCATGGAAGTGGGCCTAGGCCTTTGATGAACACCTGCCCACAAAGATAAACTGTGCCCTTCAGGCTGTTTTCAAGAGAAAGTGTGGCCATCAAGGTCAGCGTATGGTCATTCATTCTCTATTCCCTCGATCTCATTGGTCCTGAGCCTTGTGCTGGGCCAGGGAAGGGTCCTGAAGAACAGTGTGGTGGCCAGATTAAAGAAGAAAGGCAGGATTCACAAAAATCGCTGATGATTAATAATGATCTCATGTCTTAGCTGGAACGACTTTAGCTGGGGCCTGGTCTTAAAAGGAGAAATACAGGTGTCTCAGCCCTTTGTCCATCTCTGAGCCTGTGAACCTAAGGGGAAACCCAACCATCTGATCACAGCCCCTCTCCAACACCCCAAGCTTTGCCACAAAGTTTCTAGGAGACATTTGTGTCTTTACTGCATTTATGGGTATATCTAGCAAAATGCAGTCTTACTGATAAAATGTGGACTTTTCTAGTAGAAATGAATAATATCTTACAGATGTACAGAAACCAAGCCCACTTTAAAAAAATTTTTTTAATAATGTATAATTTTTATAAGATCACAAATTACATTTATTTCATCTTAATCTCTGTCCTCAGAGACATTTGAAGACCTGGAGTGGGTTCAATTAAAAAAAACCCAAATGAAACAGCATTTGAAAAGGTGTTTTGTGTGTGTATTGTAAGACTTTATAGTGAATGCTTTTGTTTTCTTTTCCCCCATTTATACAGACTTTTGTTCTGCTCTTAGATAAAATACTAATAAACAGGAAGTTGAAAAAAAAATGTGGTGCAATTGTTCTGAATGTTGTTTTTCTTGCGAGGCTTTATGGGCCACGCCACACCGTCCTATTCAAAGCAGTCCCTGTAGGTGGTGGTGTTAATACAGAAATGAAACAACCAAGTCGGCCTGAGCCTGCTCTGCAGCTAAACGCCTCCCACTGAGGCCTCAAGTCTTCAGGACTCGCGGGGCTGCTCAGATATTCCAGCAGTTTCCTCTTTATTTGTCCTGAACCAAGTTGCAGAATTTTAAGGAGGTGAAAGTTAAGGCCATTCCTATGGAAAATATATTTTTCTTCTTTCCTTCTCATACTGAGTTCACGAGAAGATTTTATTTCCCTTGAATGTTCAGAGAGAGAGAGAGTGTGTGTGTGTGTGTGTGTGTGTGTGTGTGTGTAAAAGCCAGCAACAATGCAATAGCATGTGCAACCTTTATTTATCTTTAGGACAGTTAATTAGCTACAACCCTGGTCTTTTGCCATTTGAACAGGTTGGTAAGAAAACCCAAATCTTGTTCCCCTTTTTTTTTTTTTAAAGAATGACTTTAATAATCATAGCAACAGTTAGTCAGTGGCATGAGCTATGACAGAATTATGGGCAAGAATAGATACCTCAGAGAGTAACCCTCACCTCCCCAGGGCCTCGGCCCACAGCAAGTCCCAGCCTGGGTGAGCTGGGGTTTGGAAGCTGCAGCCTCTGGAACAACCAGAGCCGGACTGGAGAAGCACAGGGATGTGCTCATTCTTGGGAAGCAGTTGTCACTCGGGGTGTAATGCCGCTCGGCTCTTCTAAGACTGCACTGGTGGGGTTTTCTGTCTCCCGGGGGCTCCCACCTCTGTGTGAGGGCTTGCAGACCTCGGCCTGGAATTTTGGACCCTCTGGTCTTTGCCTTTTGCCCCTCGCTAGGCTGCCATGTCCAGGTTTCCCATAGCTACAGAAGCCAAGCAGGAAATAGGGGTGCAGGGTTGCAGGAAGGGAGAGCTGAGGAAATAAGAATTTGAGGGAGGGAGCAGGGACCCTGACAGGGAGATGGAGACAAAGAGAGCCATCCCTCTGCAGACGCCCCCAGAACTCCCCTTCCACCACCACCAGGTGGGTGTTTTAATTTACTCCCACCCGGCCTCATCTAAGCTGCCCCACCTGCTCTACTCAAGCCTGTACACCCCAGACAGTTGCCTGTCCCGGGCCTGCCCTGCTGTCATTTTGTTTTTGTGTTTATTACTAAGTGAAACTAGTGTTAAAAACTAGAAGAAAAAGGTAGAGATGCAGTCCCGGGGCGGGAGGCTGGGCAAGAGCGGAAGGGAGAAGGCTGTGGCCAAGTGTAAGGATCTGCCTCCAGGGATCCCACGGGTCTGAGCTCTGAGGCCATTTTAAAAAACTGTTGTTACTGTCAAAAATTAGGAGGGACTAAATAAATGTCTCCTCTGTTACTCTGCACCTGGAGAAAAGCAAACCCCTTGGGCATACTAGGATTTCACCAATCAGATATCCCATGAGCTCTTTCCCTGAGTTTAGCCCGTTTTGGGGAAGAAGCGAGATCTGTGTAAGTGTGTGAACAGTCACCAAGGTTCCGGGGAAAGGGTCCAGAGGGGAAAAGGCTTCTACATTGAGTTTAGTATTTACAGGACCTTTTATGGCACAGCCGTAAAGAAGCCTGATTTTTACAGGATTAACCACGCTTCCTTTAGGAGTGAGGCAGCCATTGTTCCCGGAGACAGTGAGCAGAGTTTTTTACGTTAGCACATTGCACATTCTAGGATTGGGACGGAGATACTCAGTACTCTCAATACTATTTTTGATATTTTATTTTGTGTTCAGAGTCAAGAGCTGTAGCCACTGAAGTCAGCCCCTGTCAGTAAAGGAAAGGTTCCAGCAATGAAACATCTAGATGTTTCCGAGACCAGACCCCTGCCATGTCTGTGAACAGAAGATATTTGGGCTCAGATTTCATGAATTATTAAGTTTTTTCTTAGATGACTGAACTCCGTGGTTAGAGAGCAGATAAGTTATTTTTCTCTTTAATGCTGAGCGTTTTCACTGATTTCAGTCTTACTCATTAGAAAATAATCTGCTCACCCACAGATGCCAGGGGTTCCAGAACACAACCGCTCTACCTTCTCCTGTAGACATTTTAGACCTTCCTCCCCCCACCCCCTGCTGTGGCTTTCACAGTCAAATGTGAGTTGACTTGCAGTCATTGGTGAGTGGTATTTTCGGAGCATGTTCATCCCCACTCCGGGTGTGTGTGAGATAAAATATCCACCCCAGAGTCCCTGTGAAGGGTTGGTCACACACCCTTGGATTCTGCCACTGGGACATGAAAGTTTGGACATGATTATCCAAAAAAAAAAAAAAAGCAACATGACTAAACACAAATTCTCAATGGCCCTGCTCTGAATTTGTAGGGATTTCCAGGACAAGTGCTATTTTAGTCATTTAAAAACATCAGTACGCTGAGCCTAATCAGCACATTTTTATGTCTGACATTTTTATATTTGGGGAGGGATTGGAAATGAATTTGATCTGTTTCAGTTTGGAATTTCCCCAAAGGTCATTTTACCAGCTTCAGAGCTATGTTGATAATGCTTTCATTTTACACGTAGTTATTTTCTCTCCGTTCAGTGATCACTCCTTGCTTGGTGTGTGGTCTAGTGACTCGGTGATTTCAAAATCCTTTGTTGCGGCGGACTTGGACGTAGCACCTGGGCCAGGTCCGGTGGTGGTGCTTGCTTGGGCTGTCAGGCGGCCTGGCTGAGCCTCGGACAGCACAGGGCCGGGACAGGGTCCAGACGGTGGAGGACCCGGGTGGTGTCGTTTTAGAGCCTTTGTGCTTGGTTGTTGGTTCAGAAGATCCATTCTCTCCTATAAATATCTATAAATACATGCCCTCTCCCACCTCTGCCCCAGATGATTAACAGAGCCTACAATTACCTGTGCCACACAGAGACTTTGCTTTTCTGGAAGATTTTTCCCTTTTTTCTAGGAAGCTTGTTAATAAATCTTTGTGGTTATTGCAGCATTTCAGATATCATATACACACACATACACAATGACACACACACAAACTACGTGAGGCTTTTGTAAAGAGAGAAATGGAATGAGTTGATGAATCTCAATTTCTTTTCAATAGCAAAAAAGGCACTGGGTAACCACCCCAGCAGGAGAAGCTTCAGCAGTTAAAACAAGGTGACATGTACCCAGTTCTGAATTAAAATGCAACATTTGGCTTTCATTTTCTTCTCTGTCAAGCCTTCATAGTTTTTGCACAACATCAGGCCTTTTCAGATCTAAGGTAAAGATGATTTGGAATTATGTTTCAAATTAGAACTGTCATATGGCCACTCACATGTTTTGCCATTGTTATGGTATAGTAAACAATGCTCTTTAATCAATAATTTACTTTCTGGGTCAGTGACTTTTATCTCCATCTTCACCTGTATTTCATAACATTAATATTTCATTGTTTACCTATTAAATTAATGTTTTATAGAAGCTTACCTGTGAGATTCATACTTCATATTTGCCTGCCTGGGCAATTAATTTTTTTCTGATGCTACAGCTCATCTTGTAACATACAAGTCAAGAAAATTAGCAAGATGCATGTCGTTCCTTATTGTACAAAACAAATGACACATGATGCCTTTATCAACAACTTTGAGTACTAACAGATGAATTTGAAAAATAAAATTTGCCTTTTCTATCAACAAGGAAAACCTCTTTTTCTCTCCTCCCTCTCCTTTTTGTTGGCTCTTTAAAAATTTCTAAACATTAAAAAAATTTTTTTTCTAAACATTAAATGATCAGCCCCAGCCGTCCCATCTTCAGGGGAATTACTCATGGTATTTTCTGCTTTACGGTCAGGTCACCGGGGGCTAACGTCGGGATCCGCGATGAGCTTCCTGTTGTTTCACAAAACTTTCCTCAGTGGTGAGAGAGCATGTGTACAGAATGCTCACCGTGGGGATGAGATAGCAGCCTGGTTTATTTTACTTCCGAAATGACTTTTAAAATACCAGTTTTAAAAGTGCGTCTTTTACCAAACCAAAACTGTGTGTCCCTGATGTTTCTCACTGGGTGCTCTCCCTGCAGGGATGCTTTCTATGCAATTTGATGTTTGGACTCAACTTCCACTTTGCAAATCCGTGAGAGAATTGCTCCTGCCAACAGCCATAGGGAGGGCCAGTCTGTTGTAGTGTAATTCACATGCGGCAGGACGGAAAAGAGACCCTGGAGAAAAGAATCTCTAACCCTGCTCAGTCCTGATGATGCTGAAGCTCTTTGCGGATATAAAAAGTATTGTTATGATTCCACTCACAGGAGATACCTAGAGTTGTACAACTCAGAATAGACTTGAGGTTAGCAGGGGCTCGGGGTGGAGGCATGGGGGTTAGTGTTTAAGGGGTGCAGAGTTTCTGTTTGGGAAGAGGAAAAAGTTCTAGAGACAGAGAGTGGTCATATTTGCAAAACCCTGTGAATGGGCTTCATGCCACTGAGTCATATGCTTACAAATGGTTAAAATGGTAAATGTTATGTATATTTTGCCACAGTAAAAACACACACACACACACACACGCACGGAATGGAAACAAGGTGTTTGAATTACTCTGTATAATAAAGTTAGATGCTAGGTGTGATTTGCAAGGAATTACCAGGGGAAAAGATCTCAAGAGGCACCAGTGAGTCCAGACCTGTGATCTGGGAGCTGAGGCCCCGAGGGAGCATGTACCCCCCACCCCCACCCCGAGTGATGGCAAAAGCCCAGGCCTGGGCTCTTTGCCGACGCTTTGCTGCCTCTCCCCAGACCAGTCGTTCCTTCTCATTCCAGCAAACGTGCCATTGATTAGATTAGCTTTGTGATAAAGACCTGCAGCAAGGAAGCAGCAGCCTTTAATCTGGACGGTTCGGGAGTTAGATGGGTGTGTCTCTGGGGGAAGCCTCCCAGACCAGAGGCTGACTCCACCGCAGCCTGTGGCCTCAGCATGCCGTGAGACCGGGGACTTTTATTTCACAGGAAAATCGTGTTTGAAACCGAAGTGGCTCCCTGGTGACAGCCGACAGCCCACTGATTGTCCAAGTGGGCAGCGCAAGGCTTCTCCCGGTCTCTCGATGCTGTGGCTTTAGGTGAGCTTTGGATTTGGCAGGGTATTCCCATGCCTTTACCACCTTAATTCATACTTCGTTTAGAGCTACTGTTCTTAAGGGTTCCGTGTTACTAAGGGAAGTATGTATGTGAGAATTATTCATGCGATTTTTTAGAAGTGGTTTAAGTTAGCCAGAGAGCTAAACCCTTAAGAAACAAATTCCAATACACACTCTATGGCCTTGGAACATACTGTCCCAAGACTTTTCTATGATGTGCCTTTATTTTACTTTTTTTTTTTTTAATTCCAGTATGTATCCCCTGCCATCAAAAAAGTGCATGCGCCACATTTGATATTTTTTAAAAATTCCACCTCAGTGGCGTGAACACAAATTATGTTTAATTCCACGCAAGTCCCAGCTGTAGATGACTTGCCTATTTCCTGGCAGCAAACGCCCTACCGGCATGACGTCTGAGGGTAACACATTTGTGCCCAACATCAGCATTAATAATTCTGGGTGGAGGCTGCAGCAAAATGAAGAAATTGCCCGATCGAGGGACCACAAAGGCCTCATGTGTGAGACAGGCTTGACATACTTTTTCTTTCCAAATGAGGCAGTACTTTTGCTTTCCAAAATGCATCTTGTTGAAGAAAATGGTTGCTCCATCCCATCCATTGCTCACGTTAAGTGCCGTTCAGAAAAACAAAGCACAAAGGCTAGTATTTCTGATGCATTTACAACTGGAGATCAAGCACCATCCCAAGGGGAAGCCTGAAACATCACCTTCCAGGTCAGGGCTGTTCCGGGCTATTTCTGTGGTTCATTCTGTAATTCCATGAACTGTGGGAATTTTAGGCTAAGGTCTATTTCTCCTACTCTGCTAAGTGTTTTTCTGATTCTGAGCTCCTTCAGAAATGGACCCCATGCATTCAGTGGGGGACAGTGAAATGGAGGGAAGAGGAAGGCAGAGAACCCAAGGTGACTGAAGGAGAGTCACTGAGAACAGTCTAGTGGCTCTCAAGAATTACACATGTTGAGCTTTGCCCGAATAGAACTTGAGTGGGAAAAGGAATATAACTCTGACATATGTGAAGGTTACTGATACCCGGGAAGTAAAAGAAGTGTTTAGCACGGTACAAAGGGTAACCAGAGTAATGGGGCGAAACCGAGGGAGGACGTGTCCTGGAATTTAATATGAGAAATAAACTTCCGAACAGGGGCGTTTCCATCAGAGTGTGAAATGGGCTTATCAGGAAAAACAAAAACAAAAACAAAAACGGGCAAACTAGTTCTAGTGACATTGCAAAGAAGGTTAGAATAAAAAAACCTAATGAACAGTTGGGGGAGCATTAGGCCCAGCCCAGGCTGCTGGTCCGAGGGACAGTGGTGGATTTTTTTGCATCCAGGCAGCGGATGGTTAGGGGCAGAAGAGGTGACACCCCGCAGCTCTGCCCCTGGATCGGGAAGACCCTGGTTTCCCCACCTTGGCCATCGGTGTTCCTCTGCAAGCCTCTTTGTTACTGTGAGGTAGTGATATGAGGTCACAACCAGGAAATGCATACACGGTCATAACGGGTGTAGCTTTTATTTCATTGTATTTTATTTAAAATCATTTGACTTTCCAAATAAGGTGCGGAATTGTTATTAATACCGAAACTTTCCCATTAAAACTGTATTTCTTAACAGTGCCTAGAAATGCCCCCAGCCACCCCCCACCCCCCACCCAGTCATCTCTTTGGATGCGTTCTTCCCCTGCAGGCAAAGAGATTTATTTCCGTAGCAGGGGTTTCCAGTGTCATGTTTACAGACTTGAGATAATTCTTGCTGGCTTCATGTACTGACCTGCTTTTAAAATAATCCTGTCACGATGCTAGGTAGGCAAAGTAATATTTTCATAACGAGGGGAGAGCAACTTTCCCCAGTGCGAAAGGGCAGTGCTCCGTAGAACAGAGAGGGTGTGTCACCCAGTCTCCGTTTCTATGTATCTTCTACAATGTGTGGAATGAGTATCTGAATTAAAAAGGAGGCTACGGCTTCCTCCAGGCTCTGTCTGGGTGGGGTCAGTCTCCACGGTGATTGCTCCTCCCTCCTTCCTTCTTTCCTTCCTTCCTCTGAAATCTTTCTCCCCCACTTTTTCCTCTTGCTTTTCTTTCTGGGTCCCCATCTTCTCTTTTTTCTCTGCATTTTTTTTTTTTAAACAACGTACGTGAGTTGCTTAAAAAAAAAACAAACAAGAAAAAGGTTATTTTTATATTTTTTCTTAAAGAAAAAAACATGAATTAAACAGTGGGACCACCCCTTATGCTATTAGTCCACAGGAAGAAAAGAGTGCCAAGGTAAGCGGCAAATAATAGAAACACAGTCATTTTATTACCATTTTTTTCAGCTGTGGAGTGACTTAGAGAGGCTTGTACTCCCACCAAGTGGACGGTATGTGGTCAGTGTTAGGGGGCCCCCAGGAGCGAGGTGTCAGAACACCAACGGGTGGAAAGAATAAAGTAAGCCACAATGCCCGGGGTGGTCTCAGAGGGGGTGCCACCCGGGGCCCCCTGGCCTTCCTGGTGACCACAGCCATCTGTTCCCCTGGAGTGGGACTGCAGGCCGAGCGGGAGAAGACAGTCGAAGGGTTCCCCTGGGAGAAGTCCTGCCTGCTGATGGGCTAGGCCTCTCTGCAAACATCACCTCCCTAACCTCCACCCCCACAGTGTGGCCTGAAATGAGACCTGAAATCCCCCGGTTAGAGTTTTGTGAACATACTCGAGCCTCTCCTCTGGGAGTGTGTTAACCGCTGGTCTAGAAGGCTGAACTCAGTGACCCAGTGCCCACCCCCCACCTCCCCAGTCTTTCCTGGGAATGGCAGAGGCCGGGAGAGGGAAGTGGGGGTGGGGGGGGAGGGGTGACAGAAGGAAAAAGCAGTTCTAGGTAATTTTAGGAGTTGGAGCAGGCATTGGGTGGGAGGGGTCCCTGGGGGGACACTCAGGGACAAAGGAAGTCTAACATGGGCTTGACCTGGGCTTGCCTTTATCAGGGAAGGGAAAGAAAGTTCTGCCCTTTTCTCTTTCCTTCTGTTCCTGCTACACAAAGTATTCCACTCTCAGCTTCCAGAGTTTGGCTGGTTCAGCTAGTACTGTGACACTGTGGGGGAGTGGGCCCAGAAACCTGATTACCCGTGTGTGTGTGTGTGTGTGTGTGTGTGTGTGTGTGTAAATGGTATTATTTTTATTCACGTGAATCACCTTGCTAATCATTTCCAAATCTTTATGGTGATTGATATTATTTTGGTGTGTCTTTAAAATCCATAGGCATGCGTGGTCTTGGGTCCCACTTAGCACACAGGAGTGGTGAATTCAGTTCACATATGTGGAATGCCTACTGCAGGCCAAGCACCGTGCCCAGCGCAGGGACTTCAACAATAGACCAGACAGTGCCTTAGAGCTTAATCAAGACCTAGTGCTAGGAACCAGCTCCTTGACCTTGAACCCAATCCTGCGCCCACTTCCCCTTTTGCCCTTAGGCCTCCGTGTATTTTATAGGGCCAGAGAGCCGCCAGATGACTCAGACTGCCCCACTGCGCAGCCCTGGGAGGTCAGAGCAGGCAGATGTGGGCGTCAGGGGGCTAGCCCCACTCTTCTTACTGTGATTTGTCCAAGCAGCTTCTTCCCTGGGCCTTTAAAAAACCTTCATCCATAAAAAACCTTCATCTGTTCAATAAACAAATGAATGGGCCCGAATCTATCTGCCCTGCCTGCCTCTCTGTGCAGTTCTGAAGTTCAGATGAAACCATATCTATAGAAGCCCCTGTGAGCGGGGAGCTACTTTGCAAACCCAAAGGGAAAATAAGAATGGTATTGGAATGATCAATCTAATAAGCTTCTAATTTCTATGAAAAACATCCTGGATTCCTTGGCATGAAAGACTTTGTTTCCTCCACCACAGCCCAGCTGTGTATGGCACCAAGTTATTGCATCTTAGAATAGACTCGGTGTGATGGAGAGGCCGCTCTTCTTGCTTTGCCGACAGCCGCCTTCCCCTCAAGGGCGCCCTCTTAGTTTTCCTGACCTCTGCCCATGAGAATTTCTAGCAGAACACTGGATTAGGTATGCCAAACATGTTCTAGCCTTGATTATGAAGATTATACACACACAGACCTCCAAAGACAAATGTTATTTAATTGGATAAACAACCCTTGTGTAGTTTTTCCTTTCTGTTTTATTTCAAGGTACTGCTGACATGGTTAATTTGGGGGCAATTTTTTGAGATGATTTTTGAGTCTGCATTGATCCTGGCACATCCTAGTTGCCTGGACGGACTGTGGAATGGGTAAACGAAAGAATGAGTTAATACATTAATATGCAGGGTTGATTGCAAAAAGGCAAGCCCCCAGGATAATGTCGATTGCAAGGTGTGGTTGGGGAACCTGGTAGGGGGAACAATCTGATGAGTGGTCAACTACAGCTGTCCTCCCGCCTACCCCCTCGAGTGGGTCCTCTTCATGACTTTACAGGAGCAACGCCCCCTTCTCCCCTGTGTGCGCTCTGCCACGGATGGAACAAGCCTGATCCATCCTCGATTCTCACTACGGGGCAGGTGGGCTCGGCCCCTCCATAAAGTGTTCCGTCCGTGTGACGCATGGGAACCCGAGGCTCACCAACGTGTGTGGTGGAAACGATGAGCCTTCTCCAGGTCCGATGATGTTTTGCTTTTAGCACAAACTCGAACTCCCAATACTGAACACAGTGTCCTCTTTGCCCCAGAAGACCTCAAGGGCAAGAGATGGCAAACCACTTCTCACGCACGGGTCCTGTAGACACAGGCTACTCCAGCCTAGGTGCTTGGTGCTGACCAGACAGGGTCAGCCAGCTGCAGAGTCTGTCCTGGAGAAGTCGCGGTCCAGCCAGGCACATGGAGATCCGGACCAACAACCTTTATGGCAGGGGCTCCAATGGTTGCGGGATGGTGGCCGCTGACTTCAGTGGCACTGAAGGAGACATGGTAGGAGTGCAAGATCACCTGCTGGACCAACAGAGACTCCTCCCTAGTTGTCATCTGCAGCAGGGTAACCGCCCCTCCGCGGGCTTCCTTCTCTCTAAACAAGGATAATAAGAGTATTTGGCTCCAGGGGGGCGGGGGCAAACTTGATCATTTACACAGCGCACCCAGGACAGTACCTTTGACAAATGGTAGTCATCAGCTTTCTTCGTCTCATTGTACCAGCCCATCTGTGTCAACCCTGAGACTGTAGTTGGGTCCTGAGCTCATGCTACCTGACCAGCCGCATCCATCCACCATTTGGGAGCCCATTCAGCAGATTCTTACCCGGTGCCAGCTCTGCACCAGACACTGCCCTGGGAGGGGACTCAAGGAGACCCTGCCCTCCTGCCCCAAGAACCTGAAGGAGCCAATCTAGACACGTGGGACCTTGGAACTACACAAGGGAGGCCTGAAGCATGAGGCCTACGGTTGCCCGGTGACAAGGTCCATCCTCCCAGGGAGAAGTAGAAGGAGGTGCCTTTCAACCCGCAGTGACATTTGGACTTGTATTAAGTGTGGGCCGGTAGCGTCTAGAGAGAGACCAGCTCACACCATCTCCGCCAACTCCTGAGTGAGTCACAGTGGCCAGCAGGGGCCAGACTCTGGCCACCTCCACGGGAGGCACATCAAAGGGTTGTGGAAACCATGTCCCAAGAATCGAGGTGAGTCTGGGTTTGAGGACAGAAGTTGCTCTTCACTTATCACTGGCAAAAAAGCAACTATAGATCATCGGTACAACTATGATGTTATGCTTCTAAATGAATTCGAACGAAAAACGACAAAGGATTCCAAGTTACTTCTTGGAAATAAATTGTGGGTAAATACCATTTGCTAAGGCTTGGAAACCCAGTTTCCTTTGGTTTGTGTTTTTAAATGCTTTGACAATGTGGTTTGTTTCTCTCCAAGAAAAAAAAAAAGACAGAAAGAAAAAAGTAAATAAAGGCTGATGACTGAGGGAGATCACAGCCAAGTATTCTAAGAGCCCACAGTCCCCTAGGGCACGGCGGTTGGCAACAGAGGACAGAAATCCAATATGGACGTGAGATCCATTCCGAAGGCGTCAACAGCAACATGAAGAAAATATACATTTCATAATGGGGCGGATGTTGCCATCTTCCTGAGGGGAAATGTAAATGAGGATGTTTTTAGGGATGATTTCCACTCTGTCCCCGAACTGAGACGTTTGTGCTCGCTCCCTTCCAAGTGAGGATTCCTGCTGCGGTTCTCGCGAGGCATTCGGGCTCATTCCCTAGCAACAAGCGGCAGCAGAGAGAAGGCTCTGCGCGCAGTGTCACCTAATAAACGCGGCGGGGACAGTGTCAGCAACAGAGGCAGCCACGGAGGGAGGGCCCCTGGAGGCAGAGCGCGCTGCCTCGCTGGCCTCTTGTCTCTGCCCGCGGCCCTGGGCAGGTGGGAAGGAGGTCCGGGCGACGTGGGAAGTCCCTTTGATTTGCTGGAATGGAAGAGTTCACATTTTATTTTGCAGGCGAGCGTGGCCATTCTGGATTAGTTCCATCAGAAGTGTTTAGCGCTGTATTGTAACCCTTTTATTCTTTCCTTGTCCTTCCGAAAAACCAATCCCGGACGCCGCCCCCGGGACCTCTGTGTGCTGGCTCAGAACCTCAGTCCGGCCTCCAAAGGAGCGGGGAGAACGGGCCCTTTCAGAATCTAGAAGCAGAGCTCCCTGGTGCTGAGGGGAGAGTGAAACTTCTTCATCCGACCCCTCCTTGGAGAGCCCCTTCCCTGGTCTTCGTGCACTAGTGTTTGTAACTTCTCAGATGAATGCCACAGCACAGGCGAGGGGAGGAGAGCTCTTAATAAACGAAGTCGGGGGGCTTTGGGTTTATAGAATAAATCAAGATTGCTAATACCCACTAAGAAGAAGAAGAGTCGCAGAGCAGGCGCTAGGTTCCGATCATGATTGTCCTCGGCCTGTTCCCCGGGCCCCTGCGCTGCTTCCTTTTCTAGCTGCGCTGTCAGAACCCGGGTGGGGATTTCCTCTGGCCTGGCTCTCCTGGGGTTGAACGGCAACCTGTGTGGGCAGATTTTAATGCTCCATTTTTTTTATCATCTTATTTAATTTTTTTTTTCATTACAATAAGTGTGCTGCTACAATTTTTTTTTTTTTAAACAAAATGATTCACAATGAAAGAGTTGGGTTTGGGGAGAAGCCCTTTTTTTTTTTTTTTAAACAAACTACAGAAAGTAACTGATGAACAGTGCAGTTTTAGAAAACATTTGTTTCTGTCGGCCTTTGAAAACAGGGCTGTCAGCTGCCCTATCCCAAGATACCCCTGGAGCTCCACCATGTGAATGAAGGTAGAAGGGTGGTAAGGAACAGAGTTTCCTATTTGAATATACATTTTTGTCACCTAATACCAACAAGCATTTCCCTTTCTGAGAGATCCGCGCCGTCCCCTGCATGAGGTTCTGTGGTTCAGGGGTGGTGTTGGCTGCAGCGTGGTGATTTCACTTGGGGCTGCGACAGCCTGTCTTTCAGCTTCGTTTGTCTTAGAGCTTAATTTCCACTCCCAGCAGATTAGGCAAAATGGAAAGTGACATTCGGAAAAGAGTGGATGAGTGTCTGGTATGTTCTCCAAACCTCATTCTTGTGATAGTGGAGTGGTGGTGATTCACTCCCCCATCTCCCGATAAAATATAAAGCATCACTTCTTGGTTGCTAAACCAACAGACAGAAAGCGACTGACCCCTGCCCCTGGTTGAAGATACCCGAGGGCAGATGTTTATCCAGGATCTCGCACTGCTCCTGTGAGAGGACTTTCTATCGAGGCAGCGCGAATCGTGGTAAAGCGCTCCGTGTCGCTCTGGGTTTTCCTTGCCGTCGACGATTTTAAGTGTGAAGGGAAGGAAAGCCCGTCTTATCAGAATGTTCTTTCCAAGGCAAGTCTCGGTGAAGAAGTAGGCTAAAGGGCTCGGACCCTCGTCTATTTCAGGAAACACCGTGCTTATCAATAACTCTCCCTGCGTGCTCTGTTCACTGTGGTTTGCTCACCTCTGTCACCATCCCTGTGACGAGGTGTGAAAGTGGGCTTATATTCCGCTTGTCACCTGGGGCTCCACTTGCCGTTTAGCAGATCTTAGGTAAGGAAGTGAGAGGACATGAGGAGGATTTGTGTTCAGTAAATACGAGTTAAGTCTCTTCAGATTTCTGGGCTGGAATTTAGCAAAACAAGGTCTGCTCACCAAAGTGGTTACATCTCAACTAAGTATAGACTGGAGATAAATCTGACAGCCCCTGACATCTTTAAATGTCAAATCCACCGCATATCACAGATGACATCGTACCTAATGATCGAACTCCCTCTAAAATATATTCATGTAAATACATTTTTGTGAAACCACAAGCTGTTTCTCTCAGTTTTGTTTTCAGCTGGCTTTGATAAAGAGATTGGTTGGCATCCTACAGCTAATTAAACAGCTTTCAAGCCAACATCAATGAAAAGTTTTAGACTCAGAAATATACTCTACTCTTCCTAGTCCAAGGGTGTCCACAGTGCTTTTTTAATTGTGCTACCAGACCTTGTCAGAGGAGAATTATTTAGCTGTAGCCTGAGTCGACAAGCAAAATTATCCTGCTCTTGACGGTCTGCTCTGCCTTTGTTCACTCACTGTGTCACTAACGCGGTGTATTGGATTAACACTACCAAGAAATGCAATTCCTGTTTCTGTGTTCACTTAGATACAACCGTGTTTAGTATAGTTCAGGTTTCTTATTCTTGTACACATTTCATTTTGTGACTGGAAAGCTATTTGTGTTTCCTTTGTGGAAAATAGAAAATAAAATGTGAGAGATTCTTATTTCCAGGTCAAGAATTCTGAGTTACCAGGCTTCTCTCATTCCTTGTCTGTCTGGCTGCTGCTGCTTCTTCTTCTTTTTCTTTTTTTTTCCCAGTTGCAGTTATTTCTAGATTCTGGAAAACTATTACTTGCTTTTTAAAAAAAAAAAAAAAGTCCAGTCTTCTATTTTACAGTTGAAACTTCCCTAACCCTTAAAGCCAGGTTGCTTTTCCAAAATTGTCACCATTTCATACATGATAGATTGGCTTCAAGTAAAAAGGTATATCTAGTAAATGGAGGGGAAACTATTTTACTTCCACTTAGGAATGCCTCTGAATATAACAATGGTGTTTTAAAATCTTGCTGTTAACAAATGCATTTTGTGAAAAGAAAAAAAAGGAAGAACAGGTTAGCTGGTTGCATGTTGGAATAATGATGCTGAAAACAATTTTTACTATGGAAGGGTTCACATTTTGATTTACACCCTTGCCCAAAAAGTGGGAAATTTCTTTTCTCATGCTTTGACTATTTCTTCAATGAAAGCTTCTGTACTGAGCCACTCCGCTCTTCAGAAATTCCCGAGTTACCCATACCATTGAGGGCGAACCTGATTCTGTTCCGTGAGCACGGCCTTTTTAGTTGTGGTAAAACAGTTAAAATGACAGCCGTGGGGAAGAAAGTGTTTCAAGACCATGTCATGTTTCACTCTTTCCAGATGACTAAAATCACCATCATTTCCCAAGTCTTGCATCGGGGGAAGGGGATATGTGTGGTTTAAAAGAGTGGGCAAGTATTGGTTAAGGTCAGACTTTTTCTGAATGTGAACATTCGATGATGCTGGCTGAGGGCGAAGGCAGAGATTCTAGGGTAAAACCCTCAGACAGAAAATCTCTTCAGGTAACAAATTCAGGTGGTTACCCTAGTCTTCTCATTCCCTGTCATCATTAAACTGTAGGGTTCCTTCCAGGTTTTTTTGGTTTGTTTGTTTGTTCTCAAGTGGTGTTGTCTTGCCTAAATCAGGCTACTTGCTTTAAAGTACCAAGCACTGAAAGAATTGGAACATTAAAAACAGAAAGTGTAAAGTCTGAATCACATGTTTTAGGTCTGGAATTAAACAGCATAACCCATGACCTTCCCAGAAGATGTTATTACCCTGATACTGTCATCTGTTCAAGCTCCCCAAAAGCCATGCCTGCCTCTCACCAAGGTTTTAAACTGGACACACAAATGTGTCCAGTGATTTAAAATTCTTCATGCTAAGCTTTCTGTCAGTCAGTATGTATTTTCAGTGTCCTTCCTGAGTTTTGTAATTTCTTTCTTTTTAGTTCTTTTTACTGTTTATTTGCTGGTCTATGATTTATGAAGAAATCCACTTTCAGAAGAAATAATGACTTACTCTCTGTGGGTGTTTCCTTTCTTTACTACTTGAAGAATTTTCAAGTATGAATAGATTATGAGAATACAGATTTGTGCAAAGAAGCTGGAGGAAAAGAATGAACTAACTTTTCAATTGTTTAAAATTAGGGGGATACTGGGCTGAATCTACTGGTGTTTTTCAAATTGTTCCTCAATTTAATTAGCCAAAGCACTGAGGAGCATTTCTTTCTAATATAGATGTTAAAAACAGCTTAGCTTTTCTAAATATAAATAGCAAGGACTAATGCTCTCAGTATTGCCTAAAAATTTAGAAATGTCTGCAGGCTGTTGTGAACAATTCTGTCTCTTTATGGAGAGTTGTTTGGGCTTTTTAGAAACTCATTAATTTGATTGTAAGCGTCTGAGTGTTATCAGGAAAAGAAGCTTTAGAAAATGGTTTCAGAATGTGTCATTTTCTCCTGGGTTTAATCTGAGATGGTGTGTGGGCATGCTGGTATTTTAAAAGGCTAAAAATGGTGTACATATTGCT
Source organism: Phoca vitulina (assembly GCF_004348235.1). Lineage (NCBI taxonomy): Eukaryota > Metazoa > Chordata > Mammalia > Carnivora > Phocidae > Phoca > Phoca vitulina. Next base: position 10,563,338 of record NW_022589715.1, on the reverse strand, counting down.
GTGCCTTCAAATATGAGGTAGGATTTCAAACAGAGAAGTTTTCTTCAGTCTTCTCTCTGACATTCTGCTTTTCTCCCAAGTAGTAATTCTCGAACTTTTAGCAAGTGTACTTTCATTCTTTTTTCATTTTCAATTTGTTGTTGTAATTAAGCAAAAACAAAATTTAAAAAGCCATGTCAGGTTTCTATTATTTAGATCTTAATATTTAATGTTTCATAAAATTAAAACCCTGTGTTTTCATTTTAATTAGTTTCGTTACTTTTTTTTAAGAAATGATTTGCGGTATAAGACTGCCATTTGGTTTCAATATTAATATATAAGATGAACTACGTGGGTGTCATTTATTTTCAGTAGTAAATAACTGCTTAACCGATGATTTTACCTTAGCATAATTCAATCGATTCCTTTAGAATTTTGCTCTGCATGTTCCAACAATATTTGATGTGTGTGTGTAAAATAAAAATGACATGTTGTCTCATTAAAAGCAAGTTCATGGTGTAATGGTGATCAGAATTGGAGAATGTCATGTAGTTGGTTTCAAAATCCAATCAGTGGGTTAATCATTAATTATTCTTTTTTTTTTTCCAGGGAAGTTTGATTTGGTTGTTTCAAATTTGGATTTACTAGAATTCTTTTCTTTTTTTTTTTAAATCTTTTATGTGTGTGTCATTTTAACCTTAAAAGGGGTTAATTTAGCAAGAATAGATAGATACCTTTTCTGTTTGTATTGTGGCTTGTTCAATTTCTCATAAACTGTATTTGGTAGCTCAAATGTTGAAAGCAGTTTGGGAACAAAATGTCTGCTTAAACCATGACAAAATTGGCCACAATTTGCCGATTGGGCTGATAACAAAAGCCAGCAACACAAAATAGGTAGAAAAACAGTTTGTTCGGTGATGTGAGACCACTGAAGGTCTTTTTGCATGTTATTTTTTTCATTCTGATGTTTATGTTTTGCTGGAAGTATATGAAGAGAAGTTTTTGCTCACCCATCGGTTTTGATTAACCATTTCATCGAGTGGATTTCTTTTAAAACCCCAAAGAACAAAGCTGCTCACCTGGCATCTGAGACACATCTGAGCTGAAATCCAGCTCTTGCACCCAAACCCCACGGTTCCCCCAGACTCCACCTGGTCATAAATGTCTCCAAGCTCCTAATTTGATCTTTGAAAGCAGCACTTCGATGCCATTGTTTCAGGCCTGCAACACTGAATGGTGTGGTTCTTACTGCCTTTTTTTTTTTTTTCCTGCAAGTGTCAAACAAAAATTACAGTTTGCAGTTTAAACAAAGCTCTCTACCTGAGCGTGCAGTTGAGAAAAATTTCAGCAATCAGATGTACACAGTGGCTCTCATATTATCTTCGCAGACTGTATAGAAATATTAATGTTTGACATGAGACAATACATTTTTTCAAGTGATAGAAGGAGGCAACAGAACCCTCTCTCCTCTCCGTTGTTTTGACTTCTCATGCCTTGAGTGTGTGTGTGTGTGTGTGTGTGTGATGGTCTTATTTTTTTTGTCTTAAAAATCAGATACTCCTGGGCAATAATTAGGATGAGGTTTATGTTTCTACTTATCTAATCTTTGTTTTTACAAATAAATACAAATAACTCAAACTGAAACTTGATGGCTTTGGTGATAATAAAATAGCAGCCACGGGGAAATTTTCTTCATTTTAATGTTCTTTCACAACCCACATTCAGTTTCGGTAGGAAAATTATTAACCTTTCAACAGCCTGCTAAGACATGGGTTCCTAATACACTCTTGAGGATGATTTGCAGGTTTTGGTTCTATTTTGAGATTTTGTTGTACAGTTTTTTCTTTTTCTTTCTTTCTTTCTTTCTTTTCTTTCTTTCTTTTTCTTTCTTTCTTTTTTTTTAACAACAAGGGCTTTCTTTGACGGCGATGGCAATGACTTGAAATCCTTTTGATTTCAAGATATCTTTTCAGTGCGTGCATATTTTACAGTGTTTGTATTTATTTTTGATCACGGGGAGGGAGGGCTCCTATTTCCTGTTCTCCTACTGCCTGGTGTGTGAAAGAGGAAATGTTCTTTAGTCTCCCTGGTTTTCCTCCTTCTAATCCTTGGGTGGATATGGTAAGTCCCGTGCCCCCCATTTTTAAAAATCCGGTCGGGCTATATTTCAGAGAGGGCTGGGGGCTCTGTGTGAAGCATCTGGCCTGACTCCTGCCTGCCTTGGGTGGCCTCATGTCAGTGTCCATCAAGCCAGAGCAGGTCAGGCCAGTTTGGGCTTGTGGTCCTGAAGGTCTGCTCGGCCGCCGACTTGCCTGAAGGGCCCCGCGTGGGGGTGTCTCTCGAGCTGGCTGACATTTCTGGAAGGGGTGTGCGGGGAGGTGATCATGAGCTGGTAACTCCCGTGTCTTCACCTGAAACACGCAGGAGGGCAGAATGTGGGACAGGAGAGGCAGCGGATGCGTGGGATGATCTCGAATGGCAGTTTCCATTTTAGGTGTCTTCTCCAAGTCTGGCTGGCACGGCCACACCTGCAGAGAGGGCCCCGAATGGGACATGGTCCTACCACACACCCTGCCCTGCGTCTGGCGAGACTGTGCCTCGTGACTCACAGTCCCCTTCTTTGCTCCATCTCCTCCAGCCTCGTCAGTCCCCACCCGCCCCCAGTGCCCCCCCCACCCTTTCCCACCACCCCTCTGAAGTGGACAGTGGAAACTGAGGAACGTCGTGTTATCTCTGTGCACCTCCATCTTGGCCACTTTCAGTGTCATAGCCTGGGTTTGTCTTCCTCCTCCTCCTCCTCCTTCTTTTCATACTTCCTGTATGAGGTTAGTTTTTTTAAAATAATAAACAAACTATATTTTTATGTTTTTTTTGGGGGGGGGGCCTGGTCGCATGTTGCCGCCTACCTGTCTGGTCATGGGTCCAGGGTGGTGCCCTCCCCCCCAACCTGTGTGTTGTGAGTGTGAGCAGAGCTCTGAAGCAGGGTGGTGGGCTTTGCCCCCTCCTCTCCTCCCAGGGTGGTAGTAAGGAGGGTCAAGCTGGTGAAACCATTTTCTACTCTCTTATTTGAGAGAAATGCCAACCGACTTGGTGGCTCAAGTATGGTCCTCAGGCCGAGCATGTTCACCGGGAGAAAAGTGGATGACGGGGGTGGGGGGAAACCGCTCTCGCAGGCTTAAAACCCCACTGTGCTCAGCCCATGCTGTGCAGATGAGCAGCATCCAGAAAAGGAGATTAAGGGACCCATCGTATCAACACTTCTCCCCAGGTCACCCCAAGAACTTGTTGAAAGTCTCGGATGGCCTCTGAGCTGCTGGCTCTTTCCTGCCTCTGTGGGGAGCTCAGGAGAGAACCATCCAGTGAGGAACTTGTGAACAGTTACCTAACATGCGGTCACCCACAGTCACTAGGGACCAAGCCCACGGCCCCACGTCCAAGAGCATCACTAGGTCTTCTGAGGTTCAGTCACCACTGTGATTCTTGGGCATGCATCTGAACCACCTGGGGGCTTATGAAAACAGACAGCGCTGGGCCCCACAGCCAGAGTTTCCAGTTGAGAAGGTCTGGGAAAGGGCCTGCGAATTTGCATTTCTAACAAATTCTCAGGTGATGTGATGCCGCTGGTCCAGAGCCCTGCGTTGAGAAGCTCTGGTGAGGGCCCTGTGCCATGGCTGATCGCAACACCTAAAAGGCCATGTCTGACGGAGCGTGTCGGTGTGTCCGTCCTCCCTCCAGTGCCTCGTCCCTTCATGTGCCCAGCACAGCTACAGCGGGAAATCCGGCCCTTCAGAACTTTGCATCCCTCGGTAACTAGACAGCAAGTTTCCCTGTAATTCCAAGCTTTCACAGTGCCGACCAGACGATAGGTCTGCTAACATGGTTTTGAAGTTCAGTTCTTTGCACAGTGGGTTTTATCTTAAGGATACAGAGAGTGGCCAGGGTGAGGGGGCTGATGGCCTGACTGCAGCAGGAGACAGTCCGGTGAGGGCTGCCCTTGGGTTGCCCACTCTTGTCTCTCTTCCCACCTTTGGTACAAATGGAGGAAGGTCTTTAATAGGTACCTCTCTGTACCAGAAGGTGGACCAACTTCCAAGATCCCCAGGGGGACAAGGCGTTGGAATTGCCTGTGTGCCCCTGTTCATCTCAGAAGGGGGGCAGAACATCTTGATCAAGATGCTAGATGGGAAGCAGGTTGCCACCATCTACTAGCTAGTTGTGGAGCTCCCCTCGCCTGCCATGTGAGAGGGATGAACCGAATAGCACCAGCCTGAGAGGCCAATGCCATGCCGAAGGGGGAGCACGCATCTGGAAAAGTGTCTGGCGTATGGGATGTGCCCAATAAACGGTGGCCTAGAGGATCTGGGTGTCTTCTGGGGCGGCCCTGGGATAGACTCGTGCTCTGCTGACAGGGGTTTTGAGGGACACGGAGTCTTTCTGAACCACGTGTAGGTCTGTAATGATGCGTGGAACGCTTTGCAAAAACTGCTTCTCAAGGGAGATCCCCTCAGGAAAGGCTCTAAGTCTGCTCAGAGTTACGTGGCTTTAGCTCGAGAAATGGGAGCCCCTTCAGAAACAAGGGAAGGGGGTGCCCCTCAAGCGTAGATTTCTCTCTCCCCTGCCCTGACCCGTCTGGCAGCACAGAAGCCTGATAATTTACACAGGGGACCCAAATCACTTATCTCTGAAATTAGTCTGTGATAAGCAGTGAATACTTTCTGGCTGTGCCCTCTTGGTTTTAACTTCCTGAGAAATAAAAACAGTGGGCTGCCGAGAGCTGGACACCTTGGTGTTGTTGAGTACACCCTATCCTCCTGGGCAGCTATTTCGAAATCTTAAAAAGTTGGCTCCCAACCCAACACTGTCAGAATCCACCGTGAGTCAGCACGAACAGGATGTGAGTGCCTGGCTTGTCATTTTCCCAAGCGTTGACAAAGACTTTGGTGCAGAACAGGCTCAAGTGTGTGTTTTGCACCTGGGGGGAGCTGGGGGCTCTGGTTTGGCCTCTTGGCAGTGTGGAATTCGTAGTGCCATGGATGTTACAACCAATTGAAGTCTATGGCTTTGCTTCCCTGACCCTGTGCCCTGGTCCTTACTGCCTGGGGAAGAGGCCTGGGTGAAGCCAGCCAGTGAACCATCCAGTCTGGCGGTGGGTGTCTGAGCTACTGCTTTGTCGCCTCTTCTCAGTTTCCCATGCCTAGAGCTTTTCCTCTGCCAGTAGGAACAGAAAGGGCGGGAGTTGGGAGCTAGCTCAGGGAACATCCAGAAAATTACCTGGGCTACATTTCAGGTCCCTGATGAGGGCTTGTATTTGCAGTGTGATGTGTGTGACCCTGAGGCCCTCCCTCAGATCTGAGGGAGAGTGAAGTTGTGTGCACAGTGGGGAGGCCTGACTGGGGCCCCTTGAATGCTAGAGACGGGCAGGAATAGTGTAATTCAGCCAGACTGGAAGTAAGAGTAAAGGAGTCACGTGACCCGAAGCTCCTCTGGGACTGTCCAACATGGGGCTGGTAGTTTCTACCCACTCCTTGTGGATGCCAGCATATGGGAAACCAAATGTGTGGTTGGCTTTGAATTAGGGGCAAATCTTTTAAAGTTCCTGAATGGGTTAAGTTTTTTCAATGATAACTAGACAGCCAGGCCAACATGGAGTCATTATGGACTTTACTTATCCATGTAAGAGCTCCTAAACAAGCTAGCTCAGGTCTTATAGGAGAAGCTGGAATTCAGAATTTAGGGACTAGGTAGGAGGGACCCAGGTCTTAGTCCCAGCAGCGTCCCTTCCAGTGTGACCTTAGGAAGATTGCCAACTTCCTCCCTCTGGGTGCCTGTAAAATGAAGGTTGACCAGATGATCCTTAAGGCCCTGCCATGTCTTACTCTGTGATTCTGGTCAAGGTCTGCGTGGTTGAGTGTTCAGTACTAACGTCTGCCTGGGCTGTTGTACTTTGGTTTTTTTATCCCTCAGAAGTGGGGTACCACTGGAGGAGAGCCCAAGTTCCTAAGCCACCTCTCTATTTCAATGGTGAGACTAAAGGAACCAGGATTTCCCGTGTACCCGTGTCCATCGCAGATGCATTTCTTCACCCCTGTTTCTCTTTGCCCACCCAGGAAAGCACTACATAAGACATCTTTGGTCCAGTTTCCAGACTTTAAGTCATATTAGAAAATGCTGGGCGCCTGGGTGGCTCAGTCGTTAAGCGTCTGCCTTCGGCTCAGGTCATGATCCCGGGGTCCTGGGATCGAGCCCCACATCGGGCTCCCTGCTCAGCAGGAAGCCTGCTTCTCCCTCTTCCTCACTTGTATTCCCTCTCTCGCTGTGTCTCTCTCTGTCAAATAAATAAATTAAATCTTTAAAAAAAAAAAAAATGCTAGCTCACAGGACACAAATCAGGAAGCTGGTTTTCCCAGCAGACTCATTGGGGCAGCATTCTTCCTAGAATGTTAGATACCACAGAGCCAAATTTATCACCTCTCAGAAAGCCCGGTATTTATTTCACTGCCACTGGCAAATGGGGCTCTTGAGAAAAAAACTAAGGCTGCAGGGGTTGATGTGAATCAGCTAACTCACTTGTACAGATGGTTAGGGGAAAGATATAAGGAAAAGCAATACAGAATTTCAAGAAATAAGTACAGACTATCACAACTGCCATGCGAAGTGTTGGGACAGCAGGGACGATGAGTGTTAAGAGAAGCTTTGATCTCCGCCACTCAACAGAACCCTGCCAGCAAAGGCTAGTTGTGTAAAAAGGGTTCTGCTCCAGATATGTTTGGGAAGCATACAATAAATGAATTTCAGCAGCTTTCTTTATTTCCTAACTTCTCAGGGTCTTTTGTATGCTACTGTGCATTGTGAATGAATCTCTAGGGGGAGGATGGAGTTTTTCCAAAATTGTGCACCCCTTCCTCCCTTTTTACAGAGAATTTTGTGCCATTAACAAAAGTCAGGAAATGGGGAGGGGCAGGGGGCTGCTGGTTTTCCTGGTGACCTCAGGGTCACATGTGGAGGGCACAGCAGTACCCAGGAGGCTCTGAGTAGACAGGCAGAGCCCGTTCCTTCTCTGACCATCCGTAAGTAGTGCCTGGTCAGAGAATATGGCTGGAAGGTATAGGCAGGCGTGGGTTTGCCTTCCCTCCCATGGCAGTTCTGTCTCCTGCCTTCTCATCCTCCCCCACCTGTCTGAGCCACAGATGTAAGCACAGAGCTGGCTTGTAGGGCCACCATCTTTGGGGGAGGTGACACCGTCTGTATTTCTGAATTGACCCGTCCCTCTGCCTGTCTTTGGAATTATCCTTTCACTTGTTTGGGAACTGAGAATAAGCTTCCACAAACAGCGTGCTGCTTGGGAGCCAAACCGTGCTGGTCTCAAGTGGCAAAGCAGTTTTATTAGAACCATAGTCCTTAGAGCTGTCTCAACCTTGTGCTGTCCTCAAGGTTTTTGTTTGGCCAGCCCCCACCCCCACCCCCGCCCTTTGTTTGGCCAGGAGCCCCTTCTCCTCATTTTCTTTTCTTTTTTTTTTTTTTTTAAAGTTTTTTATTTATTTGACAGAGAGAGACACAGCGATAGAGGGAACACAAGCAGGGGGAGTGGGAGAGGGAGAAACAGGCTTCCCGCTGAGCAGGGCGCCTGATGCGGGGCTCGATCCCAGGATCCTGAGATCATGACCTGAGCCGAAGGCAGACGCTTAACGACTGAGCCACGCAGGCACCCCCCTTCTCCTCATTTTCTTTCCTTCACCTCACTAAGACTTCTTGGTGCAAGCCCGTCTGTCCACCATGCTTGGATGTACCTGGGAGGCTAACGCCCCTGAGACAGGGAGAGGACAGGGAACCAGAAGTTCAGCCACCATCCTCCTCGTCCATCCTCATTGGGCTGCAATTCCCCGGTGACCTCACATCTCTTTGGACCCTTGGGGAGGGGTGCTTGGTGCTTCACCTGGGCAAACACCGGGGTTGTCCTGAAAGTCCTGTGTGACCCTTTAGCGAGGTCAATAGGAGCATGTAAGGGAAAAGGCTCAATGTGCCCCAGCAGTAGACCCTGACCCAGAAGGTCAGAACTGATTCAACTTTCAGTAAACAGGTAGTGGGCTTCTGGGAACATCTGCCTTTTCGGTCTCTTGTGAATTATTTTTAAACAAACACCCTGCACCGCCACCCCCCGGCCCCCATCGCCACCCGCAGTTTTCGTTGATTATCACTATTTGAATAGATGCTGATAAATTTGATTCCCCAGCTTACTGTGGCATTGATGATCTGTCTTTCCCTTTTCGGTTTCCATGTACTGGAGTGACTGTCTCTCAATGCGGTTGACAGTGACCTGTGTTTTTCATGCATGTTTTTGTTTCAGAATAACTGGGAGATGAAACAGGAAGCTCTATGACACAGTTGATCGAAAATGACACAGACACAGAAAAATCAGGACTCGGCCCCCTCCAGTGCCTCTACCTGCTGCCCACAGCCAGAGTGCAGGTGAAGGGTTTCCCCTGGGGCCTGATCCTAACTGCTGTGGACTCTAAGAGCCTCCACATTTACTGACAATGCGTCTGTGATGTTGTGGTCATGATCTAGTCTGGCCGGTTTCCTATTTACTGGGCCAGCCTCAGTGTGTCTTAATTCTTTTTCCTTCATTAAAAGCAAAACTCAAGAAAAATGAATTGTTTGCTTATTAGCTATACTCAAACATTAATGGAAAGGACACTAAAGAGCATTCGAGATTAATTTCCATAGCACCGTGAGTAAGCCCTGCCATAACCACACAGATCATGATGGCATCTTTAGAAGAGTGTTGAACTTGAATCTCTTATTAGTCAGCCTTGTTTGCCCTACCTTTTTCTTCTACAGCTCTAGAAGACCTCCCTAAAGTCAGTATTGGCACACTGACATTGGAGGAAAACCCTGGAAGACATTGAGAACTCTCTTTCCACACCTACTCTGATCATGGCCTGCAAATGGTGACCCCCAAATCATCACCAACCTTGAGCCTTCTGCCAAAGACCTCTGTCTTCTCGGCTGCCTCCTTCTCTGCCCCGACCCAGCAGTCACCCATTCACTTCTTCATTCCACAAGGTTTCTTTGGGGCATACTGTGTGCCACATTCTGGAGACAATTTGGATGGGACCAACTCTGCTCTGGTCTACCCAGCATCTCTAGTCTACATACGAGTGGGTCTTGCTGGGGCTTTGCTCACAAAGTGTAGGGGAGCACCATGCAGTTCATCATGGAAGGACAGCAGGCTCATTTCATTTAGGTGCCGTGGTTTCTTCAATCTGCCATTCAAATCCGAGCACCTGGAATTGGCAACTAAACATTCTTTAGAATGGGTAAATGTCAAAGCATTCCTTCAGTGGAGTCCAACCCTTAACGGGACAACTCAGTCCTCCTGGGGACCTGGCCAGAGAGGCCATTGGTAGCTGCCTTCCAGCACTTCTGTCAGCCTTCACTTTTAAGCTTAACAGATGTCCACGAATGATTTAAAATGACAGTACTGTTTAATGCTTCTCAGAATTAATTTCTCAGTCAATCATGCTGATCATCTCAACCCTCCCTACTTCATCGTATAATGTATACTATGATGTATGTCCAGGTCTCAGCCCTAATGCCCTCTACTCAGGAATGCTCTGACCACCTGTCCTGAGACAACCACTTACCACCACTATTTCTCTCTACTTCATGACCCTGTGTGATTTTCTTCATAGAACTTACCAATATCAACAGTTATCCTGTTTGTTCATTTATTAATTAGCTGTGTTCCTCTCACCTGCCTTCCACATTTCAGCTCTGTAAAGGAAGATTCTAGTCTGTCTTACTCCCCAGTCTGTCCCCAGCACCTGGCATTCTGCTCAATAACTCTGTATTGACCAGATCCATCGTCTTATCACTTCTCATAGAGACACTGTGATGTTGAGTAGCTCTGTATTCTAACCAGTGTTTGGTGGATGAGGAAATTGTGAGTCCATTTACCTCTGATGATGTAAAGAGGTAAATGGAGTAGCCAAGGTGAGGACACAGGCTTTTTGTCAGTAGACTACCTAGCAGAAAATGTTGATCATAAACTATCTGCTATCCGGGTGATCAGATTCTCACCTGAAACCAAGCTTTGTCTTGCTAATCAGTGTCCTTAAGTTAAATTACATTTGCTTATATTCCTGGAAGATTAAAGGCAACCTGGAAGATTAAAGGCAACCATTAAAGGCAATCAGAGGGATATGTCCTCAGTGAGGACTCTGCAGTTCGCTACCCTCATTCTCACTCTGCTCTTGAATCCCCTAACTTCTCTGGATGCTACTTTCCTCAGCAGAACACCGGATGATCCTAAAGATCCCACCCTGCCCTGAGGTTTTTTTCCCGCCTCTCTGCTGGATCTGTTTCTAAGGGTTCTAGAAGAGTAGGAGGCCGTACAGAAAAGATATCATGGGGAGGCAGAGACAAAGCCCCTGAAGGTACACGGAGCCCAGGCCCAGCAATGGGTTTGTGGATGTGCCCCATGGGGTGCTCACACAGACCTGAGTCAGGCCCTTTAAACCCATACCTGTCCTGCTACAAAGGGATCTTGTTGGGAAGAAGATCGCCTCCCACCTGGTCACCCCTCACCTGTGCTTTTGAGCAGAACTAAGCTGCACCCTCTGCCCATTTCCCAGAAATTAACCCACTAGGATACTTATGACCTGGAAAAGGTGGAAGTTACAGGCAGAAGCAGAAATAACTCATGTGGCACTTGCAGGATAATTAGTTCACAAGGATAACAAGAGGAACAAATGAGAATTGAGCACACAGTTCTCCATGGTTGGGGCAATGGTTCTGAATCCCGGCCAGACATCAGAATTACCCAGGAGTTTTAAGAAATCCAATGCCCAGGCTCCACCAGGACCAATCACAACAGAATTTGGGGTGGAGGGACAGACATTAGTATTTTTTTAAACTCCCCAGGTAATTCCATCCTGTGGCCAAGGTTAAGAACTGTTGGTCTGGGGCTGTGTTGTCCAATATGGTGGCCACCAGCCACATGTGTCTCATGAAAACTTGAAACGTGGCTGTGTGGCTGAGGAACCACATTTTTAATTCCTTTTTATTTTAGTTAATTTAAATGTAAATATCCACATGCGACTCTGGTTGCCATACTGGACAGCACAAATATAAAACACGTGCGTCATCACAGAAAGTTCTACCAGACAGCTCTGTCTAGGTGAACTCTGATGCCAAGCAAAATTATACTGAATACAAGAGAAGTTTAAGGTGATTATCTCAGTCTGTTAATCTGACTAGGGCCTGCTCTCCTGTCTTGAGCCTGCAATATATTTTTCATCTACCTTTTGAGCCTGGGCTTGTGCAGTAGTAAGAGTGACATGCTTTCAAAGGACCACCTGGTAGGATCCAAAGGAATTTAAAATACCTGCAAAAGTCCAAGGCCCTGACCCAAGTCATTCGGCATTCACTCTGGCTATGTACTCGGTTTGCATCTTGGAGACCCAGCCCTGGAAAGGGAGCTGTCTGAATGATTCTTTAATTACCAGAATTTAGGACAGTGGGAAGCAGGCCTTCCAGGAAGAACTTTTGGAAAAGCAGATGGCCAAAGGAGGGGTTTGGAGTTTTGCAGGAGTTCGGGATCTGTGGTGGGCTCACTGGGGCCGCTCCGTGAGCTCAGCCAGTCTGCGCTTACAGCTGGAGAAACAGAAGCCAAAGCTGAATCATTTTCTGCTTATCACTCACAGACTGTCAGAGTTTTTTTTTTTCTTTTTTTGGAGGGAAAGCACCTTACAACAAATAATAATACTATTTTGAATTTCGGAGCTTTCCCTTTTTCAAAGCACTTTACCACCTCTGACTTATTCCGTCCTCACAACAAGGCCATAACACAAGTAGGGAAAGGATTTTTGGTGCCGGTCTAACGCCCCGAGAAAGAGTTCAATATTATGGAAAGAATTCAAAAGTAGAGGTGAAGACTGTCAAGTGTTATTTTGTCATCTCTTGTCACACTCAGGCAGGCAGTAGCATGGCTAGAATCGAATGTACCTGAACTTCGTGCTCCTCCAGTGCACTGTGTTTTTCAGAAAAACCTAGGCTTCGCATTTGCTCCTGTCTCATTTCACCCCAGCACTCCTTTGGCCTGGTGTCCCTGCCTCACTTTCCCCAGCTGTACAGGTACTATATGTCCAGTGACGATCACCCAAGTACATGGATTAATAAACATGTACCTTGAGAATAATCCCAGCTACCATCTGAGGCTTTAGTTTGCTCAGGACACAACTTTTGGTGTTCACGCATTACAGTTGATTCTTGAACCACACGGGGGTTATGGGCACCACGCCCCCAACTCACTCTTGTGAGTTGATGGTGTGAGGCCATTTTGTCCTGAGAGGCTTGTGTGATTTGCAGGTGTGACAAACAGGCCTTCAGTGTCTCCCTCCAAGTTAGTTTTGAAATGGAACGTGGGACAGGGCCCCGTGGGTCTCCTTGGAAACATCTCTGCTTCCCTCCAAAGGACGTGACTAGAGCAAAACAAACCATAGACCCACACCGTCACCCTTCTCCATGTGTAGAGCTGCAGAGAATCATTTCAAATTTTTTTTTTTAATTTTTTTTTTTTTTAAGATTTATTTATTTATTTGAGAGAGCGAGAATGAGAGAGAGCGAGCACATGAGAGGGGGGAGGGTCAGAGGGAGAAGCAGACTCCCTGCTGAGCAGGGAGCCTGATGTGGGACTCGATCCTGGGACTCCAGGATCATGACCTGAGCCGAAGGCAGTCGCTTAACCAACTGAGCCACCCAGGCGCCCCTGCAGAGAATCATTTCAAATCTCACTTGCCAGTGGGGAGAAAACACTGAATCGTCTGAGCTGTTGAGATCCAGTGGGTGGCCCGGCCAGCATGGCCATCTCCTGCAGTGGACGTGGGAGTCGAGGGAGCAGGACCGACATCATGCCACGGCCTGATCTCTTTGGGAAGGTCGTCCCGGCCACTGTGAATTCTCCCAGTCATAGCATCAGCGGGCCCATCTTGTGTAAATTAGGTACATAGGATATGATGAGAGGTTTTCAGATGCTTTACTGAAAGCAAGACACACTTTCTGGGGCATTCCCCTAATCGACTGTTCTGGTGAAGCTCGTCAAAACAGGAAATGAGGTTAGCATGGAATGACTTTCTCTTAGAGAACTCGTGTTGCCTCTTAGAGACCACCACTTTCTTCCCAAATGCTTGTGAGCTTTGTCTAATGCCTCTTCGGGTTTGCCCGGAAATTGGAGTGAGTCTGCTCTGCTGTAGTTTTCAGAACCCGTTCCTTTGGAAAATGGTGATGATATTTGCTTGCTCCCGGCCTTCCAGATCCTCTCCCTTTCACACCAGTATCTCTAAGATGTTTGCAAGTGGCTCTGAGGCTAGGAATGCGCAGACTTTAGGCACAGCCCAGACATGGCTCCAGGCACACGCCCAGGCTGAGGTGGTCACACAAGGGCTTGAGGTAGCTGCCTTCTCATGCTGCTTGGCCCACGTGGTCCCTTTCCATCAGGTGTGCCAGGAGGAGAAATGAATCCAGCAGAGATGAAAACTCAGTGAAAACCATCCACTTTCCTGCCCTGCTCCACGTGTGGGCCTCTGGCTCAGGAAGGCGCTGTGATTAAAACAGCTGTGCCCGGCTTCCTTTACACAAATCCCCACTTTGGGTTCTTTGACTCAGTTTTCTAAAGCAGTGAGGGTTTCATAGTCTGGGCGAGCTGCAACATGCTTATCTCTCTGCTGAGGCCTTCTGGCCGATGGCTTGACTTGAAATTTCTGGATCTAAATGTCTTTTTGTCAATACTGAGATAGCTTTGAGTCACTTTTGCTTCTATCCAGCAGAAGGGAGTCAAGCTGGGGAATATCTGCCCTGGACTCACAGGTGTCCAGGGAGGACCGATGTCTCCAAACAATGAGATTTGGATGACCTCTTGGAGGTATGCCTGTGCACTCTCCTCTCCCTTCTGTAATCGCGTCTCTGTCTCCCTTCTTGCGTGACTTAGCAGGACCTCGAAAGCCATGCTGAGTCCCCATGCCTGGAACGGGACATGCACTCCTTTGGCCTGGTGTCCCTGCCTCACTTTCCCCAGCTGTACAGGTACTATATGTCCAGTGACGATCACCCAAGTACATGGATTAATAAACATGTACCTTGAGAATAATCCCAGCTACCATCTGAGGCTTTAGTTTGCTCAGGACACAACTTTTGGTGTTCACACATTACAGTTGATTCTTGAACCACACGGGGGTTATGGGCACCACGCCCTCACACAGCTGAAAATCTGTGTCTAGTTTTGCCTTCCTCCAAACTTAACTATTGACCAGAAACCTTACCGATAACATGACAGTGGATTCACACCTAGTTTATATGTTATTTGTATTATATACTGTGTTCTTACTATAAAGTAAGCTAGAGAAACAAATCTTATTGAGAAAATTAGGAAGAAGGGGAAATACACTGCAATAGTGTCCTATAGAAAGTCCAGTATAAGTGGGCCTGCCCAGTTCAAACCCATGCGGTCAGCTGTATTTCCAGTCCTCGTAACAGGCCCCAGAGGTGGGATTATTATTCTTTCATTTCAGTTAAGAAAACGGAGTTTTGGTTTGCTCCATATCACAAAATTAGTGCATCCTGGATTTAAATCCAGAGTAGTCTGGCTTCCCCCATCCTCCGACCATGCTGCTGCTTCGTATTTTATAAATACGGAAAAGCAAAGCCATTTTCCCTCACAAAGGAGTGTGACTAGTAAGGGACGGTTGGAAGAGAGACAGCAGAGCACAACTGAAAACAGAGGGCAATTGGAAGTCAAGTGACCCACGCAGAGTCCCGGGTGCCCCTCTGGCTGTGGCAGGACTGGGAGCAGGTGTGGCGGCCACCTGAGCCCCTGCCTGTGTGCACGCCGGCAGTCCTGCTGGCCTTGCCCCGTGCCTGCCACAGCTGCGTGAGGGTCCTTCCCAGCGGGCCCGGATGTTCGCAGACTCTTGTTCCTGAAAACTGCCTACCGCTCAAGGTGCAGCTGGAGGGTAAAAAGCAGAGGTCCCACCCTGGCCCCTGACACCAGAATCTGCATTTTAACAAGACCCCAGAAGCCCGGTGAGCACAGCCGCTAGCTCTGCTCTCTGGGCCCCTTGAGGTCAGAGCTCTGTGGTAACACCTTTTACCTCCAAAGCCCAACATATGCCTGCCTTACGTAGGTGGTGAGTCAATGTTGGTAAAGTGAATTTGGTCTTTATTCTTCTGAGAAGCTGGCTGGGAGGCCTGGGGGGGAATCAGTTAGAGGCTCCTGGTGGTCCCAGCTAACAGTGAGGCTGTTTGAGAGTCATCGGGATGGAGAAGGGGATGGGGCTAAGGGACCATGAAAAGAGGTAGACCACCAGAAGGGGTGGTTGCTGCCCTTTGAGAGAGAAGCAAAAATGAGGAGGGAAATGTATCATCCGAAACCGTTGGTGCGCCCCTTCCGGCCCTGAGCCGCTCTGGTTCCATTTTTGTTATCTTTGGAACCTCAGAGGCGGCAGCACACAGCTCTGTAATCGGTCATTTTACCTTAGCTTACCTTATGTCTGCTTTTTTATTTCCTCAAGAAGTCACCTTACAGACAGTCACTCCTCCACATACGTGCCATCTCTCTGAGAGGGAAGGCTGTTCGGCAGTCCGCCTACGGTTCCGGCGGTCTGCCCTAGAATTAGCCGAGTCAGCAATGGGGGTGTGAGAATGAGGGTGTGCGTGTGTGTGCGTGTGTGTGTGTAATATGGAGGTGTGCGGTGTGGTCATGTGGGTACTGTGTGGGGGTGTATCTGTGGTGTGTGTGTGTGTGCTTACGTGCCTGCGGGGGTGGGTGTGAGTGTGGGCATCCCTGTACGTGTGTGGGGTGGGTGTGTGCACACGGGCGTCCTGTAGGTTGGCCATGGGTCTTGCTGTGTGTGCTGTGTGTGGTGCATGGGGAAGGTCCCCGTGTGGTGCGTATGCGGCTGGATGTAGGCATGGTGCGTGTGGGGTGTGAGCGCAGGTTGTCTGTAGCTCATGTGTGTGTGTTCAGTGTGTGCATGTGTGGTCTGTGTGTGTCGTGGGCGACTGGCAGTGGGTGTCTGGTGCATGAGCAGCTGCGTACGTGCAGGGGTGTGTGCGGTGGGTATCCGCGCAGCGTGCACATGTGGCATGGGTGAGGGCGTGGGGGGGCGTCTACGATGTGTGTGTGTACCCGGGGTGTGCTGATGAGGGGGTATGAGTGTCGGGGGGTGGGTGTGTTTGTGTGTGCAGTGGGTGTGAGGGGGAGCAGAAGTGTGGGCCCTCAGGGGTTATTGTCAGGCTCTCTTCAGACCCCCACGCAGAACTCCACATGACACAACCAGAAGGGGAGGCCTCTGCCCCCCAGGAGGGGAAGCCACTCCCGCAGGGGCACGGGTGGGAGGATCGGGGGTACCAGCGGGGCCTGGGGAGTGCAGGCTCTGAACCACCTGCACCCGGAGCCCTTGAGGGCACGACTAAGCCAGGAAGGATGGGCCCAGGGCAGAATCGCCCGAACAGAAGCCCCTTCCTTCTGCTCTGCTGGCTGACACAGGGGAGTCGAGGAGAGCTTCGGGCCTCAAGTTTCACATCTGCTGTCCATGCTGGGGGATAGATGAGTCCCTTCTCCAACACCAAGTCTCCACAGCAATGCCTTGTCTTGCACAGGTGCCCGAGGACAACCATGCTGGCCTCTTTCTCCTGGTCACAGCCGGAGCTCCACGGGGATCTGCTGGGCTGCAAGATGCTGCCAACGGATGCGGGTGGCCCCCCCGGCCCCCAGAGCAGTCGGTGCCCGGCCTACTGCTCACCTGGCCCCTGCTCCAGCCCTCACATGCAGTCCCTCAGAAGAGCATTGCTCCCGTTAGAAAAAAGGCCACCTGACTTCCCTTGACTGTCTCTTCTTGAAACAAGAGTGACCCAGCAAAGTATTTCTGAAGACATGGTCAGTGCTGCGGCCCCTCCTTTAGGGTCGGAGCAACGGAGACTCCAGAAATTATAGAAGTCAGTCAGATGCGCCCCTGCTCTGGCCTGCATGCTCTCTGGCGAGCGGTTGGGTCCCTGAGCTTCAGTTGCTGAATTCACCATGTCAGTGTGGGAGGGTATTTGCAATAATGTATGAAAGCACAAAGGACAGAGTCAGTAATGGTGACTATTATCGTTATTATTTTAATTTGTAAAAATTGAGGATTTAAAAAAATAAATGTACCAAGGAACTAATAGAAACATGCCATCAGTAAAAATACTCTGGTGGCATCCTAATGACCTAAGCTGTAAAATGTAAAATATCAAAAGGAAGAAAAGATCTAAAAAGCTGGGGGTAGCAGAGACAGCGGTCTCAGAAAAGAGAATACTCTTAGAAAGAGCCTGAGAAACATAGGGCCAGCCTTCCAGAACACTGCGTCCTCTGCTCTCCACAATCTTGATGGGGCCCGTCCCGAATGTGCAGAGCAGATACCATATAGAAACATGGATCTGCTTTAATGTAAATACTTTGATGTCTTTCTTTGCCTGAACTTTTAACCTTGCTGGTAAACAGGGTATGTACAGTAAATGATTATTTTTCTGAGAACTGACTTTTGAGGAAATAGGGGAAAAAAAGGATTTTTATTAGCTAATTGTCGGTCTTGTGCATGATTGAAAACCTCATTATTTTGCTTCTCAAGATCTTTTTCAGGAGACATTTGGCCACCAAAAATTTCTTTTCTGAGTTTATGAAACAGAAAACTTTAAAATGTGTAAATAACGCCAATTCAAAAATTGTAAAACTTATAAAGACAGTGGAGGGAGGGAAGTCATTCTATAGGTTTCTGAGACAAGAAGAACAACCCAACATTCCAACCAAAGTCCAAGTTGTTTCTTTTTTTTTTTTTAAAGATTTTATTTATTTATTTGAGAGAGAATGAGAGACAGAGAGCACGAGAGGGAAGAGGGCAGAGGGAGAAGCAGACCCCCTGCTGAGCAGGGAGCCCGATGTGGGACTACTCGATCCCGGGACTCCAGGATCATGACCTGAGCCGAAGGCAGTCGCTTAACCAACTGAGCCACCCAGGCACCCCCAAGTTGTTTCTAATTAGAAACTTTTCCACTCTTCATTTCCCTGTGGACTCTGGTCCTACTCTTCCTTTCCATCTGTTGTAACCTCTGAGGTCTTGGAATGGAAGTCAACGGGCATCCAAGGTCCTGGCCTCAGAGCGAGCCTTAAGATAGCTTTGCAATATGCAAGGTGCTACCTTTCTCTCCCCAGGTAGGCATCTGGCAGCTATTTCGTTGACAAACACTGTCCCTGCCAGTGGATTGTCTAAGAATATTTTGTGATCAATGAGAACAAAGAGAGGGAACCAACTGGAGCAAGGAAGACCCAGATTCTAGCATAAGCTTTCCACCTGTAAGTGTCATTTGACCTCTGCCCTGTGATTTCCTTAACTATTAAATGAAGATACGACTTTTTGGCTTTCAAGCCTCATGCAGGTGTTGTTAAGACACAAGATCCGATTCAAAGGGATACATGCACCTCGATGTTTATAGCAGCAATGTCCACAATAGCCAAACTACAGAAGCAGCCCAAGTGTCTTATCAGCAGATGAATGGGTAAAGAAGATGTGGTATATATGCACAATGGAATATTATTCGGCCATAAAAAAGGATGAAATCTTGCCATTTGCAATGACAGGGATGGAGCTAGAGAGTACAATGCTGAGCAAAATAAGTCAGTCAAAGACAAACACCATATGATTTCCCTCATATGTGGAATTTAAGAAACAAAACAAACTAGCAAAAGGGGAAAAGAGAGAGACAAACCAAGAAACAGACTCTTAACTGTAGAGAACAAATGGGTGGTTACCAGAGGGGGGGGGGAATGGGTGAACTAGGTGATGGGGATTAAGGAGTGTGCTTGTCATGATGAGCAATGGGTGATGGATGGAACTGTTGAGTATTCTACACCTAAAACTAACATTATACCGTATGTTAACTGTACTGGAATTAAAATAAAACAGTTAAAAAAAAAAAAGACCACAGGATCCATAATGTGCTTTGAAATAGTTAGAGGGAAAAAAGAAACCCTCTCTGTGCCCAGTTGTGATGGAGTCTCACCAACATCATAATAGATGATGGCACATCACTTGGATTCATAAGACTTGCTGGGGACTGCAGTCTTGGAATGACTCTCCCACTCCTCACTATTTATACTTGCAATATTTGTGACTATTAGTTGAATGCTGGTGGAATCTCTTTCCAGTAATGCTTCCATTGGCGGGTAAACCGAGGACATTGAGAATAAATGTTTCAAGTCTTCTAAGACAGGGTGGTGCAGATAGGACTTCTAAAGGAGTTTCCACCTGCCTTCTTAGAAGAAGGATGAAGGGGAGGACAGGGAAGCTGAGAAGAGGAAACGAATGGCCGCATCTTTTTTAAAGATGGGATTGAAACAAACCACAAAATGTGTTTAAGAGAGGCAGCTCGTGGGAAGCCAACTCTTAACGCTCTTGGTCCCCATCCTTCTCCCCTCCTTTTCCTTTCAGAATAAATTAAAGAACCGGCTAAAATCCAAATTGTGTGTGTGGTATCTTTATCTGATCAACCTCATACTCTAATCACATCTTATCTTTGCTTGTAAAGCAGCTCCCTTCCTGTTCTCCAGGCACATTACTTCTTTAAATGTTATGAACACACACATATGAGTCAACTCTGCAGAAAAACAGAACTCAAGGTCTTCGTCCTCTGCAATTCATTTGGAGGTTTAGTTCTGGAAGGCCTGACTGGCATTACCAGCAAACTGTCCCACACATTCCAGTGGCTCTGCAAACAGCCTCTCTCTCAAAGCAAACAAGGTGGGACATCAGGTAAACAGTAAAGAATGGAAATGTCACTCATTTCCCCATCTGTATCCTTTCTAGTTGACAAGAGCATCAGTCAATGCAAAGTTTGTTGAGACTGGTAAGTTTGAGGATTTATTTGGAAGGCTGTGTTAATAAGATATTTTTGAGAAGTTCAGTTGTGTGTGATGAATGCTGTCTTTTTCTTCCCCTTGATTCATTTTGAACTATTTAAATTGGAAAGTTGGGGGCTGTTTTACAATGCACCTTAGAGTGTTGAAAAAGTCATTTTGTTGTGGTGGTGCTTGTTGTCACTGTTCTTGTTGGCTGGTTGGTTCTAGTTTCTACAAGGCCCACTCCTCTCTGGGTTCCTAGATAATGACCCGGCCAGTGATTCTCCAGCCAGATGGTAAAGTAGGTATTTTTAAGGCAAAGGCTGCATGGGTAGTGTTGCTAAATATAATTTCTCTGTGTTTGTGTGTGTTTCTACGTTGAAACTTTTTGCAAAATTATGCAAATACTTGTATGTGAGTTGTGGTGTATGCATGAGCGTGCCCCGTTATAAAAAAAGGTAGATTTGCAAGTATTCCTTCCATCGACAAATAAATCTTCCCCAGTACTTCATTACAACTGCTAGTCATACTTGAAGCTACTTTAGTTTCCCTCTCCTAACCTACCCTCCCCCCCGTTAGAAAAAGCCTTGTTTAGTGTAGCGGGGCGGGCCTGTGTCCTTGAATCTAACTTCATGAATTTTATATTTAGTTCAAACAGGGAAATTCTAGTGTTTACTGGAGGCCAAAAAGTCACGCCTACTTTAAATCTGTTGCACCACACTGGTTTAAATGATGAGACAAACAAACACCCCAGTACTAGAAAGACAGAGACCCTGGGAAGGAAAATGTTGTGAAATTGCCATTTTCCCTTTAGTCAGGCTTTCCGATTGTCTAAGAGTAACATTGGAGTGTCATGTAGATCCCCTCCGTGCCTGTATCATAGAAGGATTTTTAGCTTTTTACGCCAACATTTTTGACTTAGGCATAAAATTCAATCTCTAATTCCCACCCTCACCCCAAATTCAAAAAGAAATGCATCTTTCTATCAAATTGAGACAGGGATCTCATATTTATTGAAAATCTATAAGCTTGTATTCTTTTTTTTTTTTAAGATTTTATTTATTTATTTGACAGAGAGAGAGACAGTGAGAGAGGGAACACAAGCAGGGGGGAGTGGGAGAGGGAGAAGCAGGCTTCCCGCTGAGCAGGGAGCCTGATGCGGGGCTCGATCCCAGGACCCTGGGATCATGACCTGAGCCGAAAGCAGACGCTTAACGACTGAGCCACCAGGCGCCCCAGCTTGTTTTCTTCTAAAAAGCACTTCCACACCCTCATCCATGGCCCCGTGGGGCCAGTCATAGCTTTATCCTCATTTTAGGGTAGAGCAGTGAAGGCTCAGAATGAGCAAGCAACTTGCCCAAAGTGATCCAGTCAGGAAGTAGCAAAGCTGGTACTCAGAGTGGGTTTGTTTAACCAAATTGTTTAAAAATATCAATTTAGTTTGTGAAACAATCCTATCTGATGGGTATTATTGTCCCTAGTGGACCACCAATCCAGCGGGTCGGAGGCAAAGCTGTACAACTAAAGACCAGGAGGGCCAGAATAGGCACGCATGCCTGACTCCCACTTCACCTGCCGCCAGGTGAGAAGATGCGTGCTCCTGAGTGCTTCCGGTTTCACACGCTTCATCGCTTCCTCGTCAGGGGGCAGGATGACCGCTCCTCCTGCTGCGTGGTGAAGGAATTTTCTGGAAAGGGATTCCCTTCCGAGCGGCCCTGCCTCTCCCTTCTCTCTGTGAGAGGCAGCTCGTGCTTTCTGAGGTTCAGCAGAGAAAGGAGGTGGGAAACCTTGGGAAATGGGAGGTCTCACTCTTCTGAAGTCACCAGCCATCAGCTCCCGGAACTAGAACCACAATGCACCCACAAGCCACCTTTTAGCATGGAACCCGGAGGTTTTTGCCGGGAATTCTCTCAGTCCCTTGTGGGGTGGCCCCCTGCCAGATGCCCCTTATCAGGATCGGGGCCTGGGCGGGTGGTACTTTGTAGAACATCTCAGGCCAAGCAGTGCAGTCTGAGAGCATGTCAAGAACCACTTGTCTTGCAGACGGCTCATTCCAATCTGTTCTTCAACTGAGCTCAGAGCGGTGGAGATTAAATACAGAAATACAGGATCTGCTCTTAGCACCCCTACAGACTTTTTTTTTAAAGGCTGTGCACACACAAAAATTGGGAACTTGATCACTGTGGGCTGACGATGTATTTTTGAAAAGGACGGGGGAAATCCTTCTCTCCCCGAAAGTTCCCATCCATTGTTGAGTAAACATCATAAATCTGTTGCAGAGAGACAGGCTGCATGTACTCAAATTACCTCCTGCTACAATTTTAGCTTCGAGTTTTAATGCCCTAAACATGAATAACGTTGTATCCTAGCACAGGTCTGATTAATGAGGCAACTTTGCCAACTTCGGGGTCGGAGAGCAGCTCCCCACTCCCTTCCTTTTTCTCTGCGTGGCTTAGTAACCACTTCAGCAAATTTCCCTATTAAATATACAAGGCAGCTGAGTGCCATAAAAACTAAAGGTTGTGGCAGATAAACACTACCGTCTCTCCGGACAGACCTCGCCGGCTGACAGAGGGCAGGTCTGTTCAAGTTTGCCCCCTGGAATCCCAAATGTTTCATTGTGAATCCCAGCGTAAAAGCCACTCGCACCTTGCCATTTGCCCATGGCTCATCTTCAGTCTGTGGGTTACACTCACCGGACCATCTGCTTCCTGGGTGCTGGGTGGTTTGTACATGGAACAAGGCGTTTCCCCCTTGTTATGCGGGAAAGCATCAATGCCCTCACTCGGCATTTAGGAATGGGGCTGAAGGTCACCCTTGGGAAGTGACCCAAATTAGCACCTAACAGTCAACCAGGAAAGAAAGGGGGGTTTGTCTCACCCAGATATTGCCTGCCCCCTGAATACGGCTCCCGTGAATGATTCCTGGATAGGAATAGTATTTGTTGAGCAATTAATACACGCTGGGCACACTTAATCAGAAAGGCTGAGTCCTCTGTGAGGTGGCGGAGGGACTCTGCATATACATTCTCATTCGCTGTCCACAACAACCCTGTCCAGCCAAAGACATTATCTCCATGTTTCTCACACATAATCAAGCAGGCTTATTGGGTGACATAACTTGCCCAGTGATGGGGCTGGAATCTGACTCCAAATTCAATATTCTTGAACAATAAAACCTCTCTCCCTCCCCCACCTCCGTTCCTACTTGCATCCTCTTCATTCACATACACACACACACACACACACACACACACACACCCCTTTACACTTGAACCCTTGTGTGGGCCAGTTACATCAACCACTTGAACACAGAACCTGGATTGGCCCAAATTACAGGGATTTAGAATCTAAAATTTCCATGATATTCAGGCTTCATGGAATTAATATTTCAGGTGGGTTTTGTTGTTGGTTGTTTTTTTTTTTTTCTCCCTCTAAACAAGGGTTCAGCAAGCTTTTTCTCTGAAGGGTCAGATAATAAATTTTTTCAACTTTTCAGGCTGTTAGGGTCACTGTCACAACCATCCACTCTACCACTGTAATGAAAAACAGCCGTAGGCAGTCTGTAAAGGAATGGGAGTGGCTATGTGCCACTAAAACTTTATTTACAAAGATAAGCAGTGGGCCAGATTTGGCCCATGGGCCACAGTTCCAGATCCCATTAGTTTGAGCCCAAGCCATCATTAAAGGTGTTACCTACACGCTAGGGTTTTAAACAATGGGTCTGGCTAAACTATCAGGGGCAAGACTAGGAGCCAGGGCCCTTACAGTTAGGCCACAGAAATTCACATCTGCTTAATAAGCACTGGGACCAACATTGCTCCTACCCCCAGATGGCCAGGCCAGTGGGTCTCAGTATGTGCTCCACAGGGAGATACCATAGGCATTTTGCCAGAAAAAAGTTTTCTGGACTAGTAAGTCTGGGAAACCTTGAGTTCGGTAGTTGAACTGTTTCTATGACTACAGGACTTCTCAGGACTTTTAACGTACGGATGAACATTCTTAGTCTCAAGTCTCCCAAGTTTGTTGGACCTTTATGTGCAATCCTTAGCTGTGCAGAGAGGGCAGTGGAGGGAGAAAAGATGTGACTTTAGGTTCGGACTGATTTCCATTTCAACAGATGGGTGAGTTGGCTGAAACTGTCAGATTTGTTGAGCTGTTGCTATTGTCCCATTTTGTTTTGCTGTTGTTGTTTCAATGGCCTTCTGAGTTTCCTAGTAGTGATTACGAAGAAAACTCCCAAACTGAATCAAAACATCAATGACAAAGGCAAAAACAAAGAACCAAATCCCCACCAGCACTATTCAGACCCTCTTGGCTAGGGTTGGTTTTCCACAGGCTGTGTTTATTTCAAAATGCACCTGCTTCCTTTTTTCTCATTTCCCAAGTGCCACTGAGAATCCCTCCTTCTTGTCCAGGGACCCAAAAGGACCCCGTGGGGCAGGACCCACACTGGTCTTGGGCAGCACATTCTCGGCAGAGCTGCCAGCCCTCTGGCCCCCTGCCCCCATTCCAGGATGCGGGACCCTTCCCTGCTTCTCCTCCACTCAGGTGCGTGCCTCGTCCTGAAGCCAGGTTTTAGTGAAAGCCTTTTGTGGCTTCTCCCTCATCCAGGGAACCTCTGCCTTTCAGATGAGATCCTTTGTGGGCAGAGTGACCCCTTTCTTACTGGAAATCAGTCCACAGGGGGACACTCATCCATCAGTGAGGCTCTTGTATTTCTTGCCCAGCGATCACAACCCCCTGTTTCCTCCTGGGATGTGAGAGATTGGTTCTAATCCTTCCATCTCCACAGTCTTGCCTCTCCAGCCCTGACCTGCAAAAGGAACCAGAGAGAGCTTCCAGGCCTCTCCTTGACGCGGGCCGGGGAGGTGAACACGGCCTCCTCTTCTGAGTCAGGCAGAAGACGGGGCAGGTGAGGGCCAGATAGGGGTGAATTCAAATCCCAGCCTTGGCCCCCACCAGCTGTGTGATCCGAAGCAACTCGTCCAACCTCTCTGAGCCTCGGTGTCCCCATTTATAAACCGGAGACTAGAGCGGACCTGGCCTCGTGGGGTTGTTGTAGGAAAAGCGAGTCAGTGCGTGTGCCCAGGGAAGGGGCTTCCAAGCAGGGCATGACAGCTCATCAGGAAAGCTTGCCGCCTGTCCATCCCGGGGAGGCTGTGCCAGATCAGAGGGAAGCTCAGCAAGCCACTTGAAAGGGACCTTGACTCATTTTGTGGTAACCGAATGTGCCGTTCAGGAAGTGCTTCGCAAGAGCAAACTGGGCTCCAGCCACCCCCTCGTCCCCCTGCCCTCTGCACAGAATCCATGGTGCCATGACGCGGCTCCGGGCAGCCTTCCCGTTGGACACCAGCTGGAGCACATTGGCAGCATGGGCAGCGAGACCCAAGCGTGGGCGCCGATGGCCCACGGAAGGCTGCCAGGTGTGGGGGGCCGTGGGTTGGTGGACGCACTGTCCAGCCGCCTGGGTTCAAATTGCGCTCCATCCCTGAGGCCAGGTGCTCAGCTCTCTGAGCCCCTTTTCCTCATCTGTAACCGGCACCCCCTTGGGTGCGGCCGGCGCTGAGCACTTGACAGGCCCTGTCTCCTCACACACAGCTTTACAGGAAAGTACTAAACTTCTCACCATTTAAGGATGGGGAAACCGAGGCACCCAGAGGTTATGAAATGCTGGAGCTCATGAAGGGTGAGTCCTGGAGCTGGGATTTGAACCCAGGGAGTTGTCCTCCAGAGCCCGCCTCCTCCCCACTCGCCTCTAGAGCCTGTCCCACAGTAGGCCTGTCTCAGTGCTTCCTAACGGGAATGAAAGAGCAGCTAGCCTCCACTGGCCACAGGGGATGTTGTGAGTGTGGAGGGGAAGGTGACGTGTGGGGCATCTTCAACCGCTCTGCTCTTTCGCTGCCAGGCAAGGGAGTGGTTTTGAGTGTAGGGGAACCTCAGAAGCTGGGGGTAGCCTGGGGATGAGGCAGGTGCTGAATGGGGCAGGGGAGGCCCTGGAGGAGGAGGCCACCCTGGTTATTCGCCCTATCCCCCACCCCCTCTGCCAGCCTCCACACACTGGCCACACAGTGGGGTGGGGAGCGAAGTGACACAGGAAAGTGAGCAGGGTGGCCCCCCTTCAATGGTGGCTAAGAATTGCTGAGCTGGCTCAGAGGTCCTGAGACCTGCTCCACGGGCCTGGGGGAGAGAAAACACTGCCGGCTGGGCCATCCCCTGCTGGGAAATCAGGGCTTGTCCTAGTTCCTCATTCAAGGCACACCCCCCCCATTCCCAAGGCAGTTAAAAGCCTGGAGTTGCCCAACTCAGACAGGGGAAGCCGGGCGCCCCGGGTCCTCACGCCCTCGCATCCCCAGCACCGGCCACCAGGGCCAGCCCGTCTGGCCTCCGAGGCCGATCAGTGACCCCTCCCTGCGTCCCGGAGCCCACGTGTCGAGGAGGAAGCTGCCATTCTGATGGCCCAGAAACATCTGTTCCCCATTCGTCATTGTCAAGCTCTGATGTCCGTTGGGACTCTGTTTGAAGGACAGTTTTTACTGTTGTAACCAAAAAAGCAAAAGGAAGCAAACAATTACAGGCCCCTTTATTTCGGGACTTTTTTCTGTGTCAGTAGAAAGCCACTTCAGTAAATAGGGGCTTTGCCCATATTACCTGCCCCCACAACGAGTGGAGCATCTCCCCTCCCCCTCTCCACACCCCACTGTGCTGAGAAATGTCGAAGTAAATACATTGGCGCTGAGGCTGGAACAAAATGAGCCAGCATGAAACATTTGGTTTTCACCTGGGTTTGTTTGTGCATCTTTTGAAAGGTCCTGTGTCCCAGCCCCGTGTCCCTGATGCTCTGTGATGGAACACCTGGAGCACAGGGGCTGAGAGAGCAGCACCCCCATTCACCTGCTGCGCCTTCGAGGCTCCTCCTCTGATCTGGAGGTTGCCGATTTGTGAGCGTTCAGACCATCGATAAGCCGTTTCTGACTCCTGGGCACCGTGGAGGTTCCCACTGTGCCCCGGGGATGCCCGCCCGCGCTCCAGCTGTCAGGGCTCGCTGCTGTATGCAGAGGCTATTAAGCCGGCCCGGGATCCAGAAGGGTAAGAGAATGCCCTACCTGTTGGACGTCGAGGGCGGCCGAGTGGCCCACATGGAGCTCATGAAGGATCCCAGCTTGTCCCAGCGTTCTGCTGAATCCTGGAGGACCCTGCGTTTCCTTCCCGAGGATTTTTAGCAGGTGTTCGGGGTGGAGGCTGGGAGGGTGTTTCCCGGCAGGGAGGCAGAGGTCTGGGTTCCTGGGATGTGACAGGTCAGCCCCTTGGTCCCTCTCCCCCTTTCAGCCTTTCCCCTGCTAAGCGTTCTAGTTTTTATGGCTGCGGAAACACCCTTGGTAAGCTTGAAACAACGCAAATGTCTTCTCTGCCCACTCTGGAGGCCAGAAGCCCGAAATCAGTGTCTCTGGGCTCAAGTCGAAGAAGGTTCTTCTGGGAGGCTCTGGGACAGATTCGGCTGCCCAGACTCTTCCAGCTTCCGGAGGCCGCCGGGATTTCTTGGCCTGTGGCCTTTTTCTCCATCTTAACGTGCATCACCCTGACATCTGGTTCCATCATCCAGGGCCTTCTCTTCTTCGACCTTCTTGCTTCACTCTTATAAGGACCCCAGTAATAACATTTAGGGTCCACTCTGGTAATCCAGGGTGAGCTCTCCATCTCAAGATCTTCCATTTCATCACGTCTGCAAAGTCCCTTTGGCCATAGAGGGTAACAGTCAGAGTTTCCAAGGATTAGCCCACGGGAATTTGGGGGAGGCCATTACTCAATGTAGCACAGAAAGTCGCCGTGAGGACCCACAAGCAGCCTCCCGCATTTCCGAGGAGTCCTTGGAGAGGCCTGGCAGCAAAGGAACAGTGAGGCCTGGTGGAGAGAGCTGCGGTGTATTTGGGGCCACTCAGCACTTTTTCCCATCTCTGCAACTCCCAGCTTCCTCTGGGGCAGCGCCCCCTCCTTCCATTGTGTGATAGCTTGGGGAGGAGTGGGCATGCCGGAGCCAGGGGTGCCGGCTTTTCTTCTCCTGTCTGGGCGTGGCCAGGGGTGGACACACCACCAGGCTCTGTCGCTGGGGGGCCGTTGCCTGAGACTTGAAAGCTGATGTTGTCGTTCAGCCCAGCAGTGACCCCCTGACCACTTACTCCTGCTTTATGCCCGTTTCTGCCATTCCTCTTCCCTGACCCCCCCCCGGCATGCCTGGGAGCCCACCCACCCCCAAACCTGATGCCCCATCCTTCCCCAGGAGTCAGTGAACTGCCATTCTCCTGGCCCTTTGTGAGAGGGTTCACAGATGCAGATTCCGGTGCTTGTGCTCAGATCTGTAACTCTGGGATTGTCTGCTGTGTCCAACGAATGGAAGGACTGGAGGATTCATTTTTTTTTTTTTTTTTTTAGTGCCATCTTACAAATGGGCTAGTGTCTTGGGAAACCGGTCCTGGCATCAAGGCCCTGGCTTCTGTCACCAAGAGGTGTGCCTGGGGTGCACTGGGGGAAGGGGCCGTGATAGAGAATGGTGTTAGGTTCACCATTCTCTGTCCCTGGTTCTCCACTGTACAACAACGAGGCTGTGCTCTGACATCAGATGGCATTGTGATTGCCAGAGCCCTGATGGGGTTCAGGACACACCACCCCAAATATGGCACCTTGCTTGACATCCTGAATATTTTAAGTTGTTGGGGTTTGAGAAAATGGCAACTGGAAGGTGATTCAGACCTCCTCCCCCACTTGCCCTTCTTCCCTAGAACTGGTCATAAAACACTGGTGGGAGAGGTGCACTGCCCACACCCAGAGGAAAGGCACATCCGAATCTCCGGGGACAAAAAGATGCCAAGAAGATTCTTACAAACAGGCCTTGCTGTGTTCACCCCAGTCCATAGCGCTTGCCTCAGACTCCTCAACTCTTTATCAAACCTTGCATAAAATACTCAGGTGGAACTGTTCCTTTGGTTCTTCATTTCCTTACGAAGGCTCCCATGTCATGTGGAACTTAGATCCCACCAGTTAGTATGCTTTTTTCCAGTTTGTCAGTTGAATGTTCAGACCCAGCCAAGGAGCCCAAGATGGTTGAGGGAAAAAAAAAATGTTCCCTCCCCTACAGCCCTATAGTTGCTCATGAAACCTCCACTTACAAAGCTGTTTGCAGGACATGGAGGGGACGAAACTGGGCATTCGGGTTTGTGTGGTGCCTGTGGCAGCCAGAGCCTCGGTGAAGGCCAGCAGGGTTTCTGTTTCACCTCTGAAGCTCCTCCACAAGAAATGGGGAGTTGTTGAATGAGTGAATGAATGAATGAATGCCACAGTCCGCACTGTCCTTCTCGCTGGTGACCTGACAAGTCCACCTAGAGCTATGGTCACACCTCAGAGACAGGCCTCTGAACCCAGCTGAAGAGCAGGGAGCATGACCCATGTTCTTCTCCTTTCTGTCACTCTGTTCTACCTCGCCAGGACTCACGGTGTCCAAACACAAAACAAAAACTCCACTCCCCAAACTGGGCTTTTACTTGAACCTAAGAGGGCTCAGAAGAGTATCGTGAATGTTGGTGCCATGTAATTTTAAAGCATTTTGGAATTACATAGCTCTAAATAAAACAACAACAACAAATAAAAGACAAAAGACTTTTTATCATCAGAGTTGATAGCTATGTAAATTTATGGATAACTCATAGGTGTTAAAACAAAAAACAAAAAAGAATACTTTCTAAACTCTGGGTCCTCTTGGGAACTGCAATGGTGTCGTTGGACGAGAGGTACCAAGAGCTAAGACAGACAGGTTGTAGCCAAAATCCAAGGAGACATGGGGGTGGGGGGGTGGGGAGAGTGCGTGGGGTTGATAACAAAGAGAACACAACGCCAGGAGAACAGGCTGCAGGGAGGGCACAGAGGAAGGCATCAGCCTCAGAAAGCCTCTCAAACAGAAGGCTCTGGGACAGGAGGCAGCCCTACAGGGAGGGTGAGCCTCTAACCTACAACTCTTGAGCTACCTGTGGGGTGACCAAAGCATCATTTGCATGGAACTGAGAAATATCCTGAGATGTGGGACTTCTGGTGTTAAAGCTAGGGTAGTACCAAGCAAACTAGGATGGATGGTCACTCAAGTTCCAACCTGTCTCTAGAATTTTCTAGTAATGAAAGAATTTCAGTCCCCTGAGGCCACTGAGATGCCCCTCTCATTCATGGGTTATGCTTGGGGTAGCAGGTATGGAGGATGCAGGGAAAGATCACCCCACCCTTCCCTCCTGGAGCAGAAGCAAGGGCTTTTCCAGGACTTTGGACTCTGAAGTGGAAGGTGAACGCTTAAGCACCTTTAGGATTTCATGAGAACTCTAAGATTTTATTTCAACAATCAATTTTAATATTTGACAAAATGCAGACCTGTTTCTCAGAGTTGGTACTGAGTCAGTGTGGAAAATATTCTTTCTCTAGAAGAGAAACTGCACTGGAGTTCATTTGAATTTCAAAGGGACAACAGTTTATGTTAAGCTAACACAGCTCAGTGAAGCCTATTCTAGCATGTTCTATGACCAGGAGTACACCTTAGTGCAAAGGAACCCCGAAATCGAGACTTGGAGTCCTTGGGGCCTCAGGCCACAGTTTTTAGATCCTCCAGAGATACACGAATAGCTCAACTGCATGTCAGAAGTGGGAAAACGTATAACTTTCATCCTTTTTAAAAAATATCTAAGCTCATCTTAAACTAAAGGCCTTGGTAGCAACAAGATATTTCCTTCTACCCACCAAAGATTTCTCAATTTCTACTGTTAAAACTTAGACTCCATGCAGCCTAAGTGTCTGATGCTGTCCTAGGTTTCTCTTCCCCTCTTCCTTTTCCAAGATGCAGGCCAGGTGCCAGAAGTGGATCTGTGTGCCCCATGGCCTTCAGAGAGGAGGATCTAGCCTCACAAGGAAGCAGAATTCCTCCCTCCTGGTCTTCAGGCGTCCATCTCTGGCCTCAGCGTGTCCCCCTAGCCGTGGTGTCTGTGTCTGGGGTTACTCTCAGCCCATCCTCACCATGGTCCCTGCACTAAGGTCTGCTGTGACTCGTGTCTATCCTCCAGTTGGCTGAGAAGTAACCACCCGGACGGTTATACCATACTTTGTGCATCCATTCACCTGTTGATGGCCACTGGGGTTATTTCCAATTTTGGAGTATTATGAATAAAGCTGGAAAGAACATGCACAAGTCGTTTTGTGGACAAATGTTTTTTCTCTTGGAAAACTACCTAGGAGAAATATGGCCAGGTCATGCTGTAAGTGAATATTGAATCTATAAGTAGCTGCCAAATACTTTTTCTAGGTGATGGTGGGGTCCCACAAGCAAAGTATGAGAGTTGCATTTGCTTCATGTCTCTGCCAACATTTGGTGTGGTCAGTCCTGATAAAAATTTTAAGCATTCTAGTGCATGAGAAATGGTATCTCATTGTGGTTTTAATTTGCATGTCTCTCATTACTAATTATGTTAGCACCTTTGCATGTGCTTATTGGCCATTTGTAAAGTGTCCATTCTTGTCCTTTGCCCATTTTTAATATTGGACTGTATGTCTTTTATTATGGATATATAAGAACTCTTTATATATTCTGGATACAAGTCCTGTGCCAGATAAATAACTTGTGAATGTTTTCTGCCAGTCTTGGGCTTGTCTCATCATCATTTTCATTTCCTTTCCTTCAAAGAGAAGAATTTTATGAAGACAATTTATCATTTTTAAAATGTTATGAGTAGGGCTTTTCATGTCCTACGAAATCTTTGCCTACCCCAAGATTGCAAAGACCTTCTATGTTTTCTCTCACAGGATTTATAATTGTAGGGTTTTACTTTTAAGTTTACAGTTGATAAGCCTACATATGTGTGGCTAATTTTTTATTTGAAGATTTTCTAGATATTTTGTTGTTGATTTCTACTATCCATGGGGTGAGAGATAAACTCTGCATGATGTCATATAAACTACAGGCAAAAACAATTGGCTGTTATCTTTTAAGGAAATTACAGCAGAACAAGAAAAGTAGTCTTTATTTTGCCCACATATTTGCCACTTGGGGTATCTTCTTCCCATGTTGAAGGTGCAAGTGTCTGTCTGATGTCATGTCTCTTCACCCTGAATAACTTCCATTCACAGTTCCTGAGGAAGAATGCTCTCAGTTTCCTTTAACTGACAATGTCTGTCACCTTCATTTTTTTGAAGGATATATTTTACTGGATGTAGAATTTCAGCATTTGTCATTCCATTATCTTATCTCATAATTTCTCATTGCTTCTGAAAAAAGTCAGGTGTGATTCATATCATTGGTCTCTTATTATCTGTGATATTTTCCTCTCTGGCTGCTCCGGGTTTTTCTCTTTATTTTTCAATCATTTAACTATGATGTGCTTTTCTGTGGTGTGTGTGAATGTTTCTCTTCCTTGGAGATTTTTATGATTCCTGAGTTTTTATATGTTAATGTTCTTTTATCAAATTTAGGACATTTTCAGCCATGTTCTTTCAAATATTTTTTTTCTGCCCATTCTCTCCCTCTTCCCCTTCTGAGATTCCAATTACACATATTTTAGAATGTTCAATTTTATACCAAATGTCACTGAAGCTCTTTTATTTTTAAAAATCTTTTTCACACTGTGTTCTTAAGATTGGATAATTTACACTGGCCTGTCTTCTAGTTCACTGACCCTTTCTTCTGTTGCTTCCAACTTGATGTTAGGCCTATCTGTTAAAATTTTCATTTCTGACTCTTGTCAGTTCTAAAACTCCTACTTGATTCCCCTATTCACTCATTTTGGCAATGTTTTCCTTTAAGTCCTCAAACATATTTATGATAGCCACTATGAAGTTTTCCTCTGCTAACTCCAACATATGGCTTCCCAGGGAGTGTTTCTATTGAATGATTTCTTTTCTTGAGGATGGGTCACATTTTTCCATTTCTTTGCATGTCTAGGAATTTTTTATTTGTATACTGGTCTCTGAGGACAATAGGTTTAGAGATTCTGTATTCTGTTGTCTTCCTTTGACAACAGCAGGCAGTTAATCCTGGCATATCACCTTGATGTTTTGAAAGCTTGCTTTTATACTTTTTAGGATGGGTCTGTTTTGAGTTTTCTTTAGTCTGAGGGACAATCTTTATTTTTTAATTTTTTTTAAGATTTTATTTATTTATTTGACAGAGAGAGAGACAGTGAGAGAGGAAACACAAGCAGGGGGAGCGGGAGAGGGAGAAGCAGGCTTCCCACCGAGCAGGGAGCCCAATGCAGGGCTCAATCCCAGGACCCTGGGATCATGACCTGAGCCGAAGGCAGACGCTTAACGACTGAGCCACCCAGGCGCCCCTGAGGGACAATCTTTAATCCTGAGACATAGTCTCTGCTCCTAGATAGGATCCCCCCTTCTCCAGCCCAAGGTTTCAATGGAATGCCCAAGGTGTTTATGAAATCTCTTGGAAAAAGTGGCATGATTCAAACTCCAAACTCTGTCTCTCATTAAATGGGCAGCAGTTGAAATCTCTGCTCAGCTTTTTAAACTTTTTGCTCCTTTCAGGATTTACCCCCTGCATTTCCCACCACTCTGGTAGCCCTGAACTCTGTCCTCTGACACCTCGAGCAATAAGCTTTCTGCCTGGCTGGCTGAGGAAAGCCCTCAGCAGAAAACTGTCTAAAGATAGATTTCACTCAGTGTGGTTCCTTCTTTCAAAGGTCAAAGTCTCTCCAGTTTCTGCCTGTTTCTGGTTGTTCTCCAGT
Organism: Phoca vitulina; assembly: GCF_004348235.1. Taxonomy (NCBI): domain Eukaryota; kingdom Metazoa; phylum Chordata; class Mammalia; order Carnivora; family Phocidae; genus Phoca; species Phoca vitulina. Next base: position 10,529,685 of record NW_022589715.1, on the reverse strand, counting down.
ACTTCAAAATGGTTGGTTTTTTAAACATTCTGTTCAGAGTTTGTCATCATTTTCTGCAGGAAGGTTGGCCCAGTAGGAGCTACTCCACCATCATCAGAACTAGAATTTCCTCTATACCTATTTTAAGGCTTTTTAAACATATTGCAAAACTGACCTCCACAAAGATTGAACCAAGTTACATTCTCACTGGCAGATGAAGAGTCCTTGATATTCTTCCCGTTTGGCAGCCATAATTTTTAAGCGAAGTATCACAGAATGCCGGAACCTTAGAGACTGCCAGAGACAGTAATTCCCATTTAAGGTCCCTGGATCCCAAAACGATTCCTGAAGCTCATAACGGGTTGAAGGGCAATTTCTAGAAGTTATAAACACTATTTCCAAATATAAAATATACAAGTACCCGTAACTAAAACCGTAAACACTATTACTTTTGGTTAGAATTACAACATATTTTTCATGGAGACATTGGTTTCTCTTGCTAGTCAGAACTTCTGCTTCAGAGTTCAGCATGTTTTTGGCCAACCCAAATCAGCAAAATACATTATTATTGATAAGTGAAGCGTGGCTTTTAGGACATAGCAACCTCGGGGAGAAATTTAATCAGTGGAAATATTGGTGGCCCTGGGCCCTGGAAACAGTGATGGGAGTTTTTTGCAGATGAATTTATTCTTCGTCATTGGATCTATCTTTGTTCGTACAGCTTTGTCTGCGATAGTGCTATAGCCCCTTTGTTTACTGAGGCCCAAAGAGATGAAAAAGCTTGCCTGGATTCACACAGACTTACTCCCACTGCGGGCACAGAGATCAAAACCCAAGATCAGACTTTGTTCCGAACACAGCGGCATATTTTAACTGTGAAGGAGTAATTCTGTTATCTACCAAGGGTTTGGAGAGAAAAATATAAAAGAGTGAATGTAGAGAAGAGTACTTTAGAGAGCTATCCTGGGAGCATGTTAACGATTGGGTGGATAGTCATGTTCTTTGAAGTGCCTGTGATTTCCTTGTCATTAACTTTCAGAGGCAAAGGTAAGAACCCATCGCGATCCAGGTGAATGGATTTTAGTCAATGCAGCAGACCCAATTGTCTCTTGCCAGGTTTTCCTTTATTTGTCTATGACGTTCATTTCTTATATTTTGATGCTGGATTTGGATTCCTGTGTGCAGATTCATATCTCCTCAATTTCCAAAGGCAAATGCCTCCCACCTTTTGTAAGCACGTAGAAATGACCAGAGTACAGTAAACACATAGACTGCTTTCCTTTTATAACTTCTCTAACACCCAGGCTGCTGTTACATATTCCTTAGTATATATTTTCTGTAGCAAAACTTAGGTTTATTCCTCCACTTTTCTTTTTCCAGAAAAATCAGGGTTCTCATTTGAGGCAGTGATCACGACACCATGGAGACTTTAGCAAAGCCTTATGCCTTATGGCTTCGAAGGGACTTAGATCAATGTTTAATTACCTCCACCTGGAGACACTTGCCGCCTTTTGCTCTGTGTGTGTGTGTGTGTCAAGGTCCCATGTGTGTGTTCATGAGGTTGGCTACATAAGAGTGAACGTGAGTGTTTGAGTTGGCCGTGCATCTCCTCTGCCTCCTCTCTGACATTTCATTTCTAATTTTGCTCTAGAAGGCTGACCGGCTGAGCCGGGCACTCCCACCTGGGGTCCACCTGGAGCTTGTCTCAGGAAGCCAGGACCCAGTTCAGATTTGCTCAGACTCATCTCAGAGGTCTGGGATTGGGATGACCAACCAGCTCCTTGAGGAGGCAAGGCAGCTACCACATGGGAAGGAGAAGCCAGTCAACCCCTGGGGGGTGCAGAGGCCTCTAACCTCCAGGATGGGTCCTAGGCTTTTCCCCCTTCTCAGGAGCAAACCGTTTCCCACTGTTTTTCCATCCAGGCAGGCCAGCACTGTAGCAAAGAAGGAAGTCCCCAAGGGCCCCCATCCTGGCGGCACAGCCAGGACTCGTGTGCAGAAAGACACCAGGAGTGGTGCCGTGACAGGACACAGCAAGGGGGAAACAGCCCCACAGAGACTGGCTGTGGGAGGAGGTGGCAGGAGAGGCTCTTCAGAGGAGGGGCTCAATGGGGCGGTGCAGCCATCTTTGATGGAAAGCCCAGCACACGCCGCAGGGAGCGGACATGGCCAGGCCAGGGTCTCCTTCAGTTCCGCCGGGCTCAGCCCGAGGGCGGGGCCAGGCCGAGATAAACACAGAACACTGCTTCTTGCAGATAAGATGTGAAAGGGGGTCTGTTCCTCCTCCAGGCCCTGCAGCACTCTTAGCAAAGCTGGATGCTTCCGGCGGGGGATCTTACGTCCCATCACTCCATCCGATTCTCCCTCTTGCCCCTTCACCACTTTTCTGAAGCTTGACTGAAGGGAATCTCTCTTTTTGCCTCTGCTTTGTCCTTGTTACCATTAGTGACAATTGAAGGAATTCTTTGTGGTGAGAATATGACCATGGGACAACTTAAACGTCAAGCCTGTCCGTTTGGACCTGTGGATTGTATTTTCTCTCCTCTCATATGAGCTCTTCAAATAAAAGGATTCGAGAAGCTTCATGCTTTGGACATATATCGCAGAGATATAGAAATATGTGTGGACTCTGAAGCCAGACCACCAGTGTAACCCTAGCTCCAACGGGTATTAGCTGTGGGACCTTGGGCAAGTTACTTAACCTCTCTGGGCCTCGATTTCTTCAAATGAAGACAATGATAGTACCTCCCTCATAGTGTTGTCATTCGGATTTTGTTAACTATTGTGTATGAAATTCTTAAACAACTCCTGGCATATAGTAAGTACAATGTAAGTGTGATACATCATTGTTTTTATAACTAGTATTTTGCTTCATATCCTTCTGCTCATTGCACATGCCTAATTTCTAAAAGAGATCTCCATCACTTTATTATTAAGGTGGGAGGAAAGCCTAGCTACCTTCCGCCTCCCCCAGCCCTGGCCTGTACACACCCCTCACCCTTGCTGTTTTTGGCTGTGGCCAGTGACACGATTCTTGTCCCTGTACCCAGCCAGGGGTGTTGAAGCAGAGTAGATGTATTTACTAGGCTGTGGTTTGGGCCCCGTCCTGTCTTTCAACTTAAAAAGTATCTGTGTAATTTTTTTATCATCATTAACAATAGTATTCTTTTGTCATAATTTTTTTCTCACAATTAATATATGCACATCGTAAGAAAAATACACGTGCACATTGTAAAAAGCTTCAAGTATAAAAAGCCCCCAGCTCTTGCCGAAGGCTGATTGCCTTCCCTTGAGGCAATCACTATTAGGAGTTTCCTGAGATCCTTCCAGGCTTCCTCTAGAACAGCACTTATTTTCCAGTGCCTTCTCTCACTTTCCAAAAGACACCATTGATGTCCGTATCAAAACCAGACGTCACCCCAAAGTTCACGTAACTTGGAAAGGAACATGGCAAGCCTTACACCTTCATGATCTCTGCAGAGAGACCATCCATACGGGGACAGGCAATCAACTCTTACTGCTTCTGTTTTGTGGTAAAACCCTGAGGGTTCCTACACTTCTTTCTTCCTCCAGCCCCCATTCTGTGAACATCTGGTTGCTCCTTTGAGCTACCCAGGATTCTGATGGACAGGATTGCTCTCTCCCTGCTCAGCTCTGTCCCCAAGGAGCTCGGTCATTGTGCGCCCGTGGGCTGCTTTGGAGGGTGGTTCTCCCCTCCCCGTCCCATTTTCAATACCCAAGCTTTTCCTATTATTTTCTTCTTTACAAACTGCATTTTCCCAAAGATTGGGAAATAAAAACATCAGGATGAGAGATATGTATGGCTAGGTAGAAGGATGATGGTCAGTGTTAATCTTTTTGTTTTGTGCATTTCCAAAACTTCTACGATGAACATCTATTGTGTGTGTAATCAGGAACACGGTCCGATAAAAGGGAGCAGGAGGACCTTGAGGTTGAATATTCTGATCCAATGCTGGTTAGGAATCTGACTTCCCGGAGGTTTGTTAAAAGCCCTTTCTCCCTCCCTACGATTGCTGGGGTAACAACCCAATCCCCCAGGTCATGGAATGCAGAGGATTATCTTGTCTGGAGCTCCAGACCTCTATGGCTCCTACATGGGCAGGGCTCTCCTGCCTCGGAGACTTGACGTTTCTCGGGCTCCCCTGACAGCTGCAGCTGAGTGTTCCTTGGGGGTCCACGCCCCTGTCCAGCCCGCACCCATGCTCACAGCCTCCCACTGAGTCCGCTGCCGTGCCGCGCGGGGCCCATGGTGCCTGCCCACCCCGCCCCCCAGGCTTCAGAGACGACAGCCCCAGAGTGGACAGCTTGCCTCACGTAAGGCAGCCAGGATGGTTTCTACCGGGACTTTTTCTGTGTGGTGTGTTTTTCTTTCTTTGGTAGCTCATAAAATCCCCCTGCCTGAACTGGGCCTCTTGGTCTTTAATCTCCAACCTCTCCTGGAGCTGTCCCTATTTCTTTTTAATTGTGCCTCCTTTTTTATGGAAGTTTCCTATTGAATTTTTATGACAATACAGAGACATGGATAGACTCCAACGAAAATGAAATCTTTATGGAATAGTCATTTCTCTCCTGGAGCCTCCTGACAAATGTTCCTCTGTGGATATATATACATATCTATATATTGGCGGGGAAAGGGGGCAGCCCCTCTCGTCTTGGCTGCAGCTCAGCAGGCTGAGTGGCGGGCCGCTGAGCTGGTTATTATTGCAGTGTTATGACCGCTGGGGGAGTGGTGTGCAGCTCAGCCGGGGGAGTGGGGGCAGCATGAGATATGGAAGAGGAGATGTAAATCTTCCTCAGGTACAATCCCTTTGCCTTGGTGTCAGCTGAATTAGCACCACTCCCTAATCCCAAGCAATCCGCCTACGTGACTGCTCCTGCGTGGCGGGGGTACCCGCTCAGTTACCCCCTTTCCGGCACCTCCCGTCCTGGCTCCCCAGCCTCGGCTGAGAAGCCTCTGTTCTTGGGCTCCTTGCCTTGTGTGACTGTCTGACGTCACTGGCACGCTTCTCTTGGGTGAGCGTCACCAAGTGTGGTCTGGGGATGGCTTGGGATCCACACAGATGGCTCTCCAGAGGTCAGGAGCCAGGGTTGCCTTGGCAGGGCGTGAGTCCTTGTGCCAGGATGGGAAGGAACAATCACCTATTTACAAATAGGTATTGGGAACAACCCACACCAAATGTCTGGCCCAGATCTGGGCACCAGGGATTTCAAAGTCATGATCCCTGGTCCCGTGGAGCTGATGTTCTTCAAGGAGGAAACAGGCATAAACCAAGTAAACACGTAAATGAACATGATGATTTTGGATTGGGGCACCTGCCGTGGAGCAAACGGGGAAAAGAGAGGGCTGCTGAGGGAGAGGAAGCCCCTCCACCTTAGACTATGGTCAGGGAAGGCTGCCTGCGAAGACAGTACTGGAGACAGGGCAAGAAGATGGGAGGCCAGCATGCTCAGATCAGGAAAAGCATTCCAACCAGTGAAACCGCAAGTGCAAAGGCCCTGAAGCCAAATGCATTCAAGTTGCTGAGAAAAAGAAAGAAGGTGAGCATGGCTGAGTGGTGTGAGCCATTGGCAGAGCAGAAAGAGGTCAGTCTGGAACAGGTCTGGGGGCTTTGTGAGCCTCCCTAACTAAGAGCTCTTAGTTCAAGTGCAATGTGAGCCACTGAGTGGATTTAGGAAACAGAGGCCTGGCAGGAACTGATTTTCATTTTAAAGACACCATTTTGACTTCTGTGTAGAGAAATGCACTATAGAATTGCATTAAAACCAAGGTGCCAAGTGTCCGGAGCTGAAAGGCGGCACGACGCTTCAACTCTCAAGGGGATTTGGGAGAAGGGACAAAGTGGGATTGTTGTTTCTTCGGGTTGTGGGATCACGAGCTGTTGCCTCAAGCTGCAAGGCCTCCTACAGAACTTTTCCGCAGCCCACGTTGTAAGAACTGAGAAGGGATAGTTGTGTTTGCCTCCCTGCAGAGAATCAGCTTTCAGGCAAGAACAAAGCAGTGTAGATCTTACATGTGAATTTTGTTAAGGAACGGAGTCTTCTATGTGAGCGTGCCAATTGTCTACGCAGTAGGAGGGGCAGCCATAGACATCCTAATAAGGAAAGAAACGAACATATTTTAGTGCCCAGCATGTGGCAGTCTCTGTCCCATGTGTTAGGTCTTCTAACTGCCACAGATACCCTGAAAAGTACTATTAAATGTGAGACCTGGAACCAGAGAGGTTAAGTAACTTATTCAAGGTCACACAGCTAAGAGGTGGAACTGGGGTTTGAAGTCAGACCTGCCTGATTCCAGTGCCCTTGTTTCTGTCACTCACTCCGATGGCCTTGAACGACATCCACATACTGAGGGGTCAGTGGTCCCTCTCTGATAAAAGCTGTCATGGTTTCTGAGAGACAATGGGGACCATGCCAGGGTGAGGCTGGGGCACCCTCAGGAGAACCTGGTGCCTTCAGGGTTCCGCCCAGGCCCTTCCAGCCATCGGCCCATGAGCTCAGAGCCTGCCGGAGGCCTGAAGCTTTCAAAAAAACCATGCTTGACATGGAACAAAAAATCAACTCCAAAATATAAGAAGAAAGCTATAAAACCACAGCTGGTAATTTAAATCAATTAAGGCCAAGAAAAACGCAAAATTTTATTTTACCTTCATTTCTTCCTTCTCCAACACTCATCCCTGCCTTATGCAGACCCAAGTTTCTGCCTGAAAAACTTCTCGTCACATCTCCTGCAGGGCGCATCTCCTGGCAGTGAACACCATCCAGTTTTGTCTGAGAATATCTTTACTTCTTCACTTTTTGCAGTTAAACTTTTTGAGATCTTTGTAAATTCATAGGTGTTGTAAGAAATAAATCAAAGAAATCCTGTGTGCCCTTCACTCAGTTTCCTTCAAAAGTGACATCTGGCAGAATTACAGTATAATGTCATAGCCAGAATATTGACACTGATAACTTTTACGTATACTCACTATGAGTGTGTGTGTGTGTATTCTGTCCATGCAATTTTATCCAACGTGTGGATATATATCACCACAGTCATGATATGCTTTACTTCTGGGGCACCTGGGTGGCTCAGTTGGTTTAGCCTCCGACTCTTGATTTCTGCTCAGGTCATGATCTCAGGGTCCTGAGATGGAGCCCCATGTTGGGCCCCATGCTCAGCATGGAGTCTGCTTGAGATTGTCTCTCTCTCCTCCTCCTCCTCCCCTGACTCGAGTGCACATGCGCTCTCTCTCTAAAATAAATAAATAAATCTTAAAAAAAAAAAAAAAGATACGCTTTACTTCTGTGACTGACAGGATCTCTCGTGTTGCCATTTGATAGCTGTCCCTCCCACGTCTCCCCTTCTGTAACTCCCAGCAACCAATAGTCTGTTCCCTGCTTTCATAATTTTGTCATTTCAAGAATATTAGATAAATGGAATCATAGTATGTATGCTTTTTTTTGCTCAGCATAACTCTCCGGAGATTCATCGGTTCATTCAGCCGGTGCATGGAGACCCACCATCCTCTTGATTGCCAAGTAGCACTCCAAGGCAGAAGTGTGCCCCAGTGTGTTCGCTTAACTGTTCATCACTGGAGGACATCTACGCTGTTCTAGTTTGGGGTGGGGAGACTGGGGAGAAAGTGGTCCAGGAGGGGATGGAGAAGGAGTCTGAGAGAGAGAGAGAGAGGACAAGCCTGTGCAGAGAGTGCAGGTGGAGAGGACAGGGGACAGGGGACAGGGGAGAGGTAGAATGGTGCCTGCAGGAGAGGACACAGGGGATGAAGAGAGAACCCAATAAATGGGAAGATTATAAGGTATGTAATCATACCCTACAGGTTGCTTACTTGCCGTAGAACCTATATTCTTGGACACACACAAAATTTCTTTGTGGACCCCTCCTTTGGGAAGAGGCAGCCCAGCTTGCTGCAGCTCACCGGCAGCGCATGCGCATGTGCGTGCCCACGCGCTCCCTCGGTCGCGCCTGCACAACTTCTGCACGCATGCGCACACGTACGTGTGCAGGGGCCAACCCCGGTGCACGAGCTGTGAGGGGCTCTGTCTCTTCCTCTCCTAATGCAGGGGTGGTCTTCTCGTGTGTAGGCTTAACAACAGCTCCTGGTCACCAGCCCCCCTGCCCACTGGTGCTTCTTCAGGGGTGGGAGTGAGGGGAGAAAAGGCTTCTATTCTTGGCTTCTTGAATTAAAACTTGGAATTTACTGCCCACTAGAAATAGCACGTGGGGCATGGAACTTTAGGATGAAGTCTTTTGTGGAATGCCATAGAATTCTAATCACCCTAAAATATGTGTCTATGGGAAAATGCACCTTGAGTTCTGTCTTACAAATGAATTTTTATGGGTTTGGGATTTATGTAAACTCTTCATAGTATGCTAATAATATAGATTTATTGTTTAAAAAAAATTAGAGGATAAAGAAGAAAGCAAACATTACCCATGTTTTTGTACTGCATTTATTTTTTCTTATAAAAATATTATCATATTGCACATACTGTTTTGTGTCATTCCTGGTTTTATTAGCTAAGTGTGTAAGGCAGAATTCTAAATATGCCCGCTCAGGATTCTGTGTCTAATCCCCAGAACCTAGGACTATGATGAGCTATCATGCCCATGAATATATTATCTTACATGGCAAAAAGAACTTGGTAGATTTAATTAAAGTTACTAATTAGTTGACCTTCATACAGAGAGATTTATCTTGGATTATCTGGGTTGGCCTGAGGGAATCCCATGAGCCCTTCAAGAGAGTGAAGCACAAAAGGGACTTGATGTACCATAGCTATCTTTGAAGATGGGTCCACAAGCCAAGAAAACGTGGGAAGCTTCTAGACGCTGAGAATGATCCCCAGCTGACAGCCAGCAAGGAGACGGGGTTTTCAGCCCTACAATCAGAGAACTGAATTCTGCCAACAATTTTAATGAACGTGCAAGTGGATCCTCCCCCAGAGCATAAAACTAGCTGACACCTGATTTCAGCCTATGAGACCCCGAGCAGACACCCCCAAGCAGACACCCAGCTGAGCCACCTGGACTCATGACTTCCAGAACTGTGTTTTAAGCTGCTGAAGTCTGTGCGAAATTGTTATGCAGCATTAGATGAGTACAGTAATAAACCACAAGCATTTTCATGCCAGTGAACTTATTTGACATCTGTTTCAGTGGCTAAGAGTATTCTATTCCACGATGTCCATACTTTGGTGAGCATCCTTTAGTGATGCACACAAAATCATTGGGTATAACACACTCATTTACAGGTGGGGCTCGCAAGCCATGTCCTGACATATCTTGTTGTCATTTACTGGGGAAAATGTTCTAAGAATTACCCTCCATATTCATGGGCCACAGTGAGAGCAGACTACACTCATTATTTCCCATGTATGTGGGTCTTACTGACACTGTGCCCTGACTAATGGCGATTCTACCCATATCATCAATCACCTTAATAGATACACTTTTTAAAATATATATATATTATTTATTTATTTGAGAGAGACAGAGATAGTAAGAGAGAGCATGGGCGGAAAGGAGGGGGAGACGCAGACTCCCTGCTGAGCAGGGAGCCCGACACCAGACTCGACCCCAGGACCCTGGGATCACAACCCGAGCAGAAGGCAGACGCTCAACTGACTGAGCCATCCATTAGATATACTTTTTAAAAGCAAATCCTTCAAACTTCCATTACAGTCAAATGGAGTGGAGAGACTAGATATATTCTCTCACATGAAACAAACAAAAAAATGGCAAAAATATATGAATCTAAAGAAAACCACTAAAAGGAATCAGTGGGTTTAGAAACGGTACAAGATATAAGATCAATACAGGAAAATCACTTGCATGCCTATGTACAAGCAGTGGGCAATCTGAAATTGAAATAAAAAATACTATTTCTAGGGGCGCCTGGGTGGCTCAGTCAGTTAAGCTTCTGCCTTTGGTTCAGGTCATGATCTCAGGGTCCTGGGATCAAGCCACATAGGACTGCCTGCTCGGCGGGGAGTCTGCTTCTCCCTCTGCCCCTCCTCCCACTTGTGCTTTCTCTCTCGCTCACTCTCTCCCTCTCAAATACATAAATTAAATCTTTAAAAATTAAATCTTTAAAAATTAAATCTTTAAAAATACTATTTCTAGTAACCTAAAAATCAGAACTACTTAGGGATAAATATGACAAAGGATGAGAAAGGTCTGTGTACTGAAAACTATCAAATATTGTTGGGAGGAATTGATTGAATAAGATGTAAGTAAATAGAAAGACATACCATTTTAGTGTTGGCGACATCAGGAGGAACTCATGTTTTGCCTCATACGGATACAGAGGGATGCATACAAAATATTTGTTGATATGGGTTGGTATAAACACATAGATTTCTTTGCTCTGTCAGCTGAGAGGGTCCACGATAAATGACATCCCTGCAATGAACACATCTGGTGCCCAGATTTCAGATTTTTAGTATCATTCTCCAAGAAAAGAAACTGGGACTTCTTGGAGAAATGGCTGGTTTTAGGATGGGCAGGGAATATGCAAGATGATCCTGGAGCATCTTATAATGTCAAGAAGTAAGAAAGTGCCGAGAAAAATAACAACACATAGTGGTGGGGGGGGTGTCAAAGGAACACAGCCGCCGTTTGAAAGAGCTCTCAATGGCCCAAACTGGAGTAGTCTGAGCAATAAAGTCGTATTGGATTATAAATAATACAAGTATAAAATAAATATGCATGACTCATACTGACGTATATGAATATGAAATATTCCATACTGATAATATGAATGCATGATTGGAAGAGACTGGACAAATCTCCCATGCAGCACAACTTCAAATGATTGATGTAGCTACCCTGCCCTCCAAGAAGGTGGAGCAGAGCTCCCCACTCCTTAAGTGCCGAGTGCGCATAGTGACTTCCTTTCAACGAGTATGGTGTGAAAAGGGAGAAGAAGAAACTCAACAAACACGACCTCAGCCAGAGGTAAAGGTCAACATCAAGAGTGATAAGTCATGTGGAATGCAGGTACCCTTGATAATGAGGGGATGAGAATGAGCACTTTACCTCGATGTCTTCTTCCCAGAAACCCATAATCCCACCCTAATCATGAGGAAACACTGGACACATCCCAACGTAGGGACATTCTACAAAATGCCTGACCAGTACTCCCGAAAACTGTCAGGGTCATCAAAACCAAGGAAAATCAGAGGAACTGCCCCAGCCAAGAGGACCCTAAAGGGGACCTGACAGCTAAATATAATGGTATCCTGGATGGAATCCCAAAGCAGAAGGATGTTAGGTAAAAACAAAGGAAATATGAAGAAAGTATAGACTTGAGTTCATAATAACATATCAATATTGGTTATTAAATATCACAGGTGTTCCATGCTAATATAGGACACTGACAATAGGAGAAGCCGGGTGCGATGTAGGTGAGAACTCTTTGGACTATTTTTTCAACTTTTCTGGATGCTTAAAGCTATTTTAAAATTTAAAAAAAATTTTTTTTAAATAAAGGCTAATCCCTTCCCCTTGCTTCTCATCCTCTGCCTCCTTTCTCCCTTCCTTTAAGAACAACAACAGCATCACACATGTTTCAGCACCTTGTCATTTCCAGCTGTCCTCCTGGATCATTCTGCAAGAGGCTTGCCACGACCCTGTGCTGTGTGCAGTCCGCTCCAATTTGCAGACAGGCAAACGGGGCCAACGAGGCAAGGGACCCATCCTAGGTAGCAGAGTGCCCTCAGTGGCCCCAGGACTCGTACTGGGCTCTCCTGGTCCCACCCCATCACCCCACCACTCTGCTTTCCACATGTCCCTCTGATTACAAACCATCTGGGGCACAGTGTGGGAAGTGGGATTCTTATACTCCAACCTGACTTGCCGGGACTTGTCCTGCGGGTTGGAGGCATCATCTGGCTGCTCCTTCCCCTTAGAAACAATCACTCAGGAAGGAGACAGCTGGGAGCTGGCATGGGTGCTGGAATTCCTTCCCGTCCACCAAACTGCTCCTTATCTCTCTCTGCCAAGCACTTCCACAGGTAATGATCTCATTTGGTGAACCCCAAAAATATCATGAAGGAAGTTATTATTATCATCCCCAATGTGCAGTTGAGAACACTGAGGCTAGAAACACTGATGATAACTGAATACAAACCGTTCCCCTTTCTCCTGATCACCTGTTGTCCCTGACTCGGGTTCTGGCCAGCACCCACCTGTCTGGGGTCCCAGGTAGAAGCCGCTCATCGCCCCCCCTCCATGTGAGCTCATGATACCCATCACCGCCCATGGCTTGACGTGGCCTCCCTAGCAGACAGATATCACCTGTTCTCTGCACGTGAATGTGCCTTAGGGAGCCTGCCAAATCCCAAAGGAGAAATGACGTCCTCTGGGGAAAATATCTGCAGTGAGGTGACCATCCTGTTTCCTTTCTCCATCCTTCTGGACCACAGCCGAGTCCCCGTGCAGGCACCTGAGAGTGTGGGCAGAAGCACTTCTGCTGAGTGGGATGAAACATCGTAAGAGCTCTAGGGTTGAAACTTTGAAGAGGTTGAGATCTTTGAGAGCTGAAGAACCTTTGAATCTCCCTTCAGCTCCCCCTACCCTGACCACAAGCCCTCTCTTGATGTAAAACATGTGTTCAGATTGAAAACAATGAGGCACGTGTCTATGCCGACAGGACTGTTTTGCTTTATGCTTCCTCAGTGGTTGGAAACACCCTACCTCTGACATCTGCATGACACTTTAAATGGAAGACACTCCCTGTCGGTCCTATCTGTGGATTTGCGAGATAAAACAGGAGACAGTGTCTCTGCCGCTAGGAATGGAGTCTGTGTGACCTGGTTGTGCTGGGGGTGGGTCCGTCTTCCAGCGGCCCACACACAACCCTGTGGAGCAGATGTGACAAAGGTGTCTGGACTTACTTGGGAGCCATTAAAGTTAAGCTGAAATGCCGGGGGACCAATAGAGGGAAACTTCCAGAACAGATACGACGTGACCCCCTGCCTGCCTCACCCTACACCAGCCATACGGATGATGTCTTCATCTGCATGATGAACGGCCTCACATCAAACCAGGACATCTGGCTTCCAGGCTCTCTCTTCTGCCACTTACCCCAGCATTTGGCCCTGGACAAGTCACATGGCTTCTTCTTAAAGAAATGGACTGAATACTTTCTAAAGAATCTTCCAACTCTAAAAGCTTATGAGTTCTTTCGCTCTGAGTTGATGAAAAATCAGCTACAGTGAACACTCCTGTCTATTCGGTCTAAGTTAGTAGATACCGACAGCCCTAGATGAGCAGACCAAATTCTGAAGTGGGAGGAACGTGGGGACCAAATGGGGAAAGGGTTTGGGACCAAAACAGGTAACAAGAGTAAATGAACAGAAGACATTCAGACTGAATCAACCTTCCACAAATCTGTACTGAGTAACTTCTACATGCAAGTCACTAAAGTGTAGGAGGGGGGATGGATGGAAGCAGGAGACTCTTTCTCAAAATCCCGCATTCTAATTGATGCACTAAGAAATTCTCGGTGGAAGAAAAATATCTTGCATAAACAATAGGACGCTGTGCGGGAACAGTAAGCCTGAAAGAGGTATTTGGCAGGCAGATGTAGAGCAGGAGGCTGAATTCAGGAACAAAGCAACCAAAGCAAGGGAGAAAGGGGGGCATTCGAAGATCAAGTCTAATAAGCCTTACTTCATGGTCCACGTTAGTACTCCAGAATTTAGCCCTGAGAATCACCATGCCAAAAGCCCCATCACTACGGGAGCTGCTAGGATTCCAGGGATGGTGGCATACTCCGGGAGGACTTCCTTAGTCTGAGAGGATGTTGGCATCACTGGGCCCCACACCACCAGGGGAGGGAGGCTGAGGCTTGATGCAAAGGCACGGGGGTGCTGATGTCGTCACGCCAGGAGGAATTCCCACCAAGTGGGGATGTGTCACAGTAAGGATTCCACAGTCTGGGCAGGGCAGAAGGCAGAGTGTTGGCCGATGCTCTATGCGACCTAATTCCTTACCTGGGCGAGCTAGCGCTTCAAGCTCCTGACCCTCGTTCATCGTTTTAGTCACGTGAATGAGTTTTCAGGTCTCCTGAAAACTAGTTGGGATGACCGGGAAGTGAGCAAGAGGCTGGGCCTTGCACTTGGTTGGAAAAGAGTGGTTCTTGCACATCATAATTTGCAGAGGGTCCCACCTGTGCCCAGAAGAGAAAGTGGGGCTTGTCTTGGCTTGGAGTCATTGGGGGAGAATAACGCAGAATATGATTTCTGTTGGGAACTAAGTAGGGTTAGGATTTTGAGCAGGAGGGACTTTCCTTCTTTCTGCCGGCGGGATGTTCTGGAGCAGAGAAGTCACGCACTATGCTTTGCAGTTGCACCGTTTCACTCTTTGTTCGGGCAATGAAACAGGATAAACGTCTGCAGAGCAGAGCTGAAAGGGGCTTCAGAGTCGGTTTTCAAGGTAAACTAACCACAGATACCTTGGCCTTTTCCTCATCTGTATTTGCTAGGGCTGCCATAACAAAGTATCAACAACAGGGCCTTAGAACAGAAACGTACTGTCTCACGGCTCTGGTGGCCACCGATCCCAGGGCAGGGGTGTCCGCAGGCTTGGTCCCTTCTGAGGGCTTCGAGGGAAAATCTGTTCCAGGCCTCCCTCCCAGCTTCTGGGGCTTGGTGGCAATCTGTGGCATTCTGTGCCTTGTAGATGCGACACCCCGATCTCTGCCTTCACGTCCACATGGTGTTCTCTCTGTGTGCGCGTGTCTATGTCCAAATTTCCCCTTAAATTTTTATAAAGACACCGGTCGTGTGGGATGAGGGGCCCACCCTAATCCAGTATGACCTCATCTTAACTAATTGTATCTACAATGACCCTATTTCCAAACAAGGTCACACTCTGACGTATGAGGTGGGGAGGTTAGGTCTTCAACATATGAGATTTAGGAGGACACAAATCAGTATCTTTTATTTTTTTTTTAAAGATTTTATTTATTTAGGGGTACCTGGGTGGCTCAGTCGGTTAAGCGGCTGCCTTCGGCTCAGGTCATGGACCCTGGGATTGAGCCCTGCATCAGGCTCCCCTGCTCAGTGGGAAGCCTGCTTCTCCCTCTCCCACTCCCCCTGCTCGTGTTCCCTCTCTCGCTGTCTCTCTCTGTCAAATAAATAAATAAGTTATTTATTTGACACAGAGAGAGAGAGAGAGAGGGAACACGAGCAGGGGAAGTGGCAGGCAGAGGGAAAAGCAGACTCCCTGCTGAGCAAGGAGCCTGATGTGGGGTTCGATCCCAGGACCCTGGGATCATGACCTGAGCCGAAGGCAGACGCTTAATGACTGAGCCACCCAGGCGCCCCTACAATTCATCTTACAGCATCTTTTCTGCACAGGGAGCCAAGACTGTGGGGCCATTGAGTCACAGGAAGGGAAGAGATGCAGCGCTGGGTCCCTCAGGGTTTGGAGCAGCTCTGGACACGCTTCGCCCCATTGTCCCCGCGTTGCAGATGGAGACTGGGCTCGGGTCCGTAGCAGAGCCCGCTGTGAGCAGAGGTGGCTGCATCCCCACCCCCTGCTGGGGGCTGGCACGGGGGCAGGATACCCAGGCCCATCTTGAGGAGAATAGGTCACACCAGGTAGAGGATGACCCCACGATGCTGGCACAGGCCCAGAAGCGAGAACCACTGCCCTGTGCAGTGGGGACCAGCTCCTTAGGCATGCCTGCCCGGAGGCCCAGGATAAGGGGCTGCTCTCTGAACCAGCTGAACCCACACGGACAGGATGTGGCCTCACCACGCCTCAACTCCTTCCCCTGCAAAATGGCGGGGCTGCCCTGCCCACCTGGGGTCCGGTGAGGCCCAAGTAGGGTCACAACGTGGCCTGGCTTTGGAAAGACCCACGTCCTTGGCGACACGGGGAGTAGCCCTGGCTGACAAGTGCCAGCCGCCGGCTGTCTCATCTCCTCAGGGAGGCCTAAGCGCCCTCCAGCCGGGACAATGTCTGATGACTAAAACATATCTGACCCTCCCCGTGCCAGAGCCTCAGCCGGTCCCAGTCCCCCTGGCAGCCTGCCTGCCGGCCTGTCCGGCTGCTCAGCGCGGAGGCTGAAACCCACCCGGGTTGCATTTCACACGGCCCGGCCTGCGCTCCCCACTCAGGGAGCTGGGAGGGGAGCGGGCTTGCAGGCTGGGTTCTGGCCAGGTGAGCCGGGCCCAGGGGAGGAGGAGGGGACCCTGGCATGCACCTGTGGCTTCGGTTTCTCCCTGGTGGGGTGGCGGGGGGGGCTTTCTCTCCACTGGCTTTTTCCAGAGGGCCTTCATCCTCTGAGATTGACAGCTTACTCCTGGTTGGGACTAGAGCGTAGGAACTTCCCTTGCAGCGTCGCCTGCCAAAAGCCCCGCCACGGGCCGCGTTGCCTTATTTACCCTGGCCACCAGGTCTCTCCCAGCGGCCCTAAGAAAACAGATTACTGTCCAGAGCAAAGTCCTTGCGTGTTTCCTCTCTGGAGAGGGATCAAGTTTTGAAAGAAAGGTTTCCTGCGGCCCATTACACCATTTGGGTTTGTTTTATCTGTCTCCACCTGTGGGGCAGGGAATTAACCTGTTGCCCAGGGCCAGGCCAGCAAATGACTGAAAGGAAAGCCAAGCTCACCGGTGTGCTTTTCGACAACACACCACGGCCTTGTTCTCCTCTGCTCAGCATTGTGCGGCTGAGGCCCCGGCCCAAATCTGAATAGGGCTCCGCGTAACTTGATATGTTTTCTTTCTTTGCTGTAGTCTCTGTGTGCCAAATTTAACTATGCCCCGATCTGTGGTCTGTATATACAGTGTTGCAGGAGGGTGGGGGGTGGGCTGCCGGAGGGGGGAGGGGGTGTTTCCATGTGGGTTTTTTTTTTTTCCTCTTGCTTGCTTTGCTCACTGTTTGCTGTATGTAACTTACCATGACTGTCCTCACTCTTTGGTCATTAACCCTTCGGAGATAACCACAGGGCTTTGTGGCTCCCATGATGCGTTTTCACAAATGCCCTCCAGCGCTCTGTTTGGGAAGCGCTGGTGCTGTCAGGGTTAAGGGCAGGCCTTTGGAAACTTGAACTTCCCCAGAAGTGCTTGTGCAGCAATTAGCAGGGCCCTGCTCAGATACAGAACACTACCCCCTGCCCCCCTTTGCAAACATTCAGTGAAGGCGCTTGGAGCCAAGAGTCATGGTGGTGCCCGAGGCCGGCGGTGGGTGCCCTCTTTCCAAAAGGCTTGCATCCTGTACCTTCCGGAAATGTGATCAAAGTATCAGCTTGATGGTGCAGCAAGGTTCCAAGGGGAAGTAAGGACCCGTTGTCCAATTAAAACTCATCAGGGTGGGCCTCGCTCCTGAGATGCTGGGGTGAACTAACCCAGGGGTGGCGGAAAGCTACTCATTTCCGGCCCGGGTGACAGGTGACCCTTCCTAGGTGGATAGAAGCCCTGTTTCCACTTTGCTGGAGGAAGAGAGCTAGCCAAATATTTTGGTACCTACTAAAGGTTGGGGACCAAAAAGAGTTCCTGACCCAGGGCAGCCTCTCCTCTCAAGGGGGTTAGACATTGCTCCTTAGGACCCAGGGTCCACGGGATCAGGGGATGGGAGGGTAAAGCCTCAGATCTCACTGTTCACTTCTTCAGAAGTCACAGAAATGCGGGAAAACACAGAACCTTGAGTCTCCTTGGGAGGGGAAGATGTCTTGGGTCATCTTGGGCTATATTTAGAATGGAAAATATGCTGGCTCAGAGAAAATTGGTCACGTGTCCTTCTCCAAGCTGCACCCTGAGCAGAGAGCTTGGCCCCATCAGCCCCTCCTCCCATCCTTCACACAGCCCTGATGCCCCTTCTCCTTCCCAGCCATAGGAAGACCCCACATGGTCAGGCCAGTTCCTCCCCACCCCCCATAATAAACTTGATACGCGTGAGGCCCATGAGGTTCTAGGCGCTGTGTGCTAGGCCCGGTGTGAGCTCAGAAGTGCGTGTTTGACCTGAAGGTGGGAATTCCCCTACCTTCGCCCACTCCCCACCCCTGCGTCTCCAGGCATGAGTGCTGGGGACGGACAGAGGGATCCTGGCCCGAAGGACAGTCACTGGTCTGGCTCACCTGTTGTACTCTGGGAAGTCAGGGGACCACGGGCACGTGTGAGCTTCATGACGGTGATAATTCGGCTCCCTGTTAACTTTCTTTTTGTAAACATCAAAATGTTTTTAAGAACATGGAAGTTTATTGCATCACCATTTTGCTTGGGGATCTGCACATGATTTCTCAGAAAGAAGCAATCCAAACCCGCCCTGTCGCCCATACCAGCCCAGGCCCTACTTCCCACTTTACTGAGGACAAGGGTCAGAAGTAGCCTTGCTAAAGACAGCTGGCTGCTATCTGTGCTTGCGGGGACCACGGGGATGACGAGAATGCAGTCTTGGGTACCTGTTGTGGCTCAGGCCCCATTTTTAACCTTCACAACCTCTCTGAGACGTAGGGATTATTGAAGCCTCTCCCAATGAGGAGACCCGGGGTTGGATGTCTCCTCCACAGACCCATCCCTCACCCTACTCACCAGCTCCTCACCGTGCCGCGCTGGGCCTACCTGTGAAAGCAGCCCCTTGGTCTCCTATCCCATTGCCTCCCACCTAGCCCACAGCCCAGCCTCCCACCCGTCTAGATCCTACCCTAGACAGAAGCCAGCATGATCTCCGGGAAGTGTAAAACCAAGCCGCGTGCTTCTCCTGCTTGGACCATGACAGTGGCTTCCTGGGGCTCTTAGAACAGAACTTGGCCTCCTCCCTGTGCATGGCCAGCACCTCCCCTATGTCATACCCGTGGCCCGCCCCCCCTACCCCCGCCCCCCCCCCCCCCCCGCAGTGCCAGGGCCCCTATATCTGCTGTCCCGTGCCTGGGAACCCTAGACCCTGAATGCTAGTTGCTAGTCTCTTCCTCAGGGAAGGCCAAGGCCCTGTTCTGGCTGGTGGTGAACTCTGCGGTCTGCTCCGCACACCTGTTCTCTCAGGAGGAAGGCGACACTCAAGCTCCCCCAGCCGCAAGACCCCCCGCTTCTCCCAGCGAGCCGAGGCGGGCTCCCGGACCCAGAGCAGCTGCTGCCTCCCCGCACAGGCTGTGGCAGAAGTGATCCTTCCACCCCGGGCAGACCTCGGGGCTCTGTGACTGGGGCAGATGACTACTGTGTCATGGGGCTTTAGCTCATGAACTGACACAGCATGACCTAGAAGCCCACCCGGAGAGGAAGCTGACCACCTTTTCCCACCCCAGTCAGCCTTTCTGAAACCCAACACGCTGATATACTTTCAGCACTTGGATTTTCCTATTCAATTATTGCCCCATCTCAAAAGAAAACTCTCTTATAATTGGTGAAACTTAGGTTGGGTTGAACATCCGGTGGCCTGTCCACACACCATGGAATGTGTTCCTTCAGAATAATTCATTCCAAGTTAGCAGGCCAGAGAAGATGACCTTATACCAGTCACCTGGAAGCAGCTCCAAGTTTGATGCTCAGAAAAACTGACCGCTTCAAAAGGGCTTTTCTAGGGTGGCCTGGGCCAGTAGCCACTTGGAGGAGACCCTCTAGGACAATAGTGCATCCACCGCACAAGATGATGTTGGAGGCCCCTGGGGGGCAAATAAGGCTCCCCCTCCTTGTACCCTCCTCTAGTCCCACCAGCCTCCCCATCTGAAGTCCATCGAGCTTGGAGTGTGTTCCCACTAATTCGAAACTGAAAATTTCAAATGGAAAACAAAGAGGGAGAAGACAAAAATAGGAAGTAACGTCGAATAGATCACCGAGGCAACCTGTCAACCCTCAGTTGCCTTCCTGATTTCTTTCATAGCCCTAGTGTCACACCTTCCTTGTCATCAATTTAGCATGTAACATTTTTTTAATTAAAATTCAGTATCATTGAACAGGTCATAGAGCGTGAGCAGTATTTTCTTTGTTCTAAAACTCCACACGTAATGAAGCTGCCATTCACAATTGTTTTCCACTGGGCTGCTTATTAAAAAAAATGATTTTCAATAAACAGAAATAGGTGCATTTTCACAGCGTGGGGTCCCTCAGGAATGAAAACCTTACCAATCACAGCCCAGCTCCTGGGGGTGCGGTGGGGGGATGTTGTCAGATGTCAATTTGGGCTGATTGTTTCTGAGGCCATGTGACTGTTATTCTTGTGTCCTGTGGTGCATTTTATAGACTGATGTCATCTTTTAGAGATAAATGATTAGATAAATGTTTATAGATGAATGCACGTTCAGAGCGTGCTAGAGTCAAGGGAGGAGTCTCATGAAGTCACCAGGAAAGGCTTTAGAAGGGACACGGGGACAGAGACGCTGACCTGTGGTGCCCCTTACTTGTGACAGAGGCCTCCGGCACCAGCAGACGAGAATCCTGATAGTCAGATCCCCAAGTCCCCACCTGTAGCGGGAGCAATGCAGCTTCTGCCTCCCACCTCTGGCTGCATCGAAGGCCCTGCAGTGGGATCGCAAACCACAGCAGGGTCTGGGTTTTTTGTTTGACTTCAAGACCTGAGCTAACATGTGAGAAAACCTGGTCATTTCTGGCTCTCTTTACCAAATCGAGGAGATCTGCACCCACGATATCTGCATTTCCTGTGGGTAACTGAGTTGTGGCTTTGCCCCCTGAGATGGGACATTTAGATGGGAGAAAAACTCTTCCTTTTCAGCACCTCATTCCCTATTGTCGGCATGGTCCTTGGCAAATCATCCTAGAGCCTCAGTTTTCTCATCTCTATAATGGGATGACCTCAAAGCGTGGTTCTGGTGCTTCGTAAGAAAGGCTTGGGAAAGAGCCCAGCACCTGCATAAAGAGGCTCTCAGTCAACACTCCTTCCCTGCTGCCTGCATGTCTTCAGGGGCCGCTGGTGTCCTCCAAGGGAAGGCAACTGGCCAGTCAGTGTGTGAACAGCCTGCCTACCATCTTCCTGCGAAACGGACTGATGCGGGGAGTGAGGACAGAATTACTCAGAAACAAGTGGTTTCCCAGCTGTGGTCTCCACGCTCTGATAACAAAGGGCTCGGCCCGGATTGGAGGGGAGGCAGGAATCCTGCGCCGCAGAAAGGCTGTCGAGACATCTTGAGTTTGTTTGTAACAAATCTCGAACAATTTAGGTCTTTCTAATTTGCAGCAAATCCGATTCCCTCAACAACATCTGCGGTAAAAGGTTAGGAGCTTGTGTGGAGACCAAGTATAGAGGGGTTTTTTTCTACCCCACCACCAAATCCAGAGTTACCCTCCAAATTGTAATCTTATCAGATTTAACTGGTTCCACATAAACAGATCTATGTATATTTTCAGTAGTTTCAGCTGAAACCAGTTAAGAACAGATGTGCAAAGGGTTGCCCGGCACTGATCCATTTAAATGTATTTTTCCATGAACGGCCTTTTCTCTCTGCCCTTCCTCCGAGGAGGGGGAAACAAGAAAGTGGAACCGTCATTAAAGTGGATATTACACGCTTCTGAGCTCCCTGCAACCGGTGTTCGCTGTGGGTTTCCAAGCAGCAATTTGGCACACGAGGCTGTGAACACAGGGTGTGCATTTGATGGGCGGTGTTTGCCGTGACACCGTGTGGCTGGGAGGATGGGCCCACTGCTCTATGGCCATCCTTCCCCGCTGCTGGGGAAACATGCAGCGCACCCCCCCCCCGCCCCGCCCCGTCCTATTAGAAGGCACGAAGGCAGGAGCAACTAAGTTCTCCACCTCTTTGATCCTTTAGTTTTTTTTAGCTAAACACATAAAAGGAGGAGGATATTAAAAAACTCCTACAAGTCAACAACAACAAAATCTGATTTTAAAAGGGGGAAAGGATTTTTTTTTAAGATTTGATTTACTTATTTGACAGAGAGAGAGAGCGTGTACAAGCAGAGTGAGCGGCAGGCAGAGGGAGAGGGAGAAGCAGGCTCCCCGCTGAGCAGGCAGCCCTACTTGGGGCTCGAATCCCAGGATCCTGGAATCAGGACCAGAGCTAAAGGCAGACACTTAACCAACTGAGCCACCCAGACACCCGAGGGGAAAGGATTTGAATAGACATCTCTCCAAAGACGATACACAAACGGCTAACAAGCATAGGAAAAGAGAGTCATGATCACTAAGAATTAGGGAAACGCAAAAGAAACTACAAGGAGATATCACCTCATACCCCTTCAGAGGGCATATATGTGTATATATATCAACAAGAGTTGGGGAGGGTGTGGAGAAATTGGAGCCTTCCTACATTGCCGGTGGGAATGCAAACTGGTGCAGCCGCTGTGGAAAACAATATGGAGGTGCCTCAAAAAATTAAAAATAGAACTACCCTATGATCCAGCAATTCCTCTTCTGAGTATAGTGCCAAAACAATTGAAAGCAAGATCTCAGAGGGATATTTGCACACTCATGTTCATAGTGGCGTCATTCCCAAGAGCCAAAACGTGGAAGCAACCCATGTGTCCTTCACCAGATGAATGGATAAGCAGACAGGGGTCTCCACACACAATGGAATATTACGGTGGGATATTATTCAGCCTAAAAAGGAAGGAAAATCTGTCACAGGCCACAAGATACGTGAAACTTGGGAGGACGTTATACTGAGTGAAATAAGCCAGTCACGAAGGCACAAATCCTATGTGGTTCCACTTATAGGGAATGCCTAGAGGCGTCACAGTCAGAGAGACAGAAAGGAGACTGGTGGTTGCCAGGGTCTGCAGGGACGGGGGAAACGGGGAGTCACTGCTTCATGGATAGAGCTTCAGTTTTGCAAAATGAGAAAGCTCTAAGATCTGTTGTAAAACAATGTTTGTGTACTTGACACTTCTAAACCGGGCACTTAAAATGGTTAAGGCAGTAGAAACAAAAATAGAGGGAGAGGGTCTAACCCGGATGCCGATCTCGCAGATGGGAAGACGATCCAAGGAGATAACACACACATAGCAGGGCTTGGGGCCCGCTGGGTGTGGAGATTCTAACGGAGAGAACGAGATAGGATGGGTGACGTTTTCCCAGGCTGGAATTTCTGTTCTCAAGAACACTCTCCTCTCCGCTCTCCCATCTCCACCACGGTCTGCAGCCGTCTCCGGGAGTGCCGCCGCTGGGCACTGGGCCTCTTTCTCGGTGCCAGCCTCTGGAGCCTGTGTTTCCGCCGCGGCTGGCCCTGGGTGTGCGAGGCGCCCGTCCCACCTCCAGTGGTCTCTGAGTAGACCCCGGGGCTGCAGTGCCTTCCTTTCTGCAGATTTCCATCCCACTGACTTTGCCCGGGGGCACTGGAGAGAGGGAGGGAGGTCTATGGTGTGTGTGGGGGGGTGTGTTATGGCAGATGAGCCTCAGGCAGCTGCGAGAGCAACATCACTTCCAGTTCAAGGTCTGCCATCACGTTACCCCAGCGCGTCACTAGTAAAAAAAGGGTGAGGGCGAAATTGGCTTCATATGCTCTCAAGATTCCAGATGTGTCAGGGGCTGTGTCTCCCTGGAGTTCTGTCCAGCCTGATTGCTTCCACAGGGCACAGTCTCCGGGAACCTCAACATGCCTGGGATGCCTGGGATCTAACAGGGCAGTCTGGGTTGAGAGTTACTCCAAATGCGTCCCGGGCTCTGACTGCAGTGTGATGTACGGCCAGAGAGATCGTTGGCAAGGTGGGTCACCTGACAGGAGGGGACCCCCTTGCAGGGCCTGGGTTCTCCCCATCAGGAAGATGAGCAGCTGGCTTGGGAGGGGAGATCAGATTTTTTTCAGGGCAAAGCGGAACTGCATTTGTCTTAATGAGCAGGAAAGAACAAAATCAAAGCGTTCGTTAACACTTCAAAGAGGTTAAAGGAGGACATTTGGTTCCCAATTAGTGTCCCCCCTGGCCAGGCAAATGTCGGTGGAGAATCCCATCCAGGGGGATGATGCCAGGGGCTTCTCCTACTGGCTGAGACTTGGGGCCAGGGAGTGGGGGGTGGGAGGGGTACGGGGGTAGGCGAGTGCTCCCTGCCCCGGGGGACCTGCTTCCAGGATTGCCAGCCCCCTGCAGACCTCTGCTCTGTTGAGGAGACAGCTCAAATGATCCATACTTGTTTGTGAGAACCTTGATCTTCTCCAAGATTCTCATATTTCTCTTGTATTTCTTCCGCTTGATTATTTTCTTGCCTGCTATTTTTGTTGTAGTTTTGTCTATCCAGAGGTTAACATTCAAAAGCCTGGATTTCTAAAACCAAGTCCGGACTTTACAGAAGCAAAGATCCCTAGGTTCAAAACTTGGCTCTTTTATTCGTTTGACTCAAACTGATTTGGGGCAACACCTCTGAGCGCAAGCCAGAAACCTCCAAAAAGAGGGCTATTGTCTGGAATCTTGTCGCTCATCCAGAAGACCTGAAAACACTAAGCAAGTGAGTGAGATGTTTCTGCCCGGCCCAGAAAGATTCCAGCCCAGTGCTGCCCCTGACAATTAGAGACGGGTCAGACTCCCCGACTCTGTCTCCATCTTCTCCAGAATGCTTCTGGATTCCCTTCACTTACTCATGTTCCTACCCCCAATTCACCAGTTTTTCAAAATCTACATTCACACACCATCCATCACCCTGATTTCCAAAGCATTATAATCAATGATAATTCTCAATTATCATAATCAATACAGTGATGTTTCCCTAAAAGGACTGACAGCTCAGGCTATGACCTTTCTTTTCAGCCACAAACAAAAGGGGACTTAACAGATGAGTGTGTGTGCGTGCGCGTGCGCGCACGAGTGCACACACCGTGCATGGGCGCTTGAGCGCACGCCTGCCTAATGCACATACTCTTAATGAAAAACAGGATAAATTACAGAGAATGGCAACCTAATGATTACAAAAAGGTATATGAGGCATAACCCATTAGTGAGCTACATTTTGTTCAAAACTGAGGTACTCAGGCAGAATAACACGCCTTTGTGCCGGAATGCACTCAGCTGTAGCAATGACTAATAATATAGCTGAGGATCTGCTCACATTTTTCCCCTTTTGTGCCTATTTTCATAAGTTAATACCTCAAGCATGAAATTATTTCAGGCTGAAGACTGGTGGTAAGAGCAGGGCAAATGTGTGGGAAACAACTTTTTGTTGTTGTTGTTACTTAATTTAGTTAGGCTGTTTTTAAGTTAGAGGAGTGGATGTCAATGTCCATTTTCTCCAGCAACGTGTTTTCGTTAAGCTCAAGAAAGTTGGGATTTTATTATACAAAGCAAATGTTTAATGACTGCAGATAGGAGTTACTCTTCATACAGGTATATGACATGCTCTTGTTTGGTGTAGGTTGGGTTTGTTGGCGGGGTCAGTGGGTTGGATGAAATTGAATCAGAACATTATAAGTGACACCATCCTGAATTCATGTGAATTCATGAACTAGAAAACTTCTATCCCACCGACAAGTCAGCCAGCCTGGTGAGCAAACAGCTAGCTGCCTTCCACAGCTGGGAGTGGGGGTACGGGGGAAGCCTACTGCTGGGTTTCAGTAAATTCCTAGAGCAGTGGACAGAACTGAAACAAGATGAATAATATTAATGCCTCTCCTTACAGAGTCTCAGGACTCCGGGGTTTACTAAGCATTTTCCTGTACACAGAACCAGAGAAAGTCCAAGTGGAGGAGACCAGATTTCATACAAGTCTTTTAAAAAAAATTTTCTTTTCTCTTCTTTTATTGGGGCAGGAGACTTTGAAAAATACAGAGAATTATATAAGGAACACCTGAGTAACCACATTCCAGAATTAACAAATGTTACTATTTTGTAACGATGGTGCCAACTTTTTTTTTTTTTAAAGTAAAATAACGGAGTCATCACTGCTAAATTTGTTCCCTTTCCTTTACTTCACAGATGTGCAAAGTACGGAGAAAAGGGGAAAGGACTTGGCTGAGGGGTGCAGCCGCCAGCAGCTCTCCCATCCTTTATGAACTGGATCAGTAAAGGAGACTCTCAGGCGGGTAAGACCAGCATCTATTGTCCCACTTTACAGATGACCAGGTAGGGGCCCCCAGTGGATGTGAATGAGAGCCCCCCGGTGCTAGGTCCTGTGCTGGGCTCCCCAAGACAGAATAAAAGACAAAGCCCAAAGCAGCCCAGACCCCAGCCTGAGGGAGGGGCGCGGAGAGCACCTGCGTGAAGGAGAACCAATTCCCTGCGGCCAGGGTCCGCTTCACCAGGCGTGTAATTCAGAAGCAAGTCAGCAAATACTTAGGGAGACATTCCATAGAAATACATGTACTTCGTAGGGTATATTTTAATCAGTAGCTCAATCCTGGATCTTTGCCAAAAGAAAAGCAAAATATGCTGCCATCCTGTGAAACGATGTGACGATTTTTCTTTTTACTAGATTGCCCCATTTATAAATCTTTGATAAATCCTCCCCCCACCCCTCCCAAATGGCATCTGAACCTGTTGAGAGTTTTTTTTTTTTTAATTGAAGGTGAAATTGAACAAGGGTTTCTGCGTGCCTTGTGCTTGTCTCGAGCTTCTCGGGCTCCAGGTCTGTGCACTGCCCCAGCTAAGCCCACCTTGGGGCTGCACCGGGTTCCGCAAAGCCCCGTGCGCCCTAAGCCCTCCAGTAGCCGGCTCGGGGTCCACCAAGGGCAATCCGGGAGAGAGCAGACTCTAAAAATACCCGGCTCTGCAGACTCACGCCCGGCTCCTGCGGGGGGTGGAGGTGGGGGGGAACGGGGCGGGGGGCTTCTAGACTGACAGCTCCGTTTACACTCCAACAACGGGTTCCAAAAAAAAAAAAAAAAAATCCGCACGTCTTCCCCTCCGAGTGGATGGATCTGAGCTCTAGAATTTCGCCGGCCGTTTCAGAGGGTTGAAACTCCCTCTGAGTTGGTTTAGGAAAAAGTAAAAGGCAGCAAAGCGGAGCGAGCAGGCGGGCTTTGTCAGGGTCTGGGGCTCCCGCGGCCAGGGTCACCGCGAGGCAGCGCCCCATCTCGGCGCGGTCAGATACCCACGGGTCTGCCGGGACCGCACGCCCGCCCCTCTCCCACCCCAGCCGCAAAGGCTGCCTCCCTCCGCCCATCCCCAGAGAGCAAGAGGCAGGGACGGAACTTTGCAGTTCGCACATTTAAGGGAGAAAACCGTGTCCGGCGCACCTGAAATGGAGCGCACAGCCCTGGGTGCGCGGGGTCTCTTGCCCGGATGTGTGCAAAGGGCTCGCCTGGGCGGATATGCAGAACGATGCTTTGCGGGGGGGAAAGTACCTCCTCCTAGAGAGTGTCCTCTCCTCCCAGGCCTCACCGGGAGAACTTCCAAAGACAGAAAAACCACAGGGTTCCTGGCACTGGGGCTTTGGCTTTATCAGCTTAGAGCAGATTCTTCCTGGCCTGAGCCCGGGCCCTTCCTCTGACTGCAAAGGCAGAGAGACCCAAGCAGACAGAAACTCGCTTGCTCGGGCGGGAGCTGACTCACACCCAGAGCTGTATTCAATCCTCAGAAAATTGTCTAGACTAGGTCGCTGAGAGTCGTGGTGCCTTCCTCTCTTTCCTTTAATCCGACACTGTGTCACCTTTCAAGACACCTCAAATCCACGGAGAAGCAGACCTAAGGAGGGCTGGGTGGGCGGTCTTGAACACACCATACTAATTCACAGTCTGGTGCCTTAAAAAACAACAACAACAACAACAAAATAGCAAGAGTGTTTCTAAACTAGATCGACTGCAGTTTGCTTGAAGGGCAAAGCTCCCTACGCTGGAGGTGACCTTGTGTGACACTGGAAAGCTGGCTTTCCAGGGGCTCTGGCAAAAGAAATTGGGCAGGAAGAAATTAAGCTGTGATTCTTTGAATGGGGCTTGGCAAGATTTGGTTAAGGATGGCCCCATCATTTCTAAAAACCCATGAGCAGTGTGTGAGCGTTCCAGTTGCTCCACATCTTCATAATGCTTATTGTGGTCAGTCTCTTTTATTGTAATCATCCAAATAGTTGCATCGTGACCGCTCGTGAAAATAATTTGCATCACTTCTTTCTAATTCACAGATCTTTGGTGATATGTCTGTTTAAATAGTTTGTCCCTTTCTTCATTGGGTTGTTTGATTTCTTATTATTGAGTTTTGGGAGTTCTTTATACATAATGGATACAAGCCCTTTATTAAATAATATGATTTGCACATGTTTTCTCCTGGTTTGTAGCTCATCTTTTCATTTTCTTTTGTCTTCAATTTCGAAGGAGTCCAATATATCAATTTTTTTTCTTTTCTGTATCATGCTTTTGATATATCCAAGAAATCTTTGCCTAGCCCAAAGTCACAAAGATTTTCTTCTGTTTTCTTCAGAAGCTGTGGCTATTTCAACCTCTGATGACCCGTTTCGAGTTGATTTTTTGTACATGGTAGGAGGTGTGGATTGAAGTTCACTTTGTTTGCCTATGGATAGCCCAGTGTCCCTCCCCTCCCCCGCAGCATTGGTTGAAAAGACAACCATTTCTCCCTCCCTGCACTGCTTTGCACTTTTGTCAAAAATTAGTTGTTCATACATGAGCAGGTCTGTTCAATCTTGATTCTGAAGTTCCACTGATGTCTGTGCTCATGTTTACTGCACTGGCTTGATTACTGTCACTTTATAGTAAGTCTTGAAATCCCACACTGTTAGTTCTCCAACTATGTTCCTCCTTTGCAAAGCTGTTTTCACTCTTCTAAGCCCTCTGCATTTCGGTGTGAGTTTTAGAAGAAGTTTGTCAATTTCTACAGAAGTCCCTGCTGAGATTTTGCCCAGAATTGCATTGACTTTATAGATCAATTTGGTGAGAATGTATACCTGAAAAATATGGAGCCTTCTGACCCATGAACACAGTATCTCTCTCTCTCTCTCTCTACTTAGGTTCTCTTTCATTTCTCTCAGCAGTGTTTTATTAATTTTTAATGTATAGATCTTGTCCATCTTTTGTCAGATTCACTCTAATTATTTTATACTTTCTGATACTATTATGAATAGTACTTTTTAAAATGTCAATTTCTAGTGGTTCACTACAAAAATACAGAAATGCAGTGATTTTTGTGAATTAATCTTGTATCGTGCATCTTTACTAAAGTTACTTTTTTAGTTCTATAGGATTTTCTATGTAGACTCTTGCCAATAAAAACAGCTTTCCTTTTCTATTCCCAACCTGGATCTCTGGATTTCTATTTCTTGCCATATTACGTGGGATAGAATCTTTAGGACAGTGTGGAATAGAGTCTGTGAGAATTTCTGATCTCAGGAGGGAAAGTATTCAGTCTTTCATCATTAAGAATGATGTTAACGGGGCTCCTGGGTGGCTCAGTGGGTTGAGCGACCAACTCTTGGTTTCAGCTCAGGTCATGCTCTCATGGGTCATGAGATCAAGCCCCGCGTTGGGATCTGCACTCAGCCGGGAGTCTGCTTGAAAGATTCTCTCCCTCTGCCCATGTACTTTCTCTCTCTCGCTCAAAGAAATAAATAAATAAACCTTAAAAAAATAAAACAAGAAAAGGATGATGGTAACTATAGGAACTATAGGGCCACCTGGTTGGCTCAGTTGGTAGAGCATCTGACTCTTGATCTCTGGGTTGTGAGTTCAAGCACCACGTTGGGCATGAAGCCTACTTTAAAAAAAAAAAAAAGAATGATATTAGCTATAAATTTTTAGTGGATGACCCTTATCAGGTTGAGGAAGTTCCTATGTGTTCTTAGTTGGCTAAGAGTTTTTATCAGGAATATTTATTGGATTTTATCAAATGATTTTTCTGCATTTATTGAGACTTCCCACAGTTTACTAGTGTCATCATTTGACAAGTTTGAAATGTGAAACATTTACCTCTCTCTATGTCACTTTACCCTCTCTGTTTATAATAGTCAGTTGTCTCAAATATTTCTTCTACATATCCTTAGAATCACATTAGACAGTGTTAAGAGTTAAAGTTTTTGCCTCAATCATCAACACAATTTTGAAAACTCAAGAAGAAAATGAAAATCTCTTGTAATGACCAATATTACCAATGATGTTGCTTATTACGTTCTTTCTTCCTTACTAATGCCCCAGTAGTCTTTCTCTCATTGTTTCCCTTTCTGTTTAGAAAAATTCTTTTGGCGGGTCACCTGGGTGACTCATTCAGTTAAGCATCTGACTTTGGCTCAGGTCACGATCTCAGGGCTGTGGGATGGACTCCAACGTTGGGCTCCCTGCTTTTCCTTCTCCCTCTACAGCACTGCCCCTGCCCCCACCCCCACTTGTGCTCTCTCTCTCTCTCTCTCAAATAAATAAATAAAATCTTTCAAAAAATTAAATATATCTTTAAAAAAAAAGAAAGAAAAATTCTTGTAGCCATTCTTATTCCCTATGTCTGCTGGTGACAAATATTCTTAGTTTTTCTGAAAATGCTTTGATTTCCTTTTCATTCCTGAAGGATCTTTTCACCAGAAAGGACCTTTCAGCTGGATGTAGGATTCTGAGTTGGCCACTTCAACACTTCAACACTCTGGCCTCCATGGTTTCTCGTAACAATTTTCTGTCATTCACACTTCTTCCCTGCCCCACCCCATAGGTGGAGTGTCATTCCTCTCCGTTTGCAATGTATATTTTTTTCTCTCTGTTTTTCAGAAGTTTGACTATGATGTGCCTTGATATGGATTTTTTTGGGTTTATCCTGTTTGAGATTTGCTTGGCTTTTTAAATCTGTGGTTTTATGGTTTTTGCCACATTTGGGAAGTTTTAAGCCATTACTTAATCGAGCACTTTTTCAGTTCTGCCCTTATTTCTTCTCCTTCCAGAACTCCAGTGTCATGGAAATTAGATCTTTTGGTATAGCACCACATATCCCGGAAGTTCTGTTCCTTTCTTCTCCAGCCCATTTTCTTCTCTCTATTGTCCAGAATGGATATGGAACAGCATCCTATCTTCGAGTTCACTGTGTCCCTGCGATTCTACTGTGAGTGCCTCCATTCAGGCAGGGTTTTTCTTTGTTGTTTTGGTTACTATATTTTTCAGTTCTAAAACTTCCATTGGGTTCTTCTTTCTATTTTAACTTTCTTGCCTGGGACCTCCTAAATTTTCATTTGTTTCAAGAGTATTTGTCATTACTCTTTGAAGCATTTTTATGGTAGTTGCTTTAAAATGTCTGTCAGATCATCCTAACATCTCTGTCATCTTGGGATTAGCATTTATTGGTTATTTTCATTCAATTTGAGATCATCCTTAATCTTGGTATCATGAGTGATTTTCTATTGAAAACTTGGCGTTTCAAATCTTGTGTTGTGAGACGCTGGGTATTATTTTAACCATTTGTGTTAGGTGGCTTCCTCGGACACTGCTCCAGTAGGAAAAGTGGTTGGTGGCAGTAAGTGGTTGGTGGGAAGTCCAGGTTCCCTACTTGGCATCTGTTGACAGAGGTAAAAGTAAAAGAGGTCTCTACCTTATTGCTGGGTGGGGATAGAAGTTCTGGCTCCCCACAGGGCCTCCACTGATAGCTCCCTCAAATGGAGGGTCAGAGTGCCCTGTTGTGATTCCCCACATGGCCTTGTTACCACTCAGAGGTGGAGAGAGCTTCCTCTGATACCACCCGAGTGGGGAAGGGGAGGAGAGCCTCGTCTCTGCCAGGGCAGGGGGTGACCGTCCAAGCTCCCCACATGATCTCTGCTGACCGTGGAGAGAAGCTTGTTAACTCTGCAGATGAAAGTCTCAGCCCCCCCTGCTCAGCCTTCTCAGACACCATCCTGGGGTGGGAGAAGTCAGAAGATGGGGAAGGAATGAAACTTGGTGGTGGGACATCCGCCTACATGTCCTTCTCACCTCGTCACATTTGTCACCACATACACACCCTCAGCAGAGCTATGCAAACACTGACCAGGGAGCTGGGTATGTTTTATCTCCTTTATCTCTCACACCCACCCTGTGGGGTAGACAGCAGTTCAGTGCTTTCTATTCTTACAGACAAGGAACTGGAGGCAGGGAGG
This sequence comes from Phoca vitulina, assembly GCF_004348235.1. Taxonomy (NCBI): domain Eukaryota; kingdom Metazoa; phylum Chordata; class Mammalia; order Carnivora; family Phocidae; genus Phoca; species Phoca vitulina. The sequence goes on along the minus strand of NW_022589715.1, from coordinate 10,497,800 downwards.
CTGAGTAATTTGACCAAGGGTAGCATGAATCTAAAGCAGAATTCTAAGCTGGGTCTGTCTGATCCTACCTTGAGGCAGGGAGGCTGAGTAATTTGACCAAGGGTAGCATGAATCTAAAGCAGAATTCTAAGCTGGGTCTGTCTGATTCTAATGCCCTTGCCCTGTGGCCACCACGTGTTATTGTTCACTGATTTCTGAATAGAGAGAATGAGTGCCCTTTGGGGATATGAGTTTGCAAAGGTCAGAAGGAAGGACCCAGAAAAAGGCTAGAGAATGTCTCCAGGGGTGGCAGTGGACCTGCATAGTTCCAAGAGAAATCTTCTGTGGAGTTGCATGGAAGGAGCTGGGATTCCAGAATTGGAAAAGCCTTGGTTCAAAGCAGACTCCACACCAATCCCACTGATGGCAGGAATTTGGGCAAGCTGTGCAAGCCCTCCACGCTTCTGTTTTCACATCTGTACGATGGCCTGATGATGGTGTCTCCTTCCAAGCTTCCCGGAGGGCACAGGGAGGTAGTGCACACAGAACGCCTAGGCAGCGCCAGGCCACAGTAACTGCCATATCGGTGCTGGCTATCGATTTTACTTGCTATTGCCCTGAAAAGTGCAGGCACTACAGACCCAGAAACTTTAGATGACTGGCTGACTGGAAGGACGACACTGTGCTATAGGGCAGGGGCAACCCAGAACTTGTCCAGAAGTAGGAAGGCCGAGCAGAGCCCAGGACCTCGTAGGAGACTCTTTGCAGGGACCCGGGCTCCCTGCATCGGTGGGACTGAGTGCCTTGCCACCTGGAGAGGCCATCCCCAGTCTCTGCTCTGGTAGCCGGGGTGGCTCCCACAAGGGAGGGAGCCGCAGTTTCCCTTGGCTCTCAGGTGGCTCTCCAGCTGCCATCTTTGGGAACGTGTTTCTCTGCCCCGGAGGGAAGTGGATGATGGAGAAAGGAGGCGAGCGGTGGACCTGGGCTTTACAAACACTAGCCTGTTAGCTCCGGTGGGCTTGCCACGGACACCGGAGCCAGGGCCAGCCTCACAGTGGGTTCTGGTGCGCTGCACGCTCACAGCACCAATGCGATGTATTTGCCAACTTATTATAAACAGATTACATTTCTTATCCTAATGTGGCTGTTGGCTACCTGCCCGTGAATTTTAGCCTCCAGGAGAAAAACAATTGCTTAAGCTGAGTGTTCACGACTTTTACTTTCCGTGCACTGCTCAGGGCTCCTTCCGGCTCCCCCGCACCCCCAGCACACACAGACACACGTATGGACACACGCATACGCGCAACCATGCATGTGCCTTCCCAGGGACGCGCTAGTCGCATGCCCGCTGACCCCCTCTCTGCTGGCTGCAGATGTTCTTCCGACCCACGTGTGTAGTCGGGAGTGTCATGCCTCCTAAGATGGCTGTGGAGGTATTTTGGCTTTTCAGGAAAAATCCTCTGCGTGTCACCATACATTTTCACATGTAATAAACACACTCTGGCTTCTGCTTCCAGACTCTTCTTCCCCCCGACAGATAAATACTTTAATAGCCCACTTTACTGGTTAATGTCCAACGTGCCTTCTACACGGGGCTGCTGAGGACCCGGAAAGGGAGGTCATTTCCCTGAGGTCCCTAGTAAGTTAGCGAGGGACAGAGGTTCTCCAGACCCACCACAAGCACTGGCACCATCGTGAGGGGACCCTTTCAGCCACCCCAGCAGTCTCCTTGAGGCTGACCAGAAACGATTATTGGAGATTCTAAGATCCAGCCAAACCAGACACAGAGGAGCCCTGGGCAGTGGGACTTGGGCTAATTCCTATCAACCTGTGTGCACGTGATTTCCTAAGAGAAAGTCCAGTGTAGGCTTGCACAGGTTCCCTCCTTGCCTCTCCAGAATCCCATCCGGCTTCCTCCCCCCTCCTGTCCATGTTTATAGTTCCCCGGTCCTGCTCCATCTCTGTCTCTTTCTCTCCTTCCTCCTTTCAGAAAGTCCTCCCTCATCTTCCCCTTTCCTCAGGCCAAGCTTATGCCCCCCCATGGGCCTACGGAATTCTTTCCTCCAGAGCCAGGGAAGTGGGCACAAGACAATGTCCAGGCTGCGCCCCTTGGGGGTCCCACATCAAAGACGCAGGAAACAACTGTTTCCCTGTCTCCTGACAGGTCTGCGGCCCATCTCTCCCGCCAACATCTCTGCCCAAGGAAACAGCCCTGGGTGCCCCTGCAGGCATCCAGACGTTCAGATCCTGCAGGGCCGGTGGCCTGTTTCTCTGGCCCTTTCTTTGTATAAAAAGTCCAAAGCAGGCCAGCTTGGGAAGGGGATCCTAGTGAGACCATGGCACAGATGTGTGCGACTGCAGGGGGATGCCTGCATCTGTCTGGTGCCCGTGTGTTCATGGTACACACAGGTGCACGCTCACACGGCACACTCACGTGCCCGCATTCACACGCACGTGTGCACGCCCACGCAGGTAAGCTCATCCATAGGGGAGTTGCACTGGGCCCCTCGCCGGGCACGTCGTTAGCTCAGAACAGTCTCTGCCTGGCAGCTTGTAAGAGTGACCAGTCTCTGCCGAGGTTCCCTCTGCTTGCACCCTCCTGACAGCCCGCCTCTTGTCAGGCCTGGGGACGGCCTTGGCGAGACACAAACCCTTCCAGAGGGCCCAGGACAGCCGTCAGCTCTTGTGCCCAGAGAGCTCACTCCAGACATCCCCGGGGCGGCCGGCTAGGCCCTCTTGTGCCAAGATGGTACCTGTCCTTCCCAGAGTGACAGCTGGGAGCTTGACCTCTGTGACGGGAGAAATGAGCCTGTTCTCCGCTCGGGGCCCTATGCCAGGGGCCAAGGAGCTGAGGGCCCGGCCAGCATACCAGGGGCTTGGCACGAGGGTGTCACCCACACCCGCTGTGACTCCGAAGACAGACTCTGAGGTCAGAAACTTGAGTGTGTGACGCTGTGACAGAGGGCAAAGCCGCAGCAGAAGTCCCCTCCCCGCAATGGGCACCCCCCTTCTCGGGGTCCAGTGTCAGGAGAGTCTGTTTAATTGGGATGGGGCAATAAAACTCCATAAAACTATGGACTTTTATTTTAAACCTGCCCAGAGGAGGTGCCCGGGGCATATGTTTGCTCGCCCTCAGCGACATGTTCAAGTACCTAACGGGCGTCAGCAACTGCAAATTTTTAGTTATTTAAAATTTATAAACATGTTCTCCTCTGCCTGCCTCCGAAAGGATTTTGAGACGCTACAAGATTCATCACTCACGTGTACTACTTAATGCACAACGGGATGAAAACTTCAGGGCAGAGGAGTGGCTGAGAGCAGGCTCAGACGTGAATGAGGAACATACCTCCCCGTCACAGGCAGCTGAGCCAGCGGGACCCCCCTCCACCCCCCACCCCACTGTCTTCACTCCTTAGACGCCAGGCCAAGCAGTGGTGACCCAGCCAGGAGCTGGGGTTGGAGGGGCAGGAGGGGAAGAGGCGTCCACCTGGGCTCACACCTGCCGTATCTGACTGTCCCAGGGATGCAGGAAGAATAGGGATACTTATTCAGGTTTAGAAAACATTTTTAATAGTTAACTTTTGAACATAGTACAAAATGTCTAGGGGTGCTTGGGTGGCTTAGTCAGTTAAGCGTCTGCCTTCGGCTCAGGTCATGATCCCAGAGTCCCAGGATCGAGCCTCGCATCGGGCTCCCTGCTCAGCGGGGAGCCTGCTTCTCCCTCTCCCTCTGCCCTTCCCCTGCTCGTGCTCTCTCTCTCTCAAATAAATAAATAAAATCTTAAAATACACACCCACACAAAATGTAAAAGGTCTAAACCCGTGTGTGAAGAAGAGCCCCTCTTGCCCCTGCCCCTCAGGACCCCCGGATTCCTTTCCCAGAAGCACCCACCATTACCAGATTCCGAAGATCCAGTCAGGACTACTCGCCGCACACACAAGCTGTACCTATATTTGGTTACATAAAGCATAGCATACTGTCCTAGGTTATTTAAGCAGCTGCAGACCGTTAGACGTTTGGATCGTGGGCAGTCTTCGGCAAACAGGGCGATGCTGCCGCAGAGCCCTTATCCGTGCGCCCAGCTCACGACCTGTGAGAGCGTGAATTCTCAGAGCCGTCGTTCCCAGGGAAGGGGCTAATGCGTTATAGTTGGGATAGATACTGCCAAATTGCCCTCCGCTAACACTGTCCTATTTTACAAACATCTAGGATGCATTGGAGCTCCTGTCACGTTTTTGAACATGGCATGGGATCAAAATGTGACCGCCTGAACGATGACCGATGGTATCTCGGTATAAATGTAAATTGTATTTCTCTTCCCACCGGTGATGCCGAGCATCTCTTCAGATGCGTCAGGGCCATCTATGGTCCCATTCCTACAGCTTGTCAATTCGCATCCTTTGCCCATTTGTCAATTTGTTGGCCTTTTATTGATGTGTAGGAGTCTGTATATATTAGGGATCGTTGCGCTTTGTCCGTGGTATTAGTCAAAACAGTTTTTCCCAGTCTGACATTTGCCTTTTGGGTTTGTTTATGGTAGGGTTGGCCATAGAGAGAAAACTTGATTTTTATATAGTCATTTTCATCAATTCTTTCCGTTTTGGGTTTTATAGTTTGTGTTTGTGCTAATAAGACATTCCTCCTTCTGATGTGAAAGGTAAAAATTATTATTTTATTTTAAAACTTTGATGGTTTTGTATATATATATTTTTTTTACATTTTGGTAGTTGGGCTATGTAGATTTCGTTTGGTTATATCATTGAAGTATGGATTCACCTTTTTTTTTCAGATGGCTTCCCTGTCCTGTCGTCCCAGTACTTTTTTTTTTTTTACTTTATTTATTTATTTGAGAGAGAGAGAGAGAGCACAAGCGGGGGGAGGAGGCAGAGGGAAAGGGAGAAGCAGACCCCCTGCTGAGCAAGGAGCCCAATGTGGGGCTTGATCCCAGGACCCTGAGATCATGACCTGAGCCGAAGGCAGATGCTTAACCCACTGAGCCACTCAGATGCCCCCCACTACTATTTCTTGAACGAGCCACCTTTCCCCACTGATCAGAAATGCCTCCTTTCTCCTCTCCTAGAGGCCTTGTTGCTCTTGACTTCCCTCTGGGCTTTCCACTCTGAGGAGCAGAGATGCTTTTAAATGAGTATAATGCAGAGGCTCCGAACCCCAGGCCAGAAAACATCCCAAAAGGCCTTCCTTTTAATCTATGGTTTAAAATACAGAGAAAAACGCTCCTTGCTTTAGAGAATACAACCTTTTCTGTTTGCTTAACTTCTCATTCTATCATCTGTAAACCCTCCTCCGCCACCCTTCTCTTGCAGGCAGGCCCCCGGGGGGTCTGAAGGGGAGTGTTCAGGCTGCTTGCCCTGCATGAAAGTCCAGACATTTGGGCTGTGAGGGAAAGAACCCAACTCAGAGTAGCTGGGAAAGAGATTTATCGGTCAAACACCTGAAAAGTCCAGGACTGGCTTGACTCCATGATGTCAACAGGACTGGGTCTCAGTCACCCCGTCTGTCTTGAGGGGGGCTCTCCACTGGAGGTGGCTGTGATTGGCTGCTAGCAGCTTAGCTCAAAGACTGTCCTCTCAGCAGCCCAGGTGACAGACATGGGAATGGCATGACTTGGCCATCTGCCCATCCTGGACTGGTCACTGGAACTGGGACACGGGATATGCTGGTTAGTGGTTCTGGGTCACTGGTCCACCTCTGGACCAGGCAGTCCACCAAAATGGTGCGGGCTGGTCCTGGAAGGACGCTGGTGCCAGAGAAGGGGGACCAGATCCTGAGTGGTGGTGGCAGCGGGTGCGCCCCACGCCCTGTTCTTTCCCTGACCTTCTACACCTCCGTTCTTCTTTCTTGGAAGTGCAAGATGCAGCTGTTGTCCTGCTGAACTTGCCACCCTGGTCAAGTGACTTCACCTCTCCAGCCTCAGACGAGGATGTTGTGAGGACTAACTAAAATAACAGACCTCAAGTAGCTGGCACCTGGTGCCCAGCAACTCACTGCTCATTGGCTCAACTAGGTTAAAAGGTTCTGATCACAGTGTCCCAGGACAGAAAGCCCTCCCTCTGCAGCTCCAGGTGCGACCCAGCAGCAGTTTAAAAAAAAAAAAAAAAAAGGAGGAGGAAGAGGAGAAAGGGAGGGGAAAGGAGAAGGAGGAGGAGGAGAAGAAGAGGAAGAGGAAGGAGAAAATTGGCAGGTGAAAGGCAGACGGGAAGAGCAAATAAGAGGCCGAATTACATCTTCATAAGATACCCTGATGCCCCAAGGACAGCCTAGTATAAGCTGCAGCCACTCTGGGAAAAGAAATTAGAGACTCTGCCACCCTGGCTAGAGGAGCTGCAAATGGAGACCAGACCCTTAGAACATTAAATCCTCTCACCTTGCCCGGACTCTGTGACAATTCTCATCGGAAAATAACCCAGAAATAAGTTTTGATTGCATGTGTTTCTAATGCAAATGCACCCATGTTTGCAGTTTTTTCTCTGAATGATATTTTACCGGTAAACCTCTCTTATGCCAGTGAACCTTATTTCTATTCTCCCATTTACTAATTTTATCCAGGGAGGTAATGTGTCCAACTTAGAGACTACATTTTCCAGGCTCCTTTGCAGGTCACTGTAGCCCCGTGACTAATTCCTAGCCAGTGAGATACAAGCAGAAGTATGGGATTTATGGGAAGGTAAATTAAAAGGAACTGGCTCAGTTGTGCAGATATTCTCTTCCTCCTTCACTGGGACATAGATGTGAGAGCAGGAACTCCTGCAGCGTCTTTGTGATGTTGAGAGTAGAAACCTGGGCTAGGGTAGTGGAACAGAAAGACAAGAAGAAACCAGCTCTGTAAGAGTTTTCTATGGGTATATAAACACTTGTGTTTATGCTTCTGTCTTTTGGTGTTTTCTGTTAAATGTAGCTAAATACAGTCCTAACGTGAAACATATGATTCATCCCTTAGCAGCTCTTGGCTGATCTTTACCTTCTGGAGGAGTAGAAATGTGTGTGTGCCAGTATCCTAATAGTCTTGGCCTCCTCAGGACTTGAGAAGAGTTCCCATGGAATTTGGACCCCATGGGGCCTTAGAGAGATGTGTCCTTGTCTGGGCTACTTCCCTCTGGAGAAACAAACGCACTTTCTCTTTGCTCTAGGGAAGGATTTAAGACTCACTGATCTACATTATCAAATCTTGCAATTCATGTGGTTTATTTCTCAGTGCTGGGCCCTCTTTGGTAACACTGAACCACAATCATTTTACTAGATCTTTAAAGAAAACTTTTGTCAAACGGTAACTTACACCAGATGTCTGATTCTGCTTGTAATGGTTTATAGTTGACCAATTCCTTTCTGTGCACTATCTCACACACACACACACACACACACACACACACACACACACCTCAACAGAACGGGATGCCCATACCAGCTGCACCAGAACCTGGGACTCAGTTACTCCACGACCATCAGACTGTTCTTGCCCTGGGTCAGACCAGGCAATGGGGACAAAATTTTATAGAAATCCTTCCTAGAGTGGTCATGTTTTTAGAATAAAGTATTGAAAACACTATCTTGACAGCAAAGTAAAAGCAGATTTTTATCTTAAGCTGCTTGTTGGTGATTGCCAAAGGAATAGACACAACAATCCAGTTTCCTAAACTAGAATGTAAGCTTCCTACTCAGTGTTGTACCAGTCAGCAGCATATGGGACAAATGACAGAAAACTCTGCTCAGGCTAGCTTAAACAATCAAGGAACATACTGGCCCAGGAAACTGAAAAATCTGGCAGGAGCTCTGATCTTGGACAAGGCAGGATCCTGAGTCATTGAGGCTCCAGTTTTGTACCTTCTCCCCACATTGTAGGATGCCAGGGGGCTGGCCCTCCCCTCTCTCTCCACTGCTCAACTCCTCATTCCTTGTCTTGCGCCATCCAGGGAGGGCTGCTCCTGCAGGCTCCAGCAGAAGAGAGAGGATTTCTGTCTCCCAGGAAGCTCAGCAAATGGCCCCTTGGGTTACATGGGCCTGAAGTCAGGGCAAAGGAACAAGCTAATTGGCCTAAGCCGAAGAGGGCGAGGGGAACCCACCCAACCAGCATATCTGGTGACGCTAAAGGGGGGCTTCCCAAAGGAAGTTTTGGGACCTAAACTTCAAGGTGGTGAATGGGTATCAAGTGCCCTATTTGTCCACCTCCAATATTTACCTTACCAGGCACACTGACTGTCGTGGCCAGTGATGTGTGATCCTTACTGATGATTAATTGGCTCCCTCCTGGAAACCTATCACACAACCTCCACTCTTGGGGTTAGATCTGTATCATTATGTGAGCTTCTTTTTAACCCAGTTTGCACAGAGCTTGTCTACTGAGAAATTATTTAAATTTTACTGAACTGTGATGAAGCAACTTCTGGGCTGATTTTGCCTCTGCAGCAGGATAGAAGGTCTCAGAAATGAATCCAGTGTCCGCTTTTCTATGTAAGGTACAATATTCCTAGAGATAATGTCAAATACCCTCATACCTTCCATACCCTCAGTCTGATGGTTGCACTCACTCCCTCTCTTTGTCCACGGCTTTCCATCTTAAGGAGAAAACAAGACATTATCAAATCAAACCCGGTGCAAAGCAGGAGAATTTCCCATGAACCCCCACAAGAGGTCCGTGCCTGCTCAACTGGGCCAAGATGCCCACCAGCATCTCGGGGAGTCCCGAAGGGCCTGAGTGTGGAGTCCTCATCCTCCTCTTTAGATGGTACAGTCATCGAGAGGCAGGGGACGTGCTGTTCCAGAGGGCAAAATCGGGACACACCCTGATGTGGCATCCATCAAATTTGTGCAAACAGATGTCATGTGTCACCCCCACAAAACCTTATCTCTTTCAGCCCACACAACATAATCATCTTCTCCAACTATTTCGTGTAATTCGAGGTTTCCGGCCATCTAAACGTGCCAATCGACATTCTCACGACACAGTATAGGAGATTTAGCTTTGTTTTGATTTTGTTTAGTCTCAATACCACTTTTCACATTTTTTTTTTTGTCTTTATAGCTTTTGTATTTTCCTAAAACAAACACAAAAACAAACAAACAAATAAAACACCTGTAAGCCCATCACTTAGAGATAACCACCAGAAGGGAAAACCTGAAATTTTAGCCACCTTTTTTCTGTATATAAAAAATATGTGTGTATTTTCCTTTACAATATTAGGCTCATAGTATCTATTTTCATTAGGAAATTGTCTTTTACAATATACTTAATGTCTGTGTACGATTTCATCTCGTAAGTGCATCATGATTTATTTAGCCATACCCTGCTTGCTTACGTCTAATTAGAAAAGATTCCTTGAAGTGTCACCACTGGGGTGGAGTGATCTCAGCCGCTCCTCCTGACAGCCCGTCAGACGGGAATTACGATTATCTTCAGTTTACGGTGTGGGAGGTTAAATAAATTAGTCCACGAGTACCAGCGGGAGAGTCTAATTAGCACTCCCACCTACATTGTCGCACTTGTCCCTGGATCCTTGTATAAACCGTCATCTTTTTTTATTTATTTACTTATTTTTTTGCCATCATGGCAAGAGAAATGTTAGCTTACTGCTTTTGTTTGCATTTCTTTGGTTGTTTGCAAGTTTGAACATCTTTTGATTTCTTACAGACCATTTGCATTTATTTTCCTTCAAGTTGCCTTGTCATGTTTTTGCCCATTTTTCTGTTAGTCGTGCACTAAGTACACACACAAACATTCATGCAATTCACTCACTATGTGTCATGTAGGTTCCCTGGGCATTTTCTTGCCTTTTAATTTTGTTACGGTGACTCAGGACTGAGACATTTTCATATTTTTATATCTGCCAATATCTTCCTCTGTGGCTATTCCTATTAATTTCGCCCATAGGAAATTTTCATCTCTCCCAGGCGCAGATAAAGCTTCCGTCTCTCTGGAAATCACTGTTAATTTTCTTCTCAAAAGGTCAACCCAGAAGTACCCGAATCAGCCCGTGTGGGGTGGCCGTACCCATGACCTGTCGCATCACACCTGGTACCGGGCTGAGCTCCCACAGAACGGTCACTGGTGGAGCCTGGCAGCACACCCCGACATTATATTTCCGCTGGGACAACTAAAATCACGTTGGCTTTTAACCCTCACATCCTTTACGGACACTAATCCCATGGCAACTAAAACTGCCAGACTTTCTTTTGTTCTGGGGGTGAGGGTACAACTTTTAGAGAAAACATTTCTATGTTGGCTATAAATTTGCATGTAACACTTTTACATAACTCTATCCCATGTAGATGTCATTTGGTCTTTGGCTTTTCATCTTGTCACATAATTTCCATCTCTGTGGCCAGGTATGAGAATATACTGACCGAGTCCCTTGAGAGCTGTCTACTATTCCCTGGCCACTCCGTTTCCTTAGCTCTTTCACATGCTGTTGCTGGACATTTGGGCTACTCCTCGGATCTTATTTTCATGTAGGCAGCTGACAAAATAGCCATGTTCCTACCCAGCACCTTCTTCTGGGTTCCTTTTTTAATTCTCTGTGTTTGTGATTGATATATATTCTGACTCAATTTGTATCGATGTTACTGGTTTGGCATCCTGTTCCATCCAGTTGAAATGACTTTGTATCATTCATGATTTGGTTATTTATGCATATTTGGGGTGAGCTCTGTTCTTATCCCCGTTGTATGGGCAAGAAAGATCTTGTACCTCCAAGAGAGGAAATGAGTTGCCTCAGGCCTGCAGGGAGAAGTTGGTGGGTCAGAAATCGGAGGGGGAGAAGAACCATGAGAGACGATGGACTCTGAAAAACAAACTGAGGGTTCTAGAGGGGAGGGGGTTGGAAGGATGGGTTAGCCTGGTGATGGGTATTGAGGAGGGCACGTTCTGCATGGAGCACTGGGTGTTATGCACAAACAATGAATCATGGAACACTATATCTAAAACTAATGATGTAATGTATGGGGATTAACATAACAATAAAAAAATTAAAAAAAAAAAAAAAAGAAGAAGTTGGTGGGTCAGAATTTGCAGCAGTCGCCAACGCTGATACTCCTGGCCATGTTGCTGCCCTGTTCCTATCCTATCAGTGCTATCAAAGGACCCTCCAAGACACCAACTTCTTTGCTGACGTTATTTTAGGCATACAATTCTTACCAGATGCACCTGTTTAATCGAAAGAGATTCCTAGTTGTTTGGGGGGACTTGAACCCTGTTGTCCTTCCAATTCTTTTTGCAATGTTTTCAATCCACATGGTCTATCATTCTAGAATATTGCCCCAGGGATTGCCAGGAAGCAATCTCTCCTTTTACAATTTTGAAAATGGACAGGTTGCTTAGGGGCTAGCTTCCCAGTATTGAATCACTGTGCTTCTTTGAGGTCCTCTGAGACTTTCATCTTTGCCTGGGCTGAAGACTAACTCATTTAGTGTATCTGAGTGCTGTCTTGTCTTCTCATCAGTCCTGGGCTCTACCTTTTTCAAGAACATTCTGAAAAACGAGAAAAGTAGGAAGCTAAATTGAAATTGCCGGCTCTCTTTTTGGTCGAGTCTTTACATTTGAGCATTTTCTCCATGCACAGCCCTATCCCTTCCTTGTTGTATTCTTCAGGTAGCTTGAGAAACCCTTGTGAAATCGTGGCCCTTTCCTAGGTCCCTGCTTTCGGAGCATTAACCTTCTCAATGCTGTTGTCACAGGGGCAGGCCCCTCATGCGCATTCTCTTTTATTCTCTGCCCCTTTTTCACATTGTAGGCATGCTTTTCTAAAGATCTGAGATCACCAATGACCACCCTTTGTGGCCATATTGGTTTTTTTTCAGATATTTCCTCTCTTTTTGCTCCTCACTGGAATTAGTCACATACATGAGCAGAACTGGGGGTTTTCTCTCAATCTCTTTCTTCACTTGGGAACTGTGTGTGCATTTGGACACGTGAGCCCCCAGTCCTTCGGGTTAAGATTGTGTGGCCCTAGGGAATTTTATTCAACCTTTCCACGCCTTGGTTTCCTTATGCCAAATTTGGTATGATAACAGTATTAACCTCCTGGAGTTGTTATAAAGGAAACCGTGCATAGTTGCGATCTGCGTTAGTATTATTATCTACCTATTGTTGAAACCCTGTGTGGTTACAAGTGATAGAAACTGGCTTAGACACAGAAAGAAAATCTATTGGCTCAGATAATTTTCTCGCAGGGCTTGCCATCAAGCAAAATCCAAAAGCCACCCCGGCTTCAGGCATAGCTGAGTCCAGAGCTCTGGTAATGTCACCAGGACCCGACTGTCTCCACTTGGCTCTGCTGCTCGGTCACACGTTAGGGAGATGACAGCGGCAGCCCCAGGCCCCCGTCTTCCTCGGCCCCCAGCCTGGCAGAACCGCAGTGAGGAGTAGGACCACGGAGCTTGGACTTGGCTCCTATTCCTGGGAACTGGCACCGTGCCCAGAAAAGGGGGAGCTAAACTCTGAATTTGGGAGATTTGCTTTCCCAAGAGGGAGAGCTCAGGAGCCTTCCTGACTGGAGGTGATTTCGCTGACACTCCTGGGCACCTCCTCCACTCTGAAGCTAGTGACAACTGGACCTTTCAAGGCGGCCCTTTTCCAGCAAGACAGACCCCACCAGAGTGGAAAAAGATGACCCTGAGCCCTGGCCACAGGTCCTTGCTCCTTAGCCTCTCCTTCACTTGCCCAGATGTTTCTGGCCTTGGCCTGCATCTGTGACATCTGCTAGACTCCTTCCTGAGCTCCGCAAAGCTTGGTCCTGATGGCTGGTAATTATTTGGCTTTGTCTTTATCCTTTGACCCTGCTGGGTTTTCCATGCCTGGTCACTGACCTTGGAGTCACCCTCCTAAGACACACTGGGTCACTCACCGTGTTTATGGAGGAACGCTTCTGTCACATACGGTGAAGAATACCACTGTTGTTTTAATAACCCAGAATCCACGTCCCCTTCCTTTGCACAATTCAGTGTTCCTTTGTGGTGTGGTCTTGACCACTGGGCAGTCTTGGTGGGCGGGGGGGGGGGGGGGGATCCGGGTCTGCGCCCCCTGCAGGGAAGTACAAAGGTGTCCCTCCGCAGTGTTGTCCCCAGTGGCCGTCCCTGCCTGGGAGCAGTGCTGAACTGAGCTGAGCAGCCTCGGAAGGAAGGAGCAAAGGAGGGACAGCAGTCCATTCATGCCCCCCAGAGTTACCTGACACACTTGAGTTCCTCTCCTGGCCTGAACCCCGTTCTCAGCTCAGAAACCAGCTCTCCTGTTGACTCTGAGAGCCTCTCCATAACGTCCAATCCATTCTCCTTTTGCTTGAGTCAGCAAGAGTAGTTTCTTTTCCTTTCAAGAACACTCGCTGATATTCTGGTGCTGTGCTTCGTCTTCTCTGGTTTTATAGATTTATTTGGGCTTTTTTTTTTTATTCCGCCCTCTGAAGTTTCTGTTTAAACTCTTTCTGGTCGCACTGGCAGGTCTCCTGCGGCATGTTCTTCTCAGATTTTGGTTAGTACATCCTGCTTCCTGCCAGGACCCCGCTGTTCTGGGGTGGATCTGGGCTGCGGTCCAGGAGACACAATTCCCCACTCTGACACCATCTCCATGCCCAGATGTTCCCTCCGCACACTTCCTCCCTCCTCCTTTCACTTCCAAAGTCACGAACTTCAAGCAAAGGAAGAAATGAAAACACCACCTGCAATACCATTCCTTCAGTTTCCTCCCCACAACTTCAAAGTGCATAGAAACACATCAGATTGAGACTCCAAGGCTCACAGGCTATCGCCCTTGGAAGAAAATGTAGAAACCATCCCAGGCCTTGACTCAAGTACCCCCTCTGAGTGCCTGGCTGGGGCTGGCTGGGTTTCACGACCAGGCACACCAGGGAAGATGCCGTGAGGGGTTCGCAAGGCCTGCAAGGATGTGGTAAGGGAAAGGGATGGCATAGGAGCTGATGATTTCCCCTCCTCCAGCAATCCCCTGCTGCACTTTACAAATGGGGAAACTGAGACACGTACGTATGAAGTTGTCTAAAGCTACAGAGGAAGCTGGGGCGGATATAGGGATAGATTCTAGGTTGTCAGGCCTTTCCTCTGAATGACGACGTCTCTTTCACGCTGGAATTAGTCACATATGAGGTCATCAAGGTCCACTTGCTAACTGCCTCGTGTGTGTTCTATACGCAGCCACCTCTGGACATCCTGGCAGGGGCTGGCCATGCCTGGGGGCCTAGGGGTAATACTTCTGGAGAATTTCCAGGACCCCAGTTCCGATGCCTTCGGGTCAGCAGCAGGTGGTGCGGCGTACTTGATCTCCAGGGATTGGAGGGCGCCCTGGGAGTTCACCCATTAGTTAGGACACTTTATTAGACTGCAGCTAGAAAACATCAGAGACTGCTGTCCCCACAGAAACAGACTCCATTTCATTCCAAATGGGGAGCCTCCCCAAAGTGCGAAGAAAAGTTCATCACACTTGAGATGGTGAAGTCGGGTCCAAATCCAGACCCTGGCATGACTCAGGAGAGCTGGTTGTGGGACGATGGGGACAAAAGGTCCTCATCCTTCCTGTGAAAGGCAGCTCCTTTAAAAGTCCATCTTGGGGGTGCCCGGGTGGCTCAGTCGTTGGGCGTCTGCCTTCGGCTCAGGTCATGGTCCCGGGGTCCTGGGATCGAGCCCCGCATCGGGCTCCCTGCTCGGTGGGAAGCCTGCTTCTCCCTCTCCCACTCCCCCTGCTTGTGTTCCCTCTCTTGCTGTGTCTCTCTGTCAAATAAATAAATAAAATCTTTAAAAAAAAAAGAAAAAAAACCCCAAAAAGTCTATCTTGTTTAACTGTCAAGGTGGGAGCCTTCATCAAAGCCAGAACGCTCGCCTAGAACTAGCAGGGGAGTTTGCTCACGGATGGTGAGAAGCTTGCAGAAGCAGACAGCTCAGGGAATGGGGTGGCTCCCCCACAGACAGTCACTCAGCAATCCCCTAGGAGAGGGGCCTTTCTTCTGGGCCAGGAGCTCCAGAGTGGAGTTTCCTGATAAGGAGGAGAGAAGTGCTCTCCGGGGAAGGAGTTCATATGGGCTGGGACCCATTCGCAGGGTAGTCCTCAGTGGCTTTAGTGATGGGTGAGCATCCTGTTTTATTAAAAGCCCGTTGCTGGCAGGGCAGGCCGTCTGCCTGCTGTGTGGGCAGGGGCCCAATATCGCTGCGGGCAATTCCAAGCCAGCACTGCGAGCTGAAATCAAACCAGGAAAGAACAGGACTGTTTTTTAGCTGATGAAGCAGTACTTTTTCTTTCTTTCTTCTCTTTCTTTAACAGTTCTCTCGCCTGGCTCCACTGTGTACATTTTGTGTGTGCGGGCATGCATGTGACATTCTTTCCCCGGAGGCAGCTGGGGTTCACTCCTGGAGGAGCCCATCCCCACTTGCTCCTCCCTTCTCCCCTACCCCCCTCCTCCCCCTCTGCCTCACCCTTGTGTCAAGGGCCTTCCCAACCCCCAGCCCCCGGTAGACGCAAGGAGCAGAGGGAGGCCCAGACTGTGGCCTGAGGTTATTTACAGGGTGGGGATGGGGGTGGGGGTGGGGGAGGGAAGAGAAATTCACTGCTTTGTTTATCTTCTGAGTCTGGAAACTCTACAAAATTCATCCATTTCCAAGGAAGCCTGCATTTGTAGGCTCCCAGAAATAAAAAATAAAAGGAGACTCACTTCAAAAGAAACTAAGTGAAAGGCTGTTTTCTTTGTGAATTGATTTGTTTATTTTTATTATTATTTTTTTAACATTCGGTTTGCTGAAAGGAGGCAAAAGGAGTCACTCTTTTCATATTTTCATTACATTCTTACTCTCATCTTCCGTTGCCTTGTCAGTGAAGAAGGCAAACAATAGTTTAAGAGATTGATACAGATACGTTCTCAGCTCTGCTCGTTTCACACATGTCTATGGGAAATCAAGGTTCCGTGTAAACTTTTATCGCTTTTTCTGCTGAGGTTATAAATGACCCTGGGAGTCTTCCATTCACGTTTACATTAAACTCACTCAAATTGTCCCACTTTTACAAATTAAAAAAAAATTAAATGTGCTTCAACACAGATTTTTAAGATAATTTTTTAAGATAATAAAAGCAATTTTAATAGGCTGGTTAATTGTCTGTACATGATTTCTCTGGGTCTTTAGAAAATTTGGAGTGAATGGTGCCCATATCAAATATAGCATGGTAATTTACTGGCCTTTTTTTAACCCTGCACTCAAACAATAAACTTTTCATGTGGTGCCAAAAAATGGTATATGTTTTGAAAAAAGTTTTTTGAAGATAGAGTCAGTGGAGAAAAGGAGATTTCAGAAAAAAAAAAACATAAAATGTACTTGAAAATGTGTTACTTCAAATGTGAACATTCGATTGCATCTTAAGGATATAAATATTTGATTTTTTAAAGTTTCTATTATTTACCGCATTATATGAATCACTGTACTGATGTAAGCCTAAAATCATGTAAACTTACAAGTATTGCTATATATCTTAATATTTTATGGATTCATTTTATAGGAGTTTCAAAATCTTGGGAAGAGGTAATCTATGGCACAAAAAAAGAGTGATATAAATCATGTTCAATCTGATCTACTTTTTCCTAAACTGTGTCTTTAAGGTAAAAGATATTCAACAAATTGGATTTTTTTTTTCCTCCACTCTCTGGTTACTTAAGAGAAACTAGAGGATTATCCTTATGGTAAGGACAAGGGCATAGAAGGCAGTTTTTTTTTTTGTTTCTTTTTTTTTTAAGGAGAGGCAGGGCTCAGTGTTCTGCCTATTGTGCCTTTGGTGGTAAATTTAAAACATTAACTCCAAGCTTTAAAACTGTGCTTTCCCATGAGTCGCTGGGCCAAAAGCCTCCTATATTGCCAGGCAAGGGTCCAAGATGAGAAATAAGTAAAACACAGATATAAGAAGTCTTTGTTAGTGCAGCTAAACAATTGTACTTAGGAAAGCTCCATTCCTCCCATGGTAATCTATTTCTAGATAAATGTGGTTAAAGCCTTTCAGTGCCAAAGGAAAACCTCTGCATTCGAGACCCCGGGTGAGGACTGGGAAGAACTCAAAGAAAACCATTTTCTGTGCTACAGACAAGTATTTACATTACTGGTCAACATTTGGTCCAGGAAAGAAGTGATTACCTGTTTAGGCTTTTGAAAGGAATTCAATATCCTGTTGACTAAATACAGAGCAGGCTCAGAGAAATGTGACGATTGAATAATGCAATTGATCCCTTCCAAGAAGCAGAAAGAGGGTGTAGGTTTAACCATAGGCAGCACCATTGATAATATTTTTTCTGCTTTCTGGAAAATCAACCAGGAAAGAAAATGTGTCAGAAACATTTAGAAAATAGGCTGTCCTACCTTCTGGTTCTGGATCTAGGTAGCATAGGATCACTTTTCCCTACTCCATTTCTCTAAATACAACTAAATACCCTGAAAACTATTCAACAGACAATGATGAAAGAACTCTGAAAGCTGGAGGAAACAAACAAACAAACAAAAAACTATGGTGGACTGGCAAGAAACCTCAAGACTTGAGAAACAACTTTTTGAGCTCCCTCGGTTTTCTTTTTATTTCCCCTGTGCCTTGAACTGAGCACAGGAGAGGCTTGCAAACTGGAATCACCAACAGGCACAGACAAGAAAACAAAAACAAAAAACTAAACCCAAGAATCTCCTGCTCTTTCTGGCCAAAGTCCAGGAAAGGGGAAATCCAACGGAGGCCCAGTAAGAAGTTCCAGCCCCCACTGCAATCCGGGTCCTAGCGATAATCTAATCCGTTGGCCCTGGGGTCGGCAGCGGCAAAGCCGCAAGCAGTTCTGGCCCGTGGTCCACAGCTGAGATGTCAGCGGGTGGTCTGACCCACCTACGGCAGCTGCAGTGAAGCCCGTGTCTCCCTGGCCTTTACCCAGTGGCATAGGGAGACCCAGGCCCAGCAGCTTCTTCCCCACTCCTAAGGGTTGCCCAGCAACAGAGTCTCCTAACATAATAATCACCAAGAAACCAACACAAAGTGATACACTAAAAAAAAAAAACCAAAAAACATAATGACAAAATGGAACTCTAAAAAGTATTCAAGCAACCCACAGAAAGGCAAGAACAAAGGAACAGAAGAATGAGAAACAGAAGGAACAAACAGAAAAAACAAATAATACAATGCCAGACTCAACCCTAATCGATCAATAAATACCTTAAATGTAAATGGTCTCAATACACCAACTAAAAGGTAGAGATTGGCAGAGTGGATTACAAAACATGACCCAACTACATGTTGTTTACAAGAAACTCACTACAAATTTAATGACGTGAGAGCAAAAGAAAGGAAAAAGACCATGCAAGTATTAATCAAAATCATGAATTAGACCAAGTAGACTTCAGAGCAAAGAAAGTTACCATGGGCAAAGAAGATTATTCCATTAAGAAAATATAGCTATGCTGTGAATCAAAAAACAGTTTCAAATATATGAAACAAAAACTAAGACAGCTGAAAGAGAGAAACAAATCTGCAATTGCCATTGGGAGCTTATCACCCCCACCCCCTCAGGACCTTTAGGACCATTAACGAGAAAATCAGCAAGAATACAAAACTCCACACCACCACCAACTGAAAAGATCCAATGGGCATTTATAGGAGTCTCTGTCAACAACAGCAGAATATTCATCCTCTTAAAGGGCCCATGGAACATTCACCAAGGTAGACCGTATCCTAGATCATAAAACGAACCTTAGCAAAAGGAATTAAAATCATACAGATTATATCGTCTGACCACAATGGAATCAAGCTACAAATCAAAACAGCAAGTCAATAGGGAAATTTCCAAATGCTTGAAAACTGAACAATAAACTTCTAAATAATTCATGGGTCAAAGAAGAGATCTAAAAGGAAGCTTTAAAAAAATACTGAATGAAGGGGCACCTGGGTGGCTCAGTCGTTTAGCGTCTGCCTTTGGCTCAGGTCATGATCCCAGGGTCCTGGGATCAAGCCCCACACTGGGCTCCCTGCTCAGTGGAGAGCCTCTCCCACTCCCCCTGCTTGTGTTCCCTCTCTCCCTGTCTCTCTGTCTCTGTCAAATAAATAAATAAAATCTTTAAAAATAAATAAAAATAAATAAAAATAGAAAAATACTGAATGAAAATGAAAATAAGCATATTAAAATTTGTGAGATGCAGCTAAAGCAGTGCTGAAAGGGAAATTTATGGCACTAAATGCTTGCATTAGGAGAGGAAATATCTCAAATTGCTAATCTAAGTTCCTACATCAAGAAATTAAAAAAAGAGAGAACAAAATAAATTCAAAGCAAACAGAGGAAAAACATAATAAAGAGCAGAAATCAATGAAATTGAATGCTGGAAAACAATAGAATAAATAATTGAAATGGAAAGATAGTTCTTCAAAAAAAAATTAATAAAATCAGTAACCTCTAGCAACACTGGTAAAGATAAAAGAAAGACATAAATCCCCAATATCGGAACTGCATGAAATACCACAATAAATTCTATAACCATTATAATGATAATAAAAAATACTACAAACAACTTTATGCTCATAAATTCAGCAACTTAGAAGAAATGAGCCAATTCCTCAAAAACCACAAACTACCAAAACTTAGCCAAGATAAAATAGATGATCTACTCAGTTCTTTACTAAAGAAATTGAATTTGTAATTAAAATGTTCCACAAAAAGAAATCTTTAGGCCTAGATGGTTTCAGTGGAAAATTTTACCATTCAAAGAATAATTAACGTTATTTCTGTACAATCTCTTCCAGAAAATAGGAAAGAATAAATCACTTCCCAGTTCTCTATATGAGGCTGTCATTACTCTGATACCAAAATCAACCAAAGACAGTGCCCTCCCCCCAAAAAACCTAAAGACCAATATGTCTGATGAACTTAGATGCAAAAATCATCCACCAAATTTAGTCATATCCAATGATGTATAAAAAAAGTAAGACACTATGACCAAAAAGGATTTATGCCAGGTATGTAAGACTGATTTAATATTTGAAAGTCAATCAATATAATCTACCATACTGACAGGATAAAGAAGAAAAATCATATGATCATATCAACTGATACAGAAAAATCATTTAACAAAATTCAATACCCATTAATAATGAAAAAACCTGCCAGTGCACTAGGAATAGCAGGGAACTTCTTCAGCCTCATAAAGAACATCTTCTAAACCCTACATCAAACATTGTATTTAATGGTGAAAGACTGAATGCATCTCCTCTAAGATCTGGAACAAAACAAAGATGTCTGCTCTTACCACTCACTCAACACAGTATTAGAAGTTCTAACCACTGTAACAAGGCAGGACAAAGAAATAAAAGTCATACAGATTGGAAAAGAATCAATAAAACTATCTCTTGTTACAAGCAACACGACTGTCTATACAGAAAATCCCAGGGGCACCTGGGTGGCTCAGTCAGTTAAGCATCTGCCTTCAGCTCGGGTCATGATCTCAGGGTTCTGGGATCGAGCCCCCAGTTGGGCTCCCTACTTGGTGGGGAGTCTGCTTCTCCCTCTCCCTCGGACCCTCCCTGCTGCTTGTGTTCTCTCTCTCTCTTGCTCTCTCTCTCAAATGAATAAATTAAAAAAATTTTAAAATAAGAAAGAAAATCCCAAGGAATCTGTGACAAATAGGTTGTCCTCCTTTGACTGGCTGCATTGATCAGGCAAGTGCTTGCAGTTGTTCTCAGGCTTTTCCACAGTAGACAGCAGCAGAGGGGCTGAGAGCACAGCCTGGGCATGGTAGACCAGGGGGACACCCCGACTCCCTTATTCTCAGCTGTGTGCCACTGGACACCTTCCTTGATCTCTCTGAACTCTGGTCCCCTCATCAGTAGTGGGGTTTCATGACGGCACCCAGCGCCTGTAGTTGTGGATATGAGGGTAGGCGTGCAGACAACTGACCGTTCTGTACCTGCTGCCCGTCCTGCCCATGTTGCTGCTGCTGTAAGGGCTGGGGCGCTCTGCTGTGCCGCCCCCAGGCAGGGTCACTGGAGCCAGGGGACCTGAATTCCCTTGTTAGGGGCCCTGTGACTCATTAACTCACCCAACCATTCTAAGCCTCCCTGCTTTCATTTATAAAGTGGGGACAATAACCCCTCTCTCATAGGTTTCTTGTTAAGACCAGACGGAACAACACATAAAAGTGTTTTGAACACTCAATAATAATAATAATAATAATAATAGCCAGAATTTGTTGAGCACCCCCTACTGCCAGCGCCACAGATTGCTTTTTACCTACAACCTTTTACTTAATCCTTAGAACCATCAATTATTAGTCTATGGAGATTGGGAAACGAAGGCCCCAAGAAGTAATTTGCCCAAAGACATGGCTTGTAAGCAAGAGAATCCAGATTCAGACTCCCAGAAACTGGCTGGGCTCTCATGCTTTCTAGAGAAAGTCAGCTAGTGAGGGCAAGAATAGCTTGGTGTGGGGGCTCCCTTTCACTAGCAAGATGGGTGTAATCTGGTGTGCGAGGCTCAGGGTGCAGTTTGTGACAGGCGGTGGGGGAACCACGAGTCATCCTCGGCAGTGGCCACTGGCTCCAAACTAACAAGCTGTCTGAGAAATAAGGTGCCCTTTGGTAGGACACCAGGTGGGACATTAATGAGAGAGTCATTCCCCCCCCCCCCCACCCCCGTTTCCTTGAAGGATCCAACAATTAGGCCGAGGCAAACTACGTGCCCAGGTCTAAAAATAACTATCACTTCCAATAAGGACTCAGTCCAGGCTGATGTCATTCTTTCAGGTGCCACAAAGGAATGCTTGACTGTGCGTCATGAACTTAAAATAGGAGTGGGGTCAGAGGGCCAGCTGGAGCTCACAGATGCCAAGTGGGCAGTTTCTCAGCTGGTGTTTTCTAATATTTCCTGCTTTCAACAGCAGGTTTCTGCCTCCTTTTTTTGAGTTGAGAGGGGGTGAAAATGTGTGTTTAAAACGTTCACTTGCTTTGCTTTCTCTCTTCTCCGTGTGTATCTTTCCACCCATAATTTGCATTCATCTCCACTGGCTGTTCATGCATTGTCCTGAAATATACTAGTTACAGAAATTAAAATACTCAACCCCACCTCTTTCTCCCATCATGGGTGGATCCATGATGTTTTCCTTGAATATCCCTGCCCAGAGTGCCAGAGAGAAGCCACTAGTTGGATAACTCCCATGATCCCATGGTATGGTGGAAGTGGGCTGTCCATATGTCGGGTGCTGTACGGAAAGGTATCTCTTTTGTGAAGGAGGGCAGAATAGAGTCTAAGATCCTATCAGTTCTAAGGGTCTGTGATTTATTTCCTTTTTATAGCCTGGCTATATTGAAGTCAATGAATTATATTCAAGATGGAATCATCACTGATTCAATCAATGAATTTTTTTAATTCAAAAGTTATTGAAAGGACTTCTGGTCCAGATAAGATAGGAGAAACTCATTTCTCCCTTTTCTACCCCCAGCTAGATACAATGATGGACTGTGGAAATAATGCAAGAGGCCACAAAGGAAAACTCTGAAAGGGGAAAGAGAGAGGGGAACAAGCTAGAGATCCTAGGACTGTAGGAACAACAAAGCAGTAGGGTGTCTTACTACCCCTGCATCCAACAGGAGAAGGTGACAAAGCCTGGCATTTCCTGCTGCCCAACCTGGCACCAGAAGACAGCCAACATAGATTCACCCTTACCTCTTTCTGGTGGGACTGAGATTCTCCTCTCTCACTAAAAGACACCTGACCTGGAGTGCCCAGGTGGTACCAACAACGGGGCTTACCACATAACAAGCAGCCCCGCCTGGGAAGAAACACACTTTGTCTCCTTGGACCCAAGATTTCTTCCTTATGTAGAGGCACCAGGAGAACCAGCCTGAGGAATTTCCTTCAGCCCCCTCTGGTAGCAGCAGGAAGGACAAGTGGGAACCCCAAGAGACTGTAATAATATAACAAAGTTGAAATTAAGTTGCCACTCGGCCCACAGCCTGCTAAACTAGGCCAGGCACTGCTTGCTAATCTAAATAGGGTGATAGCCAGCTAAAAAAAAAAAAAAAAAAAGCTTCAAATAGGACCCAGACTCTCCTAACATGAAAGGCAAGATGTCCAGATACAATTTTAAAATACAGATCATAACGAACCATGAGAGACGATGGAGTCTGAGAAACAAACTGAGGGTTCTAGAGGGGAGGGGGGTGGGAGGATGGGTTAGCCTGGTGATGGGTATTAAATAGGGCACGTTCTGCATGGAGCACTGGGTGTTATGCACAAACAATGAATCGTGGAACACTACATCAAAAACTAATGATGTAATGTATGGTGATTAACATAACAATAAAAAATTTAAAAAAATACACATCATAGTAAGAGCCAGGAAAATAACTTAGATGAGAAAAGACAATCAGCTGACACCACCACTGAGATGAACCAGGTGGTAGAAGTATCTGAAAAAGATTTTAAAGCAGCTGTCTTGAAAATGCTTCAGCAAGGAATTGCAAATTCTCTTGAAACAAATGAAAGAAGAGAAAAATCTCAGCAAAAAAATAGGGGTTATAAAGAAAGGAACCAAATGGAAATTATAGAACTAAAAAAATACAATAACAGAAATTTTAAAAACCTCACCAGATAGGCTCTGTGGTAGAACGGATATGACAAAAGAGAGAATCAATAAAATTGAGGAAAGAACAATAGAAATCACACAGTCTGAATAGCACAGAGAAAATAGACTGAAAAAATTCTCTACTGGGACTACTGACTTTGACTCACAAATTAGGAGCATTGGCCACACTGCAGAGGGGCTGTTTAATCAACGTAAGAGAAGTAATCGTTTTTAAAAGTGACAAATAATTGGAAAATAACAAATTTTAAATGACACCATTTACAATAGCACCCAAAATGCAGGGAATAGTTGGGGCACAGAGGATTTTTAGGGCAGTGAAAACACTTTGTATGATAGTACAGTGGTGGATACATATCACTATACATTTGTACAAACCCATGGAATGTACACCACCAAGAGTGAAACGTAATGTAAACCATGGACTTGGGGTAATAATATCGGCCAATGTAGGTTCATGAATTATAACAAATGTATCATTCTGGTGGGGGATGTTGATTACGGGGGAGGATATGCATGTGTGGGGGGAGGGAGTATATAAGAAATTTCTACCTTCCCCTCCCTTTTGCAATGAACCTAAAACTGTTCTTAAAAAAAGTTTTAAAAAATACAGAGGCACCTGCTTGGCTCAGTATGTTGAGCGTCTGACTCTTGATTTCGGCTCAGGTCATGATCTCCGGGTTGTGAGATCGAGCCCTTCACTGGGTTTGAGTTTCTCTCCCTCTGCCCCACTTCCATTCCTGTGCACACATGTGCTCTCTCTCAAACAAATAAATAAATCTTCAAAAAATAAAAAATAAAAATAAATAAGTGTAAAAGGTAAAATGACAAAACTTCTAAAAAATAGCATCAGAGAATAATCTCATGATTTTGGACATGAAAAATTTTCTGAAATATAGTACATAAAAAGCACTAAGACCAAAGGAAAAGATCAGTAAATTGGACTTCATTAAAACCAAGAACTTCTGGGGCGCCTGGGTGGCTCAGTCGGTTAAGTGTCTGCCTACGGCTCAGGTCATGATCCCAGGGTCCTGGGATCGAGCCCCGCGTTGGGCTCCCTGCTCCGCGAGAAGCCCGCTTCTCCCTCTCCCACTCCCCCTGCTTGTGTTCCCTCTCTCCCTGTCTCTGTCAAATAAATAAATAAGATCTTAAAAAAAAGAAAAAACAAAGAACTTCTGTTCATCAGAAGACACCACTGAGAGTGAAAATGCAAGCCACAGGGTGAGAAAAGATATTTGCATATCTTAAAGTTGATTTAAAAAACTTGTATCCAGAATATATTAAAAATTTCCATAAATCATTAATAATCCGGTAGAAGAAAAATGAGCAAAAGGCTTGCACAGGCACTTCACAAAAGAGGCTATCCAATTTATTGGTAAATATGAGCAGGGGAGTACAAAGTACATTCACAGGGTGACACCACTACACACCCACCCGAGTGGCTGGAAATGAACAGACTAAGAATGCTCAGCCCTGGAGAGGATTTGGGGCAACTGCCACAGCCGCCCACTGACTAGTAGGGGTGTAAACTGGGACGATCACTTTGGAAAATTGTTTGGCAGGATTTACTACACCTGAGTGATGTGACTCAGCGATTCTACGCCTTGGTATGCATCCAGTTGAAACACATACATATGTGCACCGAAGACACGTACAATACTGCTCAGAACTATCTGGTTAGGTAGCCAAAGACTGAAAATGTGAAAATTAATAAAAGGAAACCACACTAAAATGGAGTTGGGAGGCCAGAAGGGCCCTACTCCTGGCCAATTGTAGACCCAACACAGAGAGACACACCTTGCAAGGTGATACCGCTTCAGCTACTACT
This sequence comes from Phoca vitulina, assembly GCF_004348235.1. NCBI lineage: Eukaryota > Metazoa > Chordata > Mammalia > Carnivora > Phocidae > Phoca > Phoca vitulina. The sequence continues at coordinate 10,472,410 of NW_022589715.1, read as the reverse complement.
TTACCACCCAGAAGGAGGAAGAGGGCTTTTATTCCTCCCCCGGCAACACCCAGCCAGTGAGACACTGTTGTAACTCAGCCAATGAAAACCACTAGTACTTTGAACGCACCACTTACCCCAATGGACTTTTTGTTTATAACAGACCTCCCCACTTCCCCCCTTTCCTGGGTAAAAGAGCATTCCTCTCCTTCGATCTCCGGGCTTGCCTGTGTTTTCGTCGTAAACCTACTTTGCTTGTCCCAAATTGCAATTCTCTACTATTCCTGAATAAGCCCATTTTTCTTACTGGTAAAATAACTGGCAGTTTTATTTTTAAGGTTAATAGAAACAACCCAAATTTCCATCAACAGAGGAATGGGTAAATCTGTGTGGTGTCCTTAGCAATGAAATTGAACAACCTAACACAACGCAAAGTAACACAGGACTGAAATCTTCATGTTCAGTGAAGAAAGCCAGACAACCGAGAGGGCACACGGAATGATTCTATTTACACGAAGCTCAAAAACAGACAAAGCTAATCAGTGGGGATGGACGTCAAGATGGTAGTTATTTGGGGGATGTGACCATGGGGCTGTTGGGGTGCTGGTAATGTCCTGTTTCTTTCTTTCTTTTTTTTTTTTTTCATTATCTGTGTCTTTTTTTCTATCGAAGTGTAATTAACATACAGTATTATGTTAGTTTCAGGTGTACAATATAATGATTCAACAATGTCCTGTTCCTTAATCTGGTCATGATTTCATAGATTTGGATCCTTTGTGAAAATTTGTCAAGCTTTATGCATATCGCTTGTGCACTTTTGTCTATGTATGTTTTACTTCAGTGGAGAGTTTCCTTAAAAAAACTATACTTGAGTTTGCAAAGATCAAAACAGCCACAAAATCTTCATTGCTTCACCAAGAGTATTTGATATGATGTCCAAAACTTTAGAAACCAAGATGCTGTTTTCTCACTCTGAGCCAATAAATAAACAAACTGATAGAAAAGTCAGTGGGTTCACAAATGACTTCTTTTTTTTTTAATTTTTTTATTGTTATGTTAATCCCCATACACTACATCATTAGTTTTAGATATAGTGTTCCATGATTCATTGCTCATGCATAACACCCAGTGCTCCATGCAGAACGTGACCTCCTCAATACCCATCACCAGGCTAACCCATCCTCCCACCCCCCTCCCCTACAAATGACTTCTTTGTAGATGGTCTACACTGAGTGTCCTCATTTCTTCCATCCAGAGACAAGCCAGCCTTCCTTGCAGCAGAGTGGCCTGCTCACCTGTCAGGAGAGTTTGGTTACCCCCGACTCTGGTCCTCCCAGTGTCTCACTGAACACCATGACCAGGAGCAGCTCAGGCTGGGCCACAGCCAGCCCGCCAAGTCAGTGTAGAGCACACCGGTGACCCATTTTGTTTCATCCCATGCTGATGCCCCTTGACATATATAACTGGGGACAGAAATCTTTGGGAATTTCCTCTCTAAAACCATCTAGAGAACTCTTGTTGAGATACTGAAGATGCTAAGGGGCCTTTGCTGAGATACTTGGCTAAAATCATCCTGGCATTTTTATGAGAAAAGGGGTTTTAATTTGGAAGATACATCTGCTGAATGATAGGGCCATTAAACACAAAAGGGCTGCTTTCTTTCCTTCTGGGATGCTGAGGGCTTTCTAGTCCCCTACTCCCATCGACCAACAGGGTGAGAGGTATTGATATAACCAGCTGGATGCTTTTTACAAACCATCTTTGTGCAGCCTGTCATCTTCCCTCCCCAGTAGGTAGCTGAAGTTACGTTAGAGCAAGTGGGCCTTCGAGAACACCTCACATAGCCCCCTGGTTTGCCAAGGACTATGCCAAGGCCAGGGGAGGGAAAGGGATTTGCAAGTTGAGTGGTAAGAACACGGGTCTCCTGGGACACCTGTCAGTGACCCCCTAACAGGGATTTGATGACAAAGCAAGGTCTTGTTGAGCCAAATTGTTGTCACTTCCTTCTCTTGGTTCCTTTTCTTTGCTTCCTACCATCAAAATCAGGCTCCAAAAGCCTCCCAAGAAGGGGCCAGGGACTGTCTATGCCTCCTGCTAGGAACAAATGGCCTCCAGGCATCCTCATCTGGGATGAGCTGGAGGAGAGAGGCCCCTGTGTGGAAGGGCAAGCCCAGAAAAACACAAAACAAGTTCTTGAGGGGCCTTGCAGAGGGATGTAGTGAAGAGTAAAATTCTTGGCCTCTGGAATTGCACATCATGGGTTCAAATCCCACCTCCACCTCTTAACCTCTTCACGCTTCAGTTTCCCTACCTGGGAAGCAGGAATGCTGGTGGTATCCATTTTGTCAGGTTGCTGTGAACAACGGATAGAGTGTGTCGTGCTTGGAACATGCCAGCGTGCGGAGCCACCGCCCGTGGGTGGGGAGGGTGGACGAGCACCGACAGGGCAGTGTCTTTGGTGAATAAAAGAGGCAGAGACAGCTTTTGGCCATGGAGGTGGAGCCCGTCTGTGGCCCAGGCTGACCGTGGTACTGCCTGGCCTCTGGTAGGACCAACTGGTTGGGCCAGTGACCACACGATGTGGCCCCAGAGACAGCAAAGGGAGTATCTGATCAGTGGAACCCTGGTGGGGACTGGGAGAGACACCAGAAGCAAACCAGTCATCTCCCTGACTGGTGGGCCTTTCTGTGGAATGGGTAAGGGCAGCCTGAGGTACTCTGAGAGCTGGGAAGATCTTCCTCTTGAAAACATTCCCTCCTGGGATCTGTCAGTTGATGGCTGACACGTCCACTCTTAGAGAGCCATTCCTTTGGCTTAGTATATGGTTGTCTGTCAAAAGGCAGAGCCCTTACTGGCAAAGGAGAGACTAGCCTTGGCTCCTAACTCTGTGAGTTGCGTGCAGGTAGGTTTTAAAGGAGGTAGGGAAGAAAAAGCTTTAAGGATGCCCCGTGTCTGCAGGGAAAGAACAATGACAACACAGTTTACAGAGACCACCTGTCTTCTGAGCTGCCCCAATTTCAGATGCACTGTGCTCAGGGGGTTCTTCACATTTTATACGAAGCCTCCTTCGCCGTGTCTCCTGAGAAGCTCTGAACAACCCTCTGAACAGGGATCACCTCCATTTTACAGATGAGGAAACAGAGGGCCACTCCCAGCCTGTGATGACAGAGAGCAAGCAGCTGATGCTAGGGGATGGGGGGCTCCTGGGCCCCAGCGCCTCCTATCTTACCTCTGCCTCGTGTCGTCAAAGCAGGCCTGGAGGGAATGGAAGGGGCCACAGATGACAAAGTCCCCGTGAGTGTGACAAGGGTCTGCCCACCCGAGAGAGCGGGGACAGGGTGCATTGCCTTCAGGCTGGCAATGTTGAATATGGTCAGTTAGCAGCTGAACCCCATGTTAACTATGAGGGAGCTCCTGCTTGGAGCCGCATTTTTGCTTCTCTCTCCGCCTGGAGTGCTCAGCCAGATACCATGTTCCTCTGATCCCTAGGTCTCTGCGGTCACCCTTCGGACAGGCCTCTTTCTTATTTTTTTAAAGATTTATTTATTTCTTTTGGAGAGATAGCACGCAGTGGGGAAGGACAGAGGGAGAGGGGGAGAGAATCTGAAGCAGGCTCCCAGCTGAGCACAGAGCCCAACGCGGGGCTCAGTCTCACGACCCTGAGATCATGACCTGAGCCAAAATCAAGAGTCAGATGCTTAATTGACTGCACCACCCCGGCGCCCCTCAGACAGGCCTCTTGCACACACAGTCGCTCTGCCTTGCACCCTGCCTGATTTTCATCAGCGCTTGGGACGGTTGCTTCTCCGCGGCCTGTCCCCCATCACTAGCATGCCAGTTTGCTCTTTGTCTCAATGTCACAGCCTCCTAGCAGCTGAAGCAATGCCGGGCTTGGACAGGTGTTCCGTAGGTGACTGAGGAATGAGTGAACAGGTGGATGATAAAGGACCCGAACACTCCCCCCGTCACACCCAACACCGTGCGCGTGGCTGCAGGCCAGCCAACTAATCCCAATAAAGCAGAGTGCTCGGTTTCCCTCTAAGGTCGCGGGGGCCCTTTTCTAGAGGCTCCAATAGAAACTGTGCTGTTCGCACAGGATAAAGATGCAACGAACAAACTCGTACGTGTGGGTGAGAGGCTGTGCTGAGGATCATGGTATGCTGTGTTTTAATGAAAGTGACATTTCAGGTTTCTGAGTCGCTTTCGTCTGCTACATTTCTGTGTTTGCTTCTAGGGTTTAGTGTGATTTTTTTAACAGGAGAATAAAGGTAGGAAAGGCAGTTTCTAGAAATCATGATAAGACCAGCGCCCATGGCAATAGCTAATGCCGAGCACCACCCCAAGAACCTGCCCTGCGTGATCTTTCATCCCCGCAACAGCGAATGTGTACAGATCGGAATACTAAGGCCTCAATCGGCTGGCATTCCGGCCTCGTGGTCTCCCCTCCTTTCCAGTCATTGGGGTAACTCAGCGTGGGCAGTGGACACCCCTGGGTGCCCTTGGGGAGGGTGCCAAGTCACCTCATTTCGCTCTTTTCTAGGATGTGAGGTTCATCCCGCAAAATGAGGGGCATGGGGTCTGTCACCCTAGGAAAGTCGGCCTCATTTCGCGGCCCCGGGGCAGTTAGCCCAGCCTGCCGTGGCCCAGCTCTGGGTTGGCACAGTCAGCAAGTCAGGAGCAGATGAGGCCGGGCCTTCTAGCTGCAGCCTCCCTGCTTCGTCACATTCCCTGCCCGCCGAGATGCCTGCACTGGCTCATTTCCATGGCTGTCAGGCCGGCTGCCCGCCAGACGGCTTTCAGGAGATGTCCTGGGATCAGTTCTGAAGACTCCATGCCCGATAGGGCACATACTCAGAAACTGCAGTTGCCCTGAAATATTTTTTCTGTTACTGATTCGTTTTTTGGTCTCACTTCTGCCCCTCTGCGGGCGCCATCTTCCAAACTTGCTGGGCCCCAGCCTGACGTGACAGGCTCCCTCCCCAGAGTGAAGATACAATGAGAGAAGACCCATGGCCTGTGCAATGCCACAGTGCGGCTCCCCATGGAGGAGGACTCCATAGTAGCCCGACGCCATCGGGCCTCCCAGGAGCCTGTTTGGCAGCCAAAGAACTTTCCAGGCTCATTCCAGCAGCGTGTGGACAGAGCCCCACAGGGAAACCCACGCACGAGAGCTGGATCCTGTTCCCGTCTGGCCCTGAGGTTGATTCCATAGATGACTGTGAAAACTGATGGGGAGAGAACAGTCAGCTCGTTCTTACCACAGAAGTGAGAAGACTTACTTTCTCCCCCCTTGAGAACTGTCATCAGAGTTGGGAATTCCCATCCGTCTTCTGCTAATTCACTTGTTCTGTGGCCTTACACAAGTCACTTGGCTTCTCCGAAGCTCAGTTTCCTCTCCTGCAGAAGGAGAGTTGATGGTCTGAACTTGACTCTAGGTCAGTGAGGCTGAAGCCCGCCCTTTACAACCAGCTGTTGTAAAGGGGAAGCCTTCGTGTTCCGATCTGTACACATTCGCTGTTGCGGGGATGAATTTTTGTCAGCCAGACTCTGCCAGGCCTATGGCACGAGAACGTGTGGGAGGCAGACCCAGTGATGCCCAGGCCCTGGGGGGGAGGTAGGGGGATCCCGGAGTGGATGGCTCCTCCCTTGTCTCTCAGCCCCGACTCCGCATGCCCATCCTTGTCCTGTGAGCCACAGATTCTTTTCCTGACTCAAGGATGGATGTCCTTAAGCCCCAAACCCCCAAGAGGGAAATGTCTACTCACTTTCTCATCCTGCTTCCATGGGCGTCCTCTGGGGACAGGCCCTGAGGACATCTGAAGGCCTCTGTCAAGAGATGGTGACAACAAAACTCTGTACTTAAGAGTTTTCAAAAGGGAGAATTCCTGCCAGTCATAAATTACCCCCTCTGACACTGATGATTTTTCTGTTGTTAGAGATGATTATTTGCATAGAGGCAGGAAACATGGCCCCGCTGTTCTTTCTGTGCTGGCTGAGAAGCAGGACATCTGCCAACTCCCGAGTCACCTCGCTTCGGTAGGACTGGGAAATATCACCTTTCTTCTTATTTCTTGATCCTTGTTGCTTTTCTTCTTTCGTTTCTTATTGCTTCTTAGGCGTTTTCATCTTCCTTCCTGCTCTTCTCTTCATTCTTCACACAATACTGTTTATTTAATTTTCAATGTTCTCTTCCAGGCCAAAGCTGCCTTGGTCCAGACCACATGGAAATAAACATGATTAAATCTGTTCTATGCTGAGAAGGATGGAGACAAAAATGGGTGCCAGATACTGTTGCCATGATGACATTTGGGGGCGGGCAGAGGGCACCAGGAAGCGAGAGCCTGAGCTCACAGGAGACATGCCGCTCCCTCCCGCTGGTGCGTGCGGCACCAAGTAAGACCGAGACGTGATGATGTTCCAGCATCCTCTGGTACAATGCTTCTCGGAGTGTGGCCCTTGGGTTGGCAGTGTCAGCATCGCCGGGGAACCTGTTAGAAATGCAAATTCCTGAGTTCCATCCCGGACCTACTGAGTCCGAAACTCTGGGGGTAGGGTCTGGGAATCTGCTTTAATAAGCTCCTGGTGATTCCAGTGCAGCATGAAGTTTGAGACCCATGGCGTTCCGGTGCCTAGACAGCTCACTTACTAACATTAAGTGAAAGATTCGCTTGATGATCTGGACAAGGGGGTGGGCAGATGTCTGAGGAAGCCCACAAGGAAGACAAGGAGAAGCAGAGGCAGGAAACACGGAAGTATTCCCATAAGAACTTGCACTGGGGCAAAGGAGGCTGAACTGGGGAGTTAGGAAACTGGGAGAATTTATTCAAAGAAGAATCCTTGCTCCCAAGTACAGTTTCTATACCACCTTAATGAAATAACTCTGCTAGGTTCTATAGCAAATACTAAGTAGAGTAACCACTTGGTTCCTAAATTATTTCTGAGAAATCGAGAACATTGTTTCTTCCCAAGAAGCTCCAGAGAATAACATAACAAACACGCCTAATAACGACAACATTTAACACCGAGTAAATGATAACATTTTACTGTGGTGGCTTCAGATCTTTTTAAAGAAGATATGGCTTAATTCCACCCCCAACCCACTGTTCACTGGGTTTTACACACTGATGTGAATGAAGTCATTGCGTTGTTTGCTTTCTTCTGTCCGTGTTGTTCAGCTCGACCTCTGTTGCCACCTGTGGATGTGGCTCATTCTCATTGCCGAGTGGTAGGTGCGCCGTCATATGGACACTTCTCATCCTGATGTGCACTTAAGTGAAGATCCCATTCAGGGTTTCCATGTACTCACATTGGAGAGGGAATACTAGAAATGGGAAATCACCTTTATATTAAAAGAGAGTTTTGGGGCTTTTTTCTAATTTGTATGCAAAGATCTCCAGAGACACAGCTGGGGCTACATTGTCAGTCTTCCAAGAAGAGATTTCTTTGTCCATGAACTCATTCTTTTCTTCTTTCACTCACTCAACCCACAATTGTTGAGCAGCTACCTTGGGTCAGGGAATGCCCTCGGTGCTGGGAACCAGTGTGAGCCAAATCCTGGAGGTTTGTAAGAGCGCAGAGTTTGGGGGTGCCTGGATGCCCTGCTTTTGTGTAGATGGTGGAGTGAGGGCTGCCCCGATGCTTTTGCCTCATGGGAATGGCAGAGTGGGGGCCACCTGAATGTTCTGGCCTAGGCAACTCCAACCTGGAAAAATGAAAGAGTCCATCACCTTCTGTCCACCTGTTTATCGTTGACCTAGAACCTGAGCAGCTCCACTAAAACAGACCCTCCCCCACCCAAGAAGTGTCCCAAGTGTTAGGCCTGACCAGGTCCATGGATTTGGGGGACCTGTGCTCCACGTGGCGCTGGCCCCAGCCTGCCAGCTGATTGGAACCGAACTACTGATTCTGTCCAGTCAGAGCCTCCAATTCGGGAAACTGGGGTGTTGTCATGTGATGAGTGTTCTGAGGGGTCAACTATTGCCAGACTCTGGGGAGCACTAGGGGTACATCGATGGCTCAGAATGACCCTGTCTCTGCCCAGGGAAGACCCACAGGAGGAGTACCATAATGCAGTGATGGGACCGGGGGGAGGACAGGGGCCATGGGAGCATTGGAGAGGCCCCAACCCAGTCTTGGAGGGGCAGGAGATGCCCCAGACTGGGATGGGAAAGAGAAAGGAGTAGACCAGCCAGGATGGTTTGTTCATTTTATGTGTCAACTTGATTAGGCTAAGGGATGCCCAGATAGCTTGTCAAAACATCCCTGGGTATGTCTGTCAGCGTATTTCTGGAAGATGTTAGCATTTGCATCGGTAGATTGGGTAGAAGTGATGGCCGTCCCCAGTGTGCATGGGTATCATCCCCGCCCCCCACGATGGGTACCCAGATAGAATAAAAAGGCAGAGGAGGGGTGAATTCATTCTCTCTCTGCTTGAGCTGACATCTGTCTTCCCCCGCCCTCAAACATCACTCCTGGTTCTTGGTCTTCCCAACTCAGATTGGGCCTTACACCAAGTTCTCTAATAAATGTCCTCTTATACATATCCTTTTAGTTCTGTTTCTCTGGAGAACCGTGACTAATACACAGGCCAAGGTGGAGGACAGGGAATCCCAGCGTGAGCAAAGCATCAGAGCAAGGGAGATCCTGGCCTCTGCAAGGATCTGAAAGTATTTCAGGGGTAAGGGCCAAAGGAATAAGGGCAGAAGCTGTCCCAGAAGAGGCAGGCTTCATCCCAAACTCTGGTCTCAGTTTGGGGCAGAAGTGTCCCTGGAAAGGCAGACCAGACAAGAAGGGGCACGAGCCAATTCTCAGCGCATCCCCCGTGCTTGCAGTTGGGTGGGGTAATGGCGTACAGGGGACTCATGCTGGGTTCCTCTTGCAGCTTTCAAATCTCTCCCCCCACAGACAGGAGCCAGGGGTTGGCGGTTGGTGGGGGGCACAGCGGTGCATGGAGTACCCCATCGGCTCCCAGGCAGAGAGAGCCAGTGCTCAGCAAGCCTGTGCACACAAACCTCAACCCCCGGGCTTATTTATTAGGCCATCTCAGACGCTGGCCCATTTGGTGACCTGACACCAAGCCTGTCTTTCTGTGTAGCTGGCAGGGGACCCTATGGCAGGTGCTGTGGCAGAGACTCGGGCCTGCTTTCAATCCCATGAGCAGGTTTGACACCAAGTCTGGAATTAAAGGATGACTCCACTCAACTCACACTCTCACCCAACAAGCCAGTGAGATGGCACGGCGTCTGGAGGCCTGGACTGCCTGGTGCCAGCCGCTCTTGTATCTGACGGAGCTACTGGAGGCCGCAGGTGCAGGTTGTCCACTTTGCACTTCGTTTGAAGTCCTTTTCTGACTATGTTAGTGACTCCAGTGCCGTACTTACACTGACTTTAAAAATGATTTCTACATCTCTGTCTCCCTTGGGGTGTGCGTATGACAGAAAAGACAGGGTGGTTTTAACGTCAGGACACGAGTTCTCATTTAAGGTGAAACTTCCACTGTAACTGTACAAAGTCCTGCTGAATAAAATAATCAAAGCCTCCAGGAAACAGCTTTTCTCCCCAAGGACAAAAGAGCCCTTGGTCCGTAGTGGGGCTTGGTGAAAGGCTCAGCTGCCAGACTCAAAGAAACCGTTCCCCGCTGACTGCAAGCTTTCGTCTCGCTTATTGTTCTGTTCAGAAGCCTGGGAAGACAGAAGGAAGCTGCAGAAATGCCTTCGGACCCTGGGGGCCTGGGGAGGGGAATCTGTCCACATGTGCTGCAAACCCCACTCGGCCCGCTGGGGTGAAGGCCTGTCCAAAGACGGAATAAGAACCTCCCCCAGGGGTCCTGGTGCTCGCTGACGTGGTTTGACATTTGCTGGCCCCTCTCGCTGCCAAGATCCCTTTCCTCCACATGCCAGGCCAAAATTCCCTCTTCCTTACCTTGTCCCTTGGGCTGCCCCAGACGGGATGCGGAATGGGGACTGATTGCGGAGGGGAAAAGCTGGTCCCTGGGCCAGGAGCCTCAGCCAACCTCAAGGCATTATCATCCAGGTGAAACACCTTCTCTTTCTTTGGGAAGCTCCCGTTTCATGAAGCGAAGGGGGCCAGGGATTGTTCTGGATGGTGCTGTGACCCCAAAGGTGGAGCCTGGGGAGTGCAGGACCCCAAACCCAATACATAGACAGAACTCTGCAGTGGGCATGGTTCTTGGGGACACCTCCGGGACCTGGCGAGGGGGGCAGGGCAAGGGCAGTGGGTCAAGACCACAGGGTCGCCTGGACAGCCTTCCCGCACAATGACCGGGCTTGCACTCCATTCACGATGACCACGCAGGGAATCACACCCAGAACAGACTAGACAAGTGGCAGGAGGAAGGGGACAGAAAGGGGGCTGATGATTGCCTTTGGAATCAGCACTGGTGTAGCTCTGACTTCCTGGTAAGGGAAGGGGGAAAAACAAACAAACAAAACAAAACAAAAACGGAAAACAGTGTGGTATGCAGCTCTTATTGTCTAATAAAAGAAAATATTCTTCAGGGAATTTTTTTTCCTGGCAACAAATTCTTGGAAGAATTTATGTGACAGAACGCTCCAGGGGAACATCCTTGTGTTGGGAGGGAGGCCACCTAGTCTGGAGAGCCTTGGAAATGCCAGTCATGGGCGTGGGAAGGGGGCTGGGCTGCTATGCGGGTCCTACCGTTGGAAGGTTAATCACAGGATATTGCTCAGAATGAGGGAGGGGTCTGGGAAGACGTCCCTGAGGATTTGAGGCAGAAACCGGGGCTGTGACAAAGACCATATACCATGTCACTGTCTGTTCCATCCTGCCTCAGTGAGAGGTGTGGTGTCTATCCTGAAGGACAACAGTGAAGGGGAGCCAAGAATATGGGGGCTTGCTCCCTGGACTTTTCGGTCTTTTTAGGTTCTGGGTCCAGGCTGAAAGAGTGGTGCTTAGAGGGAAGAGAAAGAGAGAGGGAGGGGAGAAAGGAGGGGAAGAAGAGAGGGAGGGGGAGGCAAAGAAACAGAAATCTGGGAAGACAGAGAACAGGACATGGGCAAATGAGACATGGGTCAGGGCAAGAGGCAAGGCCAAGGCCATGATTAGAAGTTCTGCTTTCTCTGCTGTCTGGCTTAGGGCCTTATAAAGTAAAAACTGACCACCAGGAAGGCCATGGAAAGTTGGCCAAGTGGGAAACCTCAGGAGCTGGCTTCCATGACACTGATGGTCTAAGGATGTTCCAAGTTGCCAGGTTGGCAGAGTGAAGGAAGATAAGAGCGCTGTGGCCAAGTAGTCCCTAAAGGCATCTGTGAAGGGCTGTGGACAAAGACTGGACAGAGGTGAGATGTGTCACAGCAGTGGGTGATTTTGGCCCACGGACCTGTCCTGTTTCCTAAACAAACCCACCACACACACAGTAAAGTCAGACAAGTTTGTAGGGAGGAGAGGAGAGAAATATTAGCAGATCAAAGGGTGAGTTAACTGTCTGTCTGCCCCACGAATCAGAGAGGAGGGGGCTGGATCTCAGGGTCGCACCCTGAAGGCTGCAGTGAGGACCCCACTGTAGGGCTTCCACCTGGCTGGGAGGCCTGAGGACAGAAAGATCTGCCAGGCTTCTCTGCTACCCAACTTCTCCAGCCACCAGTGAAGCTCAGGGGTGCTCCCCTAGGGCTGCTCCACTCTTGGTCCCTGAGTGGGGCCTCCTGCCTGGGCATTGGATGGGTGCACGGGGAGCTCAGTCTGCACAACTTGAAGTGAGCTCCCCTTCCACCCCACACTCACATCTCTAGAGCTGCGAGTCTGCCCCTTGCACCAGGAGAGAGTGTCCTAAATCCTACCAGCAGCCTCCACAGGGCCTTCACTCCACCCAGCCAGCCGCCCAGGACTTGAGAGGACTCAGTGTGGCTGAGGAGACCCACCCCAAAAGATGCCTAATTTGGCTCCTTTGAGATTTCAGAAAGACACTCTGTCTAAAACCAACCAACCAACCAACCAAATTGCAAGGGTCAACATCATTGTAGACACTGAAAGTAGAGATGCCTTGGTCACATTTTCAGGGAGTTATAAACTCTCTGACCCTGGGTCTTCCCCATTCTCCTGTACCCTCCTCCTTCTGTACTGAGTTTAGAAAAAAAATTATACATTTGAAAGTTGATTTAAAATTTTAAATATATGAACCACTGCCTTTTGCTTTAGCATGCGTAGGAAATTAATTTGTCTACGTTTTCGTTTTTAAAGCTTTACAGACAATTGCAAGTGTTGCAGGAAAAAAAAAATGTTTTCGTTCTTCTCGAAATAACGTTTTCTAGAAACTTCCGAATTTGCACCAGACAAAATGCCCCAGGGTTTGGGTTTGCTGTTGGCGCCTACAGCTGAGCCTTGTCCTCAAGCAGCCATGACTCAGCGTATTCAAAATAAACTTGAGCGTAGTTCTTCTCTTCAAAGATTCAAAACTCCTCCTTGGCACGCACCCTGTGACGGTTGTGTCACCTCCGTAACATCTGCTCAGCGGTGTCCCAATTCTACTGACTCATGGGGGAACCACAGGCTGCAAATGGCCGCAGAGCGCACACACATGGGGTGGGCTGCTCGTCACCTGCAGAGTGACTCAGCAGCCAGCAGATGCCATCGTGGAAGAGCAGGAAAAAGACAAAAGGGCAGCTTGTCATGAGAAAACACAATGACGTGTTTGTTTTATGATTCTGGTGGCATGCTGCTGGTGAGGTGTGAATTATCGGGCTCTCCAATCACGTTCATCAAAATGGAAATCATCGTCTCCTTGGCCAGGCCCCGGGTGCTGTCTGGGGGCCTCGGCAGCCCACAGAAGACCCCCCTCCACGCACGTGCTTGTGTCCGCTCCTGCCACCGGAATTCCTCCTGCCACCAGCATCAGGGTCACTGGAGACTGTGCAAAAAGGGAAGTCTCCGCCAGGAACCTAACTGCTGTGCCCGTTCTCAGGCCTTCCCATGATCCTGCCCTGCCAACAGTCCTGCTCCCTGCCTGGGACACAAGCAGCCCATAAGGTGAGGGACCGGGGAGCCTGCCATCTCAAGCCCACGGTAAAGCCGAACTGACCAGCAGTCTGAGCTCTGGTGCATCTCGAAGGGCAGGGCGATCCGAGTCCTAGGGAACTCTGTCTGTGTGTCATCGTGACCACAGTGAAGGGAGGAAGCACATTTGGGGCAGCTTATCTTTTGAATACACCCAGAGGCGACTGTCAGTGCCATTACCATGTCATGTAACTGATGTGGTGGCCCAGTCTTCCAGAGGGTCCCCTTCCAAGAATGAGGGGGTTGGCCTTTGGGGAAGGGTAGGGAGCCCAGACATCTGTTATGTGCGAGGCCCAGCAGACTTCCTGGCAGCTCTGAAGAGTGCCTGGGCTGGAGGGAGAGTGAGAGACTCAGGGGCTCAGGGACAGGTGACAGGCGATGTCAGCATCTTCCCAAGGCTGGGAAGTCAGGCCAGGCCCTCTGGAAGTAAGCTTTTTCTTAAAAGATTTTTTTTTTTTTTTTTGAGAAAGAAAGAGAGGGGGAGAGGGGAGAGCATGAGCTAGGGGGAAGGGCAGCAGGAGAGAGACAAGCAGACTCCCCGCTGAGCAGGGAGCGCAATGCAGGGCTCCATCCCGGGACCCTGGGATCATGACCTGAGCTGGAGGCTGATGCTTAACTGACGCAGCCACCCAGGCGCCCCGAGAAGGAAGCTTTTGCACTGAGCTTTGAAAGTTGACTCTGAAGATCCCCAGTTTGAATTCTTTTCCTTCTGTCTTTCCCTCAATTTCAGGGTTTCTTCACCTGGCCCATCAGCAGCCCAGGGACTCAGCACTGTTCTCTGATAGCTAAAGCCTCTTGCTCTCTATCCCACCTGGGCCTCCCTCCTTTGCACCATCTCTACCTCTCCCTCATGTGTCCTCACTAAGAGAACTTGCCTTCTAGGGCCCCCACTGCTTGGTTATTGGGGTCATGACCTCTAAGAATCAGATGACTGACTGTTTCTGGGAAAATGTGCTAAAATAAAAACATAAAACAAATATATAATTTGTTTGGGCACCTTGAATCTAGGTTCAGGGCCTCTGGATGCATTAGCCTCTGGCCCATGTACATAATAATAATTCTCCGCATCCGCATGGAGCTTCCTAGCAACAAGTAGGAATGAGCCCTCTGATCAGTCCCTCATTAGGAAGGATCTTCCTTGAGCCTGACCTACTTTTTTTTGAGAATCTAATGAGAGCCATGGATTTTCCCCCCAATAAAATGCACGTATCCCAAAACATCTAAAATCTAGCATTCATTTCTCAGAAGTTTCAGATTCCTCCTGAAACCTATTCATAAAAATCCAACTCTGCTTCTGTTGACATTCAATTAATTATGAGTCTAAGGACCCCATACTCTGATCCCTCTATTTAAATGGTTCCTCCTCCATGGGGTCTCCCCTAAACCACCAGCTGGAAATCCTCTCCCCTTCATTGGTTCTCTCTCCTCTCTGTGAAGTCAAGGCCATGGGCTCCCAATACCTCTTGCCATGGCACCTGGAGATAGAATCAACATTTAGGTCTCTTCTTCAGTACACTGGACATTTGGGTCTCTCCCACCCAAATGTTAAAGCAGGTTGAGCAGTACATAAGTTGGTTGAATATAAGTTTGCTCATTGGATCAGAAACATAACAGAACTAGGAGAAGGGAAACCGATAAAACTGTGTGAGGGGACACCTAGAAGAATGAGTTTTTAATCTGTGAAGATGGTGCCTGAGAGAGCATATGTGTATCTAATATCAAGGAAATCATGAAAGCTATCAGAAGCACACACTGGGATTTGCTTACCAAAACTGAAAATACTGAAATTAAGAAAGCCTGCAAAAATTGAGAGAGACGGCATGTTCTATTGGTTTTAACACTAATTTATGTAGTGGGTAAGGGAAACATATGGCCCTCATTATCTTGAGAGGTTATGTAAGTCACAGACACAAATAGGTTCAAGAAAGGTTTAGAGATTGCTGAAAGGAATTAAAGAAGCCCTAAATAAATGTAAAGGCATGCTGTGTTCATGGGTAGGAAGACTTAATGTTATTAAAATGGCAATACTATCCAAAACAATCTACAGATTCAATGCAGTCCCTATCAAAATTTCAACAGCCCTTTTTTCGTAGAAATGAAGAAACCTATTCTCAAATTCATATGGAATCTCAAGGGGTCCCCTAGATCCAAAACAATCTTGAAAAAGAAAGACAAAGTCGCATTATGTACAGCCAACATATAGAAGCAGCCCAAGTGTCCATCGGTAGATGAATGGATAAAGAAGATAAAGAAGATGTGGCATACATATACAATGGAATATTACTCTTCCATAAAAAAGAATGAAATCTTGCCATTTTCAATAATGTGGATGAGTCTACAGGGTATTATGCTACGTGAAATAAATCAGACAGAGAAAGACAGATATTGTGTGATTTCACTTACATGTGGAATCTAAAAAACAAAACAAATGTACAAATGAAACAAACCAGAAACAGACTCATAGATGCTGGAAACAAACCGGTGGCTTCCAGAAAGGGGGAGGGGCTGGGGGATGAGCAAAATAGGTGAAGGGGATTCAGAGGCACAAACTTTCAGTTATAAAATAAGTCCTGAGGATGTAATGTTCAGCATAGGGAATATAGCCAATAATATTATAAAAACCTTGCAGATGGTAACTAGACGTATAATGGGAGTCATTTCGTAGTGTGTAAAAATACCAAATCACTATGATATATACCCAAAAGGATACTGCATATCATTCATACTTCAAATAAATAAATAGAAAAACAAAGTTCGATAACTTGTGCTTCTTGATTTCAAAACTTACTACAAAGCTAAAGGAATCCAAACAGTGTGGTACTGGCATAAGAATTGAAACATAAGTCAATGGAACAGAACTGAGAGTCCAGAAATAAACCCACACATCTATGGCCAATTGATTTTTGACAAGCCTGCCAAGTCTGTTTAGTGGGGAAAATAAAATCTCCTCCGTAAATGGTGCTGGGACAAGTAGATTTCCACAGGCAGAAGACTGAAGTTGAACCTCTACCTTATACCATATGCAAAAATTAACTCAAAATGGATCAATGACTTTAATATAAAAGCTAAAACCATAAAATTCTCAGAAAAAAAATACAGAAGTAAACCTTCATGATGTCATATTTGGCAACAGATTATTGGATTTGACAAGAAAGGCATAAGCAACAAAAGAAAAATAGAGTTAGCTTGGACTTCATCAAAATTTAAGACTTTTGTGCATCAAAGGACATTATTTTTTTAAGATTTTATTTTTAAGCAATCTCTACACCCAACGTGGGGCTCGAACTCAACCCAGATCAAGAACCACATGCTCCACCGACTGAGCCAGCCAGTGCCCCAAAGGACATTATTAAGAAAGTAAAAAGACAACCAATAGAATAGGAGAAAATATTTACAAATCATATATGTGATAAGGATTTAATATCCAGAATATATAAACTACTCCTACAACTCAACAACAAAAAGACAAACTCAGTTTAAAAATGTACAAAGGGTCTGAATAGACCTTTCTCCAGAGAAGGTATACAAATGGCCAATAAGCACATGAAAAGATGTTCACCATCATTAGTTAGGGAAATGCAAATCAAAACCACAGTGATGAAGGGTTTGGCTTTGGCAACCACAGCCTGGCCCTATGTGGCTCAAGATTCTGCCCGGGACTGACGTCATGGCCATGTGCTTGCTCATCCCCAGTATAGGCTCTGCGCACATCCACAGGTTCACTAATGGAGGCAAGGAAAAAAGGTTTGCCAATTATTCATGTCAGCGGAGCTTGATGGAAAGAGATAGACGCTTCTCTGGAGTTAATCGTTACCATGTGTCAAGGGGTTTGGAGAATATCGATCAAGGAAGCATTTTCCTGATTGACGAAAAATAACTCGGTTATGCTCATCTACCCCTTCTAGAAGGTTATGCACTGTCTTAATGTACTGCATAGTAAAGCCAACGAAAAAGTAAAATCCAAACCAAACCAAATAAGAACCACAGTGACATAGTCTTTCATCCCCAAGTGTTGGAGAGGAAGCAGTGACATTCAAACTCTTGTGTGCCGCTGATGGGAAGGTAGAATGGGGCAGCTGCTGTGGAAAACAGCTTGGTGAGACCTCAAAATGCTAAGCGTCAAGTTACCATATGACTCAGCCAATTCCAGTCCTAGGTATAAATCCAAAAGAATTGAAAACAGAGGCTCAAACAGATACTTGAACACCAGTGTTCATCGCAGCATTATTAATAATAGCTGAAAGGTGGGGGCAACCGAGACGTCCATCAACAGATGTCTAGAGAAAGAAAGCGTGGCGTCTACACCCCATGGAATATTATTCAGCCTTACAAAGGAATGACGTGCTGACACGTGCTACCACATGAATGAACCTCGGAAACACGGTGCTAACTGAAACAGACACGAGAAGACAGATACGGTGTGCTTCCACTCAGCTGAGGTGCCTAGCACAGGCAAGTTCAGAGAGACAGAAAGTAGAACGATGGTCACCTGGGACAGGGGAGGGGAGGAATGGGGAGCTATGCTTAAAGGGCACAGAGTTTCCGTTTGAGGTAACGAAAAAGCTTTGGAAATAGATAGGGCGATGGTTGCTCCATGTTGTGAAAGTGCTAAAAGCCACTGAGTTGTACACTTTTTTTTTTTAAAGAATGATGGAGGGGCGCCTGGGTGGCTCAGTCGTTAAGTGTCTGCCTTTGGCTCAGGTCATGATCCCGGGGTCCTGGGATCAAGCCCCGCGTCGGGCTCCCTGCTCCATGGGAAGCCTGCTTATCCCTCTCCCACTCCCCCTGCTTGTGTTCCCTTTCTCGCTGTCTCTCTCTCTCTCTGTTAAATAAGTAAATAAAATCTTAAAAAAAAAAAAAGAACGATGGAGAGAAATGTGTGGGTGATAGTCTCACCACAGATCATCAGGAACATGGTGGATTGAACCACTGGCCGCTGAAGACCACTGATTGTCCCAGAGCCCCATTCCTCACCAGCATGGGTGACGGCATTCCAGAATGGAGGGCCCTCGCCTCGGCCACGGAGGCGCCCCTGCGATCCTGATGACGAGGCTGAGGGTGGGCCTTGGGCTCCGTGGGGACCCGTCCTGGGGTGCCCACACTGTGCTAGCTGGAGACATTCCTCAGGCAAATTGGAACAGCCAACCCAGAGCTGCTGGCCACTGCTGTGCTTTGGAGCATCAGATTTCTCTCAGGCACCAAATATTCACCCTTTTAAAGGAGTAACAACAACAAAAGAAACCATATTCTATTAACTGACTAGTAAGAAACACTCTCTCATACACACACACACGCACGCACACACGCACGCACACGCACAGGCTCTCCCAAGAGAGACATCAGTTACGGACATTGGCAATGGCTCCCCGCTCCAAAGGAGCACACCATTTGGCGTGCTTGCCAGCCAGAACTCCTCATCTCTTTCTCCACTGGCATGAACACCAGGCTGCTGTCAGGGACCCCATGGAGTTTTCGGGGAGCTCCCTGTAAGCTAGGCAGTGTCCACCCTGGTAGTATTGGGCGAGAAAGAGACTCCAGCTAGCTCAAATGAAAGAATGCAGTGGACGGGGATGAGGGGCTCCAGGAATTGGGGGTGGTGGGGGCCAGGACTGCTCCGGAGGGCTGGGAAAGCCGAAAGTACAACCCTGGTTCGCGGAGGAGGCCGTCTGTCCCACGTCTCAGCTGGACCCGCGGACCCTCCTTCCTGCTTTACTCACTGCAGATGCCACCCCTGGGGAGGGCCTTCCAGCCAGGGTTAGGTCACATACCCTTCTGTGAGTGGCCCAGGGCAAGAAG
This sequence comes from Phoca vitulina, assembly GCF_004348235.1. Lineage (NCBI taxonomy): Eukaryota > Metazoa > Chordata > Mammalia > Carnivora > Phocidae > Phoca > Phoca vitulina. The sequence continues at coordinate 10,453,606 of NW_022589715.1, read as the reverse complement.
AGAAAGAGTTGCTTCCCAGAAGTCCCTGGTGGAGGGTGGCGCGTAAGATCGTTCTCTCACCCACACCAAATGCACTGGGGAGAAGTCATCCCCAAAAGGGAACTGAGAACCAACAGGTAGCAGGAACGGATGAGGCCCAGCCAAAAGCCCAGTACACATATGAAATCAATCCATGCCCGTCCTGATTGAACATCCAAACCCCACCAGACTAAGAAGCTAAGAATCAAGGGTCAGGACCCACATAAGGCTTTGTAAACAGTTCCTCTCCAAGAATCTTAGGGGTGTGTTCGTGCATCTGGAGTGGCTGGTGCCTGACAGAAAATTCGTGGACTTTTAACTTGGGTTGCACAGCCCAAGCTCCGTCGGCTCCCCCCCCCCCCCCCCAGAAAAGGATGACCTCGCTGCCTTACTCTCAAGATCTTGGCCACCGTGGGCAGCGGGCTGCAGCCGCAAACCCTCCAACAGAAAGCAGCTCCAGGCCTGTCAGTCGGGGTGTTGGGAGATGTGTCCCCAGGGCAAATGCCCAGAGGGACCCCTCTGGGAGAGACTATGAAACCCGGTGATGTCACCCCCCTTCTCCCCATGCAGCTGATCATTGGGACATAGAAAGGACGCTCCTGGAATGAGTGACAAGTACGACCTGTTCCTGATCTCAGCAATCTGCCCCATTTGCACTGGTGCCAGGTCAAAGGCAGGGCTGGAGGCCAGGAGGGGGGTCAGGGCCCAGCTGGCAGAGAGGGACACGGGGGGCCCGGGCGGGCGGGGTGTGGGAAGCAGGCCAGGGTCGGGCCGCAACAGCGGGGGCTGAGGTCAGTCACACAGGGAAGAGTTCCAGAGGAGGGGTCAGGCCAGGCCGGCGATCTGGAGAGGGAAAAGAAATCGGCTGACTCCATGCCAGGCCTGTCACCAGAGGAAACATGCCAACCCTAGGGCATGTCCCATTTAGCAGATGAGAACTTGGGCAGAGCACTCATCTTCCCCAAGGCGGGGCATGCAGCCAGTGAGTGGCGGGAGCTAGGGGCTGAGCCCCAGGCGCTCCCGGTCAGATGGAACCCGCAAGGAGGATACGAATGGGGATGGGTGGGGGTGGTAGGGAGATGAGCAACCTTCCTGGGCGTTCGGAATTGAGGGCTGGGTATTACCACCACAGGGGAGAGAAGGGTAGCTGCAAGATCTGAGTATTCATCTCTTCCTTTAACTATCTCCTTCTGCAATGAATGACCGACAACCGCTTCAAAGTGACATTTGCACTTTGACCCCATGACAGCAGGTGTCACCTCCGTGAACTTTGCAGAGGTGACTAGAATTGACGGCTCTTTCACAGCCTTACACAGTTCCTCAGGCAGGAGGGCGCCTCTCCCAGTGCTTTCACACGGGCAAGAAAGTTTGTGCATGTGGCCAGGACGTCAGGAGAGAGTTTCTTAAAGGCCTGCATGCCCAGCAGTCGATGCCAGCCCCCGTCCTGCTGCAGACCTGCTCTTTTGGGTTCCTGGACCCAATTCCAACGTATTTGGGGGGGGGGGGCGAAGTGCTTCCTACACAACACCAAGCAATTCTCAGACCACACCAGGGTGTCCCACAAGATTCCCCCTTAAACACACACACACACACACACACACACACACACACACTTCAGATGCCAGTCGAAAGGCCAGGTTGTTACCAACTGGCTGTAAATCAGAGGTTCCTAAGACCCCTCCTTGGGTTTGATTCTTTTGCTAGAGCAGTTCCTAGAACTCAGAGAAGCATTTTACCTACTAGATGACTGGCTTATTATAAAAGGATGGAACTCAGGAACAGCCAGATGGAAGAGATGCATAGGGCCAGGTGTGGGGGCGGGGCTGGGAGCTTCCCTGTTCTCTCCAGGGGCACCAACCAGCCCATTTCCACCACCTGGAAGCTCTCTGAACCCAGTCCTCTTGGGATTTTATGAAGGCTTCATTACATAGGCATGATTGATTAAATCGTTGGCCATTGGTAATTGATTCAAACTCCAGCCCCTCTCCCCTCCCAGGAGGGTGGCAGAGAGACTGAAAGCTCCCACTCTCTAATCACCTGGTTGGTTCTCCTGGCAACCAGCCCCCTTGGTTAGGTTACCTAAAAGCTTTCCAGTAGTCACCTTATTAACATAACAAAGACACATTTATCACTCTTATCGCGGGGAAATTCCAAGGGTGTAGGAGCTCTGGGCCCGGAACAGGGTCTGAGAGGAAAATCTATTTATTACAAATCCCAAGAGCACACCTCCTCCCAGCACGTTCCCCTGCCGTCCAGTGGGGGAAGGCAGGCAGGGAATGCTGGGCCGAGGGCCTGTGATGGTCCTGCTGCCCCAGCCAGCACCTGGGTAAGGAGTGCAACCCTCTGAGCTTGTCCTCTGCAGAGGCACTTGCTGCAATTCGCAGAGAACATTTTACTGTGATCTCCAGCCTGTTCTGGATTAATGTTTTCTCTCCTGCACTGATGCTCCCCTTTCCCCCGATCACTGAAGTCATGCAAGGATGAAGGTAATTCTGAGTGATGTTATACAGGATCTCAGGCCAGATTAGAGTAGAGCAACATCTGTTATTAGAGTTCCATCCATCATATTTCCTCTCTTGCCTTCTCAACCCAGTGTCTAAAACAAGAACTGAATTAGAACAAAAAAGTTGACACAGTAGCTACTAATAAGAATTACGTTGGGGCGCCTGGCTGGCTCAGTCAGACTCTTGATCTTGAGGTCATGAGTTTGAGCCCCCATTGGGCCTAGAGCTCACTTAAAAAAAAAAAAAAGAATTATGTACATATCCTATCCGGGGGACCATGCTGAACTCTTCCCAGGACTGTTCCAGGAGTCTCATCACGACCTTACAAGGAAGGCTCAGTTACTGATTCCATTTAACAGATGAGCAAACTGAGGCTCAGAAAGGGGAGATGAGCAGCACAGGGCAATGAACCTGCAATGTTGGACCCCCTGCCCATGTTCTATTTCAATTGCGTACAATGCTACCACCTCCCTTCAGCCCCCCACCCCGTATCCCAGTGGTCTCTCTAATTAGGAAAGATTTTTCAAATGAGAATAATCAGTATTACTGGGGATATACTTAACCGTCAGACTCCACCCTTGCCCATAATATCCTATTATTCCCAAAGCTCCTGGCATTGCAACCCAGTGCTCTGTTGGCATTAGATAGATGAGTGTGGTAACTATTTCCTTCAAGACAGTCTTCCAAAGAGGATTAGGATTCGTTTACCTGGTTCTCAGTTGGCTAAATAGTTAAAAATTGTGAAAACCAAATATGTATTTGCTGTTTTTTTGCTGAGCAGCCTTATTTGGAGTGGAATGGGGGGTCGGGGGAAGGAGAGACATTGAGAAAGTTAAAGTGAAAACCCAGCGTGGCATTGTCAATTTCAAGATGAGGCACTAAGGAGACATCCTGTGGGGGGGGGAATCACTTCTGATATTGGTTGATGTTACAAATGGAGCGTCATCCATATGAACATCGGGGGAAGAGAACTCCCCAAAACCCGCAGCTACCTGGCTGTGGCTAATTTTTGGTTGTAACCACTAATTACGCTCAGTTTATTCAGGACAGACTGCCTTACTGATCGGGGGTGGGGGAAGAAACTCCACGCTTGCGGTCAAGAGGCCCTCCCTGCGTGTCCAGGACCCCTTCATTTGTGCACTTAGCTGATAGCCAGGCTCCATTTTGGTGTTGAGCCCTTCTGGACAAGCCTAGTCTCCACCCCACCCAAACCAGGTCAGATTTGAGGATTAAAGTTTTCACCTTTTTCCCTCTTAGCACAGTTAAAGAATGATAATAATGATCATAAAACAACCAACCAACATCAAAAGACCTAAGCCTGAACTATGCTGAAGGAAGCTGGCTTTGGGACTCCTGGGTGGCTCAGGTGGCTAAGCGTCTGCCTTCGGCTCAGGTCATGATCTCTGGGTCCCGGGATGGAGCCCCGCATCCGGCTCCCTGCTGAGAAGGGAGCCTGCTTCTCCCTCTGCCTCTGCCCTTCCCCTGCTTGTGCTCCCTCTGTCTCTCTCTCTCAAATGAATAAATAAAATCTTTTTTTTTTTTTTTAAAGGGAAGCTGGCTTTGATAACAGCAGAGGGAGTGAGTGGGGGGTAATGCGTTGAGCATTAGATCTCAGGATGGCCCCTGGTCCTCCTCTGAGTCTACTGTAATCTGGGATCTGGCAGTGACCTCCGGAGCTCCTCCACAGGTGGCTCAGAGGACCCAGACCCAGAGCCTCCAGAGCACTTTGGGATGGTCCTCCGGCTTCCCTGGGGTGGGACTGGGACACTCCAACACTGCTGCTATGCTGGGGAGTGCACCCCAGACTTAATAGCTGGCTGGGGCTGACAGTGGCTTGGCATCTGCTTAGCAGAGGTAGGAGGGGAGGTCTGGCCAGGCCCCATACAACCACCCCCCGACACTGGGTCATGAGTTTGAGCCCCCATTGGGCCTAGAGCTCACTTAAAAAAAAAAAAAGGCCTTGTCCGGAGCTGCCTGCATGTCCCAAGTCACTTCTGTTAAAACCCCAACCTCACTGCCTCTGCTCTTACTGCTACAAACCTTAGCAACACTGAGAAAATGTTGGCACTCCTTCCTCTGACCTTATGAAGGTAGGCGCGGCCTCCCCAAGCCCACCCGGCATCCTTCCCTGCTCTAGAGGGTCCTGGGGCCAGCCCGATGGCCCCCATCACACACTGCCCCAGGGACCACAAGCAGAAAGCTCACTTTTTTGCCTGTTTGGGTGCAGTTGGGATAATTTTTAATACATTCCTTTTTGCTCTTCATCAACTTCAAAATGTATCAAGATGTCCTGAGGGCAAAAGAACCGATTTAACTCTCTGATTAGAAGGAATGCTCTTGGCCTAACGCCTCACTCATTTTGAAATACTGACATTAACCGGGAAAATCACTCAAGCTCTCTTGTTACTTCCTGTGCTTAATTAAGTGGCTCCGCAGGTGACTCAACCCTTTTATTTTTCAGAATGACATCAGACTTATTTTCCATTTTAATAGCCTGGTTACTTCATTGATTTTTTAAAATCCAATTTCACTTTCTAGTGCAATTTTTTTTATCTATTTTTTCCCCCTCCACCCCAGGAAATGCTAACTCCCATAGTGGCTAAACTCCAACTATTACAAATGCCTCTGTTTTGGTTTTTGGTGAGGTTTTTTTGAGTCCAAGGTCCAAAATCAGAATTTGAAGAAGGAATTAGAGGTATAATCCTTACATGCAAATTACCTAAATAATTTCACAAAGTGTTGGAGTTTTTAAGATAATGAACTATCTAGTGTTATTCCTGAGAGGGGTCCCTGCGTCCTGGAGGTGGTGTTGGGGGTCCCTGCAAAACAAAACCCTCCTGTCAATTCAAGGAGGATGATTCCAACCTCAAAAGCTTGTTTTGAGCTCATTTACTACTTATCGGGTGGCTATTTAACATTTATTAATCTGGAGGTTAATTGCCATTGCTGTTTGTTAAAGTCTGTTGTTGGAGGGTAGACTTGAGAATTTCTACATCTTAACACGGTTTGGACTCACAGTCTCAAGAAAAAGCAGTTGCCGATGTTTTGCATGGCAGGTGACATTTATTTATTGTTTATCTTTCCGGGGTGAGGGGCGGATTTAGTTTGTTTCTTTGGTGCCTGGGCGAGCTGAGTGAATTTCATTTTCTGCCGCTGCTGAGGGGTTTTCCTCCATTTAAATGTCATGCCCTGATTCAATTTCCCAAAAAGGGGCCACCCTGGTGAGGACGGGGAGAGCACTCGTTCTGGGCCCAGCCCTGCTCAATCCTCAGCGTTACAGGGGGCCACGTCCACAGAGCCCGTTACAGGGGGCCACGTCCACAGAGCCCGTTACAGGGGGCCACGTCCACAGAGCCCGTTACAGCAGCCCACGGTGGCCCCAGCCTTCTCCCCCGACAGGAAGGGAACCAGACTGGAGCCAGAGGTGAATATGCAGCCCAGAGGGCTTCTTCCCCTTCCCCAAGGTTCAGTTAACAACCAGACAACTTCCCAGGGCCAGGAACGCTGCAGGGCTCAGTGATCCTTTTTTTTAATCCCAGGGAGGAGTCAAAGATACAAGCATGCAGTAGGTGCTCATTACATGTTCATTTTCTTCCTTCTTTAATTAATATTTGCATAATGATACATTGAGGGAATTAACTGGCTGCACAGCTGCAAGAGCACACACTCTGATAATTCGCTTCCCCCCGTAAGAAAGATGTCAGCCGTTGGCTGTCTACCCTCTTGCTCTTCGGATGTCCTCCTTCCTCTAAAGAACCAACATCCCGTTTGAAGCAAAGCTGCCTCATGATGCCATGGTCTGTCCTTTCAAAAAGTTCTTTCTAACCCATCGGCTGTGATCGAAAATTATACCAGGCACGGGGTGGGGACAAAGACCCGTGAGCTGGATGGCTGCACTTGAGTAGCTAATGATCACCCGGCAGCCGGCCCAGAGAGATGCACATAAGAACCGGTGGATGGTGGGGTGATAGGGAGAGAGGAGCCCAGGTGGTAGGAAATGACCTCTGGGTGAGAGCACCCCAGATTGCTGTCAGCTTCCATAGCTCCAAGCTCCGGCTGCCACTGGGTTCCATGTATGGTTGGTCTCCCGTATTCCCGGGGCCTCAAACCCAGCGAAAAATGGCAGGCCCTTGACCCATGTCCCATACAAACTCTTCTAAAGCAATGTGTGCATGTAACAGACTTGACTTAATGGGGGGGGGGTGGGGATGCCTGGCTCGTAGAAGGTATTCCACAAATATTGATCAGAAGAATTAGTTGAAGGACTCCAAACTGAACACTGACGTAGATGTCTTTGCTCTTGGATGTCTCCAGCCCTTGCCCTTGAGGATCTTACGCTGGCGGCTTCATCCTGCAACACAGCTCTTCCTACCGGTGCCACAATATGACCTGAGTTTACTCCTTATGGGTCTCAATTTATCCCTGCATTTTTCCAGTCCTGCCTGCTGGGACGGTGTGCTCCATCATCCCATTCCCCCACCCCAAATGCTCCGGGGCTGGGTCTGCGGTGGGAGTCCCTTTTGCCCCAGAGCCTCGTCACCAAGACATGAGGAGGATGGAGTGGCTGGATGGGAAGGAGGTGGTGGGTTTCTCAGAATACTGCTCCACCTTGGATCGCATCATCTGGGTTTCTCTGCTGGAGTTGATGTTCGGACAGTAGAGGCTGCCTTTTGGCCCAGTTTCGGGACACCAGGTCATTGGGTCATGATCAGGGAAGCTGAGGCCGGCCTCTGATGCATTTGATCTTCCTGGGGTCTCTGTCTCAGGGCCATGTTGCTTTTCCTCCGCCCAGCTAGGTTTGTACTTGCTGCTCACTTCCTCAAAACTGAGCAATAGTTTTAGGGATTATACATAAGGAGTAAACTTGTAAAGAAAAGCAAGAGAGTGGCTAACATGAAAGTCAGGAGGGCCGTCACCTCTGGTGGAGGGAAGGAGGAAGACACCATTTGGGGGAGGGGCACCATAGGACTCTTCTGTAAGATGCTATTACTATTTTTAACCTTGGCTGTGGACATTCAAGTGTTCATGTATTTGATTATTCCTTAAATGGCTCTGATACATTTTGTGCACTCTCCTGAATGTGCGATACATTTCCCAAGGTGTGTGGTTTCTTCCACAAGAAACCCCACTTTTAAGAAGCATTCCTGCCCTGGCTACCTGTCCCTGGCCATTTTGCCCGGCTGAGCCAGGTCCAGTGCACATCTGGGGAGTGCCCACATTTGCCATTGTCACCGCCTTCCTGCCTTCCACCACGCCCCAAGCCACATCCTGCACTGGTTTCCAAAACCCGGGACCACTGTTGGACAGCAACATTGTGGACCCTCCGCTGTCTTCTCCCTTCCCGCCTGTCTGCACAACAGAGAGACCATAAACAAGAATGTGTTGCGGAGAGCTCCCCTCCAGCTGAGCTCTCCCCGTGCTGGTGCATCTGTTCAGGAAGGTGCTGGTGCTTTCTGATCCAGGGCACGTGTGACCATAGCACGCAGGGGGCTGAGTGACAAGGAAGAGCTGGAGCTGAGCTGGCCTACCCAGTTCCATCCCCAGTGATTCTCCCCCCTGGCCCCCCACCCCAGTTCCCTAGCTGGGCTTCACTCTCCCCCATGACCTTGACCTTTGTGGCTCTTGGTCATCCCTCCACCACCTGTCAGCTGCAGCTTCCCCGGAACTGTCGCCTGCTCAGGTCCCTCCCTAGCCTTGCCTTTCCCCCACCTGTTAACTTGGTGAGTCCACCTAGAGTCTCCTCTGCAGACATCAATGGCCAGGAAAGGTCTTGGGGAATGCGCATCCAACCTACCATCTCCGACTTCACACGACTGGCTACAGGGCTGGTGCCAAGGGTATTTCCTTCGTGGCCCTTTGGACTCAGAAGCTGCTATTGATTCTACTGGCAGACACATGCCCCTTTGAAGTGTTTGTCTACAAGGTAGGCATATTGAACCAAAACGAACGTGGGGGCCGTCGGGAGGGGTGCAATGACTATCTGCTGGTTGCAGCAAGTGCTTACTTTGGCAAACATTTGGAGACAGTCTAACTAGCATAGCTGTCCTGTGTGTCCACGGGTCTGTAGTGAGGATCCAACCAGTCAGGACAGGGCAGGGGCTTTCCATTCAAAGATGCTCTCCAGGGCCATCCTTCTCCCCTCCTCTGAGTGAGGCAGCGCAGTGTGAACACCGCAGACGGGCCTGGATGCCCTTCCTGCCCCGGGCACTCGCTGAGGCAAGTTCCTTAGTCTGTCTGAGCCTCAGTTTCCTCCAGCATTGGGTGGAGTGATAATTTCTTCTCTGTGGGGTTGATGGGGGCTTAAATGAGATAATGGGGGTAAGCCGCTAGCAGGGTGCCTGGCACTCTCCTGGCTCTCAGTACCTGCTGGTTCCTTTCTCCTTCCTTCTACCTTCCTTCCTTTGCTTCAAGGAGTACTTAACTCTGGAAAGTAGTATTAGTCTACTTCAAAGAACAGCCAGAATTGGCCAGTGTCTCCCTTGATCCCTGGAACCAGGTAGTCTGTGGCCCAGGATCCCAGTCCAGCCCCTCACTCAGTGACCCCAGTGAGAGGGGACTCCCCGCTCCGAGGAAGCTCTACCCCGGGGCAGTGCTCTCTACCCAGCACCCCTGCCTCCTGCCAAGAGCCCCGCCTGAGGCCCAAAACCATAGCAGGTGAGAGTCAGGGGCCCACCAGCCTGAGCCCTGCATTTTGCAGAGAGAGAAACAGACCAGAGAGGGCAGCCGATCTGCCCCAGGTTGCCCAGCTTTTCAGCAAGGGAACCCAGGACGGAATCCACACAGCTCCACCTTTCACCACACTGCCACCCTGTGAACAAAAGACTACGGAGAGAGCCTGTTGGCGGGAAAGCAGAGGGATCCCAGAAAGGTGCTGGGGGCGCTGGGCATGTGGCCACCCAGCTGGTGGCGTGCGGCATGCAGCGCTCGGCTGAAATGCGGCCCCCCGTGGGCCCAGGTGCCCTTCCCCACCAAGCAAGAGTCAGAGGTGTCATTGTTGGGTCCCGGTTTTCTGCAAAGCTTGAGAGAGGGGGAAATGTTCGCTTGCCTCGCATAGACGGACAGAACTCATGCGGGGAGAAGATCCCGACGGCGCGGGAGCCCGGGTGGCCGGCCTGCCGCTGTCCTGTCTGCTGGCCGCGGGGAGGGCGGCTTCCCTCCTCGCACTGGCCACCGGCTGCTGCGCCCCCACTACCTTGACCTTGGCCTTGGCAGTCGGGCGCACTTCCCTGGGCTCTGGAGCTCCTCCCACGGTGACCTCCACAGGCATGGAGGCCACCCCCTGGGTGAGAACAGCCCCCCTCCGGGGAGGTTGGAGACCCCGAGAATCACGCGCGCTCGGACTCGCGCCGGAAGCCAGCTGTCCCCGGGCCGCCCGGTGCGGCCTCCCTCGCAGGAGCCTGGTGCCGCGCCTGGTACCCGGCCGGCGGCTTCTCCCGGTGAGTGTGTCTCCGTGGGAGGCACTGCTGCTTGCTCAGGGTCTAGGAGGCTAAGAGAGGATTCGTCAATTGCCCGAGGTCACGCGGCACGTCGGGGGCTGTGCTCACAGCATTTCAGGCCCGATTCAGCGTTCGGTCAACACCGTTTCCTGAAGCAAGTACTGTGCCAGGCACCGTGTTGGGGCGAAAGGTACAGTCAAGCGTAAAATAGCCCGTCCCTTGCCCTTCTAGAGCACACAGTCTATTCCAGCAACAAAGATTAAACAAATCAGTAGGAATTCAGTTATCTACAGTGGTAAGAGAACGGGTGCCTGGCTGAGGGGAGGGTTCTCCCAGGAGGTGGTGTTTAAGGGGGAGTAGCGTCGGCCACTGGGGAAGGGAGAAGAGTGTGTCTGGGGAGGGAACGGCACAAAGGCCCTGAGGAGGCCCGCATGGCTGGAGCAGGGGAGAAGGGCAGGGGGATCAGAGATGAGGCGTCCAGGGGACCAGTCTTTTGTCCCTCGGGTGATGCTTCTTGTGCCTTGCTTCAGAAATCCCTCCTTCCTCACGATGAGGTCTTAAAGATACTTCTGTTACAGTTGGAAAGTTTCCTTTTTACATTCGGGTCTTTAATTCACGTGGAATTTGTCTCTGACCCTGCATCAAGCCCAGCTCCCGACTGCTTGCCTGTGTGGCTCAGAGCAGATCGGGTCCCCGGTCCCCCCCCCCCCACCCCGACCCCGGCCAGTGAGAAGGTTACATTAGATCATCTCTGAGGCTTCCACCTGTGACCAGTGATGCTTCTGCCGGCGTGGTGATGAAATCACTCCACGGATTCCCATGTGCCCTGTGAAAACACGGCCACGTGGGCACGGGGCTGCCTGCCTGGCCCACTGTGCTTTTCTCTCCTCCAGAAGTAGAACACAGCACCTCAAGGCAGGTTTCCCAAGACCCACTTCCTGGCCAGAACTTCACTTTGACTCCTTCTTTTTTGATGTTTTCGTTATATTACATGACCAAGGCGAGGATGGAAGGAGAAGACTCTGTAACTCGAGCTGTTATCAAAACCATAGATCCAACTAGACTGGCATCTCTGGAAAGGCCACACTGCAAGATGGTTAAGTCTGTGAAAATCTTTCAAACCTGCCTTGAAGGAGTTTCCGAGAGGTGCCACCGCACGGCAGGTCAGTGGGCATCCAGGTGGAAACGTGTCTCTGGAAGCAAGTGGCTGCTTATGAAAACAAACGTACACACAAATAAACAGCCAGTCTGCAGTTTTCAAACTGTTGTAACAACGCAGAGGGTGGGAGACTCTGTGTCAGGCCCGTTGGTGGGGGCTGACTCTGCCCGGTGGTAACAGCATAGGGGAGGAGTCCCTGCAGACCCCACAGGGTGGGAGGGTCTGAGAGAGAGGACGTGATGGTCATGGGAGGTGGTGCAGGTAGGGAAATTCAGCCCAAGCTCATTTAAGGAAAAACGTGTGCAGATGATCATCCTACGGGGGTAAGCAGGTGTGGTGTCTTACAGGATACAAGGGTGAAAGAGACTGGGAGGACATCAGAAAAGAAAGCCTTCTATCTGTTGGGTCCCAGGTCTTGCAAGGCATAAGCCAGCTGTCTGTCCCATTGACAAATTCCTCAGAAGAGGGAATCTAATTGGCTTGAGGTCTGTGATGGTTAATCTTTTGTCAACTGGACTGGGCCATGGAGTGTCCTGATATTTGAGCAAACATTACTTTGCATGGGGTGTTTCTGCAGGGGCATTTTTGGATGACTTTAACATTTAAGTGGATAGACTGAGTAAGAAGCATTCTTCTTATTGGGACATTGGTCTTCTCCTGCCTTCAGACTCTGGCTGAAACCTCAGCTCTTCTTGGGGCTCAAGGCTACTGGCTTTCACACTGGAACTCACACCAGCAACACTCCTGGTCCTCAGGCTTTCGGACTCAGAGTGGAACGATGCCTTTGGCTCTCCTGCATGTCCAGCTTGCCACCTGCAGTTCTTGGGACTTCTCAGCCTTCATAATTGTGCAAGCCGCTGTGTGTGTGTGTGTGTGTGTGTGTGTGTCCTACTGGCCCTGTTTTCCTGGAGAACCTGACAAATGCAAGATCCCTGAGGCATCTCTGTAAAGGAAGAGGCAATTCCCAGGCAAGGGGACGCCGTGAAGCCAGCAGACACCCGAATGGGTCTACAGTGGCCATGTCACCCCAGGAACAGCAGGAGGTCTCCTCCTCTATGTTCCAGGAACATGTTGCCTATACATCCATGTAACTGTGTGTGTGTGTGTGTGTGTGTGTGTGTGTACAACGTCTCACTCCATAAGGCTCATGGTTCAGGCTTGGATAGTCCTTAAGCCTTTGCATGTTGAGGCTTCACCCAACACTTGCCTGTGGATAATGCTCAAGCGTGGCTTTGGGTGAGTTGGGACTGAGTGGCAGCCAGAGGCTCCCAAGCCACTCTGACTAGTGATGCCGGAAAGGGCCTGCGCCTCCGATATCCCCCACCTCGGGACACATGCAGAAGCCACATCATTCACCCTTGCTTCAAGTTAAAGCATTGCAGGGTCCCCAGGGCCCCCCCCCAGGCAGCTTGTGCTGTGTCGGGAGGGGGCTACCCACCCGGACAGAGCAAGACTCCCAGGCAAGCTTCCTCTGAGCCTGGCATCTGGGCGTGTTGCTGCCACTTCCAAATGGTTTTACAACTTGTAGGAACCTAGGGGCCACGCCAGGACTGTGATGTTCCCTTTCATGCAAGATTGACCTGTGGATGAGTAACGCCGGCAGAACCCCAGGGCAGCATCCGTTAGCAGTGGGCGTACCCCAGCGAGCCGGTGCTCGCCTCGCACGGCCCCTGGACTGCAGCATTCCCTCTGTTCCCTGATTTCTAGAACTCCTGGTTCAGAGCCCCGAGCCATCTCAACCTCAGCAGGAGGAGGTGTCAGCAGGAAGCAAGGACAGGACACTCAGCGTTCCTGCCCTGCCCGCGCCTCCGAAGGCAGCGACAGTAGTCCTGCCCCAGGCCCCAGTGAGCCCCTCAGCCTGGGGCCCTCCTGCTTTGGGGCCTTCCCTCATTCCGTTTCCTCTAATGCAAGTCTGCCTCTTTCTCCCATCAGTGTGTCTCCACCTTCAGTGAATTACTGAAGGATGAACAGCTAGGTGTGGACCCTGAGGCTACCCGGGTCATGCATTTGCTGTCTCTGATCTTACAGTTCTGGATGTCTTCAGACTCCATCCACCTTAGCCCCATAGCCATAGAGTTTTAAAGCCTGAAGGTCATCTGGTGATGTCTGAGCTGCTCCCTTGACAAAAGGAGAAGTTCTAGAGGAACACACACAGAGGCAGCAGTGAGGGGCCAGAGACACTTGGAGCATCCCCCGTACCTCCTCACCACGGTGTTTCCCCCCCATGGAGCTGCGTCTCATGACCAGGAACCAGTCACCCTCATGTCCCTTCCCAGCACTGCCATGAGCAACACGCTGCTGCACAGCCTCACACTGTCTATACGGGGGTGACCAGTGTCCTCCCAGATCCATGTCCACCCAGAACCTCAAAATGCAACCTCATTTGGAAATAGGGTCTTTGCAGATGTACTTAGTTGAGATGAGGCCATACTGGAGTAGGGTGGGCCCTAATTCGTCGATTGGGTTCTCTAGGAGAAAATAGACCCAGCAACACACACACACACACACACACACACACACACAGAGTCATGTGAGGACAGAAGCAGAGACTGCAGTGCTGTGGCCATAAGCCAAGGACTGCTGGGAACCACCAGAAGCTGGGCGAGGTGAAGGAGGATGCTCCATTAGGGCCATCAGAGAGAAATTACAGCCTCACCAGCCCCCCTGCAAGATCCCCCCAGTGCCCATAGTGCCTCCTGCACTATCATTTACTGAAGACTTTTTTTTAACTGATCTTAAATTAATTCACTTTTTTCCCCATAACTTTGGCTCATCCAAGTAATACACCATCGTTAAAATTATGGGCTTTGTGGGGTACCTGGGTGGCTTACTCAGTTAAAAGCCCGACTCGATCTCAGCTTAGGTCTTGATCTCAGGGTCATGAGTTTGAGCCCTGCATTGGGCTCCACTGGGTGTGGAGCCTACTTAAAAAAAAATATGAGCTTTATTTGATGTATTTGTGATGTTTATGTGACAAGTGTCCTATATTAATTCATGTGCTATATATTTGTCTATTTTGGTATACATAGGATATGATTTACTATGCTAACCATTTTTAAGTGTACAGTTTAAGGCCCACAATCCCTATTTAATTTTTTTTATCTTTTTTTAAGTTTATTTATTTATTTTTTTGTAATCTCTACACCCAGCGTGGGGCTCAAACTCATGACCCCAAGATCAAGGGTTGTATGCTCTTCCAACTGAGCCAGCCAGGCGCCCCCCCTAGTGAATTTTAAAATGCTGATATTGAGTAAGGCTTGGATAGGTTGAGAAAATTCATCTCTGCTTAGAGGGATTTTAAGGGGATGGATGGAGACTAGAACCCAGGCTGCTTGATTCCAAAGCTGTATTTGTCGTAACGACAATAATAACCAGAGGAAGAAGAAGAACAACGACAGTTAACATTTATGGAGACTTTACTATGTGCCAGGCATTGTTCTAAGTACTTTAAACATGATATGTATTTATAATCTCATAGTCAAATACCTATACCCTCCAATAGATATAATTCACTTACATTTATACATATAATGTCGTATATATGAGTGTGTATACGTCTATGTACACACATAGAAAACCTCACTTAATCCTTAGGCCAACCCTGTGAGGTGGGTACTGTTTTCATCCCCATTTCACAGATGAGAAAACCGGCCCAGAGAGCTGAGCTGCCCAAGGCCATGCGCCAGTTCGGGGAGCTGGGAATGTAGCCCGGACTGCTCGGCTCAGGGAGGCCGCTCAAGCCTCCCTCTGCCGTGGGCTCAGGCAGGCAGACTGATGGCGGTCTCTCCTGAGACCTGCCCTGGCACTCACCTCAAACAGGGAGGCAAAGAGACCGGTCATAGTGTGTCATGCGAATGACTTTGGTCCCTGTCACCCCCCGGGAAGCCTGAGGCAATCCTATCTTGGCCTGGGCCTGGGCCAGGCAGAAAGGGACATGCACATGCCTCCAGGGGCCCTAGTTGCCCCCGTGGGTGACAAACAGTGTGCATCTGTTCACCTGGTGTGTATGGAAGGGCAGTCAGTGACCATGACCTTGAGGAGAAAATGGCCCCTTGGGGACTGACCCTGTGACCCACAGCTCATCGTCACCGAGGTGCTTCCCCAAAATGGGCCCTCATGTAAATTAAGAACCAGTCAGACACTTGGAAGGAGCAGGTCTGTGAGTGGCCTGGGAGGGCTGAGGGATGGTCCGCTCCCAGGGGCTTCCTTTCTCGGGAATGAGGAAGAAGGCAATGGGCAGGACCCGGCTGGGTGCAGGCCCGTGCTCTCTGCGGCCCCAGCCTGGCTGGCCTGCGGCAGGGCACTGCCCGCGTGGCCTCCTGTGAGCTGGTGACCGCTTGTGAGCTGTGCACCTGGGGTTGGGGCCCGGGGCGTGCCTTTCTGGATGGTTCTGGAGAGCCTCCTTCTCAAGGCCCCTATCTGTTACCTTTCAGCCACATCAGCACATGAGGTTTCTGGTTTTATGTATTTATTTTCTGGTTCTGGCTCCTGGCCTGCATTTCTGTTCACAAAAAGAGCTAGCGTGCCGGGTTTCTAGAGCCATGTGCCTGGCAGCACTCAGGAAAATAAAATGATAGCCTAGGAGCAGGGTCCTTGTGCTCGCAGCTCGCTCTTGTGGCATGGGGGAGCAGTCTGTCACCGGGGGGGGGGGGGGGGAGGACAGTCCCACAGCATTACCTTTCCCCCTGAAGGCAATGTTGCAGTCATTTGGGGATGGATTTGTGCTGCTTTTACAAAAACTTTCTATTTTAGTTGGACCTTTTTTTTTTTTTGAAAGATTTTAGTTATTTACCTGAGAGAGAGAGAGAGAGCGCGGTGTGAGGGGAGGAGCAGAGGGGGAGGGAGAGGAACAAGCTGACTCTGAGCTGAGCATGGGGCTCAATATAGGCTCAATGCAGGGCTCCATGTGGGGCTTGATCCCAGGACCCTGAGATCATGACCTGAGCCGAAGGCAGACGCTTAACCGACTGAGCCACCCAGGCGCCCAGGCACACACATTCTTATACACACACACACGTATACACATGCCCCGGGCACATGAACATACACACGTACACTTGGGCACACGTTCACACACTAGCAAACATACATTCATACATATATACATACACGCACAAACACTCACGCATAGACACACATATACAAGCATAAATACTCAGGGGCACCTGGGAGGCTGGACACCCGACTCTTGGTTTCAGCTCAGGTCATGATCTTGGGCTCATGAGATGGAGCCCCACAGTAGGCTCTGCACTCAGCGGAGAGTCTGCTTGAGATTCTCTCTCTCCCTCTCCCTCTGCCCCTCCCCTCACTCATGTACTCTCTCTCTCTCTAAAATAAATAAATAAACCAGACGCATTTACTCATGCACACACATACACACCAACAGTGTCTGGCCAATACCTAGGGTTGGCTTTGCTAAGAGAAACAGACCTGTGTCCATCATCTCCTCTTATTCCCCCACTGGGCACCAAGGGACATGGCCCAGGGCAGCCTTGGAACGACAGAGTCCCCAGGCAGGTGATTTCCCGGTCAGGAGCTCAGCGTGGAGGACGGCCCAATCATACCTGCCGGTCTTGGGCCCTGTGTCGCATAGTCTCAGCACGCTGCAGCAAATCCTCGGGTGAGGCATGCCTATCGGCAAGGAAGCCACTCGTCCTCCCTTATTGCCCTGCGACTCACCTGACACCTCTGGCCACGGGAGGACTTCGACTCCGACTGGCACTCCCAGAGCCTCCCTCTCCTGCTGCGGGACCTGGCATGAGGGACTGGTACAGAAGGCCGGGGCCTTCTGTCCTTGGTCAGAGAGAATCCCAAGGGTGAGTTTTAAGCCTTTAAATGAGGGTAAAGGAGACGTGACTAGCTTTCACTTGAGAATGAAAGATACCTGGCAGGGGTAACAGAATGAAGGTCTGAGGTGTGACCACTGGTCGGCTGAGCTCAAATGAAGTGGGTCTGTCTTAAGAATTATAGAATCAGGGGCACCTGGGTGGCTCAGTCGGTTAAGTGTCTGACTCTTGATTTCGGCTCAGATCATGATCTCAGGGTCATTAGATCAAGCCCTGCGTTGGCCTCTGTGTGGAGCCTGCTTAAGATTCTCTCTCCCTTTCTCTCTGCCCCCCCCACGCCGCCCACCCCGCTCGAGATCTCTCTCTCAAAAAAAAAAAAAAAAAAAGAATTATAGAATCAAATTGCAATTCTTGGTTTTTCTGTTGCTGCTGCTTCTCAAGGAATTGCTTCTGGTCTGGTCTTCGGTGATCTTGCGGCTGAATTGTCCAGGGAAAAATGTCTACATCTGTTGGAAACTTTTCTGTTACCAATGAAAGGGGACTCAATTGGCCCCTATAATTAACAGGGATCAGGGGCACTGATCCAGATCCAATCTCTCCACCCACATTGAGGCCTTCTTCTGGCTCCATCCAGGGATTAGGCCCCAGGCCCCACCTTCCCAGTTCAGGTCTGGGCTCATCTGGGGGGTTAGGAAGACTTCTAAGAGGAGGGGGCATGTATCTGAGATCAAAGCCTTGACAGGAGTTGGCCAGGTCTGACGGCGGGACCCACACACCAAGCTATAGCATTCGAACTTGGGAGTCCTTTCAATATCATGGTACCCATCAGAAATAAGAGACTGCCTAAAGGTTCTTACAAGGTTAGAACCAAAGAAGAAACAAGGTAAAACAAGGACACTGGGGACTAGGAGAGGCAGGCTCATCCAGTGCAGGAGCTTCCCTCCCCATCCTCCCACCAAAGCTGCGCTCATGCCTTCAGCCTGCCTCTCTCTTCTTTCCACGACTCCAACCCAGCCTCCCGTAATCAGTCAGCTTGATGGGGTGGCCGTCATTAAATGGCTGCTTCACTTTTAATCTGATAAAGCCTGTCCATGAAAGTCATTACCTGCTGAGGGACAAAGAGCAGCAGGGCGAAACACACATACGCACATGTGCGTACGCACACAATCGTCAGTGTGTGGCGGGAGGGCATTCATGCCAGCGAAGGACATGAGGTCCACTCGTTGGAGAGCGGGCCGTCACTGACACACCATTCCCGTCACAGAAGAGACAACCACCTGTTCTGAAGACGAATCACAAGGTGTGTTTTCTGTTATCCAGAAATTATCACGGAGGGCCATTCACGCCAACTCTGTAGATTCCTTGTAGATGCTACAGAACGTGAGAGAATAAAACAACCTTTCTTCAGCTCAGGACCACAATGTGGAAAAAGCCTACTGAGCTGGAAAGGGGAAGGGGGCATTGTCAGGAGCCAAGGAAATCTTTTAATGAACAACAACAAAAAAATAGTAAGCCTCTTTACTTTTCCCCCAAAGTGACAAATTTGACTTGTCAGATCCAAGTTCAACTTGTGGACAATCCGCTCATGACTGATAATCTCCATAGCAACTGTGGCATCACGTGATGACACAGAAGCGGTGGAGACCGAGGCAGAGCAGCTCTCCAGACTGCTTTTCTTCTGGTAGATTCCATGAGGTCAGCCTAATTAACAGGAGCGGAACTGAGACCTTGGTTTAAGTTATTGGCAGATGTTCTTAGGGAAGAATGAAGATACTTTAGCACCTTCTCTTCCCATTTCACGGGGTCCTATGCCAGGACGGGGCGGGGGGGGCGGTGTGCTCCAATGTAGTGTCCCCTCCCCCCCCGCCCCTCCCTCCTAACTTGCCCAGCTCCAAACAGCACTTCTAAATGCTCTCTTTGTAGAGTCATGTCTGGAGAAAAAACTCTAATTCTTCTGAACCTTTTAAAATATCAGACACTGGTGAGAGAGGGAGCCAGGAATACAAGCCAAGTCCTCTTTGTAATTAGTATTATAAATTTCTACTTCTTTAATTTCCAACTGCTTCTCTGCAAAATGCAGGTACATACACTGTAATTAAAGCTCTCCATCCATGACATTTGTTCTTAGACTAGAAAATGCCGTCCCGTTCCCAAAGCGGATCTCTTGTAGTCGGGTCTAATGTAGGTCTGGTGACTTGTTAAGGGTGGAAAGTTCATTCATCTTCATAGATTCAAAGAATGAGATGCCTGTCGCCTTCCTGACACACTCTGGCGGCGAGGAGGTGACAGGGCTGCCACCCGCCCTGTCCGATGGCCACGGTGGCCCTCTCCACCGCCAGCAGTGCTGTGGGGATCTGGGCCCAGGCCACTCAGGCGGCTCTGCTTGGCCAAGTCTAGAGCATTTTGCTTTGCCAGCCACAAGACAATTTCTCCATTGTCTCCAGGTTAATGAAGTTTTTGGTCAAAACACGATGATTTCAAACATCTCTTGGGCCTCTTTGCCCTTCATCTGGAAAGACAAGTCCACCAATCCCTTCCGAACTGCTTCCTCCTCCGGGGCTGCTCTGCGGAGTTGGTATGTGCATGCAGGTGTGTTTCAAGCCACCATGCGGGCCATCGTGCCTGCCTGGAGCAACCCCAACCCAGCTGTGTGTGTGAGTGCGTGTGAGCTCCGCAAAGGAACAAATCCCCCACTGAGAACCAGCCAAGGCTATTCTCTTGCTCTAGCAAGGAAGCCAGCCACCACCCGCGGAGACTGGGCCTGGGATGGGGAGGGGCACGGGAAAGCCTTGGTGGAAAAAAGGGAAGGCTCCAGGTGTGCCCGGGGAGGACCTGTCAGTGAGGGAAGCTGAGGGCTAGTGTGCATGATTGGTTCCTATGTGACTGGTTAGGGGTGCACGTTTGGCTTTCTTTTGTGGGTCCTAAGTTGGAAGTGGGGACAAGAATTAGGGAAACTAGCGGCTATTAACCTATGAATCAAGTCCTGGCAGTTTGGGGTCGATTGTTATAGGAGCTGTTGTTTGGCTTCCTGTGCCGGTTGCTGCAGGTTGTGGGTCCGAGTTCTATCTTATATATGGTCTGGCCGTTATCCATCGGTGTATTCAGTCATGTAGAGTGCGTACAAGACTGTCTTCTCCCAGAACTTACCTGAAATCAAAGTTGAACAGGTGGGAGTCAGGGAGGGGAAGTCATTTTTGTACAAAGAGCCACGGATGGAAATTCAGCGTGCTTTTAAGAGAACTGGATTTGAGGGGTTCTCCACCAACTGCTCCTTTGGGTCAGCGGAAGTCTCCCTCAAGGCTCTCTGACCTTTCTCAGGCACCACAGGGAATTGGGGATCCTGCGTTGAAGTCCCAGGTGGACCAGAATGGCATCCATGAAGTAGGCCACATAAGACTCCAGATGTACCCACCCTCAACTTCCCTTTCCTCCCCGCTCCCTCCAGGGAGCCATCTTGCCACCATACCTACCCACAGGCCTTACTTCAAGGTCTTATCTTCAGGCTTACTGTTTTTTACCAAGTGAAAAATTATTGAGAAGGCAGTCAAGGTTAATCTATTTTTAATCAGGACACAAAGCCCAAAGAGAAGAACTAAGTCCCTAGGTTTAGAAGGTCAGATATCTTGCAGCAGGTGGTAGTTCCAAAATGCCGTGGTCCAGATGGCTGCCGATTCCACCCACACGTCAGGCGGGCGACAGCATTTCCAGACGTACTCCTTGTTTCTGCCTCCAGTAACATGCCTCCAAGCAGCCAAATGATTCTAGATCTTTCCAAAGGTCACAGGCTGGAGGCCACATTCAGTCTGGAGATGTGTTTTGCTTGGCACGCATGCGTTTTCAGTTTTTTAGTCACTTGCTAAGATTTTAAAATCAGGAGCTTGCCTTTCACATAAAAAATCTGTATGTTCCAAGTTCTCTTGGAAATGGGATGATCAGGCAGCACTGGGTCATCTTCCCACCTGAGTCTGCTGAGCAGAATAGCCGCTGCTATTGAAAGGAGGGGCATGGTCTCTTCTTTGCCATAGTCTCCATTTGGCCTGCCATTTTCTCCTGGGTGTCACTGTTATGGACTGTTTATGTCCCCACCCCCCGAATTCATATGTTGTAACCCTAACCCCCATGTGATGGTATCAGGAAGTGGGGCCTCTGGGAGACGATTAGGTCAAGTAGGTAGAATCCTCACGAAGGGGATTATTGCCCTTAGAAGAGCCCTAGAAGGACTCTCTTGCCCTCTCTCTGCCATGAGGACATGATAAGATGGCCGTCTGCAACCCGGTAGAAGGCCCTCCCAGAACCTGACCACACTGATCTCGGACTTACAGCCTCCAGAACTGTGAGAAATAAATTTTTGTTGTTGACAAGCCACGCAGTCTGTGGAGAGGTGGGTGCTTGAGGTGCCAGTTTCAGGGTCACCTCTGTGACTTCCTCTCTCGCGGTATCAGTCTCCTGGTCTGTCAGACGGGACACGACTCCTAGCAGCACCGTGTCACCATCACTCAGGGGAGCAGGATGATGGAGGATTCCCCCCAGGAGTGCCATCCGTCTCTGTGACAGGAAGAAGGGGACATGGTGAACCAAGTTCTGGACTTACAGACCTCTTCTCAGAAGAGACACCCATTACCTCAACTCCCGTTTCTTTGGCAACATTAAGTCACATCTCATTTCAAAGAATGGCCCCAAGCCTTATGCTTCCCAGTGCCACACTGTTCCCTCACAGCACAGCTGGTCCCACTGCTCCCTCCCAAGGAGATCTTCTTGGGTGGGGGGGGAGGGTTGCCCTAAGAGATAGTATACTTCCTTCCTCCAATTTTAGACCTAACAAAGTAATTTAGACCAATGAAGTAATAAGGACACATTACAATAAAAAGACCCCAAAGACGAGATGTCTCTTTTGCTTCCACATATAAGACCATCTTCGTACCTGACCAGAACTTCTCACGGGTCTTTCATTTGGATGAGCATCTGGGTGTATTCAGTTTGCTGGCACCATGCCCACACTTAGTAGTTTGGCTTTGACCCCAACAGCAGCGCCATGCTAAGTGGATGAGGCTGGGCCCTCAGATTCAAGATAATTGTCCCGTGGACTTAAGGCTATTAAATATACAGAGAATACTATTGAATACTTCTTCCGGGGTCTCACAAGAATGAGCCGTGTTAAGACCTCTTCACTGTAGCATAAAGACCTCTCTGCGGGATGATACACAGGTTCTTGGGCTGTTACAGAGAACTCTGGAAAAGTGCAACCACCACCCACAGCCCTCTGTCTGTTCCCCAACAGAGAGCAGAGAGTGCTCTTTCCCCGGCCCAGGGACCCTCGGGAAGTGTCAGCAGATACCGAGGGCCTCTCAGACATCTGTCCCTCCCCGAGGCAACACAGCTTTGTCCGGAGGCCGCTCTTGAGGAGGCCGGAGAGCCAGTTAAGGCTGCACCGTAAAAATGAAACAGAAAGATACTTGCCCCCATCGTGCCTGGTGGCTCCTGCGACATTCTTTAATAAAAACAAGACAAGAAAAAATGATTTTGGAAATGATTTCGGAAATGCTCTCCCAGATGGCCCGGAGCCTCAGGATGGCCGAGTGCTCATCCTGTCCTGGGTCCCTGGCTCGGTGCTTTCATTTCATCTCCACAATAGCCCTTAGCAATAGTAACTGCTAATCTTATTTTATTTCTGTTTTACAGATAAGGATTATTCTTAGCTCAGAGTGGTCTGAATCTTTTTTTTTTTTTTTTTTTTAAGATTTTATTTATTTGACAGAGAGAGCACAAGCAGAGGGAGAGAGAGGGAGAAGCAGGTTCCCTGCTGAGCAAGGAGCCCGATGTGGGACTTGATCCCAGGACCCCGGGATCATGACCTGGGCCGAAGGCAGCCGCTTAACCGACTGAGCCACCCAGGCGTCCCAAGAGTGGTCTGAATCTTACCAAACACCCCTGAGAATGGCACTGGCTCCCAAATAGCCCCATTTTGGGTTGTATATGCAATGAAACAAAGATACCCTCTCTCCCCGAGTCATGCCTTCCGGAGGACAATGCACCACCTCCCTCCCCTCTCTCCCTGCAGGAGCTTACGTCCTCACTGACCCCCCCAACCCCCCAATCAGGATTTAGCAGAGATGAGCACCTCAGCCCCTCCTTCCTTCCTCAAATTAAATCGTTTAAAGAGGTCAAACTGCACAGAGCTGGTAACGGCAAAGCTGAAATTCAAACCAAACAACCCAAGCTTTGAGCCACTAAACTATGCTGCCTTCTATTATAATATGATTATATCATAACCCCAATTCAAAAGACCACCCACTGCTTTCTTTATTGGATCCTTCCAATAAACTGGTCATGCTGGTAGCACAATTCCCTAAGGAAACAGAAAATGACTATTCTAAAATAAATCTGGTGGACACACCCAGCCGCAAAGGGGGAGGTGCTTTATGCAAACACAACCAGGGCCTTCTCTCCAGCAAGCCTCGGCTCAGGGTTAAGAGTCCAGGACTCGGCCACCAGGGGCGGGGAGCTAGAGGCTGGCAGAGAGACAGGAGATGCCAGCCGGCTGCAAGAGGCAGACAGGGTACAGAAAGAAGAGGGGCTGGAAAGGCGGACGTGAGACTTCGGACAGCGCCGCAGGAGGCCGGGTCTGCCTGTGTGAAGGGCCAGGGGATGGTGGGCGGGGCTCATGTGCAGGACACTTCATACCAGCTAGAGTCCATCAGCTGCCCAGCTTCATAACTGGACCTGGGTCCCCAAAAATCCCTTCCATCGTCGGGCGCTGTTTCTAAAGGCAGGAAAGAGGTAGCTTTAGAAATACAGTCACCAAAAATGCCAGAAGAAGAACACGCTTCATGTACTCCAAGGTACCCCCTAATGCTTGAGTTACCCAGAAGTTGGCCTCCAGGAAACACCTTGTTGACTTATGTGCAAAGATAAATGAGGCCTGATCACATGCAGGGACAGGGAAGGGAGAAAGATTAACATTTTATTCCCAATCCCTGGGATTCCTTTGGAGAGCACTTTTGGGAATATTTCCAACCTGAGTCTTCTTACTTAGCCTAGCAGAGGGGGCTCCCCACCAGCACCTGCGTCCCGGGGCCTCTGCAGCCCCCCAAGTGGTCTGCCCCCCATTCTGGATGCAGTTGCTTTGATTAGCATCCCTTGGGAGTGCAGGGGAGGAAAACAACACATTGCAGGAAAGGGGGAAAATAGAAATGCAAGAGGAGAAACTGAGAGGAAGTTGGGAGGGAAGATGGAGGGAAGTCCCTGCCTAGGCACTAAGTGAGGTCAGGGAGAGCTGAGCCCGAGACAGAAGAGGGGAGACCTGGTGTGGCTGGGTCAGGACTGAAACCCTTGCTCACACTGGCTTAGCAAAAGAAACCTACACAGTCCCAGAGGACTTCCAGAAGCTTCCTTCCCCACAGCGGGCACAGAGCCCAGCCTCCCCTTCACCCCCTACCACCCCCACCGTCTCTCTATTTGGCAAGACTCTCCTGTCATCAGCTCCTCTGTACCTCGGGTCCCTCTTGGCATTAGAAACTGTAAGTGAACCCAGCAGTCACACAGGATTCTAGGAATGACTCCTTTCCAGTTTCCTGAACTGGCTTTCAAAGTCACCTCACAAGTGTATTTAAAAATCACGCTCCACACAATCAGAAGGTCTGCTCAACACAAACTCCTCAACAAAAGGCAGGAGCTGTTTTGGCAAGTTTTGACAGTTTTGAGAGACTTCATATCAGGTTCGGTTTTCTGAGGTAATTAAGCCTGTCTGGAGATAGAGAATCCACGGGAGGAGGCCATCTCTCTGTGCGCGTGTGCCCGGGGGCAATGAGTGCACAGATCCTCACTCAGCATTTCTAACTGTGCTCTTCCCTCAGCCCTGGCTGTGGAACCTCTGCGCCCAAATGCTAACACCCAGGGAACATTTCCCCAGACTCAGTTTTACAAAACCATAAAGCCCAAGAGACATTTCTACCAGCCATCTGAATGTTGGGTTTAACCTTCTACCATTTGCAGAAGTTTTAAGAACATACAAAAGTTTTGCAAGTTTCCTATCTCAAACTTTTATTTTAAAAAGTACAAGTGGTATAGTTGGTCAATATTCTACGAAATGAGGAAGATCGTTAAGACCTGAAGGCCATGAGGGAGTCCGCCATGAGGCGCTGTGTTGACGGAGGGAGCAACAGAGAGCTTGAGGTGAGGACTGTGGTCTGGCTCTCAAACAAGAGGTCACACCACAATTCCATGTATCTTTTCATTGACAGAAGTTTTCATGTTACCTCGTGTAATGTTCTAAACTCAGGGGTGTAGAGGGGATCCTCTCCCTTTGCAGACGAGAAAACCGAAGCCCAGGGAGGTGAGGGGACGCACTCAAGGTTCCATAAGAATACGGGGCAGCAGAGCAAGGGATCTACCCCTTGTCTTCAGACTCTACCTACTGTTGTTCGTTTTGCCACACCGTGCCTTCCGGGAACAGTGGTTGTCCTCCTGGAATGTTTATGTGGGGAAAAAATGTAATGTCCCAGTGTAATTTTGGTGGGGCTGGTCTGCGTAGTCCGGGGTGAAATGACAAGCTCTGTTTTAACCCTAAAGGAAGAAGCATTTTCTTCTTCCACTCCTAGGTCAGCATCGGTATAGCATCTTCACGTTCCCACTTCATGTTTCTAGAGCTGTAGTTAACTCTTCATGATGAGTGAGTGGATTTTCCATTGTATGTATTTTTCTGAAGCAATGGAAGCTCTTTGCATTTTTTATGGCAAGACAGGTTTTAAAAATCCTCAGGAAGGGGGGTGCCTGGCTGGCTCAGTCCGTAGAGCACGAAACTCTTGATCTTGGGGCTGTTAAGTTTGAGCCCCGCCTTGGGTATAGATGTTACTTGGTAATAAAACCTTCAGGGGAACCTGGATGGCTCAGTCGGTTAAGTGTCTAACTCTCGGTTTTAGCTCAGGTCGTGATCTCAGGGTCATGAGATCGAGCCTGGCGTTGGGCTCCACACTCAGTGTG
Source organism: Phoca vitulina (assembly GCF_004348235.1). Taxonomy (NCBI): domain Eukaryota; kingdom Metazoa; phylum Chordata; class Mammalia; order Carnivora; family Phocidae; genus Phoca; species Phoca vitulina. The sequence goes on along the minus strand of NW_022589715.1, from coordinate 10,427,724 downwards.
GAGGCCATTTGGGATTCTCTTTCTCTCCCTCTCCCTCTGCCCCTGCCTCTGCTCCCATGCTCTGTCTCTATCTCTAAAATAAATAAAATAAATCATGGGCGTCTGGGTGGCTCAGTCCATTAAGTATCTGCCTTTGGCTCAGGTCATGATCTCAGGGCCTGGGATTGAGCCCTGCATCAGGCTCCCTGCTCAAAGGGGAGCCTGCTTCTCCTTCTCCCTGCCACTCACCCTGCTTGTGCTCAATCGCTCTCTCTCTGTCAAATAAAGAAATAAAATCTTTAAAAATAATAAAATAAATAAAATAAATCTTTAAAAACAACTAACTAAATTAATTAAAATCTTTTTAAAAAATTAAAAATCCTCAGGAGCGGGAGGGTTGACCAGAAAAGGGACCAAGAGGAGGGGAGGAAGGACACACTGTTGACCTGCCAGAGTGTGGGAGTATATACCCCTAACCAAGAGAGTTAGATGCATACCCATGTCCCCCTGCAGAATAGCTAAGTAGTCCACAGACATGAAACTAAGTAATTGCACAGGAGTCATGTGGCCTGTGAATGCTATGTGGGATTGGAATTTATAATCTCAAAGGGTGACTGGCGGGAAGAAGGGTGAATTCTCAGATTCCAGGAGCCATGTTGCTAAAGTCACAGCTGTGACCAAGTTTGTTTTCCGCCATGTATCTCCACTGCAGAAAGGGAGGTAACTTTTTCTGCGGGTGGATGTTTTCCTTTGGGGAGCCTGGCCAACGAGAGGTCATGCCACAAGCGGTCACTCGCAGAAACGCTGGAAAAGCAGGGCAGCCGAATGCCCTAGTTTTCCAAGGAGCAGCCTGTGTAAACCATGGGAGGGTACTTCTGATGTTCATCTCTGGCAGATTCTCAAATGAGTTAGCAAACAGTGACTGGACATAAAGGAAAACTTTGTTCAAAGATCAACTTCTGGACTGACTCAGGTTACCTTCCACTCCCCACCCAGGGAAGGAAAGGGGAGACCCCAAAACAAGCAGCAAACAGTAAACTTTCCCAGGAATTAGAGGAGAAGAAGTTCTGGACTCCCTGCAGCAAAAACAACCTTAAAATTCCCCCAAAGGGAGACCCCTGAGATCTGGGGACAAGGTGGCCTTTCCCGTCATGGAGGAGGGATCATCAACAAATGTGCTGGGGCAGTTGCTAACCACTGAAGAAGGACTCAAGTATTTAAAAATATGTAGGACGATATGTTTATGACCCAGGAGTCAGAGTGGGCCAGGCTTCAACTCAAGGAAGACACAAACCACAAGGGCAAACAGAGAAAGAGTGATGTCAGCTTCATCAAAATGTGGAACTTGTGATTCAAAATCAGAAATCACTAGAAGCAGAGATACAACAAAACTGAGAACAAAGCTGAGATGCAACAAAATGGGAGAAGATATTTATAATACGTGTGCGTTTGTGTAGAGACACATACATCGACATGTGTACAGAAATATACACACGTATACATAAACTCTGGATTATTATCCTGGTTCTATCAAGTACTCCCATCCATCTGTAAAGAAAACAGACTCAGACCAACAACCTAATGGAAAAGTGGATAAGGAGATGACCAGCCAATTCATATAAAACACAAACGGAAAGTGGGCGATCCAGAGATCTTGCTTTATCTCTATCCTGCAAATTGTTTCCAATGAGAGCTTATTCCTCTATAAATTTCATAAAGAAAAATAAAGAAAAAATTACCTGAAGATCAAACCCAAGCAACGTGATTTATTAGTTGGCCAACACGTAGGAAAGGAGCTCTTGGTCTATAAAATATGAGGCTTTTTGGGTGAACCTGAGCAACCGCGGGGCAGCAAGGCCACAAAGACGAGGCCGGGAGGCTGTGGGCAGCAGGGCTCAAGAGGGAGGCCGGCCCCTGGTGGCTCTGTGCCTGGGAGCCTGCGCAGGGCTCACCTGTTCCCAGGATGCTGGCAAGGATGGGCTCCAAATGTAAGCCCCTCTGAGCACCATTCTACCCTATATGCTACAGTAGATATATGCAAGCCTTAAAAAGACTGGAAAGCATTGTATTCCCCCTTCCGATGTACAATTTTAAAACCACACTTGAATGATCAATATCTAAGTTCCACTGAGAAAGAGGCTAGAATGAGCTGAGCGACCTCAGCTTTCAAACTGAAAAAACATCAGCTGTAATACTTGTCTTGCCCTCTTTTTCTCTCTTTGATTTTTTTTTCCCCATTCACTCATTTATTTGTTCTTTAATAAGGAGGTGTGTGCACCTTCCAAGTGTGGCTTCCGGGGGACACTGGCTACCTTGTCCCTGATTTCAGGGCTCAGCAGAGGGGAGGCTCCGAGCTAGGGATGGAAGGGACACTGGAAAGCTGACATTGGCAGATACTGGGGTCTTCCTGGAAGGGGTGCTGAGCTGCCCTAGAGGCCCCAGGGCATCTGCAGGGCCCATATCATGCAGGCCCTGGGATCCTAGCAAAAGCAAACTCTGATCCTTGACCAATCGAGGTAACTTCGAAGGCTTTGGTGGGGCTTCTTTGGAAGGAGATGAACATTCTCTGAGCTCCTGCTCTGTGCTGAGGACTGCTGAGGACCCCTCCCCTGCTCCCTCTCCTGCCTCCCATCTCAGTCCGGTCCCCCTCCCCTCCGTGACACACTCCATCTCTGTATCTCCAGGGCTCTATCGAGAGACGCATTTTATGTTTTACAAGAAAGCACATACTATTGGAGGTCTACAGAGGAGCCCACATGAGAAAACAGTCCTGTCAACCCCCAAAGTTTAGAAACAGGACATGCCCGCAATGTTCAGCATGTGCTCTTAAGAAGCTGTGCTCTTCCCAGTGGGGAAGCCACCTTTGGCATTGGTTTCAGGAGTTACTGGGAGTAAGCTCATCTACCGTTCCAGAAAAAACAAAAACAAAAACAAGAATCTCACTCAAAATCCAACTTGGGGGCACCTGGGGAACGCAGTCGGTTGAGCATCCAACTATTGGTTTCAGTTCAGGTCATGACCTCAGGGTGGTGAGATCAAGGCCCACATCGGGCTCTGTGCTCAGCAGGGAGTCTGCTTGAGATTTCCCTCTGCCCCTCCCACTAGTGCTCTGTCTCTAAAATAAATAAATCCTTTTTAAAAATCCAATTTAAGCCTTCCCATGTCTCTAAATTGTAGAAATGCGTGGACCTTAGATCTCAGCTTCTCCTTCCTTTTTTTTTTTTTTCCCCACTTACAGGAAGTTGGGCTCCTGGGCTTTGTCTTGTCAATAACGCTCCATACCTGTGTTCAGTTTCCTCACCCATCAGCAGTGTCTCACTTGTTCCCTAGAGTGCGAGGACCTAGGATGGATCAGGAACAGAGCAGTGTTTTGACTGATCTGCTTGTCTGCGTTTCTGCCCCTCCACTCCCTGCCATAGAAGATGCCACGTTAGTCTCCCTGGCTTCTCCTGAGGTCCCTTTAGCCTCTGAACTCAAAGTGAATGTCAAATTCCCCTGCACTCTCTGAGCTGTGCTCACCCTCTGGGATCTCTCTCTCTCCTTAATTCTCTGAACGCCATCTCTCTGGTTCCCAATAATCCAAGACTTTCCAATCTGGTAGTAACATTGACACCGTTATAAACCCACCATCCTCCTGGCCCACCCCCCTAAAGTTTCCAGATCCTGCCCTGCTCCCCGCCTCCAACCCGTTATCTTCCCAGTGGGGCACATAACAACGTGTGCTACTGACACCACTTTTTGCCCCATGGGTCCACAGGGTGAGTGTGCTGGGGTCAGGAGGGGCTGAGGGAGGGACTCAGGGGAGAGAGGGTCCAAGAGACTGCAAGGAAGAGGCCCAAGGAAGCCCTCTCAGAGGGACAGGGTTGCCTTGAGCCTGACAGAAGCAAGAGGGCTGAGAGGATGTGTTCGGAGTGGGGCAGAGGGCTGGCTCCCTGGAGGATGGGGGGACACCATGCTTGAAGCGGCTGGTAGGTAGTAAGAGAAAGCTTGGAAAAGAACAGGAGGAGCTGCGTGCTGTTGGGCTTCTGGAAAGCTGCACCGAGGGGCTTGGACCTTCCCCAGTGGGCCGTGTGTACACTCTAAGGACTGTGAGCAGGAATCCTTTTCACTGTAATTTGTGATTATTTTTTCTCCCATCTTTGGGAATAAAAATTGCACAGTCAACTACTCGTCTATAAAAAGCTTTGCCATATTCTTTAAGCTACTACCGCCCTCCGTTTCCTGGCCTGAATTTTCCTCTGACCTTTCCGTGAAAGCTCAGTTTCTCACCCCCGCCGATGTTCCCGGGTGGCCTCTCCTGGCATCCAGGCCACCCAGTCCTATTTCAGCCAGAAGCAGGAGGTGGGGTTGGGGAATGTCCACAGGCTTCAGCCACGTCTCTGCTGTGTGCATTTTACCCAGCTGAGCCCGGACTTTAACGCATGATCAGGATCTTCGGGCTCAGGAGGGAGGGCTGGGGCTGGAGCCTGGGAGCAGGGTGGGGTTCGGGCGGGGCGCTCAGCCCTCTACTGGTTCCCGATGAGCCACTACAGTATTCAGCCTTTGCTGTATAGTTCAGAACAAACAATAAAAACTCGTTAAATGTTTATGTCAAACACAGCTTGAATTTTACCCCATTTTCACGTTATCCAAGGGGGATAAATTCCCCTCCTGCGAAACCTGGATGGTCAGAACTGAGGAATGGCCCTGCCTTCTGAACACAGGAACTTTTATTTTGCAATTCCTGTCTCCACTCCTTAATGTCTGGTTTTCTGTTTGGGAGTCTCCTGGGGTGATGGTGCCACCAGATAAAGGTTGTAATGAAAGAGGGCGGGCGGGGGGGATGGGAGGGGGCGGTGGGGGCGAGGGGTCCAGGGAGGAGGCAGGGCGCCCAGCGAGCAGACCTTCTCCCCAGCCGGGTCTAGACTGCGGGCACGCAGTAGGTCTGCAGAGGCAGCCCCGCTGCCCGTGAATGCTCTCTATTCAGGAGCCCGGGCTTTTGTTTGAAGTCTGGGCTGCGTTGGGGGAGAGCGAGAACTCGCTGAACTGGTCTGGTGACTCAGGAGTGGTGAGCACTTCCCCCAGGGCCAGGACTCAGGTGAATGAAGTCATCAATATTTTCGGGCAGTCCTAATCTGTGATTAACTTTTATCTCTGCTGTAAAATAACAGCCTCCTTTTCAGCCTGGTAACAATAAGTAGTTGGCTCCCCCGAGGGGGCTGTTTTGGGGCGGGGCTCCCGCCGCCGGGCAGCCCCAAACAGAGGCAGCCTTGACCACACTGCTGGGCCGCCCCAGGGGAGAGCTTGGTGGGGGGGGGGGGGCCCGTGCGAGGGGGAAGGGGTCCTCCCAGCCCAGGCCCTGGTGATTCCAATACACCCAGCCCTTCCGACCTCCAACTCTGCTCCTCCAAAGCTGACAGGCACTTTCCCCCGTCCTCTCTCTTTGTTTAAGGCGTCCGCACTGACCGGGAAACCCTACTAAACCATCTAGTAATTTGTGAGGACTGCCTCATCCCACCCGGTTGGCCCCCTCAGGCAGGACAGCCGCACCCCAGAAGGCCTCCCGTCCGCCCTCTCCTCCCTCACCTTTGCAGGAGCCTTTGGATTTCTCAGCCCACATCAGGTCGCAGACCGCGGAAGCCAGGGCTGTTTTCTAAAAGGCCTATTTGCTCCTGTTGCCCCTCTGACTCAAGGTCCAGGGGAGGGACTCTTGAGCCTGGCACTCAAGGCCCTGCCCAGTCCGGCTGAGAACTTCGGTCCTCAAAAGACCCTGGGGAAGGTAGTAGGGGAATCAGACAGCAGGAAGCCCAGGGCTCTTTTGGTCTATACTTTGTTTACTCAATTTTTTTTTTTTTTTGTATTTCAATTAGTTTAATCTGGTGTCTCTCTTTTGACTTGCATTTATTTGTTTTTATTTATTTATTTATATTTTAATTCCTGTGCAGTTAACATACAGCATCATATTAATTTCAGGTGTACAATATGGTGATTCAACAATTCCATTTATAACTCAGCACTCATCAAGATAAGTGCCGTCTTTGTTTACTCAATTTTGCTGGTGACAAATATACCAGGAAGTTTACTTTCCTCTTCACGCTAGTGGTAGAACAACACAGCAAGCACAGTGTGACTGTTTACACATAGCTTCCGTGGTGGGGAGACAGTAGGGCGTGGTGGGGACCAGAGCTAGGACTAGGGCAAGACCAGCAAGGTGCCCACTGAGCACATCTTAAGGAGGAACTCACTCAGGGTCCTGTAAGTATGGGGTTGGCACCTAACAATGAATGCCTCCTTAACTTTTGCTCCTTGGGCCTCATTTGCCCCCCCCCCTTAGTCTGAGCCTTTTGGGGATAGTGGTGAATCAGAGCATGGACCCACCCAAAGGAACAGCTGCTAATCAGCTTCAGGCAGTTGTTGAAAAGGCAACACTGTGGTCCCACTGTGGCTGGCAGGCACACAGTAGGTGCTCAGTAACGTCAAGTGACAAAATAGACTTTAGAAATAAAATTATAGATATGGAGCCAGGATGAGTCTTGAATTCGTGTCATTCTTTATTCAGGGAGTAGGTATGGAGAGCAGGCAGCTCAGCTGTTCTCAGCCCGGGGAGCCCCGGCTGCTTCAGGAGACAGTAAGCTGCCCGCTGGGCCAGGTATATGATTACAGGACCCCAGACAAACTCTTCTTTTTTTAGAGAGAGAGGCAAACCATAAGAGACTTTTTTTTTTTTAAGATTTTATTTATTTATTTGACAGACAGAGAGAGATAGTGAAAGAGGAAACACAAGCAGGAGGAGTGGGAGAGGGAGAAGCAGGCTTCCCGCGGAGCAGGGAGCCCGATGTGGGACTCAATCCCAGGACCCTGGGATCATGACCTGAGCCGAAGGCAGACGCTTAACAACTGAGCCACCCAGGCGCCCCCAAACTCTTCTTCATGGAGCTTCCCTCCACTACTCATTAGGCAACAGAGTAATAGAAAGACAGGAAAGAAGAAAAAAAGAATTTTTTAAAAAGCACACAAAACACATAACAGTAAAATAATAATACTTTGAAATATATCAGTATAGCAGCTATAAATAGACTTAAACTTACCCTACTCCAAGACAGAAATTATCACACTGGATTTCTAAAATATCCAGCTATATCCTGCTTCTGAGAGACCACCTAGGACAAAACCACACAGACAGGCTAAAAATAGAGGGATGGAAAAATATACACCATATAAATGCTAGCAATAACAGACAAACTGTAATATAAGAAGAGAAACCACATAATAATCAAGACACCAATTCTCTCAGAAGCCATCATAGTTCTAAATGTATATGTGTTTAACACATGCACACCCCAAAATATAGTAAGCAAATTGACGGAATTATAAGCCAAAGATTGTGACTCATCTAACTTTATCTGACATTGATAAACCAAACAACTGAAATAAAGTATTAGGATACAAAAGATTTTGGAAAATAAAAGTAACAGGCATTATCTAGTGTCTGTGTGTGTGTGTGTTGTAAAAGTATTCAACCAAAGGTAGTCATCATCATTTTCTTTGGAGATACATAGATCATTTAAAAATTTGACCACGGGCACCGGGGTGGCTCAGTCAGTTGGGCGTTCCACTCTTTTCGGTTCAGGTCATGATCTCAGTGTCCTGATATAGGGGCCCTGTATGGGGCTCTGAGTTCAGCGCGGAGTCTGCTCGTCCCTCTCCCTCTGCTCCTCCCCCCACTCGTGCTCCCTCTCTCTCTCTCAAATAAATAAATAAAAATCTTTAAAAATTTGACCACAGAGTGGGTCACAAAGAAAGACTCAACAAATGTCTAGAATTCACCAAAATCGCACAGGTCATATTTTCTTTTTTTTTTTTTTTTTAAAGATTTTATTTATTTATTTGAGAGAGAGAGAATGAGAGACAGAGAGCATGAGAGGGAGGAGGGTCAGAGGGAGGAGCAGACTCCCTGCTGAGCAGGGAGCCCGATGCGGGACTCGATCCCGGGACTCCAGGATCATGACCTGAGCTGAAGGCAGTCGCTTAACCAACTGAGCCACCCAGGCGCCCGACAGGTCATATTTTCTAAGTACAACCCAATTAAATTAGAAATCAATAATTCGATAATTCAGTAATCAATAATCACATTCATATATTTGGGATCTCAAGTTATTCATATTTTAAAGAGAAAATTACAATTGAAATTTCTTTGGGACAGACTAGTAATAAAATTATTATATATCAAAGTTGTGGACAGCAACTAAAGGATATTTAAGGTAAATTTTAAAAATGAATGAATTTATTTTTAAAATATAGGTGAATTAAAGTAAGTGAGCTGAATATTCAAAATAAAAATGATAGGGAACATCCTTAATGTGATCAGAAATATCTACCAAAAATGTAAACATTCTAATTAATGTTAAGACTTTGGAAATATGCACATCAACATCAGGAGCAAAACAAGGATGTCTATCCTGGGGGCCATACTGAAGGCAATAAAATAAAAGGAAACAAGAATGAGAATTGACTAAAAAAAAAAAAAAAAAAGCAAAAATGTCCTTTCCAGGAAGTGTGATAATCTATATAGAAAATTCAAGAGGATTTTCAAATAAACTATTCAAATGGAAAGAGAGTCCAGCAAATGTGCTAGATGTAATACTCATGCATACAAATTAGTACCTTTTTATGTTATTAATTAAACCAATTAGAAAATATAACAGGAAAAAAGATCTCATTTATAGTAACAACTAAAGCTATAAGATCTCTCTACTTATATTTCACAGAAGATGTACAAGTTGTTTTGGTTTTGATTTGGTTTTGGGGAGCTTTTTTTTGGAGAAAACTTTGAGATGCTACTAAGGGGTTAAAAGAAAATGTGAGTAAGTGGAGTGATTTATCATATTCTTAAATGGAAGACTAGATTTATTTAACAAAGGTGACAATCACCCCTTAATTACTCTGTAAACAATTTCATCCAAAATCTCAAAGGGTATTTTTTTTTTTTTGGTAGAATTCTACAAGCTGATAACCATCAAGATGAATTATAAAGTTATAATAATTAAGAGAATAAAATATCACTACAGAGATAGCAAACAGATCATTGGAAAAACAGAACTCAGAAACTGACCTACACATATGGAAATTTGATATATGACAGGAGGTTTACTGTAAATTAGTAAAAAGAAGGGGGAGGGTGGGTTCATCCAATAAATAACTTGGGAATAATAGGTTATCCATATGAGAATCAGTTAGATATTTACATCACAACACATGCAAAAATGAATCTTATGTTTACTAAACGCTTAAGTGGAAAAAGCAACCACTTTAAACAATTTAGAAGAAAATAAAGAAGACTATCTTTACGAACTCACGGGAAGAAATTATTTTCTCAAACTGGATACAAAATGACAAACCTTAATTCAAAAATTAAAAAACTACTTAGTACAATAAATAGGATGACATTGCATTTTTAAAAACATTGCTCATAAAAAAGGTTGCTTGTCAAGCCGGATTCAAGTATCTGCAATGCAGTCATATAACTAACAATGGGTCAGAACTCAGAATATGTGAACACCTACTAATCAATGAGAAAAAACCAAATAGCCCAATGAAAAAGAAATGAACAAAAGATATGAACAAGTCATGGATGAGGTAATCCAAATGTCAAATGGACATTGGAATAGATGGTCAACCTCATTAGTAATCACAGAAATGCAAACTCAAAAGACAAAGAGATACCATCTCTGTACTAATCACAGTTCTCCTGAATAAAGAAACAAGACCAATAGAATGTGCATCTATGTGGAAAAAGATAAGGAATTGGCTCATGCAATTATGGAGGCTGACAAGTCCAAGATCTGAGGAGTGGACCATCAGCCTGGAGACCGGAGGAGGAGCTGGTGCTATAGTTCAGGTCTGAAGAGCTGATGTTGCAGATGACATCTGAAGAGCCGATTGCTGGAGAATTCCTTATTGCTTGAGGAAGTCAGCCTGTTGTTCCATTTGGGCCTTCAGCTGACTGGATGAGGCCCACCCACGTGATGGAGGGCAATCAGCTTTACTCAAAGTCTACCATTTCAAAAGTAAACCTCATCCAGAAACACCCTCTCAGAAACATCCAGAATAGGCCCAGCCAAGCTGACACATAAAATTAGCCATCATAACCTCTAATACATCAGATTAGTCAAAGTGTTTGTCTGCCAGTACCAAGGATTGGCACAAACGTGAGCACTGGGAACTCACACAGAGCTGATGATGTGGAGTGGGGCCATCCCGTTGGAGGGTGGTGATCCACCCTGGAGAAACTCACACACATGTGCATAAAAATTCACTGTAGCCTTGTCTGTGAAAAGTTAAAAAGGAACGAGAAAACCATTAATAGGAAATAGATAAATTAATTGTGATATTTTAATACAAGGGAATGTTACACAACGGTTAAAATAAATTACAACAGCATGTATCTGTAAGGTTAGATCTAAAAACAATGGTGAATGACAAAACCTAGCTTCAAAAGGATAGATAGAGTAGGGTAGAGTTCCTTAAAATTTTAAAACACACAGAACAATGCTATATTATTTATGGATGAGCACTGTAGGAAAATCTAAAAAGCATGCTTGAGACTAAAACACACTAAATTCAAGACAGTGGTGTTTCTGAGAAGCAGGGATGAGGAATGAGGTCAAGAAAGCCATCGGCTGTGTCCGTATTGTTTTATGTACTATTTCTTGAAGGCCTGAAACAAATGTGGCAAGATATTCAGACTTTAATGAAACCATGGGAATATGTGGATGTTTGTTACTTTCTTCTGTAGACTTGTTCGTGTGTTTAAAATATTTCCCCCCAAGGAGTGTACGGGGAGTGCGGGGCACCAGGTGAGGCTTTTCAGGAAAGATATGTGTAGGAACAGAGGATATTGGAGAAGTTAGTGCCCCCGATGCCAGGCTCTGACCCATGTTCCTGCGTGCTCAGGACGATCCTCACAGAGGAGCAACACTGAGAGCCCCAGGATGGCAAGGGCGAGCAAAACGCAGGGGTGACCGATGCCATCAACTTCCTGTGGCACGTTGAACCTGGTACTGTGGGAGCCCAGAGGCCAGTGACCCCACATCGATAGGAATGCAAAGGAGGAGCCCCGTCCAGCTGGACATGGTCAGTGCAGGGCGCCATTTATGAGGCTTTGGGGGTTGTGGTGATTTATTACTATGCACTGTGGCAGTATTTTCTCCAGAGAGGGGCTGGCCCCATCCATTCAAGTGAGTTCACCTTCCCCTCCCCAGAGTCCTATTGACAGAGAAAGATTTGAGTCACACGTGCAGGTTGACCCTTATGACCCCAGCCCAGTAAAACTCTAAGGGGTATCGCAGAGTCTTCTGCCAAGAATTGGTCAGCATTTCATTTGCCTAGTTTCCGGTCATTCCCAGCAACCTTGTCTTTGGCCTCATCTGGTGTTCTGCGTGGCTCTGGAACGCAGAGATAGTGACAGCAAAGGGCTAGAGAGATAGGAGGTGTGAGGGGAAATGAGGGTTATCAGGTTATGAGTTCTGCCCTCTCTTGCTCTGAGTTTTGTGTGCTTTGCTTTGGCGGAAAAAAAAGTGCTTTTTAAGAAAAGTATTGGACAGGGGCGCCCGGGTGGCTCAGTCGTTAAGCGTCTGCCTTCAGCTCAGGTCATGATCCCAGGGCCCTGGGATCGAGCCCCGCATCGGGCTCCCTGCTCCGCGGGAAGCCTGCTTCTCCCTCTCCCTCTGCCCCTGCCTTGTGTTCCCTCTCTCGCTGTCTCTCTGTCAAATAAATAATAAAAATAAAAAAAAAAAAAAAAAAAAAAGAAAAGTATTGGACAGTACCAAATATTTTCAACATGTTTATTTAATGGATTTGAGAAATGAGAAGAGGCCCGGGTGGTAGCAGGAAATAAGCCAGGTTTTCCAAGGGGGGCAACAGGTCCCTGGGACTGTTCTCAGGACCTGAAGTCTCTGCCTCAAAGGGTTTTTGTGCAGGTGCGTCGCTTGGAAGGGACAAAACCAGGGAGGTTTATGCTCATCTCCAACCTCTGCGTGCGGAGGAGGAGACACGTATTCAGATGCGCTTTCTTGAAGTATGTAGTTTTCTCTGGGTTGTGCTATGAAGCCAGCCAGAGCCAGCTGTCTCCCCCGTCCCGGGACTCCCCAGGGATCCTCACCCTCCATCAGGGCTGGGACAGCCTGGGGAAACAGCTGCTGACCCAAGGTGAGTTTAAAGGTAACAAGCAGCAACTTGTTCACGTTTTTTATCATGAGGCACACAAGAACAGTGAATTCTGTTTTGTGAGCAGCGGGTTTCCTGGATAAAGCCAGTGTCCCACTGCATTCACAGCAACCCTGGGAAGGAGGGAAGGAGGGACAGCACAAGGAACAGGGACCTTCAGAGGAGCTCAGATGTTGGCCCTAGTCATCCCCTGTTGTGGCCTTGTCATTACTGATTAAAAGGTGGGCATCAAACAAAGCCAAGAGGAACAGCCCAGCCCATGTCCACGCCATGAGGCCCCACGTTCTGCCCTTGCTGCCAAGAGCGCCTGTTCTGGGGAGTTTCTCCAACACCATGACCCCAGAGGTGTGAGTCGGCAGAAGTCACAGGAATGTTTGGAGGGTAAACCAGATGATGTTAATCAATCGCATTGAGTCTAGAAACAAAGTAGCTGGCTGGTAATGAAGGAGAATGGAGCCTCTCTAGGTGCTTCCCCATGAAGGGGAGGTCTCAAGAAGTGAGGACAAGCCAGTTAATGAGACCTAGATGGTGTGGTACAGGGCCAGGGGGATGCTGGGCCTAAGGAGAAGTGCGCAAAGTACCAAAGGCACACACAGAGCTCAGCTCCTGTTTAGGGAAGTCATCTGATGGCCTTTGGTATGCATGGGCAGAGATCTGTATGGAAGGCTGTCCCTGAGCCTGGGGCTCTGGGGCCTTTGCTGAAGTGGGAGTGGAGGCCTTTGCTGAAGAGGCAGCTCCTCTCCGCCCACAGGCATGCTCCCTTCTGCTTAGTCCTGGCCTCCGAGGCTGCCCATCCCTGGGGAAGCTGACACTTTCAATATTAGCGCATCATTACCTTCATGTGTCATTTAGTTCCATCTATAGGTTGGAGTTTATTTCACAGACAAGATTTCAAGCACATTTTAATCAAAACACCATGGTAACGACCGTGCCTGCTCTGGACTGCCTGCCTGGACCGGGCATCGGGATGGGGCCCTGCAACGTTCTCTCCTGCAATGGCCTCTTGCTTAGGTATTATGGTCGCCATTTTTTTTTTTTTTAAGATTTTATTTATTTGATAGAGAGACACACAGCGAGAGAGAACACAAGCAGGGGGAGTGGGAGAGGGAGAAGCAGGCTTCCCACTGAGCAGGGAGCCCGATGCGGGACTCGATCCCAGGACTCTGGGATCATGACCTGAGCCGAAGGCAGACGCTTAAGGACTGAGCCACTCAGGCGCCCCTATGGTCGCCATTTTTACAGATAAGGAAACAGGTTCAGAGAGGTAACGTTGTCTAATTCAAATCACACAGCACAGTAAATGCAGACAGTAAGAGCAAACAGCCAAATTTTAGTCCCAAGCCGTTCTTTTCATGGCTCTGCACAATAGTAGGAGTGAACACCCACTTTAACATAAGAACACCAATGTTAAATATTAAGTATTCTCCTAGAATCGTACATCTGCATGAAAGCAGAAATTCTGTTGTAGAAATGCCCATTTATGTGTCTGGAAAGTGCCTCGCTGGAAAATGATCAAACGCAGAAATCCGCAGGGGGGCTGTGAGGTGCTTTCTTGGCTCTGATGGGTGTCTTATAGGAACAAGGACCAGATAACCGCCCCTCTCTCTCCAGCAGTCACCCCCCTCCACACACACACACACACACACACACTGTTTGGGAAGCCTGAGTCTCCCTGTGTGGTTTTCTCTGACACCAAATACATTGTTCCAACACCAATTCTGCAGCTCTCCAATGCCAACTGGGTATCCTACAATTCCAATTCAATTCTGACACAAACCACCCAGAGTCAAAGCAGACCCCGCCGGTGAAGGGCTCGGTCCCCCAAGGCTGTCCCCATGTCAGATGCCGGCGGCAAATGGGGCGCCCAGGCTAGCCACACTTCTGCCTGGCTGACTGCAAATTCAGGGGCTCCCACACCCCCTCCTCAGGTCCAGTGATTTGCTAGAACGACTCACAGAACCAAGGAAAGTGCTCTACTTACAGTTGCCAGTTTATCATAAAGGATACAACTCAGGAAGAGACAAATGGAAGAGATGTGTAAGGCGGGGCATGAGCCCAGGGGCTCAGAGCTTCCATGTTCTCTCTGGGGACGACAACCTCCCAGCGCCTCCGTGGGTTCACCACCCAAGAAATTCCCATACCCCACTGCTGGCGGATTTGTATAGAGGTTCCATTACACAGGGATGATTGATTAAACCATTGGCCATTGAGGACTGAATTCAATCTCTGTCCCCATCCCCTCCCAGGAAGTCATGGGTAGGACTAAAAGTTCTAACCTTCGTATGCCATAGCTGGTTTTTCTGGCTGTCCAGCCCCGACCCTGAAGCAGTCTAGGGCCTCAGTGTGCTTCACCTCAGAAGCATATAAAAGACAGTCAGTCCTAAGGGCTTTAGGAACTCTGTGCCAGGAACGAAGGACAAGACCAATTTTTTTTTTTTTTAATTATATTCCTCTCTCTAAATGCAGTTTGTGTTCATCAGGCACGGGCTTCCCAGGCTCATCAATTCCTAGATTCTTTCAGTTTAACTCTCATAGGTAGACCTGACAGCTTTGCAAGTGTTTTTCATGCCGCCAGGAACTATATCGCATTTTGATTTTCCATATTAATTTGGCCATCTTTTCTGTAGTGGACCCAAGCTTTATTCCGTTGTGGTCAGAGAATCTACAATCTGCTTGCTTGTTGGAGAATTTATTTATTATTTTCTTTGTATTCTAGTATGGCCATGTGTTTTCTGATTTAAAAAAAAAGTACACACAGGGGCACCTGGGTGGCTCAGTTGGTTGAGTGTCTGACACTTGATTTCTGCTCAGGTCATGATCTCAGGGTCATGAGGTCAAGCCCCCGCGCCAGGCTCCCCGCTCAGTGCGGGGAAACTACTTGAGCAAGCTTGTGCACTCTTTTTCTCTCTAAATAAATAAATAAATAAAATCTTTTTAAAAAAGAAAGTAAAATAAAGTACATGCATACATTCATTTATTTATTCATTCATTCACTCATTCATTCACCCATGCATTCATTTATAGTGTTCTTCAAAACCTCTGGATTTTCACAAAACCTGGGCACACTGATTTCTCGTTGGAGGTTTATTCCATTCATTGCGCTTCAACATATTTTTTTTTAATTTATTTTTAAGTAATCTCTACACCCAATGTGGGGCTCAAACTCAGGACCCCGAAATCAAGCATCGCACGCTCTTCCGACTGAGCCAGCCAGGCGACCCTGCTCTTCAACATCTTAAATGTGAAAAGCTGCTCACCTCCAGCCCTAGCCTCCTGTCCTTACTTTCTCCGTCACTGGATTGTGGCTGTAAAGGCAGGGACACTGCCCAATCCCTTGCCTGAGACTCAGCAGGGCAATGACAGAGGCTGTGGTGTCTCCTGCCATTTCTCTGGTTTTGGTTGATAAGACTGAAAGACTGCAGAAAGGTGCCGGGGAAAAAATGCACAAGATTATAACTGTAAGGTTACTTTAAAATAAGAATGAGGAGGAAAGCTCTTCATTTTAGAGCCAGAAAGAACTGATCCGAATCATGGTTTCACCCCTTGATACTTACAAACTCTGAGGCTGTTACTTAGCCTCTCGGAGCCTCTGTTTCCTTGTCTGTAAAACGGCAGCAATAATGCGCGTGGCGCGGGGCTCCTGGGACCCTGCAGCCACACATGTGGCCCGCGCACGCAGCGCCCGAGCAGGGTGGGGACGCCGGGGGGCTGCCCTGGTCCTCAGCTGATGGCAGGGCCCCGTCAACGTCAGCCATCCCTGCTGCTCTCCCTCCCCTCCCTGCCGCACCCCGTCACACACTCCTGCCATCAGGGACCCGGCAGAGACTGACCAAGCTGCAGCGCCATGAAGCCTGGGCGGGCAGACACACACCAGCATCAGAGGCAGTTCTTGTCCCGTAAAACAGGAAACGACCTAGAGCTTACGAACGCTAATGGCTAATACACGGAGCGCTCGCTGCGGGCCGGGCAGGACTCTAAGTGCTTTCCAAGTAGGAACGCCTTTAAGCCTCCCAGTGACTCCGTGAGGTAGGTGCTCCCTCCGGTCATCCCCTTCTTACAGACAAGGAAACAGAGGCACTGAAGGTCACCGACTCACCGCCAATCACGCAGTTAGCAAGCAGATTCACCGACTGTGAAATTCCATTTACATGAAGTTTAAAAACAGGCAAAACTGATCTATGGTGGTAGAGATCAGAATAGTGGTTTCCTGGACAAGGAGTGGTAGTGGTGGGCCTATGAATACATGTGCCTGCGTGTGTGTGTACAACACACACACACACATACACACACCCCTTTTGGTGAGCTGTATGCATTTTTTAAAAGAAAGAAATAAGAAAATTAAAACAGCATTTAGAGGGCGCCTGGGTGGCTCAGTTGGTTAAGCATCTGCCTTTGGCTCAGGTCATGATCCCGGGGTCCCAGAATTGAGTCCCACGTCAGACTCCCTGCTAAGCGGGTAGCCTGCTTCTCCCTCTGACCCTGCCCCCCTCTTGTGCTCTCCTTCTCTCTCAAATAAGTAAATAAAATCTTTAAAAAAAAAAATAAATAAAACAGCATTTAGATAGGAAAAAAAACAAACAGAACCCACACAGGCTGGTGCAGTCAGAATAGCATGAGGCTCTTGATCTTGGGGTTGTGAGTTCAAGCCCCATATGGGGTGTAAAGATTACTTAAATAAATAAAACTTAAAAAAAAACTACAAATGCCCAGACATCACTGCTTGAAGTTCTGATCTAATCGGGTGGGGTAGCAGTCTAATCTAGAAGTTTCCTCAGTGATGTCACAGGAGCCTCTGTCTGAGCCCACGGAAGTCCCATTACAGAGCCTTGGTGGGGGAAGCAGAGTGGCTCCAGGTTGGGATTACCCCATGTGCTCGGTGCAACCATGTGGCTCCATGTGGCCTTCCATCTCTCTATGCGAACCCTGAGTTGTTCTGGAAATCCTTTTCTCAACCCCTCAGGTGTTAGATGCTCACCCATGACATCTGCATCTTTCTCATTTGTACCAGAATCACCCTTTCTTCATTCCTCATCCCTTTCTCCGTCTTGTCAGGCTAAGAAGCTGCTTTGGTTATCTTGCACTATGTAACAAATTACCCTAAAACGTGGCAGCTTAAGACAGCAAACACTTATTGTGTCACACTTTCTGTGGGTCAGGAACGTGAACACAGCATAGCTGGGTGTCTGAAGCTCAGGAGCTCTCATGAGGTTATAGTCAGGCTGTCTGCTGGGGCTGTGGTCTCATCTGAAGGTTTGCTATAAGGTGTGGGGGCCTCTTCCAGGCTCACTCATGTGGTTATTCCTAGGCCTCCATCTCTCACTATCTGCGCGTCACCAGACTGTCTCATGACATTGAGACTGGCTTCCCCCAGGCTGTGTGATCCCAGAGAGTCCACCCCAGGTGGAAGCCACAGTCTTTGCATTTATTTATTTATTTACTGTTAGCCACGGTCTTTCTATAACCTAATATCTCTGGGGGGAAATGGGGAGAAAGAAAAAGACACATTACTGTATGTTTCTCCTTCCCTCTGAGTCCTAGCAGTGGTGCTCGTGTTCATTCTCACGGTCCCACTTCACCGTGTGGTTTTCCGATGGTCACAGGAAGAGAGGCATTACTTTCACGGACCTTTCGGTACCTCATCTGGTTGATACCTCATTTGGTTAGACCTCTCCAGAGCTGTTCAGGGGTGGATGGCTCGCCCAGGAGCCTCTGTCTGAACCCATGGGCTTAAACACAGACAGTGGAAGGGCCTCATGAAGACAGTTTGAGTGCCTGCTGTATACCAGGCTCCAAGCTTGTCCAGCTTGGGGACTGCTGGTTATTTAGAGAAATTGGGTCTGGGCTGCATGGAAAATCTAGTGTGATGATCGCGGGAAGACCAGAGGGGTCAACTTGTTAGGGTCTCCCCCACCCCCAGTGCTATCAGTGATTTGGGGGGAGTTACTTGGCCTTCAGGAGCCTCAATTTCCAAAGTTTCTTAACTGAGAGATTACATTTTTGATGCCCTCAGAGTCACAGTGGAGTCTGAGTATTCTAGATGCACTAGATAGGAGTACTAGTAGGTTACTCCCAATGCTGTGGCCGAGATTACCCCCTAAGACCATGTCTCAGCCTGGGTCAGCCCTGAGACTGGGCTCAGTGGATCCTGGTGGTGGTTTGAGCACACATTTATCCCAGCCTCTACAGGAGCCTCTCAGGAGTCCTAGTGGCCACGAACCATGGTCTAGAGAGGAATTGTCATGGGGAGCGATGGTCCCGGGATTCATGTTCGGGTGCAGGTGGGTGCTGGGCCACAGCGGGCCACCTCAGGGCTCGGGGTCTGGTCACTCTATTGGTCATCTCTCCCAAAGTCTAAGAAGGGAGAGTAGTCCAAACAAGAACGGCCAGTTTCAATCCTGGTCATCTCCTTACATTTTCTTGCTTTATTCTTGCCTCCTGTAACCCTTCTCAGGGATGAGTCACCTGGCCTCTTCTTCCTGGCTGGAGAAACCTTTGAAGAAGTTGCTAATTCTGGGTAGATCGAGAGTTAGCCGCTGCCATAGAGTCTCCTCAGTTTTCCACCCTCCTCCCACCCCCAGATCCTGCCCCTCACACTTCACATTTGCGTCCTGTTTCCCAGGTGATGGAATACTACCGCACCAACCCCAGTCACACCTGAGGGGCAGACAGTGGGCCCGGCTACAGCAGGAGGCTGGTAGGGCCCAAGACATGGCGCTCCCGCAGGAGGCGGGCGGCAGGCCAATGCCAAGTGAGCATCAAGGGCGTGTCATCCTAAAGCTTAATGCCGTAGGGTGGGGGAAAGTGTGGGGTTCTGCACCCCCTTCCTCTTCCTAGCCCAGATACTATCCTGGATAATTCCCTTAGTCTCTTTGAGATATTTTTCCCATACATAAATCAGAAAAATATTGAGAATCTAACAAAATAATACATGTAGAAGGACTTGGAAACCAGTACAGTTCAACAACAATAAACACTGAGCATCTGCTAAGTGTCAGGCTATGTTCTGAGCACGAAGCCAAAACAGCTCACATTCTAGTAGGAAGGCAGAACGAACGCGTGAGCCACAATCTGCAGGATAACCAAGCAGACAGAGGACGCAGAATGAGAGGCCAGAGTGTGTTAAGAGGGTCAGGAAGAAGCCGGCTCAGACCTGGCTGAGATGAGCAGTGAGCCATGCATCTACCTGGGGAAAGAACGTTCCAGCAGAAGGAACAGCCAGGTTCCAGGTTCCTGAGATGGAGGGTGTGTGTGGTGATGAGGCCTATGTGGGCACTCTGCCCTGAGGACCGGTGGGGGTGGGGGGCCATGAGCCATGAAACAGTACAGGGTATTTGGGGCACTATGGGGACACTTGCCCGTTGTAGCATTTAAAGGGGCCTTGGCTGATTTGTTGAAAATAAGGTATAAAGATCACTCAGCAAGAAGGTGATGTGGGTCAACAGGACAAAAGCCAAAGTCCAAGCTCTCTTCACAGCCCAGCTCAGCCCAGCTCCAACCCTGTGCCCCCCTCCCCCATCTCCCAGCTTCCCCATCCCCAGCCTGCATCAATAAACATCCTCCAGTAGCAAGCTTCTCTCTGCTCTCTCTGCTCTCCAACTCACTCTGGCCCAATTCCTCTGTCTAAAATCTCCAGCCCCTCTAAGGTGCTTGTTTTCTAAGAACCTCCTCAAACATCACCACCTCCACGAAGACTCCCATCCTCCTGAGGATTCACCCAGGCAACTGGTCCCTCCACCCAGGGCTTCTCCTCCTCTTGAACACTCCTCCACTGCAGTCCTTCTTGCCCAGGCCACTGGGAGGTTCTCCAGACCTGCCTCCAGTCTGTAGTGTGCCAAAGTGTTTGTGGGAAGTGGGATAAAGAGGCAGGGGATTGATTTCCTAGCTGAGGCACAGGCAGGTACCCCTGTGATGTAGAATCACCAGAGGGTCAGAATACTCCTAGCAAATTTCCACTTTGATTTTATCTTTATGATTAGTGATGATTTGATTTTATTTTTTATTTCTTTATTTTTATTTTTTTAAGATTTTATTTATTTATGGGGCGCCTGGGTGGCTCAGATGGTTAAGCCTCTGCCTTCGGTTCAGGTCATGATCCCAGGGTCCTGGGATCGAGCCCCGCATCGGGCTCCCTGCTCCACGGGGTATCTGCTTCTCCCCCTCCTTCCTGCTCGAGCTCTCTCTCACTATCTCTGTCTCTCTCAATAAATAAATAAAATATTAAAAAAAAAAAGACCTAAAAAAAAAAAGATTTTATTTATTTATTTATTTGTCAGAGAGAGAAAGAGAGAGCACAAGCCAGGGGAAGAGACGGAGGGAGAGGGAGAAGCAGGCTCCCCGCTGAGCAGGGAGCCCGATGCGGGGCTTGATCCCAGGACCCTGGGATAATGACCTGAGCCAAAGGCAGACGCTTAATTGACTGAGCCACCCAGGCATCCCAGATTAGTGGTGATTTTAGTCATTGCAAGAAAAATAGGGATGCTAAGCTTCGCAATTTACGGAACTGGCTTCATGTACATTTGGGCAGTCCTACTCTGAGAGTTACAAAACACAGGCACTCAACACCGCCTTTCCTGCTGGGACGTTGTAGGAGACGCATCACCTCCTGGCAGGATTCCCTGAGTGCATGCTAGCGGGTAAAGATGGCATGTTTTACCCCATTCTCCTCTCACTTAGCACGGAGCCTGGCAACGTGGGGGTTCAGTGAGACCCCTGCCTAGCACCCCGGTTCCCTGCCTTCTCCCTTAGAGCCTGCATCCCAGCTTCCTCACGAGTGACGAAGAAGGAAGCCAAACCTGACCCGTAGAAATAGTTGATTTCCTCAATTCCGAGGCACACAATTGTTCAGATTTTAATTATTCTAGAATCAGGATATGTCTTACAATTGGTTGGTATACTCCATGTGGTGTTTCTTTTTTCTTTCTCCCTCCCACACACACAAAAAATAGCAGTTCTTAAAACAATGGTGTGTCTTACAATTGATGACATCTTAGAATCAAAGAAAATAGCAGTTAAAATCATGGGGTGGCAGCTTACGGTCCACACATGTCAGACTCCTAGGAGCCATTGTGAAAATCATGCTTTGTTCTGCTTTAAATGTCTGTTGGTGTGAACCCAGAGCAACTGGATTCCTAGAACCCCCCAGGTCCCCCGGCCACGCCAGGAGCATAGGATGCACAGAGAAGAACGTCGCCCGGTCCCTGCCCACATGTGGTCAGCCGTGCCAGCCTGGCCACTAGCTTTTGTACTTTCATTCCGGAATTCATAGAGATGGCTGCCAGCGATGAGAGGTAATCTCGGGACACACAGGCCTCTGTTAGGCCTTAGAATTGCGGAAGTCCGTGGCCAGAGTCGTATCGAGTCAGACGGGACACATGGGAACACAATTAAAGTGAAGGCAGCGTGGCTAGAGGGGGAAGAGGGCAAGTTGCACAAGGAAGCAGCACTGCGAGCAGGCCCAGGCTGGGTGCTGGCTGCATGTCCCGCAGAACCACATCTCCCAGAGGACATTCTTCACCATGCACTCCCTCAAGACTTTTCTTGAGCAAACGCATTTCACATCTCAAAAAGCGGAGGAGTGCTGTATGAATGGTCACTCTCTCGGACAACCGTACACATTAAAGGCACTGAGAAGTCCTGCAGTAAAGAAACATGATGAACTTTTGTGTAGTATTTTCCAAACTTATTTGGTCACAGAACCCCTTTATTTAACTAACATCTTATAAAATCTTAAGCTATGAATTGTCTGCAAAACAGCCACTGGGCAACAGCCCTACGTGGTCAGAACCACGGGGAACTGAGAGCCACTTTTATCACTCTCCAGTTGGCCATGGAAAGGAGAAAAACAGAGGGAAGAAGCGAAGGGCAATACTAGAAAAGATTCTTTCTGGGGTCCCAATCCATGGCCCTGGGCAGAGAAATGCACTGGGAGTCCCATTTGCCCACTGGCCTCCTTCAGGAAGTTGGCTTTGGCTGTCACAACTGTCCCCAGGGCAGTGGCCTACCAGCACTGGTCTGACAGGCATGCAAGCCAGGTGGTTGTGCCCAGCACGGTCTTGGCACACGGGCCCAGTTGCTTTTGGAAGGGTTTTTGCTTGAACAGGAACCTGCACACACAGAAACAACAGCAAAACACAAGGCCATGCTCACTCACAAGGGCAGTTCTGTGGTTCGTCCCGCACACCCAGGACAGGTCTGTGGAAACAAAGTACTGTCAGGCGTGGGGTATGGAGCTGGTGTTCTCTGAATGAGGCAAAGTCAAGTGTCGCCTCGGGCTCTCTGGAGATTTGAAAGGAAAAATGGTGGAAAACACTAACTGATAAGCAAGTCCTGAGTTCTTTAGTTTCTCCACAAGCCCTCGGTGACCATAGACTATGGGCAGGACAAATGGTATTACCAAGTCCTTTCGGTAGTGAACGTGTCTTTGATGCCCAGCAACCTCCAGTGGGGAAAAGGCTGCAGACTTGGCAAGGTAAGAACTGCAAGTGCAAGAGATCCCTGGTCTCACACCGTCCTGGAGACAGAGACCAACCGCAGGGGTTCGGGGAAAGAGAAGCTTGGTCTCTCCAGGAGACGTGGTGGCAGAACTGAGACTCAGGCAAAGTTTTGAAGAGTTGATGGACAAGGGGAGAAGGGAACCCCAGGCTGTGAGCACAGCACAAGCCAAGGCACGGAAGCAGGACGGTTGCCCTTGTTCTTCGAGGGGCAGTGAGCTGGTGTATGGGCGTCCTGGGATTCGAGGTGGGGGGTTGGGGCGCAGACAGCATGTGGAGGAGTGTGGACTTGTTCATAGAGGACTCTGCTACCAGGTGCCATGCCAGGCAGGTGTCTTGGCTTCAGAAGCCTGTCGTCAGGAAGGAGCCATTGAGTGTTGGGTTGGGGTTAAGGACATCTCAGGGGAGGAGGGGAATGCAGGCAAAGGGTTTAGTGGGGCAGGCGTTTTTTTAATGGGTGGGCAAGGCTGTGGAAGGAAAGCCCATGAGCAGAGAGAGCTGGGGTAGGGAGAAGTCCAGGTGTCAGGCCAGAGGTCTCAGACAGGTGGCCGTGGGCAAGGAGAAGTGGGGGGAGGAGGGGGCGGAGAAGCACATCCCCACCCAGATTGTAGGACTACAGTATGCGGGTTTGCATGGGGCCGGGGGCCGGCTGTGGCCCCCCCCATAATATTCCACCACAGATGTGCTTTTCTGACCTGCACCGTGATTATTCAAAACCAGAAAACCTTTGTATAGATAGCTCGATTTCTGGCTTCTCTTGAACAATCGAAAGTCTTGGACTTGACAGGCCTGCACCTGGCCGTGCAAGCCAGAGCTGGTCACAGCAGCTGCTATGACGCCAGGACTGGGCCCCTACTCTTCTGACGGACTCACATCCAGGCGACTCCTCTTATGGCCATTTGTACACCTGCCCGGGGCCCATAGACTGCAGGTTTGCAGCCTGGATGCAGCTCATGTGCACACAGGAGGGACATGGTTGGGGGAAATCCAGCTTGCTCCCACGTCCATGCTCCCTGGTGTGTCTGTCCCAGAGAAGAAGCCCCTTTTTCTATTCACACAAAGATGCACAGATGAGAGGTGGCCCTGCTTGTAAATTCTCCTGAGCACTATGTCTGAGTTCTCTATTGGCCGCAGTGGATGAGGTAGCCCATGAGAAGGAGAACAGCTCAGGGAACTGGGAATGAGGTGGAGACTGCATGCTCAGACAGTTTTCTGGACACTTTAAAAAATCTGCAGAGATCAGGAGAGCCCGGCTGGCTCAGTCGGTAGAACATGCAACTCTTGATCTTGGAGTTGTAAGTTCGAGCCCCATGTTGAGTGGAGAGATTACCCAAAAATAAAAAAATTAAAATTAAAAAAAAAAACCTGCAGAGGTCAGGATGCCAATGCACAATAATGCTCAGCTTTGGGAAATGATCAGCAAGTGTCTACCTGGGCCATTTAAAGCATGGAGAAGATCTGAATTAGCTGCTACTGCGGGTCTAACCATCTACAGCATACAGGATTTTCCTTCTGAACCTCACAGCAATCCTGTGGAGCCGCTATTTTTATTTCCTTATTTTGCAAATGAGGAAATGGAAGCTCACCGAGGTTAAGTGATTGGCCCCAGGCCACTGCCCTTAATACTGATATTAACAACCATTGTCATTGCCCCTTTCTGGGCTGGGCTGAGTATTTCACACACATTTGCCCTTCGAATCCACACCCTGTGGGAGAGCTGCTCTTCCCTGTCTCAGGGGACACATAGGCAGGCTGGGCTTGGCAATCCCTGACAATGGGGAGGGAGTCTCTGCTGACCGCACGCAGTGGGGTGAGCCATTTCAGAGCAAGGCTGGCAATGGGCCCAGGGGCAGAATCAGGCTCCAGGGATGGGAAGGAGGGGGGCAGCTCCTTCACCTCATCTGCAGCACAGCTCCACACCCCAACAGAGTGGGGAGGGAGCTCCTGGCTGCTTCCGCAGATGCCCTTTATAAGGGTCCAGCCACCAGGGAAAAAGCCTACACTCTCGCCCCCCACCCATGCCACATACAAACCTTGCCCTTGACCACTCATGGTCCCCATGTCTCAGGATGGGGCCAGGCAGCAGGTAGCTCTTGACCCTGCCTCCCCATGGCCTCCTAATATGCCATACATTGAGCCATTCTGCTCTTCCAGAAGCTTCTGTCTCCCAGGCCTAGTTGGTCATTCTGTTATTTTTGCTCTGTCCCTAGGATCACTGCTAAGCTTATTACAAAATCTCAGGAGCCCTCTGGATCAGGACTTGGGGAGAATAGAAGTCTGGTGCCCACATCCCAGCCTCCATTTACATGCATTGCCCTGCGGGTCTGGGGGCTTAGCCATCCTCCAGGGGGAGCCCCACGTGGAGGGGACCATTGGTCCCCAGCTCCTGAACCTTGCTCCAGCATCCTTGAAGATAATGAAAATCTGCATCCTTTTGCAGATACTGAAAAATCTATTTAAAAGAAAAGAAAGAACACCACTTCATGGTGTTCTAGCAGGCCCGACCAGTGTCCGGTCAGTGGAACTGGGGCAGGGGCCGGCACCAGCAGCCAGGAGACCTTTGTTGTCCCGGATTGTTCCTCCAAGTACATCCTGTGAATATGCAGAGCTCTCTGGCCCCTGACCAGGGCCCAGCTCCCATCCTTCACACATTCAAACACTTGAAAGCAGCTGCAGTAGTTGGAGTTTCTGGCTGAGCTGGTTCTTTCCTCACCAGACAGGGTGCGGGCACCCATCCCTGAGCAGGCGGAAATGGCCACTGTGAGGAGCCAGCACTCCTGAGGGAGGAGCCTGAGGAGATGGACTGGGATTGAGCCTAGGAGTGGGAAGGCTCTGTTGTTGTAACAGGTAGAAGAACAAGAGCATTCCCTCCCATGGGAGCTGGAGAGAGAAGGCAGCTTGAAGGCCTTTGGGGAGGGTGGGGTAGGGATGTAAAAAAGGAACAATGACAAGACAGGGTGCCTGGGTGGCTCAGCCGGTTACGTGTCTGCCTTCAGTTCAGGTCCTGATCTCGGGTCCTGGGATCGAGTCCCGCATTGGGCTCTCTGCTCATCAGGGAGCCTGCTTCTCCCTCTGCCCCTCCTCCGCGTGCTCTCTCTCTCTCTCCCTCTCTCTCAAAATAAATAAATAAAATCTTTTAAAAAAGAAAAAAAGAAGGACAAGACAGATGTGTTGGGGGAGTGAATGAGGAACAGGGGAGAAGGGAGGAGAGAAGATGTCCAGGTCTGGGTGGGCAAAAGTCCCTTAAAAGAAAAGTGTGCAGGATGTGGGAGAAAAGGAAAGATGTGCAGTCTCCAAAGTTTCTCTCGAATTTTCAGGTGCAAATGATCTCTCATTAAAATAGCCACAGTCTGAGAAGCTGCCACCAACTTACCCACCTGTGGAACGGGTCTGGGAGGTCTCAGGAGGGAAGAAGCTTCCATGGAGGCTGAGAACCAGCTCAGCGTTCAGATACATGAGGGCACTTCTCATGAATGAGAAGGCTGAGGCCTGGGGACATTAAAGTGACATTAAAATGATTTGCCCCAAATAATCCAGCCTGAATTCAAACCCTGAGTTCAAACCGCTATGTCATACTAAGACAGTTCAACAATGTGTTAAAGGTATATTGAATCATTATGTCATATACCTGAAACACATATAAACTCAATTATACCTAAAAATATATATATATGATAAAGATAGAGGGTGGGCTGGCAACCAGTACTCTCTCCGTGATGAGATTGCCCACACCACCCTCCACCACATGCTGGAACCCACCTAGAATGATGGCATTTGGGGGTTTCTTGTCTCTAACGGATGTTCATTCTACAACCTGGTGTGCATTAAATGGTAGACTAATACGACCAAATGCACACACCCAAATAGCAACCTCAAGTACCTGGAAAAGCTGCACACCTATATCTAGCAATTGAATTCACATTTGGTCATTGCTTTCAGAGTAATCCCTCCAGCATTCATTGATCTCTGAGTGCCCATGTGAGCCAGACTCCAGTATTGGCAATTATAAAATAAATACGACAGAGCTCCCACTGAGTAATTGCTAACCATAATGACAGTTACAATCAAGGTATTGAAAGAGAGTCAGGGAAGGTCAAGAAGGCAAGACTGCAACCATCTGGTGAGCTGGGAGGGTTTGTGGCATTTTTTTTTTTTTTTACCATGTGCTGCCTGGAGCAGACATCACTAATCAATTACAGCATTCTCTCCCCAGGAAGGTGGAGCAAGGTCAGCATCCTTCTCAGCATGGCTCCAAGTCTCTGATTTGCCATCCTGGGATCCCCAGCTGAATCTGCCCACTTTCCAGAGAGTTCAGCAGCAGGGTATAATCTAGAATCCAGATCAACTGACATGGGAGCAGCTCACAGAGACCTTCCCAGGAAGCAGTCAAAAACCACCCACCGCAGCGTCCGTTTTGCCATCCCATCCCCACCCCTGGCCTTGGACCCACAGGAAAAAATCACATTCACAAGAGCGGTGGTTGGATTTGATGAGATACCACAGAAAATAATTAGGTTTTCCTTCTCTTACAATTTTTTGCTACGTAATACATACTTTTCAGAAAGACTAGAAAATACAACTAAATAAGAAGAAAAATTAAAGTCACCTATAATCTAACCATTGCTATTTACATTTACACTTTGCTGAATATCTTTCTAGAGTCTTCCCAGGCATTTTTTTTTCTCTGCTTATGTATCTGAATGGTGTATAATTACAGAGTGATGCATGCATCCCATACGTACAGATATGGATGTATACACATATATACATATACACACACACATATATATATTCATATAGACACATACATATACACACACATATAAACACACATGATCCTATTGTACATTTATTTGTAAGCTTTCTTTTCCACTTACCAATATATTATGAATTCTCAAAATTTCTCTCTAAATGCCTGCTCTTTGTCACTGCCAATATAACCTCTCCCAAATAACCTGCTCCCCCGCTGTTCCCCATACCAAGAGTATTATGGGTATTAAACCCCTCCATTCGGGCAGGCTTCCCAGGCAATGGGGGCTGGGCCTGGCAAATGCAGCCCACACAGAGTGCCATAGGGCTGGAGACAGGATGAGCCAAAGGAATGGAGAGTTCCAGATAACAGAATGCAGAGCGATGCCATGGCCTGTGTCCAGCAACCAGGAGACACAGAACTGGGAAGCAGGAAGTAGGCCAAGGCTGCATCTGCTAGCCAGGAGCAAGGGCGCCCAGGGAGCCTGCTCTCTGGCCTCTGCCGTCCCATGCCTCCAACCAGGACCCAGCCCAGCAGAGCAAGCCTACTAGATACTCAGTCAAAGGTGGGGCAGGAGAGGCCAACATTTTACAGAAGAGCTGATTCTCAGACTGGTCTCCACCCTCCGTAGCAGTCAGCAGGATGGAAAACCCTGGCGAAACCATCCCCCGGGGACTTGACTGAGCAACTGGACTTGCTAGAGGAGCCCAACTTAAAATAAAGAAATCTAGAGCAAGAAAGCATTCTGGTTGAATTTTTATATATGTAAAACTGGAAAAAAGAAGACACATAACTAGACCTTTGAAGTCTCACTACCTAGAAATCCACGTGGGTCCCGCCCATTAACCTGGTGAAGGGGGTGTGTGCCTTGGTTGGGACAGGTGATCCCAGTTTGCGAGAATGATGGTAGCACCTGACACGCGGTGGTCGTCAATCCATTTTTACTCTCTTGCTCTTTTCTTCCCCTGCCTCTCTAAAGGGTGTTAACCCCAACGCTCCTTGAGAACAGAGACCTCATTTCCCTGCTACCCGCACCAGGACCCTGCACAGAGCAGGCCCACCATAAACATGTTGAGTGGGTAGCCCTCATAGGCGAACAGAAGGAAGAAGGGTGATACAGGAAAAGCCCCTTGCCTTTGTGACTTACTCCAACGTCCGGGGCTTCAGATGAGCTCCCAGTGAAGAGCGCAGGAAGTGAGCCACAACCCCTGGCATTGATGGGGTGCGTGGGGGCCTCAGTGGAGAGCCAGGCTTGAAAGCGCCCTTTTCAAAGGCGAGGAGCGGACACCACCCAAGATGCTGCAAATATGGAAGGTCAGTGTCTTAGAACCCGGGATGGAAAAAGTCTTACCTCTAAAACAGTCTTGGAAAAAAAATAAAATAAAAAATAAAACAGTTGTGGGACGCCTGGGTGGCTCAGTTGGCTGAACGTCTGCCTTTGGCTCAGGTCGTGATCCCGGGGTCCTGGGGTGGAGTCCCGCATCCAGCTCCCTAATCAGCAGGGAGCCTGCTTCTCTCTCTCCCTCTGCTGCTCCCCCTGTTTGTGCTCTCTCTCTGACAAATAAATAAATAAAATCTTAAAAAAAAATTAAAAACAAGATAAAACAGTCTCAAGGATCACACATTTAAAGTCTTTCCAGAAAGAAAGAAACTGCATCCATGGTCTCCTGCTGCTCAGGGGCAGTGATTATGACTCGAATATCACCCCCCCCCCACCCCTGCTCCTTCCACAGCTCTGAAAACAGAAGTGCTCTCACCTGGTCAGAAGGAGAGCCGGGGGAAGGTGTTGGCACCGCAGTAATGGAGGGGCTCGGAAAAGGAGGCAAAAGGGAAGAGGTGGTCCCGAACCTAGGCTTAGTCTGTCTGGAACATTTTGCTCATTATTCTCATTTGCACATGGTTGAACAAGCTAGCACGTGTGTCTGGGCACACTGCAAGGGAGGCTGCAGCCTGACCTCACCATGCAGGAAATGTCAAAGGCAAGCAGTGGGGAATGGGCTGGGGGATTTGCCTTTGCACTTAACTGAAAGGATAGGGAGCAGCAATGAGAGAAATCCCTTCCAGAAAAATCTAAAGAACAACGGGCCAAATTGATTAACTTGCAAAGTTAGTTGGACTGGCAAAGAAAAATCCCCCCCAGAAATCACCAAGTTCAGGGGAAGATGGTGAGAAAATTTTACACGTTAGAATAATTTACACTAGAAAGCCAGACTGAGGCTCCCACCAGACCTGGAGCCCTCCCATCACATTACTCACCACGGCTACTCATCTGCCTGCCCCGTGGACTCCTGGCTTGTTTTATTCCTAGATGGATCCTAGCCCCTGGCACAGTGCCATCCTTCCATCCACCCTGCATTCTCCACCTCAAGGGCCAGCCCTTCCAGCCCCAGCTAAAATCCACCTCTCCTCCCCCTGACACTCCATTTGGTGTCTTCCCCTCTCTTGGGGTGCCAGCCCTTTCAACACAAGTTGGGACCCCGTGAGCAGGTCTTACTTCCTCTAATGCAGTGGAAGCGATTTGAGGACAGGACCTATGTCTGATTAATGGCCTGTCTCCAATAAAACCACCAGGAAAGGCACTAATTACTCAAATAAAGGCAAAGATGTAAACGTATGGTCATTTATGAAGCTTCAGTCCGTTTTCATTCTGGACAGCTCCATCTTTCTTTCCCTGGACCCTCAAGCAATCAGCACATTAATAATTGAGTATCTACTATGTGCACTGGAGATACAATGATTAGTAAGAAGACATGGACCTTGCCCTTCAAGGAGCCAGCCCTTGAGGTCATAGAGTCAAGCTGACCTCAGATACACATGAGGTTGGAGGGTGGGCTCGGTGCGCGGGGGACTCAGAGAAGGAGATTGTATTAACCTACTAGGGCTGCCGTAACACAGGACCACGGACTGGATGACTTAAACCGGAGAAGTGTATTGTCTTACAGTTCTGGAGGCAGAAGTCTGAAATCAAGGTGTTGGCACGGTTGGGTTGGTTCCTTCTGAGCGGTGTGAAGGGAGGCTCTGCTCCAGACTGCTCTCTTTGGCTTGTAGATAGCCGTCTTCATGCTCAATGGTGTTCTCCTTGTATGCGTGTCTATGTCCAAATGTCCTGTTTTTATTAAGGACACTGCTTATGTTGGATTAGGGCCAAACCTAATGACCTCATTTTAACTTGATTAGCTCACGAAGACCCTATCTCCAAATGGGGTTACATTCTGAGGTTCTGGGAGTTAGAACTTCAACATAGGTATTTTGAGGGGGGACAAAATTAAACCCATAACAGAGGTTAGCAGGTGGCATGTTTACTATAGGGCGTCCTCAGAATCAACACCTGTGGGAGGAGGGGAGGAAGCAGGAATAGGTGGTGAGAGACTAGCACAGTGATATGGAGCTTAGAGCCTCAGCTGACCCCAAAGGGAACTCTTGAGCTAAAATGACCCTTCAGAGTTGTCCCAAACTGGGCCAAAATGGGCTTGCGTCTATACCCCCACAGGAAGGGGTCTAACCTTGGCTCTCGACATCAGAGGTAGTCCCTGAAGGAGCTACAGCAGGAAGCTGCCCACAGTACAAGTCCTTCCTTATGGGGTGGGACACAGAGACAGACTCGGCAGAGGTGCTGTGAAAGTCAAGGGTCAGGGCTCCTTCCCCGTGGGAAGATCAGGGAAGACGTCCTGCAGCAGGACGTCATTTGCCCCCGAATGCAGGGTGGGAAGGATTGGCTCATGAGAAGCCAGCAGGGGGCTCCGGGAACCGTGGGGACTTCCCGGGTGGGGAAACAGAGGGAAGAAATGAGGCATGACTGTGGGGGGCCCCTAGAGGCACCTGCAAACATTTGCTGTGGGCTGCAGCGGGAGGTCCTCTCCAGAAACTCCGGTGGGGGCCCGAGCTGCCCAACACAGAGGCCAGATCCCGGGTTGGCAGGTGATGGGAGCCGCCGCTGTTTCTAAACAGGACGATGACACAGTCAGAGCCACACACGAAGAGAGTTCCAGAGCGGCGCTATGGGAAATGAGTTTCTGGTGGGAGAAGTGATGCGTTCCCACAGTGCCAGGGGAGGAGGGAACACTGCTCTGGAGTGGCGGGGGTGGACCGGTAGGGACAGGAGAGAGGGACTGCGGAGGGAGACACCAGGGTGTGCCAGAGGCCGCAAGGCAGAGGAAGGGGAAGACTTCACCCCGGGCACGGGAGATTTCCAAGCAGAAACCTCAGGACAGGAACACATTTGAAAGAGAACACAGGTTCTCTGGGGATACTCAACAGGCAGTTGAAAATGTGGGATAAGAATCTGAGAACTAATCAGGGCTGGGATAATGGGCTCAGAGCCCAGCCACAACAGGAGTCCCAGAGAGAGCCCAGACATGACCAGTCTCAAGGGACCTCCATTTGGGAAGAAGGCAAGACCAGCGTAAACAGCCATCTGCCCCCGTGTCCAATGCCACCTGCAGAAGAGCTGACCAGAGGTGTGGGCGGCATGGGCAGGGGTGGGGGAGGAGGGCACTTGACTCGCACCTTGAAGGAGGGGTAGAATCAGCTTAGGAACAGCAGGTCCTGTGGAATAACTGGGGTGAGGCCCCAAAGACCTAACTGAGCCCCGAGGAACAGAGAGAAATGGCTGGAAGTGATAAGCAGTTGAGAGGTTGGATCACTGGTTCCCGGTACAGATGGAATATAGGGAATATGAGGAGCAGATGAGTTGGAGGGGGGGCCACGGACTGAACCACAGCCCCTCGCCCTGGCCTCCCAAGTAGTCCACCTGCTCCTTCACTGTTCTCTCCTCCCCCCACTGGCAGCCCCTCCCCCCACATCGTAGATTTCTGGAACTCACTTTTCTTCCTCATGCTTCTCTTCCCTACCAACCCCGGTAGGGACAGAATCTTTGCTCCTCATTTGTCTGCTGGAGAGCAGGGGCTGCCCTCTGCCAAACGGAGATTCTGGGCTGTTCTATGGGGGACACAGCAGCCATGTGGGTGAGTCCATTGATGCTCACCCTCTACAGGAGGCCACAATGATGTCAGCAGCTAAGGGGAGAGGCTCCCCCTCCACAAAACTCTTCCCCCTTCCATCCACACCAAAAGTCGCTCTCAGTGAAGGATCTGGAACTTCTTTGGACTAAGGAGTAACAACTGGTACCGTTCACTAGGACCTTGTGTGGGAGAGGAACTCAAAGGTGGGGGGTCGTAGGCTGCCTCAGTTGCATTGCTAGCAATCCCTAGAAAGCATTTCCATCTTTGAAGTCCTTTCTCAAGGGCTCGCCAGAAGTTCTCAATGACCAGAAGTCTGTGACCCTTCTGTCAGCAGTAGCTTCCCCGGCCCCTCGGGGTTCCTCCTGAATTCCCCATCCTCCCCCACAACTGCAAGCTTCCAGGCCTCCCACCTCTGCCATTCAGAGTTGTTCAGCTCAGCCGCAGCCTCCGCCCTGGAACTGCCCGGCCAGCCCCTCAGCCAGGAACGAGGCCTCCCTCCTCTGGTCAGCCAGGCAAAGGTGGAGACCAGGAGCGTGCCCTTGGTCAGAGGCAGAGGCGGGCGAGCAGTGAGGGTCCCACCAGGCCTCTGCTGGGAGAGGAAAAATCATTTTCCCTCTCTCCTAGGTTGTTGACTAAGACCTTCTGTCATAAAAGATTAACAGGAGAAAAACAGAAGTTTAATAACCCGTATACCTCCTGTACCTGGAGATAGTCCGGAAAACTGAGTTAACTCCCCGAAATGGCCCAAGGAAATCACCTGAGACACCATTTCCAGCTAAAGACAAAAGAAGATGTTGAGGGGTGGGAGAGCCAGCTGTGTGGGGTTTTTAGGCAAAGCACAGTCACCAAGGGTATGATTGTCATGCAGATGAAGTACATCCTTCTCCAGTGAGAAGAGTCTTTAGAAATTGAGTCAGCCCCCTCTTCCTGGGACGGGGAGGCACTCTTACAAATGGAGATTTCCCTTATAGATGTAAATGCTTTTACAAAAAGGGTAACTTCTATTTGGTTTTCAGAGCTTCTCCTGAGTCTGCTGGAGTTTTGTTTTGTTTTTGTTTTTGTTTTTTTAATAACCAGCTCAAAATAATCCTTATGCCAAAGAAGCGTATTTGGGGGTGGCAAATTCTTTGCCATAGACTCAGGGTTCTAGCTGTCAGGCGCTAGGTAGAACCCACCGGCCTTACCGAAAACAGATACTGGGACCCCCTTCCTCAAACATCATTAAGGCCTAACCTTCAAGGGTGGGGGCTCCTGGGGTTTTATGGCAAGGAGCACCTCCTGCCTGCAAGGCGGTCCCAGGGAGGACCCAGCCGGCGGGCTTTCCTTAGGGTTCCGACCGAGTTTTCTCCACTCAGTGTCAGAAGGAAATAGCCGGCCGTTCCCTCCTTGTAATAAATGCCTCTGCATATTTGAAGACAGTAGTTAAGTCATTCTTGAGCTTTCTCATCTCCAAACTAAACAATCTCAGCCTCTGTAACCTTTCTTGGCAAATTCTAAGGCCCATATGCGGCGGAAAAGCAAAACAAAGCCATCTGATGGGGAAAGGCCTTCTATCTCCAGCCCAGACTCTGGGCTTTGAAACTCTGGTCTGCACTCGGGTCTTTATTACATGTAACTTCAGTAGCTTCCAGCGTCCGAGCCTGCGAGAGCCCAGGTGCTGGGGCAACTCCAGGCCCTGGGCCGGGCGCGAGGCTGCGTCAGCGCTGGGCCACGTTTGCATTTCTTCCGTGCTCACGCCCGTGGTGGGGGATGAGACGGTACCCTGGGGAGTGACCCAGGAGCCCGCTCTGCTGCAACTTCCGGCCTGGGTTCCCTGGGGCTGGGACGGGGGGCGGGGAGGCAGGCAAGAGCAGCCAGAGAGCCAGGCAGCCTGCTGGGAAGGCTGCCCTTTGACCCCGCCGAAGCCGGTAAGACCGGTTTCCCAGGTACTCCGGGGCAGGCTGGTAACCTTACCCTTCAGCCGGCCGGGGGGGGGGGGGCACTTCCTGCTGCTTCTGAATCAGGGGAGGCTACCTCTGCTTAATTCCCCTCAGCGGGGTCCCCCGGTCCCATTCAAATTCCTCTGGTGGTGGTTTTCCCTGGGTACCTTTCCCCCATTTTCACTGGGTTGTCCCGGGAGACCCAAGGACAGTGTATTCTCTGTCCCCTGGTTTGCCGCCTCCCCCCCTCGGCCATTGTCCTTCTTTTGGTCTCCAGGGCCTTTTTCTTCCTTCAAAGGTCAGTCTTTGCCGCTCAGGCCGAGCTTGCGGGGAAGGGAGTCACCTTACAGGCTCCTACTGTCACTTAAGCAAATTCAGCACACTTTTTAAAATAAAGAAAAAGTCGTTTGGACGGTGCCGGGAATTCTGTGCGCCATTCCAGTTATCCCCCAGAGTGGACCCGGAGTGCGAGTCTTGATCTCTCCGTGCCTGGTCCTTGCCGCTTGCTGCTCTTTAAGGAGACACGGTACGGGCCAGTGTAGTTCCTAAGTACGAGCCTTCAACTGCAAGCAAAGAGAAAGCTCCTTTCCTAACCCTTCCTGGAGGAAAGACCCGGCGGTGAGGACTTCCTAGCTGCAAGAAAGTCTGTCTCAAATGTGGTGCCTCCATTCAGGTTTTCAGGAGTTTTGGCTACAGGAAAACTGAGCCCTGGGGATGACTTTAGAACTCAACGCCTCAGGCAGAGGTGCCCCCTCTGTGTGGCTCTTGGCTGGATCTCCACCACTGGATGGTGAGCTCCAGGCAGCTCCACATCTGACTTCCTTCTTCTTGTATCCCCAGCACCCAGGACCACGCCTGGCACTTAAGTCACCTTCCTACTGTGCTTTTTGACTCTGTTGCAATATTTGAATTAACTCATTAGTCCCACTTGGACATTTATGGAGTGTCTACTGTGAATGCTATACTATGGATGGTAGGGGACAGGGATTCAAAAAGACAAAAATCACACTCTCCTTCCCTAAAATGTTTATAAAGCCATGAAAAACACAAGACATAGAAACGTGGAATGTAGGGCGCCTGGGTGGCTCAGTTGGTTAAGCGACTGCCTTCAGCTCAGGTCATGATCCCAGAGTCCCGGGATCGAGTCCCACATCGGGCTCCCTGCTCGGCGGGGAGTCTGCTTCTCCCTCTAAGCCTACCCCCTCTTGTGCTCTCTCTCTCACTCTCTCTCTCTCTCAAATAAATAAATAAAATCTTTAAAATAAAAAATAAAAAATAAAAGAAACGTGGAATGTAAATAAAATGCAAAATGATGTACCCCGACTCTGCCAAAGATATTTTCACAAAGCAAAGACCCTCTTGCCAAACTCCTGTGTTTTCTAAAGCAGCTTTTCCTAAAGCGTATTCTTCAGGATGCTGGTTACTCTGGGTGTTAATGTGAAAAAGCTTTGGTGGTCAGAGGAATTCAGGATCAGGGTAGGCAGATTTCTTTAACATAGGATTTCTTCAAAGAAAGAAACTCAATCTTTACTTCACATCATATAAAAAGGTTCACTCAAAAATAGATCATAGACATAAATGTAAGAGCTAAGGCCATAAAACTCCTAGAAGAAAATACAGGAGAAAAACTTAGTGACTTTGGTTTTGGCACCAATTTGTTACATTCAACAAATAAAGCACAAATCACAAAAGAAATAATTTATT
The DNA here is from genome assembly GCF_004348235.1 of Phoca vitulina. Classification (NCBI taxonomy): domain Eukaryota; kingdom Metazoa; phylum Chordata; class Mammalia; order Carnivora; family Phocidae; genus Phoca; species Phoca vitulina. The sequence continues at coordinate 10,391,717 of NW_022589715.1, read as the reverse complement.
AACTGGATCTCATCAAAATAAAAAATAAACTTTTGCTTTTCAAAAGACATTTATAAGAATGAAAAGGAAAGGCACGGACCGAGAGAAAATATTTGCAAAACATATAGATGACAAAGGATTTGTATCTAGAATATGAAAAAGAAGTTATTTATAAGAAGACAAACAACATACTTTCTTAAACGGGCAAAAGAGCTTAACAGATACTTCACCGTGTATAGGACTGGCAAATAAGCACTTGAAGTCAACATCCATTAGTCATTAAGGAAATGCAAATTACAACCACAATGAGATATCATTGAACACCCACTAGAGTGGATAAAATGAAAAAGACTGACCATACCAAGTGTTTGCAAGGGTGTGAAGAGACCAGAACACTCATTCACTGCTGGTGGGAATGGAAAATAGTATGACCACTTTGAAAAGTATTTTGTCAGTTTTTTTAAACAGTTAAAAATATACCTACCATATGACTCAGCCATTCCACCCCAGTTACTTACACTCCACAAAAAAATGAAAGCATATATTCACACAGAGACTTGAGACTTGGTACTCAAATATTCAAATTGTCAGAAACAGGAAACAACCCAAATGAACCCCAGTAGATGAATGGATTAACAAATTGTGACATATAAATACAGTGGAATTATACTCAACAATAAAGGAAGAAACTATTGTTACACAAAGAAGCATGATGGAATCTCAAAATAATTATGCTGAATAAGAGAAGGCAGGCAAAGCACATACATACTATGATTCTAGTAACATAAAATACTAAAAAATGCAAATAACTGATAGTAACAGAAAGCAGATTGGTGGTTGCCTGTTGGGGGCAGAGGACTGAAAAGCTGGAGAGAGGAACTACAAAGTGGCAGAAGGAAATTTTTGGGGGTGATGTATATGTTCATTATTTTAATTGTGATGATAGTCTCAGAGATGTATAAATATGTCAAAACTCTTCAAATATACACTTCAATTATGTACAGTTTATTATGTGACAATTATACTTTGATAAAGCTGTCACAAAAGAAAGAACGCTTATCTTCTGGAGATATACACTGAATGCTTTACAAACAAAATTACCTAAAGACTGAAATTTGCTTCTAGATAATACAGGAGTAGGTTGTGAAGTGGGTGGTGACATCAATATAAGGGTGATATAAAAGATGGGCCACCAGTTGACAGATGTTGAGGCTAGGTTCATTTTCATGCACGTTTGAAATACTACACTGAAAAAAACCTCCTAGAAAATGTGACTTTAATCCTAAGAAGGTGGAACAGCTTACTGCAATATTTCTTTCTTCAAAGCTTGCGAGGGACCTGGTTATCTTTTTTCTTTTTTTAAAGTAAGCTTTATGCCCAACGTGGGGCTTGAACTCAGGTCCCTGAGGTCAAGAGTCGGATGCTCTACTAGGACAGAAACCACAGTAGGTTTTATTTTGTTCCACAAAAATATGTATAGGTGATACAGTCCACACGAATTGATTAAAATTGATTTGAAACAATTAATAATCAATGCAGGTCTTTTGGCAGGCTGAATTTTCTCAAAGAAAGAATACTTGGCAGGGGTTGAGAGGGCATCTTTAACAAGGAGGGCTTGAGATTGCCTCAAAGCTGCCCTCGTACAATGCTTTCTGGATTGATACAGTGCATGTGCATCAAAGTAGTGAAATAATTGAGAGATGTGGACTAGGAATTAGAAAGTGAACCCTGAAGGCCTCCTCAGTACCCAGCTCCCAAAGAATGGGCATCATTATCCCACACCCCCAGAACCCTGCAGCATCAACATTGCAGCCCACAGTGCAGGGAAAATTCCAAGCCTTCTAACAATTAGGACAGTGCCCCTCTAATGAAGGGATCTGTTTGTGAAATTTTCTTGAATGTCTCGTGTGTGAATGTGTAGTGAACTCTTCTACATTAAATTCTCAGAGGATTTTACTATCTGTGAGGGTTTGATAACTCACAGCGGAGTGGAGGCTTCGTCCCAGGCTTGGTGCTACTTGGCGAGCATCCAGACATGTGAGTGGGGACACACACATACCACTGCAGAGGCACTGGAGGTCATGAGAGCAGCCAAAGATGTTGTTCAGAAAAGGTATTTGGGTCACTTGACTCTAAAACCCACAGAGTTTGTTCATATGGACCAGGCATTATGTTAAGGCCTTTTTAATTTTAAATTTAAATTTCATTGATACAGTGTTTGAAGAGATAATGCAATCTGGTGACTTTCAGCAAAAAGCATGCAGAAAGGACCTTTGAAAATTCTTATTCTCTTATAAAGCAATAATAAAACTGATTTTAAAAAAAGTTAGAATCAGCTTTTTCAGAACTCTGGAAATCAACCAAAGGCTTACAGCCATCCAGAGAATGTTTATTCAAGCAAAACAGTCAAATTTCACTAAGAACAGTGAGCTTTATGGCATTTTAACTCTCCCCACACCCATCACCCTCTCTCTAACTACATGGTAGCACTGAAAACCAACAGCTTCCAATCATGGAAAAAACCAGTCTGGTGGTTCTCTGGAAGACCCCACTTGAAAATCTGTCATTTAATCTGACTTGCAGTTTGCTCAGTGTGAAAAGCCATTTCCTCTAGTGCATTTGTTAAAAACATTTAGAGGCAATTGTTTAACTTCACAGATGCTTGAGGCCGTGGTTACCAGTTGGGGCAAACAGTAAGCTAACCCAAAATTTAAAGTAAAAACTGGGAAATGGGATGTGCCTAGGGGCTTTGAAAAGCTCTGGCATATTCCGGGGGAATCTCAAAGGCCATGAGGATAAGTAAGACTTTGCATATAGTCAGGGCTGTGTATATACTCAGAAAAAAAATCAAGAAGGCACTAACTTCTCACCTCCGGCTACCTTGGTATTCTGCACAAGCAGAGGCCAAAGTAGAATTATCAACTACTTGGCTGAGTGTGGAAGGCATATCCTAACATGCTTACAGAGCACCTCAGCAAGGACTGGGAGACTTATTGGTTCTAGACCTTTAAGGAAATCTCTGTCCAATCATTAGCTGACCATTAAGCTAACCAAGCAGAGATTTTAGTACCTACACAGGATGAAGACCACAGACTTTACAGATTTACATCAGAAAAGTCACTGAACAAACAAACAGCAACAGCAACAAACCCTGGGGAGTGGAAGGGAGAATATGATTTCCAGAATTGCCACCTTGTGTTATTTTCCTTTAGTTCTTTAAACATGGCTCCCTTTAGCTCTTTGAACTAAATTTAAGACTTTGTCTAGTAAGTCCTATGTCTGGGCAACACTATAAACCAACTAGATCTAACAGACATCTACAGAAAACTCCACTCAACAACAGCTGAATATGCATTCTTCTCTAGTACACAGGAAACATTTTCCAGGATGGATCATATGTGAGACCATAAAACACATCTCAGCAAATTTAAAAGGATTGAAATCACCGAAGTATCTTCACTGACCACAGTGGAATGAAACACGAAAGCAAGAACAGAAGGAAAACTGGAAATTTCACAAAATGGAGAAATTAAACGAGGCACTTGAAAAAAACCAATGTGTCAAAAAAAGGAAATAATGAGGAGAAATGCAAAGTATTTTGAGATAAATGGAAGTGAAAACACACCAAAATTTATGGGATGCAGCAAAAGTAGTGCCTAGAGGTAAATTAATAGCTGTGAACACTTACATTTAAAAACAAATTTCTAAATCAATAATCTAATCTTCTACTGTAAGAAGCTAAAAAAAAAAGAAAATCAAACCCAAAGCAAGCAGAAAGAAGGAAACTATTAATAAAGATTAGAGCAGAAATAAATGAAATAAAGGATAGGAAATCAATAAAGAAAATCACAAAACCAAAAGTTAGTTATTTGAAAAGATCATGAAAACTGACAAACCTTTATTTGTATTGACCAGGAAAAGAAGAGAGTACTCAAATTACTAATATCAGGAATAAAAGAGGGAACATTACTACCAACCTTAAAGAAACAAAATCAAGTGTAAGAAATACTGTGAACAAATCTACATCAACAAATTGGATAACATAGATGCAATGGACTAATTTCTAGAAAAACATAAACTACCAAACCAGTTTTGGTTTGTATCAGCCTATATTGTATATCTCAAGTAGAGAGATTGAATTAGAAATCAAAAAAGTTCCCACAAGAAAAACCTCAAGACCAGAGGGCTTCATTGGTGAATTCTACCATATGTTTAAAGAAGAAATGATGCAAATCCTTGACAAACTACTCCAAAAAATGAAAGATGTAAATCATTCTATTACACCAATATTACCCTGATACCAAAATCAGACAAGACATCTGTAAAAAGCTATAGATCAATATCTCTATGAATACAGATGCAAAAGACCTCAATAAAATATTAGCAAACTGAATCCAACAATAAATAAAAAGGATTTATCCAAAGAGGACCAAGTAGGATTTATCCCAGGAATGCAAGGTTGGTTAAGTATACATAAATTAATCACTATAATACACTATATTAATATAATAAGGGACAGAAACCACATGATATTTTCAAACACACAGAAAAACATTTTATGGGGGTGCCTGGGTAGCTCAGTTGGTTGGGCGTCTGCCTTTGGCTCAGGTCATGATCTCGGGGTCCTGGGACCGAGTCCTGTGTTGGGCTCCCTGCTCTGGGGAGTCTGCATCTCCCTCTCCCTCTGCCCTCCCCCCACTTGTGTGTGTACTCTCTCTCTCTCTCAAATGAATAAAATCTTAAAAAAAAAAAAAAAAGAAAAACATTTGATGATATCCAACTCCCTTTCATGACAAAAACACTCAACAAACTAGGAAAAGATAGGCATTCTCTAAACTGATAAAAGACATCTACAGATTAAATACCAAAATTCAGCTGACTTTTTGGAGAAACTGACAAGCTAACCCTAAAACTCCCATGAAAATGTAAGGAACTCAGAGTAGCCAAGATGATCTTTAAAAAAAAAAAAAAAAAAAAGATTTTATTTATTTATTTGACAGAGAGAGAGATAGCGAGAGCAGGAACACAAGCCGGGAGAGTGCGAGAGGGAGAAGCAGGCTTCCCGCCAAGCAGGGAGCCCGACGTGGGGAGCCGGATGAGGGGAGCCGGATGCGGGCTCGATCCCAGGACCCTGGGATCATGACCTGAGCTGAAGGCAGATGTTTAATGACTGAGCCACCCAGGCATCCCTGAAACTATAAAACTTTAAAAAGTAAATATAGGTATAAGTCTTTGTGACCTTGAATTAGGCAATGATTTCTTAGATATGACACCAAAAGCACAAGCAACTAGAGAAAAAAATAAATTTAACTTCATAAAAACTAAAAACTTTAGCGCTTCAAAGGACACTATCTAGAGAGTGAAAACTCACAGAATGGGAGAAATATTTGCAAAAATCATTTACAAATCTTTTGGATATATGATGAGTCTAGTATCCAGATTATATAAAGAATTAGTATAACTCAAGAATAAAAAGATAAATATCCCAATTAAAAAATGGAGGAGGGATCCGAGTAAACATTTCTCCCAAGAAGATATACAAAAAACAAATGAAAAGATTCTTAATATCATTAGTCATAAGATAAATGCAAGTCAAAACCACAAGGAAATGTCACATCATATCCACTAGGACAATTAAAAGAGAGAGAAACACAAGTGTTGTTGAGAATGTGCAGAAATATGATTCCTCAGTACATCGGTAGAAAATGTAAAATGAGTGCAGCCACTTTGGAAAAAAGTTTGGTGGTTCCTCAAAATTATAAACATAGAGTTACTATGTGACCCAGTGATTTCATTCCTACATATATATCTAAAAGAACTGAAAACATATTCACACAAAAACTTATACATGAATGCTTCATAGCAGCAGTATTTATAATAGCCAAAAGGTCAAAACAACGCGAATGTCCACCAACTAACTGATAAATAAACACAATGTGGTATATCCATATAATGGAATATTACTCAGTAATAAAGAGGGATGAAGTACTAATGTATACTAAAACATGATTTACGCTAAGTGAAAGAAGCCAGTCTCAAAAGTTCACATTCATATGAAATACCTAGATAGGCAGATCCACAGAGATAGAAAATAGATTCATGGTTGTCAGGGGCGAGAGGAGAGGGAATGGGGAGTGGCAGCTAATGGGTACTGATTTTTTTGTGAATTATGCACATGTTCCAGAATTAGGTGGTGGTGATGGTTGCGCGACTTTGCAAATATAAAATCTACTGAATTGTATACTTTAAAGGGGCGAATGCTATAGTATGTGACTTGTACTCTATCTTCTAAAAAAGATAATGTGGTCTAATGGTTCACAATTTAAAAGACACAAGAGTCAGGAATGAAAAGTCTTCCTTCTTCCTCCGAGAGCAGCTGCCCATCACCTCTACAGTCCTTGGGACACATGTGCATCAAGGAAGAGTCTTCTGTTGTTCGAGATGTAGTTCTATGCATATCTTTTCCCTTTTTTATTCTCTGCATGCTGCTTGGAATTTTGCTTTTTTCTTAGGCATGTGTTCTTGCTGTAATCGATGAGCCCCTTTATATTATATATTCTGGAACAACTCACTGCAGATGAATATATCCTACAGATTAACATGAGATATCGGTCTGTAATAAATATTATCATGATGATAGTTAATTATATTATATTATAACATCAGCAGCAGCAGCAGCAGTAAGCAGCCTTTTATCAAGCCCAATCCAGATCAAGGTGCTGGAATTAAATTTAGTCTCATCTGAGCTCAGGGAATCTGAGTCTTGGCCAAGACACCCCAGCGTTTGTCTAGGATTTTGTTTTTATTTATTTATTTATTTTTAAGATTTTATTTATTTATTTGACAGAGAGAGACACAGCGAGAGAGGGAACACAAGCAGGGGGAGTGGGAGGTGGAGGAAGCAGGCTTCCCGCTGAGCAGGGAGTCCGATACGGGGCTCGATCCCAGGACTCTGGGATCATGACCCGAGCCGAAGGCAGACGCTTAACGACTGAGCCACCCAGGCACCTCTAGGATTTTGTTTTTAGAAGAGTTTGTGGTTATATGATTCCCAGTGAAGATGTACACACTCAGGTGAGCCTTCACTCTTCTGAACATTTTTGTTCCTGAGGATGCTTGAGGGAACTGCTCAGTTGAGTTAGATAGGCAAAGAGGTGGTCTGACCTGCCTTGGGCCACAGTAAACAAAGACCAAATACACAGCCGAGGACCACATCTGGAAACCCCCTGCTGGGGCTCTGCCGAGCCTGGGGGGGGTGTGGTCACCTGTGGCTCTGCACTGAAGCCCAGAGACCCCACAGCTTATGAGTTAGAAGAGCAAGTTCCAGTACAAGCCCCCTGCTGCTCTCATGGGGATTAGATTGCTAATTTTGTGCTGGACTCCTTATCATCTCCTAGAATTGAGGTCTTAGGGTCAGTTTTTGCTCATTTGCTCATCGGTATGATAGAAATTTCTGTATAAAAGCCACTGACAAGGGAGCTTCAGCTGGTCCATTTCTCCTCTCTGAGTCTTGTTGCCATTGTTCTTGTTGGTCCTTCTAAATGAGGGGCCCCATAATGTCGCATTCTCTGGTTATGAAGTTAGTAGGACATGTAGCCTGAGTGGTGTGCTCATCAGGCGTTCAAGTCACTTCCCAGTGATGGTCCCTCTATGCCTTAACACCAGCGGCATGCAGTCATGCTGGTTGCTCTTCCAGGTCTACCCGGCAGGGGAGGAGTGCAGGGGCTCCTCCCACACCTGGAGAAGGGGCCATGGAAGGGGGTGGAGTCAAACAGGCGGTGGGGTTTGAAAGCTGGAGAGACAGAATCTAGGGCAGCAGCTCTGGATACTAACAGAGCCTAGCCCATACGTTGTGGAGAGGATTAATGAAATAATGCAGTCACACACCAAATGTGCTTAGAACAGCTGCTGCTCAAGAAGTGTTGGCCTTGGCACCAAGAGCGTGGAGCAAACAGCTGTCTGCAGAAGACAAGGCCCATCGAGGAAACTATTTTGCAGAAACCACAGAGGCCATCTGGCCTTGGATTATAGGCTTTGTGAGGGTCTGGGCAACTATTATAGGGAATGCAATAAGAAATCCACTGGGAAGAAATCAACAGCTTGGCAGCTGCAAGAAGGACACACCTGAGTAAGAAAATCATGGTGGAGTGAACACAGCCTCTTGGCAAGTGATTCTCAGAACTCAAGTGTTCTCACCCATCGTTGTACTCCCTAACTCATAACAAGATCACTGCAATAATATCTGTAAATGCTGAGTCTTCTACCTGACACAAGATGAGCGCTCCATAAATGGTGGTGGTGTTGGAGGTGAGGTTTCAAGAAGACTTTAGAGACTCCTTCTAGGGCAGGCTCAAGGTCGTTGAGCAGGTGTTATGAGGAGCTCACCTGGGTACAAGCCAGGGCAGGGCACCTCAGCCTCTGAGGGGCAGAGAAGCTACTCTATATAAGAGAGCAAGAACTCCGTTTTCCTGGGCGAAGATGGGGATTCCAGAAGGAGGAGGGTCAGGGATGAGGTCTTAAAAGAGAAAGAATTTGGGGAAAGAAGAAACTTATCCAGTAGGCAATTTGTTTTGGCTTTGAAGTGTGTGAGGTTAACCTCTTCCTTGGGCTCTTCAACGTCATCTGTAAAGTGTGTGCTTCTCACCACCAGTTTTGGAAAAGCAGACTCGTTGGTTGTCTCAAAGAGAGTTTGAGTCCTGTGCTGAGTTAGGCATGTGATTAAAAATAGACTAACCCCATGGAGGCAGGATCCAGAAGACAGAGAACGGCTGACATCTGGGATATGCTGTCATTGCTGTGATCACAGTGAATCCAGAAGAGGGGTCAGTATTGGGGACAGAAGCAGATGAGGGCTAAGAGCATGGCCCGTGAGGGGAGTGAAGGGGCTCTGACGCTACATTCCTTGAACCAGCCCCAGAGGGAATCACAACAGGAAGAAGAAAGATGGTTTAAACTTCACAGGAAGCAAAAGAGTCATGAGGTACACGTTAAGCCAGTGTGGAATGTCTTGAGCCCTCCAGCGGCCGACAGCACACTCTGCCCACGTGGTGGATCTTGGTGATTGTGCCCAAGAACCTCGGTCTTGGGTCTGGATTGGATGACCTTAGACTTGGGTCAGGAGGCACCCCATGTGTGCAGTTTGCACTTTTTTCTTGTGGCGGTCTTGGAGAGGGCCAGATTCCTCGGGCTCTACTGACATACGTGAGTTGGCTCTCAGGTCTGAAGTAGCAAATCGAGGAACATAAACAGTTTGGCAAGAGAGGACAGAGGTAAGGAGAGCTGGCGAGGCCCACTTATTCAGTGAGTTTAACATTATACCCAAGTTTCCAAATTGGAAATACACGATCCCGTTCATCCAGTCGACAAACATAAGCACATAGTTTTTAGTTCCACACACTGAAAACTGTCCGAGATGCCTGGGATGCGACTGTTCTCTTTCCCTCTCCCTCCTTGCAACTGCCCTCAATACTGAAGCTGATTTATACTTGCCTGAACATTAATTTTACTGAAGAGGCATTTGATTTGGTCAAAACCCAACATTACACTAAATATACTTCGGTCAGTCTTAGGCTAGAAGATCAAAATGTGACCTTGTGGTATGACTTACTATATATTTCCCCTCCTGGCCCCACTGGCCAGTGAAGAGAAGCTTGTGGCTTCTCAATGGTACCATGATTTCATAATCTGAACCCTATCCAATAAAGCCGATACGTGGTTTTAAATTATATTGTCTTTAACTTTGTTTTATTGAGGAGTCTGTGAAGTCCCTGACCCTAATCTTGTCTTTCTATTTGAGAAGTAAAGGCTATGCTCTTTGTAAAAGGACTTGGGTTATTCCTGGAGCCACCGATGGGGTCTTCACATTTAAGCTTATTTAAATGGCAGGACTTCTCTACCTGCCCCTTCCTGCACAGAGAATTTTTACACTTTTTAAGATTTAAATTGAGGACTAAAGCTACAAATGCTTTTACTATGATTAATGTTTTAAAGATGAATGTTGCTTTTACTATGATTAATGTTTTAAAGATGAATGTTGTATTTGTATGTAATAATGTACCATATTCACGCAGGTCCACTTACATCCTTTTTATTCTCCGGTTATGTTTCCTGCTTCCAGGGATAGAGAATGGCTATGATGGTTAGTTTTATGTGTCAAGTTGCCTGGGGTTCCCAGAGGGCTGGTAGAACATCCTTTCTGGGTGTGTCTGTGAGGGCGTCTTTGGACGGGGTCAGCATTTGAACTGGCAGGATGAGTAAAGACGATCGCTTGCATCAAAGTGGGTGGGCTTCAGCCAGTCCATGAGGGCCTGAATTGAACAAGAAGGTGGAGGAAGGATGAATTCATTCCCTCTGCTTGAGTTGGGACATCCATCTTCTGCCTGCGGACATCACTGTTTCTCGGCCTTTCGGACTCAGACCAGGACTTACACCCTCGCCAGCCCCCATCACATTCAGACGGAATGACCCCACCGGTCTCCTGGTGATCCAGCTTACAGACGCCTGATTGTGGAAATTCTCTGCCTCCATAACCACGTGAGCGCATTTCTGTAATTATAAATACATATATACATATATACATACATGCATGTATACTCATCCTATTGATTCTCTTTCCCTAGAGAATCCTAACTAACACAGTGGCTCTCTTAGAAAGGGACACCATCGAAGGTCAGCTTTCTCACGGGGCCTTTCCAGCTCTCAGGGCAGCTTGGAGAATGGGAGAAATGGCCCTCACTGGACAGAACAGAGAATAGGTCCAGTGCTAAAACAAACACTTACATGATCATGTGCGGAACGGGTGCTATGAAATGTGCCTAAGTTTCAGACTGACTTTTCTAGAACCCGGGAGTGGAGGTGTGGTGCCCAACCCGGGCCAACACCTCCTTCCCCATCATCCCCTCCCCACTGACTCTGAGCCCCACACTGGCCTCTGCTACCCTGGTGAGGGCACCAGCCTGCCTGCGCTGCATTTTCATTCGCAGCATTGTGTGTGCAAACACAAAAGAAGACCTAGAAATGCAGGATCCACCTGACCCTCAAAGAGAATAAATCACAAGTGCATTTTTTCAAAGTTAGAACACTGAAAGGATTTAAGATGAGCAAACTGGAATAAAAAAAAACAAAAACAAAAACAACCCAGTATTTTACCCAGAAAGCAGCACACATTCCTTTCTTCAGTTGTGTTTCTTTGATAAAGCACACTGCCTCTCAGAGCCCTAGCGCACCCGCCGGGGCAAACACCGACACCCGCTTGTTTAATACCTTCCCCATGCTGTGCGGTGCCAGCATGATCGTAGTTACAGTGGAAAAACAGCACTGCGGCTGCCAAACCAACAAAAGCGAAATGATAGGCACTTTCATAATTTCAGTCCCAAACTGTACTGGGCCAGCGGGCGTGAAAATCCGTCGGCCTGGGTTGGCATCCTGACTCCCTCACGCAGGGTACTTCACCTCCGAAGCCTCCTCTGAAACGGCATCCCCGTCTCGGACCGGCAGTTGGCCCGAGGCCTGGTACACAGCAAGTGCTCAGCTGCTGTTCCTGTCTATCCCTCCTGTGAGATACCTTCTTGAAACTCCTAAATATGCCCCATGTGACAGCAAAGACAGCTCTGTCAGTCGGGGCATCTCAAGGGAGCTGGGTGCCCTCAAGGACTCGCTCAAGTCGACTCTTTGTAGGTGAGGAGATGGACGTCCCAAGAAAGGCTTTGATCTGTTCAGGGCCACACAATGGGAAGCTGGGATGGGCTCTCTGGACTCCCTGTCCAGTGCTCTTTCCACTAGAACTGGCTGTCAGTCTTCCATAGGACATGGAAATACAGCCAAAAGGAAACCAGAGGGGACTTTTTTTTTTAAATCTTTGTCCTTTTGTTGGTTTCATTCTCTTCTGTTTTGTTGTTTTGTTTTTATGCGTGAAGCTTTTTGTTTGTCTGTTTTTAATGAGGCTTCCTACATGCAGGGTAGGAGGTACAAATCTGAGTCTACAGGTTGCTGGTGTAAGAACCATACCTTCTTCATTTTGGCGGGTAACAGAACATAATTTCTGCTTTGGGTCCTCCTTTTCTTGCTGTGGAAGCTAATCTTGGTGTATGAAATTGGTCCTCCCTCCCTGGGGATGCATCTGGGCTAGGGCCTGCCAACACTGTGATGAGGGATAGGCAGGTGCCGTCTCTCATCTCACCAGGCCTGGCCTTTTGCAGGCCGGACTTCAGCCTCTTCCTCTTCCCTCAACCACAGGACATTGGGAGGAGCCTCCCTCAGGAGCTCCTGCACCCTCCCAAGCCCGCCTTCCAGGGAGAGCAGGGAGCCTCTGGTGAAAAGCAGCCTGAGAATCCAAGGACCACAAAGCCCCATGCATCAGGGTCCCTGGAGAGAGAGAAGACCAACGTCATGCCTTTGAACCTGGTTACCAGAGGAAAACAGCTGTGTGTTTGGAACAAAGGAAAACAATCTCTGCCAGGCAATTCCTTCCCATGCAGGCTGCAGGCAGGGTCTGGAAGGCCATAGGCTATGCTGTAGTTTGTAACCTTGTATGTGGACACAGGCCCAGAAGTTTCTTCAAAGACGCTAACATGTTTCCAGAGAGGGTCCTGGGCCCATTCAAACATCCACTGAAGAGGAGGTACCCATCCAGCCATCCATGCAGCTCCTGACTCCCCGTATCACAAGTGATGAGCTTAGCACGGAGCAAAGCTTAGGTGGCGATGGGTAGATAGGTGGGTGGGAAGAGGACAGAAAGGGGAGAGTGAGAGAGCGCAAGAATGAGGTCTGTTTGTTTTTTTTCTCCATAAGAGATGCATATACACTCTTAAAGCCCACTCTAAAATCCCCTTCCATGGTTTCAGTTCGCTATGGACTGTTCTCCATCCCCGGTTAAGTTCTCTGAAGGTGGGACAGCTGTGTGTATGTGGGAACTTCACTGTGCCTTATCCATCCTACACAATCAACAAATGCTTCATAAGTAAATCAAATGCCTGCCTGATCCTCTAAAAATGTCTTACTATTTTCAGGCAGGTGATTAGGGCAAAGAGCGCGCATGGTATATGCACTGGGAATCACAACATTTTAAATTTAAAATAGATGATTTTTAGAAACCAGTAAATGCCCAGTAAAAAAGGAATGAGCAGTAGACAAGTGGGAAAATTGAAGCTCTCCTCTTCCCCCGTTACACTCCCCAGAGGGTGCCACTGTTAACATTTCAGACTTCATTTCTTTAATAAAATAAACTTTGAATTAACTTGGTGAAATTGACAGCTATTCATTTTTTATAATTTATTTTTTCCTCTTCGAAATTGTAATTTCCTCCATGTCTGTTTTTTATATCCTCTTTGTCATATTTTTGTAGTCCCCCAAATACTTGGTCAAGTTGACTTTTTTTTTAATACAAAATTTATAAACTCTGAAGCACACACATCTTAAATGTACCTGAGATGACTTTTGACAAATATCAAAATAAAGAATGTTGCTGTCACCTGAAAATATTCTTCTATGCTTCTTTCCAGTTAATCCTTTCTTTCCTAGGAGCAACCACGGTTCTGATTTTCTTCTATCATAGATTAGTTGTGCCTGTTCTAGAGCTTCCTATAAACACAGGTGTACTCGTTTGTGTACGCTTTATTTTGCTCAGCATAATGCTTCTGGGATCCATCCTTCCTGTGCCATCAATGTCTGTTCCTTTTTACCGCTGTGTAGCATTCCATTTTCTGAATATACCACAGTTCACTTATTCATTCTCCTGTTCATGAACAGCTGATATGTCCGAGTGTTTCCATTCCAACGAACAAAGCTTCTGTGAAGACTCCTGTATGAGCCTTTTTGTGAAGGTACCTTTCCATTTCTTTTGGGAAAAAAACAGGGAGTGGAATTGCTGAGCCACAGGGTAGATGTTTATATAGTTTTGTAAGAAGTTGCCACATCCTCACTAATATTTGGTAATGTTAGTCTTTTTAATCTTAGGTAGGTCTGTCGTGGTATCTTTCATTTCTCTGCTGAGTAATGGTTGAGTGCCTTTTGTATCCCTATTAGCCATTTGTCTATCTTCTTTTGTGATGTGTCCATTCAACTCCTTTGTCTGTTTTATTTATTTTTTTAACATTTCTTTAAGATTTTATTTATTTATTTGACAGAGAGAGAGAGCACAAGCAGGGGGAGCCCCAGAGGGAGAGGGAGAAGCAGACTCCCCACTGAGTAGGGAGCCCGATGCGGGGCTCCATCCCAGGACCCTGAGATCATGACCTGAGCTGAAAGGCAGACGCTTAATGACTGAGCCACCCAGGTGCCCCCTAGCTCCTTTGTCCATTTTAATTGCATTGTCTTTTCATTATTGAATTGAAAGAGTTCATTATATATCCAGGATATCAGTCCTTTTTCAGAGGTTTTGCAAATATTCTCTCCTGAAATGCTTGCCTATTTATTTTCTTAATGGAATCTTTTATCAGCAGAAGCTTTTAATTTTGATAGAGACTAATTTATTGATTTTCCTTTTTTTCTTTTTGCTGTTACCTGCTTGTCAAACATTTGCCTATCTCTAGGTTCTGAAGATATTCTCATACGGTTTTCTTGAAAAGCTTTAGGGCTTTACATATTGGTCCATGATTTATTTCAAATTACTTTTTGTTTATGGTGTGAGAAAGGAGTTGAGGTTTTGTTTGTTGGTTTCCATATGAACATCCAATTAATACAGCATCATTTTTTTTTTTTTAAAGATTTTATTTATTTATTTGAGACAGAGAGAATGAGAGAGAGAGCACATGAGAAGGGGGAGGGTCAGAGGGAGAAGCAGACTCCCTGCCGAGCAGGGAGCCCGATGCGGGACTCGATCCAGGGACTCCAGGATCATGACCTGAGCCGAAGGCAGTCGCTTAACCAACTGAGCCACCCAGGCGCCCCAATACAGCATCATTTTTTTGAAAAGACTTTTCTTTCCCCACTGGATTGTTTTGGCACCTCTGTCAGAAACCAAATGACTGTGGAAGTGGGGGCCTGTTTCCAGGCTCTCTGTTTAGATCTAGTGATCTATTTGTCGATCCCTATAGCATTATCATATTATCTTGTACTGTGGTTTTATACTGTTTTCAAGTCAGGTAGTTTGAGCACTCTAAATTTGTTTTTCTATTTCAAGATCATTTCAGATATTCTAGATTCTTTGCATATCTATGTAAATGTTAGAATCAGTATGTAAATTTCTACAAAAGATTCCCACTAGTAGAAGTATTAGGATTGCAGTGACCCCATAGACCAATTTGTAGAGAACAGACATGTTGGCAATACTGAATCTTCAAATTTGTGAACATAAATATATCTCCCCATTTCTTTGGGTCTCTTAAAAATCTCTTTCAATAATGTTCTGTTCTTCAATATAAATGTCTTGCCCACCTTTTGTTAAATTTATTCCTGAGTTTTTTATGCTTTTTTTTTTTTTAGAGATTTATTTATTTTAGAGAGATAGAGAGGTGTATGTGAGCAGGAGGAAGGGCAGAGGGAGAGAGAGAATCTCAAGCAGACTCCATCCACACTGAGCAGTGAGCCAGACACAGGGCTCGATCCAATGACCCTGAGATCATGACCTGAGCCAAAATCAAGAGTTGGACATTAACCAACTGGGCCACCCAGGTGCCCCTCTTTTATGCTTTTTGATGATATTTTTAATGGAATTGTTTTTCTAATTTCATTTTCCAAATTTTTGCTGCTACTATATGAAAGTATAATTGATATTTTATTTTATTTTTTTAAAGATTTTATTTATTTATTTGACAGAGAGAGACACAGCGAGAGAGGGAACACAAGCAGGGGGAGTGGGAGAGGGAGAAGCAGGCTTCCCACAAAGCAGGGAGCCCGATGCAGGGCTTGATCCCAGGACCCTGGGATCATGAACCGAGCCAAAGGCAGATGCTTAACAACTGAGCCACCCAAGCACCCCTACAATTGATATTATAACATTAACCTTGTATCCTGTAATCTTGTTCAATTGATTTATTAGTTCTAATAGTTGTTTTATAGATTTCATAGGATGTTTGACATAAACAATCATATCATGTGGAAAGTTAGTAATAATTCTTTTCCAGTCTTTATGCCTTTATTTCCTTTACTTGCAATACTGCAATGGTTAAGACTTCTAGTTCAATGTTGAATGGAATAGGTGGGAGTGGGAGTAGATATCTTTGTCTTGTTCCTAATATTGTGGGAAGTCATTCAGTATTTCACGGTTAAATATGATGTTAGCTGTAGGTTTTCATAAAACCTTTTATCCTTTTATCAGATTGAAGGATTCTCTTCTCTTCTTCATTTTCCAAGAGTTTTTATTATAAATGAGTGTTGAATGCTTTTTCTGTCTCTGTTGCAATGGTCATACAATTTTTTCCATCATTCTATTAATATGGTGGATTACATTGATTTTTTCCTTTTTTTTTTTTAAGATTTTATTCATTTATTTGACAGAGAGAGAGAGAGAAATAGTGAGAGCAGGAACACAAGCAGGGGGAGTGGGACAGGGAGTGAGATCATGACCTGAGCTGAAGGCAGACGCTTAATGACTGAGCCACCCAGGCGCCCCTTGATTGATTTTTCTTTCTTTTTTTTTTTTTTAAAGATTATTTATTTATTTATTTGACAGAGAGAGACACAGTGAGACAGGGAACACAAGCAGGGGGAGTGGGAGAGGGAGAAGCAGGCTTCCCACCGCAGGGAGCCCGAAGAGGGGCTCCTGGGATCATGACCTGAGCCAAAGGCTGACGCTTAACAACTGAGCCACCCAGGCGCCCCTTGACTGATTTTTCTAATATTAACCCAACCTAGCATTTCTGGTATGAATCTTACTTAAGCATGTATCATCCTTTCTGTAGATGGTTAGATTCAACTTACGATTTTTTTTTTTTTAAGATTTTATTTATTTATTTGACAGAGAAAGAGACAAGCATGGGAGAGGGTGAAGGAGAAGCAGGCTTCCCGCTGAGCAGGGAGCCCGATGCAGGGCTTGATCCCAGGACCCTGGGATCATGACCTGAGCTGAAGGCAGACGCTTAACGACTGAGCCACCCAGGCGCCCCACGAATGTTTTGTTAAAAAGTTTTTGCACCCACGGGCACCTGGGTGGCTCAGTCCGTTAAGTGTTGGACTTTTGATTTAGGCTCAGCTCATGATCTCAGGGTCATGAGATTGAGCCCCACATGGGGCTCCATGCTCAGCAGGGAGTCTGCTGGAGATTCTCTTTCTCTCTCCCTCTGCCCCCCCCACCCTACTCACACATGCTCTCTCTCTCAAAAGTAAATAAACAAATCTTAAAAAAAAAAGGTTTTGCACCTGTGTTTTTAAAAGTTTTTTCTAGTATCTTTGTCAGGTTTTATATCAGAATCAATGCTGGCCTCATAAAATAAGTTGGGAAGTGTTCCTGCCTCCTTTGTTTTCTGAGTTTGTGAAGGATTTGCATTATTTCTCTCTTAAATGTTTGACAGAATTGATGAAACTATCTTGGGTACAGTTTTCTTTGTGGAACATTTTCTTTAATAATGAATTCAATTTCCTAAATAAGTATAGGTTGTTCAGATTTCTGTTTTATCATATGTGATTTATGGTAAGTTGCATCTTTCAAGGAATTTGTCCATTTCATTTAAGTTGTCAAATTTGTTGGCATAAAGATTTTTATATTATTTTATTACCCTTTTAGTGTCTGTAGCACATTCAGTGTTATTCTGATACTGGTGACTTGTGTTCTCTCTCTCTTTTCTTGATTAGCTAGAGTTGATCTTTTCAGAGACCCAATTGTTTTTATGTCACCAATTTCTGTTCTTATATTTTTTATGTCTTTTCTTCCACTTACTTTGGGTTTTCTTTCTTTCTTTCTGTCCTCATTTTTTTATAATCTAAAGGTAGAGCCTTAGGTCACTGATTGTAGATCTTTGTTCTTTTCTAGTGTAAGTATATAAAACTATAAATTTCCCTCTGAATACTGCTTTAACTACAGTTCATGAATGTTAATATGTTATTTTCATTATAATTCTGCTCAAAAATGTTTAAATTTTCCTTATGGTTTCTTCTTTGGGCCATAGGTTATTTAAGAGTGTATTGTTTGATTTCCAAATATCTGGGGTCTTCCAAGATATCTCATTGTTGTTGATTTCTCATTTAATTCCATTGCAATCAGAGAAAATACTCTGTAGGATTCCAATTCTTTTCAACTTACTGAGACTTATTTTATGATAAACCTCATATGGTTTATCTTGACAAAAGCTCCAGAGGCACCTGAAAAGAATGTCTATGCTGCAGTTGTTGGGTATAGTGTTCTAAAACTAGAGACAGTGATGGTTTTGTATGGATCATCTATGTCTCTACTGATTCCAGACCTAGTTTCTCTATCAGTGACCGGGAAGGGGAGGTGTTAACATTCCAACTACGATTGTGGAACTATCTTCTTCTCCTTTGAGCTCTACTATTTTTGCTTCATGTATTTGGAAGCTCTATTAATAGGCTCATACAGGTTGATAATTATAATGTCTACTACATGACATGTCCATTTGTCATTAGGACATGTCCCTCTTAGGTCTGGTAGCACTCTTTATCTCAAAGCTAACTTCATCTGATATGGATATACCCACTGCAGCCTGCTTAATGCTTAATGTCTTCATGGTATTTCTTTTTCCATTCATTCTCTCAAAGTATCTGTAGATGTTTCTTTCTGTTTAAAGTGATCTCATCTTCTTTATCCATTGGAAGTATCTTTTTATGTTCCTTATTTTTAGCTCCTGAAACATATGAGTTTCACAGTGCTCATATTATTTTCACATCTGTGGTTCAGAACATGTAAAATTGAATTCTACAAATTAAAAATATATATTATGCAGAAGGCAGTATCTGATAATAACATATCCAGAAAGTTTCAGAGACATAGCCAATCCCACATTTCTGGACCTCAGCAATTTAGAGTCAATTAAGTCCTAAATCATTTAATGACTTGGGTCCTAGATCAGCTTCATGATATGACATTTCTTTGGGTGCTAAATAAAGTTCTCATCATTGTTTTTGAAGGCATGATCACTTCTGGGTTATTTTAACTCTCAAATCTAAACTGAAAAACCCAACCTGAAGAATAAAAGAAAAAAAAGGGCCACTTAATACTTACGAGGAAGTTCTTGATTTTAAAGTTCTTAGTAAGAAGAATTGTTTATATTATTTTTTGAATTAAAGATTCACCCCAAATAGAATCCTGAGCACTTTAACTTTTTGTTTTTAAAGATATTATTCAGACTAAAACCTAAACACCACAGCGTGTGTGTGGGTGTATTATTTTCAAACTCTGACATTTCTTGGGAGTCAAATGGTGGCTAAGCTGAGGGTGGGAGCCTTAAAAAGAGAAACTAAAAATTTTCACCCTGTTTTCTGTAACTGGAGCTGCAGGATCAGGTCTTCGTCATTCTCTGTAGGAGGCTTGGTGTACATATATACGTGCATTCACACACGGGAAGAGTACAGCCTTTGCTAACAATGATGTGCAGCATTCAAAATCCCTAGAGTCAGACCCAGTGCCTGAAAGATTTAGACCTAACATTACTTTGGCTCAGTAAAGACTTTAGTTGGGAATTACAGTTAGTAGCCCAGGAACTATTTCCCAAAGATCTTTAAGGCTTACTAGCAGAGGCAACGGTGGCAATAACGGCAATCACAATGACATCATCACCAATGACATCATCACCAATGACATCGTCACCAATACCTGCTACCATCTATTGATCCCATCACATGTGATCACACGTTATCTTCATCCTCCCAACAACTCATTCACAGACCACACCTGTGGCCCCGGGGGAAAGGGCAGAAAATATCAAAGAGTAAGGGATTGGGCCAAGTTTTGAGGTTTTATGTGAGGGGTCCATGAGGCTGGGGTGTGCTAACAAGGCACATCAGTTCACAAGACTCTTCAGAAACCCTGACATGCTGGAAGCGCCCCAACCTGCCAGCCCCTGCAGATATGACTGAAATAGGAGATCCAGTAAACATGGTCACCGAAGAGCTAGTTCATTTCTTGGAAAAGGGATTTCCAGAGAGTTCTCAGAACATATAAATAGCAGGACCATAAAGACAAACGTAACCATTCAAGGAATGGAGAAGTATATTCTCAAAAATTACACTCCAAGCCAGAGCTGTGGTTCAGAAAGGGGTTTTTATGTTGTTGTTTTGTTGTTTCAGTTTTGGCTTCAGAAAGGATGCGCTGCCCTGTTGTAAACAGTTCCTCAGCAGTGGGCAGGGGCGTGCCTTCACAGTGGACTCAGACATCTAGACTTTGGCATAGGTAGAAAGACACAGGACCTACCCAGGCCGCTCTTGGGGTACACTCAAAAGAGCAGTACTCTGAGAGAAGAGCATGGCTTTTCAGAAGCAAGCGTCTAGGAGATGTTTCCAGAAATCTTGTCGTGACTTGTACTGCAGCTTTCCCTACCTCATTTCTGCAGCTAGGGTTGCCATGCTTCTCCAATAGACCAAGAATCCAAGTCTTGAGCTAGACTCTCTCATTGCTGAACACACAGATGCCCAAATCTTTGCAGGGAGCTCTTGTGTGGGCAGGAGCCCCTGGAGGAGAATCCTCAGATCCTATCAGGCCCA
Source organism: Phoca vitulina (assembly GCF_004348235.1). Taxonomy (NCBI): domain Eukaryota; kingdom Metazoa; phylum Chordata; class Mammalia; order Carnivora; family Phocidae; genus Phoca; species Phoca vitulina. The sequence goes on along the minus strand of NW_022589715.1, from coordinate 10,371,149 downwards.
TGGCCGCTGCCTAGTTGGATCCTGGGTTAACTTCTGCACCTCACCAGTGGCCTACCCTATGATACCTTCCACTCCATGCCATGCTCCTGGCCATGCCCTGTTGACTGCCTGCTTATTTCCAGTAATTGCTAATGGGAGTCCATCTCAGAAGAGCAAAGGGTCCAAAGAGTTCCTGGAATGTGTTACAGTAGAACTTCACTTGTCTAACAGGCTGCTTTCCAGATGCCTGTTCCTTATCTCTAGGAAGCCAAATCTTGGAGAACAATGAGATGTGATTCGAGATGACCCCCTGTTCTTCTTGGGCAGCTGATGAACCAGAAAATGTGCCTGCAGGGAAAACCTCACTTGGGGGAAGTGAAGAGTCTAAAGTTCTTTATTTTGAAAATAGAGAACAACCCTTCTCACAATCCTAGCTGGAATATTACCTCCCCACTCCTCCAAAATGAAGTCAATCACATTTCGGGGGCAACAAGGCAGCGATGAAGGAAATGCTGGAAGGCAAACTTCATTTTATAAGCCACGGGTCTCTGAACTTTGGAGGCAGCTACTCCCCAGGCCAGAGACCTGGCCCTCCTCACTCATTGAACACCCTCTGCGTACGAGGGCTTGGAGCTCTTTATGGATAGAAGTAGCCAATGAGGAAGGAGAAAATCAAAATGCAGCTTTGCCATTCTTTGTTTCCAGGCACTTTGGGGATAGCCAGTGTGCCTTCCTTCTACCACTCCAACCTCACATGCACACATCTGCACTCTGGTCCCATGGCCCCTGTTTGGCATCTGATTGACAGCCCACCTCGCATGCAGGTGGTCATGAACCCTGCACCAAGTCATCTGAGTATCTGCCCACGGCAACTTGCACAGTGCCCGCCACAGGACCTGCAGGGACATGATTGTAAGACCACTTCAAGGCAGCTGATGGCTGGGCAGTGGTCTACCTTGAAGGCTGGTGCACCAAGGTCTGGGTCAAGAAGCAGGCTGGGCTCAGTCCACCTGGTGTGTAAGATCTTCTTCCTGGGTAGCAGCTTATTCAGGTGGAGGCCAGTGAGCTTCACAGATGGGTCTAATATAATCTTGAGCATCTTCTAGACGAGAGAATATAGCATATGCTGATCTGAAGATTAATTCTGTATATGACTTTCCCAGTCAGAGATCTTTTTTAAGCAACATTTTGATCAACATTTAGGAAGGTGGGGAGAAGAGTCAGTTATCTGTTTAACTGGTGATATAGTGATACATACATATTTAAAATAATATATGAGTTTGGAAATGTTGCTTTTTCCATACTTTCCATACTTTTTCCATACTCACACCAGCATCTTTGCCATCACCAGATCCCCCCCCTTTTTTTTAAGTTTAATTATTTACTTAGGTAATCTGTATACCCAACGTGGGGCTTAAGCTCACAACCCCGAGATCAAGAGTCACATACTCTTCCAACTGAGCCAGCCAGGCACCCCAATCAGATCCCTTTTTGATTATGTCACAGTTTGTTCACAAATAGCTCACTTTAGTAGTATCATTTCAGATGCAGAGATTCAGAGTCTGAGGGATGCATCCCAAGAAGACCCTGTCACATGGCCATTGATGGAAGCATTGGGGTGATTGAGTTTTTGCCTTTGACCCTTACGTTTGCAGTGGTTATCTGCCCTGTGACACTACCTCACAGCATGGCTTTCAAAAGGATCCTTCAAGGGGCGCCTGGTTGGCTCAGTCAGAAGAGCATATGACTTGATCTTGGGGTTGTGAGTTTGAGTCCCACGTTGGGTGTAGAGATTGCTTAAATAAAACCAACTAACTAAATGAATAAATAAATGGATCCTCAGAGGCTGGATTACCACATTAACCCTTGGAATTGCCCCACTGTGTGTGTGTGTGTGTGTGTGTGTGTGTGTGTGTGTGTGTATTTGCCTTCTGTTAGTGACCCTTCCAGCAACTAAAACCAGCCTTGTTAGATGCTGGAGCCAATAGTTCTTTCCCAGATCTGACTTTGCGCTTCAGAATAAATTGTTCAAAATCATCAAGCAAATCAACGCCCTGTAATATGAAAGGTTTTATGAGGATTTGAATCTACACTTGATCTTAGCCAAAAGGCCGAGAAGCGATTCTAAAGTGACTTCCTCTCTTCCGTAGTAAGAGTTTAGAAACCAAAGCAAACCTTGCCAGAGGTTTGGGTATATCTCAAAGCACTGGGGTTGGCTCAGGGTCCTGACAAGGTCGCTGTGAAGTTGACCAGTGCCTTAGCAAGTGCCTGGGCCTGAGAAGCCAGATCTCTTGAGCCCACAGGGCCAGCAGAACTTGGCTGGTCCAGCTGCCATTCACAGGCAGACTCTGCAGGCCCGAGGGACAGAGGGCTGCCCAGGGCTAGAGAGCAGAGGACCACTAGGCTGACGCTCAACCCTGGACTCTTGACTCAAAACCTCTCCCCAGGGCTTGCCCTTCCCCCTAACTATATGTGCCCCAAATTGTCACCAGATCTCGGGAAAGCACTGGCTTTGTCTGGCATAAACACCAACCCTACAGCACACCCCATCATTACCAGATTGGTAGTTCTTGTCTAGGTCTTGTGGCTTTCTTTGGGTTTTCTCGGGTGTTTCTCTCCCAAACCTTTTCCCTTTCCTTTGATTATATTCACATAAACATTCAGCTTTGTAGCCTTAAGGCATTCTCAAACAGAGCTCAGTTTACCCATCTGGATTTCCCTGAGCCGTGCCTGGCCGGGCCCCTGTGTGGCTGCCCATCCACTGTGGTCTGACGTCCATTCCCAGCTGTTCCAGCCTGACCAGCCACTCTGCCTTCTCCTCCCGTCTCTTTCCTCTTCTCCTCTCAGGGGTAGAACCATCTGAGGGTCCCGAAGGAGGGGACCTGAGGTTCTTCCCTCAGGCAAACAAGACTGGAGGGATGACATAATCCCTTTAAGTCTTAGACAAACAACCTTGTGGCTCCTGGCTCTTTGGGCCCTCATTTTGGTTGCCTCAGGGCACCGGGCAGAAGGCCAGGGAGTCCAACTCCAGCCTGAGACTCGCAGAGCTTCAGGGAATACCAGCAATGGGCCATCTGCTGCTGCTTGCGCCCCCTTACCCAAGACTCTGGCCTATGGAACTTACAGCTCTGAAGGCAGGCCCTGAGACTCGCCGTGGAGCCTCCCACTGCCTCTGACTGCGTGATCACACACGGCTTCATACTCACTTCCACTTCCTCTCCTTGTGTTTTCCGACTGATAACCTGACTTAACCTTCTGATGTCAGAAAGTGGGTCAGTGGCCGCTCTTGCCTCAGGAAAGGGCAGGTTCCCTGGAAGGCTGAATGCCTATTGTTCTGGACCGTTTTAAAGAAAAGTGAGATATCTTGAAGAAAAATGAAGACAAGATACTGAAGGGTTTTACAAAACTGAAGAGGAGAAAGCTCAAACTTGCATCAGGATTCGAATGGATAAACAAATCATGGCCTATTCACCCAATGGAATACTACCTACCAACAAAAATAAAGAGCTACAGATGGACAAAAAACATGGATGAATCTACCAGACATCATGCGTGAAAGAAACCAGACAAAAGAGGGTATACGATACAATTCCATTTATATAAAGTTCTAGACCTGGCTAAGAAATCCATGCTGATTACTGAGGAGCAGGAGAGGATGGTGGATTGACCGAGAACACAAAGGAGCTATTGGAAATGTTCTATATTTCATTCAGGATGGTGGTCACAAATATATATGTTTATATAAAAATTCATCAAGCTCTACCTTTAAGAATTATACACTTTACTGTATGCCTGTTATATCTCAATAAAAACTTAAAAAGAAAAAGACAAAGGGAATAAGGAGTCAATGGAGGAGAGATGGAGGAAATAAGCACAGATTCGTGTGATAGCGTGTCATGTACTCTTCTCCACGATTTCCCCCCAGTGGGTGACATCTTACCTACCTACAGTATAATACGAAAACCAGGAAACTGATATTGGTAGTGTGTGTGTGTGTGTAGTTTTATGCCACTTTATCATAGATGTGGATTCCTGTAACCATTGCTGTCATCAAGATACAGTACCATTCCATCACCACAAAAATACTGTGATTCACTCTAAATATGTAAGTTTGGCAACTTTACATGAAATAGACCAATTGCTTGCAAGACATAAACTACCACAACTCATCAACATGAAATAGATAATTTGAACAGCTTTATGACTATTAAAGAAGTTCAATTCATTATTTAAAAATTAAATAGAAAGAAATTTCCAAGCTCAGAGGGTTTTACTGGAGAATTCTACCAAATGTTGAAAGAATTAATGCCAGTTTTACACAATGCCATCCAGAAAATGGTAGAGAAGGGAAGGTATACTTCTTAATTCATTTTATGAAGCTAGTAGTATCCTGATACTAAAACCAGACAAAGTGCAAAAAACTACAGTCTAATATCCCTCATGAATATAGACAAAGATTCTTAAGGAAACATTAGCTAATAGAATTCACTCTAAAAAAGAATAAGACCCCATGACCAAGTGGGTTTTATTCCACAGATGCAAGACTAGAATCAATCAATGTAATCTACAATATTAACAGAGCTAAAGAAGAAAAATCACATGATCATTTCAACTAATGCAGATAAGAAACAAAACTCAATACTTATTCATGACAAAAACTCTCAAAAAAACGGGAATAATGGGAAATTTCCTCGATTTGATAAAACCATCCACAAAAACTTAACAGCTAACATCTACTTAGCAATGAAAAACTTAATGCTTTCCACCTAAGACCACGAACAAGGCGAGGCTAATTAACATAGTACTGGAAGTTCTAGACAGTGCAATAAAGCAAGAAAGGGAAATAAAAGACATCAGAAAGGAAGAAATAAATCTGTTCCTATTTGTAGATTCCATAAAGGTGTGTGTAGAAAGTCCCAAGGAATTTACCAAAGAACTCTTAGAACTAATAAGTGAGTTCAGCAAAGTCACATGATTAATGTAACAAAAATCGATTGAATGTCTATATACTGGCAATGAGCACTGGAAACCAAAAATAAAATTACAATGCTATTTTTTCAAAAAAGATTTTATTTATTTGAGAGAGAGAGAGAGAGACAGCACAAGCTGGGGGAGAGGGGCAGATGGAGAGGGAGAAGCAGACTCCACACTAAGCAGCGAGGCAGATGCGGATGATCAGGGCTAGATCCTACGATCCTGAGATCATGACCCGAGCCGAAGGCAGAAGCTTAACCGACTGAGCCATCCAGGTGCTCCAAAAAATACAATGCTATTTTTAATCTCACACACAGAAAAAGAAAAAAATAAACACTTAGGTGCAAGTCAAGAAACACAAACCTCTAGTAAAACTGAACCAAAAGAAAAGGGAGAGAAGACATAAATTACCAATCCCAGGAATGAAACAGGTGATATCACTGCAGACTTCTGCAGAATCTTGCTAGAAATCTGTCAGTTTTATTGAGCTTTTCAAGGACCAGCTTTTGTTTCACGGATTCTCTCTCTCTCTCTTTGTTTTCCATATTCATTGCTTTTTTATTTACTTATTTTTAAAATTTAAATTCAATTAATTAACATATAATGTATTATTGGTTTCAGAGTAGAGGTCAGTGATTCATCAGTCTTATAAAACACCCAGTGCTTATTACATCACATGCTCTCCTTAATGCCCATCACCCAGTTACCCCATCCACCCACCCTATTCCTTGCTTTTTGTTCAGATCTTTTTATTTTCTTATTTCTGCTTGTTTGGGATTATTTTGCTCTTCTTTTTCTCATTTCTTGAGGTGAGAGTTGATATTATTGATTTGAAAATGGTCTTCTTTTCTAACGAAAGCGTTAATGATATACATTTTCCTCTCAGCGCTGCTTTCGTGCATCTGCAGATTTTGATGTGTTTTCATTTTCATTTGGCTACGTTTCTATTTCCCTTGAGCCTTCCACTTTGAAACATGGATTGTTTGGAAGTGGACTGTTTTCGTTTCTAAGTGTTTGAGATTTTTCTGTGATATCTCTGCTATTAATTCCTAGTTTGATTCCATGATAGAGAACACATTCTATATGATTTCAATTCTTGTACGTCTGTGGAGGTTTGTTTTATAGCCCCAGAGAGGCTTCATCTTGCTACCTGACCTGGGGCCGCACAAAAAGCATGTGTATTCTGCTGGTTTGGGGTCCAGTATTCTACAAATGCCAAGTAGATTCTGTTGGTCCGTAGCGCTGCTGCGTTGTGTGTCTCTGCTGATGTTCTGCTTGATTTTTCCATCAGCAACAGAGAGAGGGGTACTGAAGGACCCGGCTAGCACAGTGAATGTGTCTATTTCTCTCCTCAGTTCTATCCGTTTTGCTTCACATCATTTGGATGTTCCTCAGCTGAGGGTGGACAGCCAAGCTCCCTGATGTGATCTCCACTTGCACTGGCAGGGAGGAAGGTCAGCACCTTGTTAGGATGGAATTCCTAAGTCCTGGCTCTTCACTTGGTCTTCCGTGACACCACCCCCAGGTTGGGGGGGGAGGTTGGGGGTGCAGAGGTCCTAGTCAGGCTGCCTTCTTCTCTATACCTTTCAAGGTCTTCCTGGATGTTTTAGATAATGCCCTGGGTTTTTAGTTGTACTTGGTGGGAAGAATAGAGAAAAGTATGTCTACTTCGTCTTTCCAGAAGTAGAAGTCTCAAAATGTTGCACTTTTAAAAATCACTCCCGAGCCAGTTTTGGCTTGCTAGATTTGAGCGGTAACCAGGGCTGGTATGTCCTCAGGGCAGTGGACAGGAGAGGAAGGGCGCAGTACCCCAGCGGCTGTGGGATGGTGTGGTGTATCTTGATCGCAGGCTGGACGCTGGGCCCGGAGGCATGAAAAGTGTTAGTGGGATGGGTGGGGGGCGGAGGGGTGGGCCATGTGGGGCAGGGGGGTGGGGGCTCAAGGTGCTGAAAACCGCTGAATTTCCTGCAGTTCTGGAGCTGGCCCCCCTTGGTGGTGGTTCTGAGACTGGACGGGGCCTGGTGGGTCCTGGGAGTGCCTGGCTTTTGGCGGGAGAGTGGGAGAACCCACATAATGATCATACCAGGCGAAGGACGGTGAAAAATGTCACTCTGCATGTGACGCACAGCCCAGACTGCTCAAAGCAGGAGGAAGCCTCGGGATTGAATGTTCACCGCTGTCTTAATGCTTTCCCCCTTCCAGATGCCATATTAGCATTTTAATAGGGCTTTCCAGTCCCCCACCCCAGGAGTCACGGCTGCGCCCCAGGCTGTGGCTGAGCTCCAAGGAGAGAGGATGGGGAGATGCTGCGGTCAGAGGCTCCCCAGCCGAGCCCAGTCACCTGCAGAGGGCTGATACCGCCTGCGGGGGGGGGGGGGGGGGGCAGGGAGAGGGGAAGCTGGGAAGAAACTGGGGGTGTGTGGGAGTGGGGGGCTGTCCCCTAGGAGTGGGAGGAAAGACAGAATAGGCGGCACAAAGCCAGGAATAGATTAATTTTATTCTTCTCTCATGGATGAATGGTTGTGTCTGCCCAGAAACAGAGCAGGTTCCAGAGTTGTGACTGTGTTAATTGCCATCTGGCAGAGACAGGGAGGAAGGACATAGGGATGGGGACAGGGGGAGATTAGAGTGTTTCAAAGCCCTTTTTTCTCTGTGGGAGAAGAGTTCACGGTAGTGGTGGCGGAGGCAACAGAGGTGACAGGTGGTGGCGGAGGTGGGTATGGGTGTCGTGTACAAGTGGGAAGAGCCAGTGGAGCTGGGCCTGAGAATGGTACTAAGTATCCTTTCATGTCCTTGACTCAGCAACTTCAGGGTCTGTGTGGCTGACTCAGCCAACGCCACGGCCTCCCGTGTCCCCAAACCTGAACTCCAGGCCCCCAACCCCCTCGGCCCCGGGGAGGGGGGGAGTCCTTGCACCCCACCCCGTGCCCCCTCCAGAGTCTGAGCCACTTTCCCAGTTTTCTCACCCATCTCCTCTCCCCAGCCTGTTCACTGCCAGCAGCCCTGCTCCTGCCCTGCATGGGACCATGGTCCTGGCCACACCATCTTCTCCTCTTCCTTGGCCCCTGCCATGTTCATGACCATCCCTGCTCCCTCTCAGGGCCTCTCATTTCCAGGGCATCTCTCCATCTTCCTTGAATCTCATTCTCCCTTGTCTTCCCAAAGCACCTGCCCAGAAAAACCCCAAGCCCCAAGAGCAGTCCAGCTGGTCCTCCGCAGGATGGGGAGCACTGCTGAAGAAAATGGCCCTGGTGTGTGGCTGAGGTTCCAGGCTCCTGCCCCAGCTGGACCGCACCCCGGTGCCAGGGACCTGCTTCCTCGGTGGCCCCAGGCACCCCCTCTCCCAGGCCCTCTGTCCTCAGCAAAATGCTCAGCTCTCCACCCTCTGGAACTAACTCCTCTCGTGCCCATCTCTGTGCATAACCTTACTTTTCTCCCTCCCTTCCTTTCCAGCAGACTCTAAACCCTGCTCAGAACTAGCTAGTCTCTCAACCAGCCTCCCTCTCACCCTCTTCAGAAACAGAGACATTTGATGGCGTGCCTGGGAGGCTCAGTCAGTTAGGTGACCGACTCTTGGTTTCAGCTCAGGTCATGATCTCAGGGTCATGGGATCGAGCCCCGTGTCGCGCTCTGTGCTGAGCATGGAGCCTGCTTGGGATTCTCTCTCTCTCTGCCCCTTCCCCTGCTTGTACGCATGCTCTCTCTCTCTCTCTCTAAAAAAAAATAAAAAAGAAACAGAGCTATGTCCTGAAAGACAGTTTGCCAAGCGCCAATTCTCAGAGTGACCCACTCCCCAAACCAGTATGTTAAGAATCGATTTGCCAAGTGACCAATTCCACAGATTTCCAAATCCCCCAAAACTTATTTATATTAATTATTTACAAAATGTGTAATAAGATGTGTTGCATTGGAAGTTTTGAAAGCTGTTAATGATATCTCTCAACATTTTGGCCTTTGGTTTTTATTTAGTTCAGAAGTTTTACTTTTGGTTTCTCCATCGTTTTATACTGGATTTATGGGTGTGGGATTCACATTTCTGAAGCTGCCTACTTTTCAAAAGTTACTTATAAAGGTTTGGGTAATGCATGAGCCTTTTTTTTTTTTTTTTAATTTTAACCTTTGGTTTGCAAAAAAAGTGGTTTTGTCCTTCAAGTGTAATTTTACACCAATTTGCATTTTCTCAATTTTGTCAAAGTGGCTTGGCAGTCAGCCAGATAAAAGTTTCTTCTGCATGTTAATTTTCACATATCCATGACAACTCCCCCAGTGGCAAAATCCCAAAGCGGGAGTTATAGTTCAATTTAGGCACAAGTCTTTAAAATTAGAGTTGACAGTAAATGCAGTTGAGGGAAAACCCATCCATTGGCACCAAAAACATACAGTGCACTCAAGGAGTGCCCCACTTCTGAAATATGGAAACCCACAGAAAACTGACATTTGCCAGAGACGGGTTGAGAAATCTATAGGAAAACGTCTGGTGAAAATAGACCTGACAACTTGTAAACCAAAAGAAACTGCTAGATGTAAGTGAAACAGAAAAATTAATCTATGGGAAAATCTTCAGTGTTGTGGAAACCAAAGCACACAAATTGCTATAAATTTTTAAGTAATTAACTGAAACAACTCTTGGGTGAATTCCAGGGATCACTCATCAGGGAAATTGGTTCTCTAGCAAAATGATTTTCAACAAATTGGTTATTTGGTAAATTGACCCATTTTCTTTCACCTCTCCACCTTTCCTGGTCTCTCCCTCAGTAAGGCAAGCATCGGTACCAAGGGCTCCTACACCTGCCAGCTTCCTGCCTGTTACAGTCCATGACATGCGCTGGACCCTCCTCCCAGTTAGTGGGAAGAGGGGCTGGGCCACCCTGGCACTGACAGGGTGCTCAGGGAAGCACTTTTGACCTGGCACCTTGTAACCTCTTCTGCCCAACCAACAACCCCTCATTCACATCTAATTCTTCTGGCTGTTTTCTTCTCTTCTCCCCACATGGATCTAAGGCCTCCTGTCCCTAATTGAGACCTCTACTCTCTAAAAGTGAATGGGCATGACTGGCTTTTACTGAGATTTGAGGTTACCTGGCCAAACAGGTAAGTTCAAGTAGAATCCTAGTCAATCCTGTCCTTCCAAGGCCTGGCTTGGCTGCCCCTGGGCCTTTCTCATCCCCCCTTTCTCTCCAGGTGTGCTGTTTGGACCCTCCCCTTCTCAGCACCCCCTCCACGATGCTCATTCTTCCTTCCTCTCTCTGGTCCTTCTTCAACCCCGTTGAGTTTTTTGGTAGAACACCCTTCATCCTGTCCTCTCTATTTCCACACACAGTTGGGAGAAAACTCACTTTCCAGAGCCAACCAGGCTTCCAAAGCTGTCGTGGCAAGAAAAAGAAACCATGCCACTCCCCTAGGAAAAGGTGGCTGTATTTCTACATATTGCAAATTAAAGAAATCCTCCATGCCTCAACATGAAATCTCCCATCTTGACACGACCTCTCTCCTGACCTCACATTCCCCTCTCATCTTGACTTCTCACAGCCAAGCTTCCTGGACCAGCTGCTAGTACTCACTCTTTCTCCTTTGTCCCAGTGCAGTAGATACTTCCTGATCTTTTTCTTACTTGCCTTCGTTGCAACATCTGACATGAGTAGACACCTACTTCCAGAAACTCTTTTGTCTAACCGCTCTGACCAGGGCTTCTCAATCTCTTTTGTGCTGTGACCCGGGCTTCAGCCATAGGACTCACCTCCTCCATAAGCAGGCCCTGAGTAGTCCCACCCACCCAGGTACTTAACCACCTCGTACATGCTGTTATGGGGTCTCGGATCATTGTCCTGGTCTCTGGGCAACTCAGAACAACACTTGGATATCTCCTTGTTGTCTAGAATTCAACAGATACAAACTGAACTCATCTTCTTTCCCCCAAATATGCGTCCATTGCCTAAACCAGGAAGCTCCCTCTTCTAGCACTACCTAATCTGAGCAGGGCAGATCTCTTCTGTGAAAAGCCACTCCATGTTCCCTCCACGTTCACCACCACTGCTTCCACTTGGGCATAGGCAGTCACCACTTCCTCCTTGGGGTAAGACCATTACCCTTGGCCTTTCTACCTTTTAATCTATACCCAACACAGCTGCCAAAGGGATCTTTCCTAAATGCAAAGTTAGCCATCCCTCCCCTGGCTTGCCCGAAATCTTTTATGAGGCTCAGAGATTTTCACATAACCTTTCAAGCACACAGGGCCTTTTGTAATTTAACATCTGTCTTCTCTCTCTTACTCAAATTCAAACTCAGCCTAGGCTCCATGTCTTCTGGGAAACTTGCCCTCCCTTCAGCCCACATGACTTTGGTCATGGACTTCGTTGTCTGTGAGCTTCTAGAGGGCAGGCCAAGTTTAAGTTGGCTTCATCTCCAGAGTCTAGCACACAGTAGGAATTTGATAAAGTTGGATAAAGAGAACAGGAAAATCTCAGACTTCTCAACTCATGATATCCCAGTACAGACTTTGACAATGTGTGGGAGGAAGAAATAGGGAGCCTTACAGGGAATCCCCAAAGTCCAAAGGAGCCACAGTATGGCCGAGCCACTTTCTGAGGGCAAAGGCAATCAAAGGAAGTGCAACCTTTCCTTCTCATTGGGGAAGATGTAATTTCATTATTTTATCTCCTCCATACTCTGCTCAAGGAGGCTGCTATCCTGGCAAGTGAAGGTGGTTTTGCTGGAAGGGTCTGTCCTGCTGTGAAGGTAGTCAGTGGGTGCTTGGACAGCATAAAGGTGCCACAAACATTTGGTTGATTGTGCACACACAGTACATTTGACTGCCTCAGGCAGGGGACACATTTTGTATGCCAAGACCTTCCCTTCTGCCCCATCATGCTTGAATTAGAGAGACTCTGGCCCCTTATTGGCTTATGGGGGGCCAAGCATGGTGCTATGGTGGCAGTTGGAGGGGATGAGTGGTTTAGAGTCTTCTTTGGTGAGGCCACCAGCCCTTAAGCAGCCTTGCTTCTGGGTCACCCCTTAAATGTCACTGACCAAACACAGTCCACGTGGATCAAAAGTTTTCCCAAGCTAGTGCCCACTGGGCACTCCGGGTATAAAGGTCCCAAAAGGGCAACCAAGATGGAGGGAGCAGCTGGTGCCCAACTCCAGCCCAACAGGCCAATTCCCAAAGACAAGAGAGACGTGCACCTAATTCACCATGACAGGATAGAACCCTTGCCAGGTCCTCTCTGAGAGAGGGGGTAACCACTTCAAAACAAAAATAAAGCTGGATCTATACAACATGGCATTTCTGGCATCAGTGGGTAGAAGTGACAAGTCTGCCAAGGCTCTCTGAAGCATGGCAAGCTTGGCATCAATGGCTAGAGGTGATGAGCTTGCAGAAATTTGGCAAAAAATAGTCTTTCAAAGGTATAAAAACCAAAGGGAAAGACAGCAAAGCACTTAACTGGCTTAGAGCCACAGTGACTTAACTAGTCTAAGGAAAGTATTCAACATTCACATTTGTAATCGAATTGAAATAGCAACAAAGAACCATGTTTTGGCCTCATACATGAACAAAAATTAACACTTTAATGATAATTTGTATGTTGGCGAGGATATGGTAAAAATCCTATTTTCCCACATTGCTCTTGACAGTGTATATTTGTACAATCTCCCATGGAGGGCAATTTATCATTATGTGTCAAGAACTGCAAGAGTTCATGACCCTCTCTCCAAGAAAATAACCCAAGATATGGAGGAAAGCTTCATCAGAGTGTTAATTGTCATTCTGATAGACGTATCAAGTGCTCAAGTTATAGTTCATGACAAATGTTTTAATTCTGTGTTGTGTATTAAAATGAAGGACTGTGAGAACAACGTAGGAGGAGTGGCTGTGGCCACCAGAAGACGTGACGCCATGTGCAGACAAGGATGACAAGTGAGTGAAACAGCCTTCACAGGAAAGGGGAACCCAAGTAAATCCCCCAGAATGATAACTGGGGTTGTGTCTGGGTGTGAAAGGGGTGGAGGATTATTCTTCCTTTTTCAAATGTAGTATGTGATATTATAATCAAACCTCTGTGATAGGGACTTGAGGGTTGCTAGGTGGAGATAAAAAGGGCACCTGAGAACCCTTCCCAGAGGAGGCAGGAAGGAGACTTTCAGGAAGGACAGGGTGGCCTGACCTTTGAGGAACTAGATTTTGCTTTGGTGTGGACTGGGCAGGGTGCAGAAGCAAGGACAAGCTGACCTTAATTGCGGAAATGTTGGAGAACTCACATCAGGCCTCTTTGGGAAGGCGTCTGGCTCTAAAATGAGCGATCTCTGAACACATTTGGTGTAGGCCTGTGAGGACCCCAGGCGGAACCTGAGAATGTTACGTCAACTCCAAGGAACTGGTGGGGAAGAAGGCCAAGGAGAAGGAAGGGGTGGGGGGGCTTGGAGGCTCTCATGGGCAGTGACAGTCACAGTAGCTGGGGTTGGGCTTGCTGAAGAAGGCAGCCGACTCCTCCAGTGGAAGGGAAATGGAGTGTGGCTCTGAGGTGTGTTTGTGATTGTGTCTTCAGAGAACAGGCTGAAGTTGAGGGAGTCACTGGGCTGGGTGTATAAGACATACATGTAGCCCAGACCCTGGTATCCGAACTTCACATAGTAAGAGTTAGCTGAGTCTATGGAAGGATAAATAAGTGAATGCACAAGGCTCTATGCACCGCCCTGCGGTGTAATCACATGGTCTCAATTGTATCCGTAATTGTCTCATCAGAACCCACCTGTGTCACTCGCATGTGTCACTGCAACTAGCTCTTAGAAACATCAAATCATTTTGTTAAATACAGATCTTCCTCAACTTCAGATAGGGTTACGTTCTGATAAACCCATTAGTTTTTGTTTTTTGTTTTTCTTTTCTTTATCTGACAGAGAGAGAGCAAGCAGGGGGAGCAGGAGAGGGAGAAGCAGGCTCCCCGCTGAGCAGGGAGCCCAACTGGGGGCTCGATCCCAGAACCCTGGGATCATGACCTGAGCCGAAGGCAGACGCTTAACCGACTGAGCCACCCAGGCGCCCGTGATAAACCCATTGTAAGCTGAAAATATCGTAAGTCAAAAACGCATTTAATACACTGAACCTACCAAACGTCACAGCTCAGAACGTGCTCAGAAGACTCACATTAGCTGACAGTTGGGCAAAATCATCTCACGCAAGGCCTATTTTATAATCAAGTGTTGATTATTTCATGTCATTTATTGAATACTGTACTGAAAGTGAAAAACAGAATGATTGTTTCCATTGGTTACCTCAATGATGCCGGGACTGCTAGGAACCACAGTTCCCTGATGGGGCTGCATATCATGAGAGAGTATATACCGTGTATCACTAGCCCAGGAAAAGACCAAAATTCCAAGTTCCAAGTGTGGTTTCTACTGAATGCTTATCGCTTTTGTGGCCATCCTAAAGTTGAAAGGTCATAAATCAAGCCATCTAAATCGGGAACTGTCTGTAATCCCTGCTGAGAAAATTTACCAGTCAACCAGAAATCATGAATGGAGATACCGTGAGCTCCTTAGAGGTAAACTTTGTACAATACAAAAGAAGCCCAACCCAGATTTCTGTCATCCCAGGGAGGCCCCATCTACTCCCTATCCCTCCACACAGGTGATTATTCTTGGTTCCTGTCTGATGTTCTACTGGGGCTAACGTTACAAAATCAGGGCATCGTAGTTGAAATGGCTACAATACATAATTGTGGGGCGACAGAGAAGGGATCATCCATAAAGTGAGAAACAAACCTGAATGTAAGTGCAGACAAGAAAATATGCAAAATGAAGGGAAAACCACTTCATCTTCATGATGTGTGTTCTATGGTCCTCTTTGCACTGGGAGTGACTTTAACTCACCAGTTTATTTGCATATGGACAAAAGGGAACCTAAAACACTTTCATTATCTTAAAAGAGCAATTAGCCAAAAAGAATGTTCCTCCTGACAGCAATTAGTCTTGGCCAGCCTCCTCGATGCTCCCCAGGCCATTGCTTTGCTGAGTCATCCTGCTAACTGGGGCCCCTCAGACCCAGAGCCCAACAGCCATCTGCTCACCAGAGGGGCGGAGGGCCGGCTGCCCGCAACCACCGAGCTTTAGACTCTTGTGATTGGGGTTGTTCTCCCTGCTGTCAGGGGTTTTGTTGTTGGTGTTGACCTTAGAGAAGAGGCATCTTATTTATGTAGAATTACATATTTAGGTAAAAATCCATATTTAAGATCTTACTTAGACTATGGATAAAATTGGCATAATCTTGGAATCCAAAGACTCTTCTGTTTCATCTGGTTTTACCTTCTGCTTCTAAACAGCTGTTTGTTCTGTTTGATAAAGATTTCGAAGTAGACTGCTTGAGTGAAAAAGAGGAAGCAGCAGAATAATGCGTGTATTATAATGCCTGTCTGTCTACACACAAACACACACACACCCCCACACACGCACATGTATGTAAAACTCTGAATGGCTTATAGAAGACAGTCATTTTCTAAATCTTGCTTTCCTCTAACGTGTGATTATTTTACATTGAGTTTATATTACTTTTACAATTAAAACTAATAAAGATCACATGTTAAAGACGATCAGACACTAAGATACTCTTTGCAGGGGAGGTTTTCCTAGTAATGAAATATCTTCCTAGTTAAGCTACATACACTCTCTCATCACAATTTATTCTCATTTCCTTTGTTTTTTGTTTTTCCTGGAAATGAAGTGGTCATCGTCTTCTCTAGATCAGGGGGACTATGCATTTGTTTTTACTTTTTGTTGTGAAAATCTCAAACAAAGGAAGCAAAAGGGTCTACTCAAGCCCCATGTCCCTATCATCAGTTTCCATAATTATTCACTTTCCACCGTTCTGATTTTCTCTTTACCTTCTTCATCTATCTTCTACTGACACCTCAACCAAACTAATCTATATATAGTTCTTTTTGGTTTTGAGGTACATTTTATATACTGTAAAATGTATAAATCTTAACATTAAAATTTTGAAAAATAGATAGGACTGTGCAACCCATGCCCTTATGAATATACAAAACATTCCAATCAGCCGAAACAGTGCCTGCATCCCCCTTCACGGTCAGTCTCCACCTTATTTGAATATTTTTCCAAAGAGGTTTAATGGATGGCACAACATGCTCAGCATCATCAGCTTTTAGGGAAATGCAAATTTAAATCACAATGTGATAACATTACACATATTTTAGGATGGCTAAAATGAAAAAGACTGACCACGGCAAGTGTTGGCAAGGATATGGAGGAAGAGAATCCTTATGCACTGCTGGTGAGAATAGAAAATGATACAACCACTTTGGAAAAACAGTTCAACATGCACCTACCACGTGTCCCAGACATTTAATTCCAAGAGAAAAGGAAGTACAATGTCCACACAAAGACTTGAACACAAATGTTCATAGTGCCTTTATTTGTAAGAGCCTCAAACTGGACACAACCCAAATGTCCACCCACAGAGGAATGGGGAAAAAAATGTGGCACATCAATACAATGGACTACTACTCGGGAAAAAAAAAAAAAAAGAAAAAGAAAAAAATGATTTATTGATAAACACAATATGGATAAATCTCAAAAACAGGGGTGCCTGGGTGGCTCAGGTGGTTAAGCGCCCGACTCTTGATTTCTGCTCAGGTCATGATCTCAGGTCCTGGGATGGAGCCCTGCATTGGGCTCTGTGCTCAGCGGGGAGTCTGCTTGAGGATTCTCCCTCTCCCTCTGCCACCTCCCCCTGCTGCTCGTGCTTTCTCTCTCTCTCTCTCAAATAAATAAATAACAAATAAATTTTTTAAAAAAAATCTCAAAAACAATTACGTTGAGTGAAAGAGGCCAGACCAACAAAAAGGCTACATACTGTATATTCCATTTATGTAAAACTGTAGAAAATGAAAATCTATAGTGAAATGAAACAAAGAAGTAGGGATGGAGGGGGAAGGGCAGGGAGGCCTGGGAGAGATTACAAAGGTGCATGAGGAAACTGCTGGGGTGATGGCGATGTTCACTGTATTGACTGTCGGGATGGTTTCGTGGATAAACACATACGTGAAAATTTAAACAGTACGCTCTAGGGATGTGCAGTATTTTGTATGTCAGTTACACTGCAATAAAGCTGCTTCAAGAAAATAAGGCAATGGAGAGTATCAAGACTCTGCTCTCATATGACTGTTCTCTCTCTGGCCTGCAAACAGGTGCACACAAAATCTACACGTTGACCTGGAGCCTGCTTGACAACATCTCTGCAGCGTGATGCAAATCACTGAGAGAAAGACAATAGTTATGTTAGAAACCACCAGAATATGGTTGTTTCCACACACCTTTTTTTTTTTCGTTTTCAGATCTGGGTTGTCTGTAGCACGTGGCTGCCGGTTAACCCCACGTGGGGCTTTTCTCTTTGGTTTAGAGAATCTGAACTCGAGCTCTGCTGGACTTAAGTCCCTGTGGTGGTTCGTGGGTGTGGAAAGTACCTATGGCTGACCACAAGCTAGTTCCCTAAGATTCTATCAGTGTCAAAACTAGCTGCTGCATCCTAGGTTGTTTGCTTAAAAAAGAAAAAAAAAAAATCTCACGGTCTTCACTTCGACCACTTCTAAATAATCTATAGGACATACTTCTTTTCTGTTCTCATAATTTCCTAACTTTTAAGATTTTGCTTTTTTCACTCTGTGGGAGATCTTGTCTCACTAGAGAATGGTTCCAACATTATGCTCAGTCTTGCCTTCCCTCTTCTGCTTCCCTGAGCAAACCTCCCAGCCCAACTGTTGTGAAGGGGCCCACACTGAAGGGCTGTTCGTGGCACCCCAAATGTACCAGGTCTTGTCACTAAGGTGGCCCCGTCTGGGCATAGCCATTTGAAGCAGCAGTCTACTTCTTACTGGAAAATCTGGTGCCTTTGCAAGAGCTTTCCTAGAATTAACCACACCAAGGGGAGGTGGGGAGGTGGGGCAGAGTGCCAGGGGCCTGGGTGTACAGAACCCCTCATCAGCATTGCACCTCATCTCTGCTATAACGTCCTGAGGGAACCACTGGACTCTGTATCTGTAGGAGAAGGGGAAGAGAACAGTGACGGCATTTCCTGTCCCTTTCCGGAAAAAGATGCCCTGCCAGAGCAACATTCCAGCAGACTTCTAAGGTCAGTATCACCCCATGTTACAGATGAAGCTCAGAGAGCCTCAGCAGCTCACGTGCCCCAAGTCTCAGAGAGATGGGGCAGAGCAAGGATTGAAACCCAAGCCAGTCTGGCCAGAGGACCCACGTGCTTTCCTCAACTCAGCATGCCACCTCTGCTGGGTCACCACCAATCATCACAACCACTGTGTTCCTACCACTTACCCGCACTGCCGGGTCACCACCACTCACCATGTCACCCGGTCATCACTCCCCACTACTGCCTACGGGTCACTAGTGCTTTATAATCACATTGACAGCCATTGGTGGATTTCGGTCATCAGTATTTTCTAGGTAATTGATACATTAGGTGTTCAGTTGCAAGACATATGCAATTTCCACTGGATATTTTCTGGAGGATCTGACAGATCTAGACTCAACTCTAGGACCTTCCAAGATATGACATAACCATATAGAAGGCTGAGCCTCCTGGATGTCGGGAATGCTGTGTCCTTATCCTCCAGGTTTCCCTATAGATAAATCCATTTGTCTACAAAGTCAAGGAGGCAGGCAGGGGACACTCACATAGAACCTTTCAGGCTGGGGTAAGGAGTCTGGACGTCAGTTTAAGACGGAGTTTTGCACAGGAGGGGTGATATGATCTGGACTTCCGAGAAAGGAAGCTTAGCGACAGCAGCCCAGAGTCCACTGCAGTGGCTCTGGCAAGAGAGGGTGGGCACCTTGGACTTGGGTGTGCTGGTAAGAAGGAAAGAAATGGATACACTCAGAAATCATTTCAGAGGCACAGGCAAACTAGACTTAATGAAGAGCTGGATGTGAGGAGTGAGGGTGAAGAGAAGAACCAAAGCTGACTCATAGGATTTTGTCTGGAAAAACTTGAAAAGCCAAGACAAGACAAGAAAGAGTGAGGTAAAATCAGATTTGGGGAAATCTTGTGCTTTGCTTGAGACAAATCTGAATTAGAGATGCCTGTTAAAATCAAAGTAGAAAAGACCATGCATATGTGTGTATGGGCTCTGAACGGACACAGAAATTCAGGAGTCAGGAGCTCAGAGATAGCACTTAAAATAGCACGAGTGGATGAGATCACCAAAGAGGCAGTGTGCAGAGAGAAGAAAAGTGAGGTGGGAAATGAACTCTGGACGCCGCAGGACTTAGAGAAGAGTCAACAGCTGTGGCCATGAAGGCTAAGAAGGAGCAGGAGGAAAGCAAAGAGTGTGTGGTGTTCTGGAAGCAGAGAGAATAAAGGGCATCCGGAAGGAGGACTGTCAATTGTGTCAAATAAGATGAAGACAGACCTGCCCACTGAATTTGGTAGCAATAAATCACAGCACATTGCCATATAAATGGTTACATCTAAGCTACCGAAAAGAATATTATTTATTCTCCATATAGGTAATAAGTACTACTATGTGCCAGATAGTCTTTCAGGGCAGTGGGGTATAGAGATTCATAAGACATGCTCTCTGCTCTCAAGGAGTTAACAGTAATGAGGAAGAAAGAGGCAATAACCAGTATTTTCATTGCTTTGTTATCCCACTGATCTTGCAACAGTCTGGTACATCGGTTTGTGCCATTTTGCCATTTTACCAATAAGGAAAGCGAAGCAGAGGGAGGTCAAGATATGCCTCAGATATTCAATGACAAAGCCAAGGCTTGACTCTAACATCAGACTTCCAAATGGGAATTCCCAAACATGATTGGGAAATGGCCAAGGACCAGGCATCTTAGCACTAGGAGGACCACTCATCTGAAATACAGATGCACCTAGGATAAGCCTGATGCTTTCTTGTCCCGTCAGCGCAGACTCAGATCAAGTGCCCACAGCCACCCACCCAAGAGTCTTAGATAAAAATGTCTATACCTACACTGATAAAGGTACCAAAATAATTCAGTGGGGGACAGGAAGTTCTTTTCTTTTCTTTTTTTTTTTCTTTTCAATAAATATTTCTGTGGTGCCTGGGTGGCTCAGCTGGTTAAGTGTCTGCTCAGGTCATGATCCCCAGGGTCCTGGGATGGAGCATAGTCAGCTCCCTGCTCAGAGGGAAGTCTGCATCTCCCTCTCCCTCTGCCCCTCCCCCACCACATGCGCGTGCGTGCTTTCTCTCTCTCTCTCTCTGTCACTTGCACTCTCTCTCAAGTAAATAAATCAAATCTTTAAAAAAATGTTTCTGAAGCAACTAGATATTATATGGGAAAAAAAATCCTGACAACTACCTCACACTACACACTAAAATTAATTCAAGTTGGATCATAAACCTAAGTGTAAAAACTAAAACTTTATAGTTTAATTTCTAGAAGAAAACATGAGAATGTTTCTGTGATGTTGGGGGTGGGCAAAGAATTCTCAGGACACAAAAAAAGCAGTAACCATGAAATTTAAAAAGAGGTAAATGTGAGGGGGCGCCTGGCTGGCTCGGTCGGTAGAGCATATGACACTTGATCTCAGGGTCTTGAGTTCAAGCCCCACAATTGGGTATAGAGATTACTTATAAAAAATATTTTAAAACCAAGAAAATACACAAAATACTTTGGGGCGCCTGGGTGGCTCAGTCGTTAAGCATCTGCCTTCGGCTCGGGTCATGGTCCCAGGGTCCTGGGATCGAGCCCCGAATCAGGCGCCCTGTTCGGCGGGGAGCCTGCTTTTCCCTCTCCAGATCCCTGTGCTTGTTTCCCTCTCTCTCTATCTCTCTCTGTCAGATAAATAAAATCTTAAAAAAATAAATAAAAAAGAGGTAAATGTGACTTCTGTTTATTAAAAGGCATCATTACAAAAGAGCAAAGGCCAGCTAAAAACTGGGAGAACCTCTTCATTACACATTTAGCTGACTGACAACTCAAATCCAGAATGTAGAAATTTCTTCACTTAACCACCAGTGGTCTTGATTGCATGCCCCTACATCACGCTCTTCCAGCTTTGGGAAAGGCCCTCCTGCCTGAGGAGGGTGCCCCTGACTGGCGGAGAGATGATGTTCCCTCAGCCATGTTGATCCCAAGAAGATGAGGACTTTGGGAACAAAGATTTTTGAAAAATTAAAGCCAGTTCATAGGTTCGTTTTTCTTTGCAAGTGGCAGCCAGGAGAAGAACCAGAGGTGCTGTGGTTCAGGACTCCAGACTTGCCCTGACATTTTTTTGCCAGGATTCTCCAGAGACACAGGACCAATAATTGTGTGTGTGTGTGTGCAGGTGCGTGCGTGCGTGCGTGTGAAGAGACTTATTTTGAGGAATTGGCTCACGTGCTTACGGAGGCTGGTAGGGTGGGTTGGCATCTCCTGGCTGGAGATCCAGGAAGAAGGCAAGCAGTCCGCTGGCAGAATTCCTTCTTGTTCCAGGCAGATGTGTCTTTTGTTCTACTCAGACCTTTAACTGATGGGATAAGGGCCACCTACATTATGGAGGGCAATCTGCAATACTCAAAGTCCACCCACGAAAATGTAAATATTATCTAAAAACGCCCTTACAGAAACAACCAGAATAAGGTTGGAGCAGATATTTAGGTACTGTGGCCCAACCAAGTTGACACAAAACTAACCACTGCCCCAAGTGTGCTACTGAATTCTACCCACCTAGTGGAGACATGATCAGAGACTGACGATTCTCACAGAGTTTGGATGCAGCTATGACAAGCCTACAACATTACTGCCAGGCAGGAAATGGGTCGGAAGTTGAGGCAGGAAATAGGAAAGCTGGTTTTCAGCTTTATGAGATGTGCTCCCGTTGGTGGAAGGTTGTGTGCCTCCGGTGGATTGAGGGAAAGATTAATTGATTCAGGGACATAAAATCAAGACAACTGGATAGCCTCGTGAGGCTCTCAGAAGAAAGAATCTAAAAGCATAAGGGAGACAAAATCAGGTTTACCTGATGGCCACCGTGTCTGAGTAGAAACTGGTGGATGGGGGCGCCTGGGTGGCTCAGTTCGTTAACTGACTGCCTTCGGCTCAGGTCATGATCCTGGAGTCCCCGGATCGAGTCCTGCATCGGGCTCCCTGCTCAGCTGGGAGTCTGCTTCTCCCTCTGACCCTCCCCCCTCTCATGCTCTCTCTATCTCATTCTCTCTCTCAAATAAATAAATACAATCTTTAAAAAAAAAAAAAAAAGAAACTGATGGATGAACGAAGACAGCATAACAAAGGCAGCCCACACAGGAGGAACCCAAAGATATGATTAAGTGCTGTTTAGGCACAGATTGACCAAAACCAGGGGCTACTGGAGAAAAACAAAAATGAGCATGACATAAGATTAAAAATGTCAAAAAGTCCCACAGTGGTCTGCCTTTCCTCGTGGGATTATAAAGAACTGTAGCAGAACACCAGCCAAAAGTGGCAAAAGAAAGACAGGCTGCAAAGAAAACTCAGGAAGTCCAGCCCACTGAAGAGGGAACTTTGGGGTCCAATGCATACTTGGTGATGTGCCAGTCTGTGGACCCTCTTGTGGACCCCTAACCTTCCCCATCTGCACATATGCACGTAATATAGATTAAGTAAGTGAGGGTAGGAGCTCTTTGCCCAAATTCCATTATCTTACACTGTATCCCAGAATTCCTGTTGGTTTTGTAGGAAATATAACTACTGTAATGGATCTAAAAAATGCACAAATGGTATTCCGTATCTGAAAATTGTTCTAATTAACTTTTGATCTTTTGCCCAGTTAAAGACTTAATTTTTTGTAATGTCAGGTCTTGTTTAAACTATATCTTATTTCTTCTCATAATAGAAATTTGTCTTCAGTTTTGATACCTAATTGCTTTGAGGATTTTAATACCGAATTTTGTTTCTTTGTTTCTTTCTTTTTTTTAAGGTGGGGGGGGACAGTGGGAGAGAGAGAATCTTAAGCAGACTCCACCCCCAGCATGGACCCAGATGTGCGACTCCATGCAGGGCTTGATCTTACAACCCTGAGATTACGACCCTGAGAGCACAACCCGAGCCTAAACCAAGAGTCAGACGCTTAACCAACTAGTGACTCAGGTGCCCTGGAATTTTGTTTCTTATCTTTTGTTTGATATAATTTGAAAAATTATGGTTTTAATGCAGATAATCTGGAAGGGACAAAAGTATAATTCCTAGCAATTTTCATATTGCTGCCAGTAGAAAAGTAATAAACCATGCCAATTTGTTTTGGCAAAAACATTTTTTTAATGGACAGGTACCTCACAAAAGAGGATAACTAAATGGCCAATAAGCCCATGAAAATGTTCTCGACCCATTATCATCAGGGAAATGTAAGTTAAGACCACAAAAGAAGTAACACCCATGCAAATGGCTAAAGACAGACCATATCAAGTGTTGACAAATATGTAGACCAAGGGGAATTCTCACTCCTGGTAGTAATGCAAAACGTACAGTAACACTGGAAACATTTTTGGCATTTTCTAGTAAAATTAAACATTCACCTCCTGAGTCATGCAGCAACTCCACTCCTAGGTGTTTATCAAAGATAAGTGACTGCAAATGTCCACCAAAATGTTCATAGGCTTTGTTTGCGATAGCTAAAAACAATACACAACCCACCTATCTATCCAAAGTCTACTGAGACACAATCCAGTTGTGCTAAAGCCGTTCAGTGGAAAACTACTCAGCACTGAAAAACAACAAACTAGTGATCATGCAAACTTGGATAATCTCAAAAACATGACGCTGGGTGAAAAAAACTGGACACAGAAAATCTGAACACTGTATGATTCCATTTTTATAAAGTTCGAGAACTAGGATGATAGAAATCAGATAGTGGTCCCCTCTATCGGGGGGTGGGTGATGGACATGCTCCAGATCTTGATCTTGATGCTGGTGGTCGTGGAAAGGGGGAAATATATAAATAAGCATGTACATTTTACTGCATGTAATTTACATCTCAAATTTAGTAAATGCTGAAGGAAATAAGTGGGGGGCGGGGAGCTATGCTTTTTTCCACGATCGACCATGTGTCAGAAGGGATCTCTGCTGGAGGATGGATTGAGGCTCTAGCAGCCTGGGGGGTCTAGAGCTGGCTTAGAGCCAAAGTTAGGCTGGTCTTCTCTTTAGCCAAGGAACCAGGGCCTCTCTCCACTTCACAGAGCAAGCCAGCCCCAGCAAGGGATGACGGGTTCTCTGTACAAAGTGCTGGAAGGCTGCCCCTCCCTTCGGTGTGGCCACCTCCTTGGCTAGCCTCCACAGGTCTCAGAAATCACTGACAGCACCTAACCAAAGCCCACAGGACTCTCCACGCCTGGCCACAATTAGATGACACCGGTGTGACCTCTCAAGGGGGAGGTAGGCTTGCTTTGAGGTTCTGTGCGTGGAACCAGAACCACCTGCCCCCCAGGTCTCCCCAGGCAGAACCAGAACCAG
Source organism: Phoca vitulina (assembly GCF_004348235.1). Lineage (NCBI taxonomy): Eukaryota > Metazoa > Chordata > Mammalia > Carnivora > Phocidae > Phoca > Phoca vitulina. The sequence goes on along the minus strand of NW_022589715.1, from coordinate 10,346,729 downwards.
GGGTTAGCAGCAATGGGACAATTCTTACTTATTGGGCTACTCTGGGCTGGGCCTCAAATCTAGAGTTTTCTTTCTCATGTGTTGGTGCTTTTCACCCTCAGGGCAAGTCAGGATTCTTACTCCAAGGGGCAGATATCTGAGCCAGACAGGCGATGAATGACTCTAGGCTCTGCTTACAACCCCTGGGCTCTGGGTTTCTGGACAGAACGTGTGCGACACTCAGTCCAGACATGAAGGTAAAAGAGCTGTAGTGGAAATCCCAAAGAAGGCAATTAAAATGTGTTAACCAAAACAGGAAACACTGGTGAGGTAAATGAGAGTGTATTTATCTTCAGCTGTGTGATTTTATCAATACTTTTATTGTTTGAAAAGTCATATTTTATTTTACTTTATTATTTTTTAAATAATGTAAACACTGTTTATTAGTTTAAATTTTAAGAATCAACCTCTGGGCAATGCTCAGAGGTCTCTTCTTTTACTGAGGTATGATTGACATATAACACTATATTAGTTTCAGGTGTACAACATAATGATTCGATATTTGTACACATTATGAAATGATCACAAGAAAAAAATTTTGTACCCATGGTGTCACAAATTTTATTATTAATTAATTTATTCTGAGAGGCAGGGAGGAGCAGAGAGAGAGGGAGAGAGAGAATCTTAAAGCAGGTTCCATGCCCAGCAGAGGACCCCAAACACCAGGCTCAATCTCAGGACCCTGAGATCATGACTTGAGTGGAAGTCAAGAGCTGGATGCTCAACGGACTGAGCCACCCAGGAGCCCCTATTTTTTTAAGATTTTATTTATTTATTTATTTCCTTGTTTGAGAGAGAGAGAGAGCGGGAAGGGGCAGAGGGGAAGGGAGGTAGAATCTGAAGCAGACCCTCCGCTGAACGGGAAGCCCACTTCTCCCCCTGCCTGCCACTCCCCCTGCTTGTGCTCTCTCTCTCTCTCTCTGACAAATAAATAAGTTAAAAAAAAAAAAAAAAGTTATTTTCAAAACACCCAAACTTCACTTCTCACTTTTTCTAAATTCTTGTGTTCTTTCTATATGGGCATTTGGGGCAAGATTGAAACAAAGCACACACACTTTGTAACAATGTTGGAGCATCAGGTTCTTTGCTAGAGGCAAAAAAAAGGATTTTTACTTATAAGAGATGCTGTTTCCTGAAGGAGAGAGATCATCAGGCCCTGGCACCGGTTTACTTAAAAAGAATTAGGAAGGAATATCCTTTGTCTGTGGTGACAAAATATCTCCCACCACGAGCAAACTCACAGCAGCAGTACCCAGTGGGACAGGCTGTCACAGCAGGCCACGTCTCCGGATCCAAGAGGATTCTTGGGCACATACTTGGTGCTTCCATGGTGAACTGATGGAATGTGAGACTTAGGAACTTGCAAAGAACAAGGATAGTAGCCAGTAATCATCATCATCATGACCACCTTTTTTTTTTTTTTTGGTCCCAAGAAATGTGGGGACAAAATTAAATGATTTTGATTTCATTCATCCAGTCTCTTGTGGATAAAGCTTCCATGTGTCCTTATCTCAGGAAGGCTCTGTGGAGGGGCCTGGTTAATATGCTGTAGTTTCCCATTCTGTGGAGTAACACACAGCCATGACAAATAATGTTGTAGAAGAACACTTAAGGACTTGGAAACTTGTTCACAATAGAATGCTGAGTGGAAAAGAAGTCCATTTTCTAGCGTGCACACTGCAATGATCCCATTTTCCACGTCTACCTATCCAACTTCTTTATCTCCATTGGTACATACACACATACCTACCTTTAAAGGATGTGCACCAAAATGTCAACAGTGACTATCTGAGTGTTTTATTTCCTCCTCCTTGTTTATATTATTTGCTAGGGTCTTTTTTTTTTTAAAGATTTTATTTATTTATTTGAGATAGAGTGTGAGAGAGAGAGAGAGAGGGAGGGAGAGGAGAGAGCCCAAGCAGGGGGAGTGGCAGGCAGAGGGAGAAGCAGGCTCCCCACTGAGCAGGGAGCCCGATGCGGGGCTCGATCCCAGGACCCTGGGATCATGAAATGAGCCGAAGGCAGACGCTTAACCGACGGAGCCACCCAGGCGCCCCTATTTTCTAGGTTTTGTATAAGATGTGTGTGAATTCTTATAAGGTTTAAAAAAAAAAAAAGCTAGCAAGAGACACTGAAGGAGCTGAGAACCCCAGGGGAGTAAACTGGCGGGTACGTCTACACCACTATGATTTGAAGTTCCAGCTTCTCGGGCAGGTAGCCCACAAGCAGAACCATTTGCTTGCTCCCCTGACTACCCCAAGTCAGACGTGAGAGCGAGACCCCTCCTACTGGCTCTAATGATTAACCTCAGTTACTGAGAATATTCTTGATATTTTCACATCCATATCTTCTCATTTCACTTTCTGGAAAGAAAGCATGGCCGAGTATTCAGAACCAGACACCAGCACGAGCAGCAGTCCATTCAGGCTAGGAGATGAAGGAAACCCCAGCTTGCATCCGGGCAAGATCAACCCTGAACAGGCTAATCCTTTGGTGGCCCTGCAAACAGACATCTTTCCCATCATTTGCAGGGTTGTGACTTGCCGCTGTTTTGGGGGTGGCCCAGATGGTGGCCTTCCAGTGAGTGGGCACTGGACCACGGGCAGGGCTGATATGGCACCCTTCATATCATATAGCCCCGGGGCAGTGGCCAGCCCACCTTTCCCCTCAGCTCTGCCGGCCTTCCATTTACCCAGGAAGGGCGGCCAGTACCAGAGAGAGAGAAGGGCCTGGAGGTCCAGGGAGCTGGGTGGGGTGGAGGGGGCGGGAGGGATGTCGCACAAGCAAGCCTTCACCTTATCACCTGCACACAGGGCTTTCAGAGAAGCTCTGCTGTGCAAGGCTGCACCAATTAAAGGTGTGCGTGGAACCTGCCCAAATGTCCAGCCCCTACTGTTAAGTGAGTCACACAGTTGCCAGAGTACAGACAAACAGGAAAAAGCTCACTAGAAGACGACTTCCTCAGGGGTGGGGATTGAGGTTTGTTTTGTTCACTGCTGTCTCTCCAGTGCCTAGAACACTGCCTGGCACAGAATGGGCATCCAATACATAAAATCATCACTGCGTGCATGAATGAATGGAACTTGCTAGTAATCAAAGAAATGTCCACTACAGTAGTAACGTGGCATTATTTTGTATATTAAGCTGCCCAAAAAATAACATATGAAAAATACACAATCCTGGTGAAATTTTATGAGATCTGCCATGTATCTGGTATTAATGACAATATGTAGTAATATAACTCTTGTGGAAAACAATTTGGTAATAGAGTCATTTAAAAGTTCCTACTCAGTAATTCTAGTCCTATACATTCATGTGAAACAAATAAACCAGAAAAAGGAAAACACTGCCTGTGTACAATATTCCTTAAAGTGTAGCTTATAATAGCAAAGAGATGGAGGTAATCAAGTAGCGAGCAATAGGGATGGTCAAATAACTTGTGGTTATTGAGGTTTGGATCGTAGTGTAGCAAAGTGATAATTAAAAAAAGCAGGATGTGAAAGTGTCCATATACAATGAGTGCAACCATAAAATATATTTTGGGGAAAAGCCTGGAAGGGTGGAAAGTTTATGGATCTTTTTTTCCCCCTCTCAATTTTGTCATGAAAATCTTTTTAACCAAAAAGAGCTTAACCAGGGGCGCCTGGGTGGCTCAGCCGGTTAAATGGCTGCCTTCGGCTCAGGTCATGATCCCAGGGTCCTGGGATCGAGCCCCGCATCGGGCTCCCTGCTCAGCGAGATCCTGCTTCTCCCTTTCCCCCTGCCTGCCTCTCTGCCTATTTGTGCTATCTCTCTGTCAAATAAATAAATAAAAAATCTTAAAAAAAAAAAAAAAGAGCTTAACCAAGTAAGACCTGTTTCCATGACACCATTCACCAGTAAGCAGGTATATGGCAGCTGGCCCAAGACACTCACCCACTTAGACTGTTCCCAAGGAAGTGGGAGTGGTCCCTCATCACCACGCCCTCCCTGCTCAGGTGGGTCCCCAGTCTCTGGGTATTACGCCACTGGACAGCAGAGCCACGCAAGTTTTAAGGCACAGTTTGCCATGGGGTCATTCACCCTTGAGTATCAAACAAGTGTAGCTGTGGGAACATTATTTAGTATCGTCTGATCACAGATTGGAGAATGTTTGCCAGAAATAACCCTTTGGATGGTGGAAAAGCGGGCATGGTGGTTAAATAAACACTCTGGTGGTTAAATAAGCACTCTGGTTGCTTTTTATGGTAAAACCACGCCTGCATCAAGGCACATTTCTCTTCCTACTGCAGGAGGGCAGTATCCAGGTCATTTGCAAGGGGTATCAGATGATTAAAATCTAAGAAGGGGGTACATCCTATGAAGAACCCTCAGATTCTTGCTGATTCAGTACTAGGTGGTAGCTCTTAATCTCACTGCACCCAGGAATCACTTGGAGAGCTTTAAAAATCGATCCCTGGCTCCCTCTTCCAGAGAATCTGATTACAGTGGTTTGGTGAACAGTCCAGGGCATTGGAAATTTTAAAAGCTCACAAGCCTAGACACAGCCAGGGTTGACATCCACTGTTTTGCGGTCTCAGTGGCCGAGATCTATGCTGAACATATTCAGATTGGGTCCACAGATGGGGCACGTTCTCCGCGCAAAGATAAGCAAGAATCCGCGTTCTGCTTTGCAAGGTTCTGCTGTCCTGCTCTTAGCTGTCACAGGAAGCAGAGCACAGGGTCAGGAGGCCCAGGGGGTTATGGCTTACTGAGCCAACAGGCTGGGTGCAAAGTATCACTCTATCACCTACTAGCTCTGCAAACTTGGGCAAGTCGCTCGCCCTGCCGGGCCTCCATTTCCCCATCTGAGAATGGGATGCTGTCGTCATCCAGCATCTGTGCCAGCGTCTGTGCCAGCCTCACAGGGTTCTTCAGGATGTGATGAGTCAGTGTGGGCAGATGCAGACACCTCAGGAAACGGGAATGCAGTTGTTCTCCGAGGTCGTCTGGCCATGTGGAAGAGTACTGTGACCGTTTGCATTCCCACAGAGCTGGGCCTCCCTTCTGACCACCCTTCCTGGACTGGAGAGAGACCTGCATACCTGCCCCTTATCTATTAAGTGAATTAGAAGCCTGGTGAATTAGTGGGTCTGTAATTTGCAGAATATAGGAAATGGAGAAAACGGGCAGAGGGCAGACGTTGATGTGAAACTCTCCGGAGATCTCCACCTTCAGAGTTAACACAAATGTATTTAGCAAGACTCGCAGCCCATGCTCAGAAGAGAACCCGACCGGTTCAAGAGCAAACAGATCTCATTCCCGGTGCGGAGGGGCAGAGTCGGTAAGATTTCTGGGACCCGTCCAAGGAGAGAGCTCCAGACTCCACACAATGTAGGGAAATTGTCAGGGGGCCAGGAAGCTGGCCTCAGGTATATTCCTGCACGTCTTAATGACGATTTAGATGTTCTTAAATCCTTCTGACATTGGAAAAAACACACGAAGATCTGACAGCAGGGAGCGAGGAGCCAGAACTGCAGTGAGCTTCTTGCTGTCCCTCGGGGCCCTGACATTCACCTCTCCAGTGAGTCATTCCAGGGAAAAGGAATCACTTTTCCTTTGGTCATTTAAACTGAAGAGCAAAGAAGTAAACATGTTACATTTTAGGAAACACATGATGGTCGCTGGCCACATAGAGGCTAATTTCTTTCTTTGTTCCTGGAGCTAGGCTGATGCTTCCTAGCTGACAAAATTAACCAGAGAATCACATCCCTCTCTCTGGTTTGGCCTAGAAGGGGTCTGGCCTCTGCCATGGTCAGTGTGGCTGACCAGCACGGGATGAGGCTTCTCACTTCCTGGTTCAGCCATGGAAGTGGCTGTAGGTCAAGGCCACACCAAGGGGACTGCAGTGGGCAGCCCACCCTGCCTTGGCGTCCAGCCTCCCTGCCTTCGCTGTGGCCAGGATACTGTAAGCAATCGCTAGGTTGTGTTGGGTTCTGACTTGTGTTTTAAAATGAAACAAAACAAAACAAATCTTTTTTTTTTTTTTTTTAGTTTTAAAATGTGTGTGTAGTAACCATAGAAGCCTTCTTTTGCATTCACTAGTGTTTTGGAAAAAATCCCTCCTGTGTGTCTATCTGGCTTATGTTGTCTCCATAGAATTGTGGGCTCCCAGGGGAAGGCATCTGTGTGTTAGAGGGGAGTCTGAGAGAGGCCCCAGACTTGCCTCTGCAGGCGAGGCCAAGGCTCTGGCTTCATGATCCCGGGGAACCCACAGGAGGTAGCCAAAAATAAAGACACCCCGTCCCCCCACCCTGCTTTGGAGGACGTCTTGTAAGCTGAGGCTCTGGTGTAGTAACTCATTTCAACCTTGTCACAACACTCTGGTCTCACTACCATCATTAGCTCCATTTTACAGATGAAGAAACTGATGCACAGGGCGGCTGATGACATGCCAAGGTGCCGCAGCTACTAAGAGGGCAGGGATCGGGATGTAAACCCAGCTGTGGGGCATCGGAGCCCACAGGGGCAACCACTCTGCCAGGCCGTGCAGGGGGATCCCCGGGGGTTCCCAAGCCTGGCTGGCCCAGCAGTCCCCAGGAGACTGGACATGTAGACGTCCATCCCTTTCTCTCCCCCTACACACATGTGCCTGCTAAATCAGGTTCGTGGGGGAATTTGAGTTCCAGAAATCTGCATTTTCATTCTCTAGGTGATTTAGTGTGATAGGACCACAGAAAAACCAGACGACGGTTCCTGTGTGGACCCGCCTGGTCTCACTTCTGGACACAGACAAGTTCCTGAAAAGACATGGGGATAAAGCATCTGTGGCCTGAGACAAAAGCCTAAAGATGAGTATCTTCACTGGCTCTGTGGAGCTCCCTCCAGCAGCTGCATCCGAGGCCAGAGCTCCCCAACCAGACATCTTGGTCTCGAAGGACTTTGCTCTTCAACACCCTTGTATCGAGCCTTTCCTATGGGACAGGCCGACCAGCCTGGTCCCTGCTCCACCCGGGGAGGAGGCTGCTCTTTGGCCGAGTGAGGAGCTCCTGGCATGGCACCCAGCAAAGGGCAGATGATGGTAACAGTAACGCCTGCCTACTTTACAAGGTGGTAGGGAGATTGGCGCATTTGTCATCAACGTTAGACACTCTCCATGTGCTGTTTTGCCAACATTCTTTCATTTCGGCCATTCAGTGGTCCCGGAGGCTAGAGACGATTATGCCCACTTTACAGAGAAGGAGGCTAAGGAGCAAATGCAGACCTGAGATCACACCTAAGTCTGCAGACCGCAGAGCATTTTCACTGTGCTGTTCCAGATGGAAGGGTAAAGATGAGGAACACAATGGTGACAGTACTGGGGCCACCCATGGGACCCAAGGCAGGGGACACAGGCCTTGTGGACTCTGGGTTGAACACCCTGAGGCCTGGTGGGAGGGGGAAGTCAGGGCAGGGTGTGTGTAGTCCTTACTTTTAGCCGTCAGTGTCTTCAATGAATGAGGAAGAGAGAAGACAATGTTAAAAGGACTCTCCCCACTTGCCACATGCACACACGATTTGTTAGGATGTGATTTGTGTGTGTGATTTGATAATGGGGTCAAGAGGCTGCCCTGGCCACAGACTCTGCCTGCCCACCCCCTCCCCGGCTCCCCCTGCCTCCAAGGCTGGGCATGAGGCTGCTGACTTGGAGCCCCAGAGCTGCCTTGAACCCTTCCCCTCCCCTGCTCATAAGCTAAGGCTTTATCTCACTGCCCCAACAGCAAAGCCTGTTTGGGAAGGTTCTGGCTGCTCCAGCAAGCCTGCTCTCTCCCTTTCCTGGTCTGTTCCTGTCTCGGTCTCTCCTTTTTCTGCCTTCCTTCCCTCTTGGCCCTGTCTCTCCTTGTCTCTGTTTTGGAAGGAATTCTCAGAAGACACACGCACATCCTCATGGTCTTGATTTCCTGTCCCCACTGTCCCTTTTCCTGCGTGCTTTTTGTTAGGTTCTTAACTCCTGGTGTTTTCATCCTGTATGTGTGACATGGGGAGGAGAAGAGGACAGGGCATATTAGAAAGACTAGGCCGTGGGTGACCACGTTGTTAAATGGAAGTGACAATGATGACCAACATGGGAGAAAAGAGGACTCAGTCTGACTGTCTGCGGGTCCCTTCCTGCAAAGCTCGTCTGGCCGTGTGGGGCAGGGGAGGGGATCGAAGGCTGGACTGCTACCCCGGCTACACAGTCAGTGGGGAGGGAGCACCCTGTGGCTACAGGGAAGGTCAAGACCAATGTCCCTCTCCAGCCGCTTCTGCTCAAGAAATTCTGGAGTTGGGGAGTTGTCCGTGTTTGTGTATTAAGGGGAGCCAGAGTTGCTGAATTTTTTTTCTGGATTTATCTGAAGACTTGTACAAAAAATACCAGTCTGGTTAATCCCTTTTCAGCCCCCAAGAACCTGAGGCCATTTAGAACCTCCTGCTAGTGGTCAGCACTAGGGCGTTATGGCCAAAGGGCCCTGACTGCTCGTTCTAGGCCTCTGCGTGGACCCCCACCCGACACACAACACGCGCAGTGCTGGGTGGTGTCTAGCTGCACAGGCCCCCCGGCTCGTCTCATCTGATATCCTAATGAGGGAGGTCAACCCTTTCAGGGACAAGGGTGGCCCCTAAGGGTGAACCAAGTGCTACCAGGACAAGGGCAGAACTTTCAAGGTGGGCTCTCCCCTTTACAAACTCTGCAGGGGCAAATCAGGATGAGCAAGGAGGTTCTGCTCACCATGACAGAGCTCCAGTATTCCCTTGCTACAACAGGCCTGGCTCATTCTTTCCCCCATTCTGGAAAGGACACCCAGGAAGGCCTATGTCAGGTGCAATGGTTCAGCGGTCTGGGGAAGGAGCCAGCTTTTGCCGGGCCTTCGCCTTGAACCTAATCCAGGCCTCAGTGCCGTGGAGTCACGAGAAGCCCAGCCCGGAGCTGGCAGAACCTTCCTGTGGCCAGGACTGACTCCTGAATTAGCATGCCCCCCTTTAAGCGCCGGGCCAGGGAGAGCCACAGAAGCAGAGGAGGTGTGAGGGGGCCTGCGAGGGAAGGAAACATCACTGATGGAAGGTGCCTAGAGGGAGGGGCTAGTGGTCACAACGAGCCACGAGCCACGGTTTCACACAGTGTCATCGAAGATCCACATTCTACAGATGTGAAAACTGAAGCCCGGGGAGGCGACTCACCCAGTCACACAGTTAAGAAGGGACAGGATGGAACCTGTGTCTGACCCCCTCGTGCTCATCCTCCACACCACACATACCTGGCATGTGGCAGGTGCTTAATGCACATGGTTGGCAAATATGAGTGAATGAACAGATGGATGAACGAAAGAACTGACCAACTGCCCATTCTCGAAGTGGGCCTTGAGGGATGACTGGGCTACAGGGGCAGAGAGGACCAGCAAGTGCATTCCAGGCTGGGCAGATGAGATGAGCACGTGGGGCTGTGCCAGGCTGGGGGAAGAGAGCTGGCTGGAGCAGCAGGTGGGTGATGCCTCAGTGGGATCCTGGGAGGGGTCCTCCCCCAGCCAACCTCCCAGGTCGTGGCTTCACTGGGCTCGCTGGGGAGGAAATGGGTCTGTTCGGGGTGGGGGGATGCTCATGCTCACCTAGTACCTTTCCCCTGAAATTAAACCCTTGGCCATGTGGCCAAGGGAGGCTCGCACCTACAGAAGAAGTTAAGAACGGGGACAACTACCTACCCAAAATTTGGGGGCATTGGCTGTCAGCATCGTCCCCACCATCCGCACCACCGTCATCACTGCCATTGTCTCTGGCACCATGGTCATCACCATGCCACCACAAAATTCGGTGGTGAAGACTTTGGCCAGGGAAGCTTACTGGGTCTCTAGCCCAGTGCCATCACGCACTAACTGGATGAGCTTGGGCACATTTTACAATCTGTCTATGCCTCACGTTCCTCATAAAAGGTCATGCATATGAAGTTCTTAGCATCCTGTTTGGCGCATGGTGTCAGGATAAGTTAGCTATTGTTATCACTGTTACTATTTTTATCGTAATGAGCCTTCCAAGTGGAGATGTTGTGGGTCATTACCGTAGCACCTGATTTACAGTGTGGGAATGAGACTGACTCCTCCCCACTTTTCAGGCAAGGAAAAGGTTAAGACCTAAGAAGCAAACACACTTGTCCAGACAGCCCAGCTCCGGAGCCTGGGCAGCCAGTGGGTGGGAAGCATCGTTCTGCCCCTCCCCGTGTGCCTGCCTCTTTCATTCCTCCCCTCGGGCAGAGACCCCCAGCCTTTCCCTCTGGGTGCGGGCTCGGCTGAAATGTACTCCAAATTGTCCATTAAAACACACTGCCACTTTATGGTTTGTTCGTTTGCTCCTAAAGACATAAAACGCAAGCTTATCAAACAAAAGTCACACTTCGCCATGACACCTTGAGTGGTAAATTCCATCATTATTTGCGCCCTCCGGCCCCCACAAAGAACACTGAGTTCCCACTGGAGCTGGTGACGTGCTCCAAAGATTGACCTTTGGCACCCCTCACCCCTTCAGCCATGGGCCCAGTCACAAGGCAGGCGAGGTGGGGGCCAGACAGGTGGGGAAGAGCCCAGAGATCCTGTCTACCAGCGGGGCACCTTGGGTAAGTTTTTAAACTTCTCTGAGTGTTAATATCCTCATCTGTACAATGAACTTAATGATAGGAGCGTCCTCACTGGCTTGTGACAAGAAGTAATCAAATGATACGTCAAAGCACTTAACCCCATGCCTGGCCTCTGAGAAGGGCTCAACATACTGTAGCCAATAGAGAGAAGTTGTTGTATTGTCTTCTGGGCGTTCAAACCACACCTTGGATGTGGCACAAGCTGGAACTGGCCCAGGTTCTAGACAGACCAGGCTGGAGTCCCGGGATGGGGTCAGGGTGGAACAGAGGCAGGGCTGTGGGCATTCGTCGGGAAAGAAATTGGCAGTCTGTGACAAAAAGCATAGCTCTAAGGGAGGTCAGCTCTCATACTTTTTATCCAAAACTCTGCCAGAGGCTCGGTTGAGAGCTTCAGCCCGATTGCCTCCGGCACCAGAAGCCCCCTTAGCGGGGAGGGAGATTCTTTGCTGGGTCTGGAGGTGGGGCGCTGGCCCACACAGCAGCTCTGCCCCAGGCTTAGGCCGGGCACTTCGGGGAAGAGACAGTGTAAGGTAAGATACAGCCCCTGACCTTTTGGAACTTCTGATGTGCGGTGGTGGCCATGATGCTCATTCACTATGTTTCCATTACTCCTGCTTCTGAGCACACTATAGGATCACTTTCTTCTCTCCACACTTCTCCTTGCCCCCGGGTCCGGTGTGGCCATGTGATTGCGTCAGCCTATCAAATGGGAGGAGTGACAAGCAGCACCTCCAGACGGATGCTCGGAAGAGCTGATGCCACACTCCCTTCCTCCCACCGTAACGACGGCAGGTGGTCGAGGCTCCATCAGCCTGTGTCTTCGAATGAAGATGATGGGGAGCACAGCCTCCCACACACCACGGTGGGCTTGCTGGTATGAAATCTCAACCCTCTGCAGGTTCATGCCCACCACTCAGTGTGAGGTCGCTGAGTGCTGGGGTTGACTTGTTACGGCGGTACAAGCAAACTCATCCCGAGAAGCTAGTGAGACAAAGCCAGTGCTAAGGAATGGCCCAGACATGGAAGGAGCCCGGGAGGTGGCTGCAGGTGGGAGTGGGGAGAGGACTAATAGAACAGGGGGATTACCAGGCAGCATACGGGGCCGACATGCAGATTGAGACCATGAATTTAAAGCAAGGCAGCCGGCCTACTGTGTGCTTGTCTCTAACACCAGTCAACAGCTCTGGGGCAGGCACGGAGAAGAGAGATGGGAGGGCTCCTCCCAGGCTGGGATTTGGCCAAGGGGCTGTGACAAAAGAGAGAAAGGTAGAATTGCTGAGGGATTCACACTGGGGCATGGAGGATGAGCCAAGGAGCAGAGCCTGGACAGGGAGGAGAGGGAAGCCGGGAGGAGGCCTGGGGTAGCGCGTGGGGGCTCAGTGCATTCAAATTCCCGATGAAGGCGAGGAATGGGCAGCCGGGGGCAGCTTGAGTTGCAGGGCTGGGAGGATAGGGAGAGGTGCTGGGAATCCAGATTTGAGGGCGAGAGGAATGAGGGGGTCCAGGTGTGACTGCAGGAATGGGCCCCCGTGGAGACCCGCACTGGCCACCAGAGGAGGGAGGGGTATGGTCCATCTGACTGGATGTGGATGTCAGCGAGCATGATGACAGAAGGGGGTGAAATGAAGGCTCTGGCTAGGAGGGGGTGCAGCCATGTGTGAGCTCTGAGAGCCAGGCAGGGCCACCTGGGCTTCTCACCACTGCCCAGATTCTGGCCCTTTCTATATGAGTGATCCGAAGACTTATTTCCCCTCTCAACGCTTTGGTATCACTTGCAAAAATGGGAACAATACTTTGTACCTGCCTCTTGGGGCTACTACGAAGACTGAAGGAGATCATTCAGACAAAGCACTAAAACAGTGCCAGGGCACATTAATTGCCAATAAGTGTCAAATATTACCCCTCAGAGTAGGTTGAATTGTAGCCCCCCCTCCCCATGATAAGTTAAGACTCTAACCACACCCCCCTGCCCGCCCCCTCCGCCCCCCGCCAAGCCTGTAAATGTGACCTTATTTGGGAAGTGGGGTTTTGCAGATATAGTTAAGTCAAGGATCTTGACATGAGACAATCCTGGATTATTCAGGAGGGCCCTAAATCCAAAGACAAGTGCCCTGGTAGGAGACAGCCCTGGTAGGAGACAGACGAGGAGAGACACACCCGGAGGAGGAGGCCGCATGAAGACAGAGGCAGGGAGGCCGCCACAAGCCAAGGGGCACCTGGAATGCCCAAGGCTGGAAGAGGCAAGCAAGCATTCTCCTCCGGAGCCTTCCGAGGGAGTACGGCCTTGCGGACACCTTGATTTTGGATTTCTGGCCTCTAAAACTGTGAATGAGTAAATTTCTGTTGTTTTATGCCACCGAGTTTTTTAGTAAGCTGTTATGGTGGCCCTAGAAAACTAATATATTCCTGATGTATCTGGGCCTCAATAATCCTTACCTTTGGAGACTGACATGGGCATTGAAGAAGAAAGTGCATGAAAATTTCAGGGACAGTGAAGATGACCAATAAATACTGGGTTGTCCCTCCCAATCTCCACCATACTGGCATATGCACGCACACACACACTGAGCGCATAAATACACACAGGGACAAATGTCCAGAGCAGCCCCCAACCTCATAGATAGCAGTGTTAGGGAAGGAGAGGGTGGTGTATCACCAGACACTTATGAGGACAATGTGACTTGACTGAGGAGGTTTCCTGTCATCTGCTGACCACAGGCTGGGCCCGGGGCCACGCAGGTCTGAAGAAGCCAGGCACCGACCACAGTGGGGACAGAGGCCAGCCTCCAGGGGCAAGACTAGGTGGCTTCGTGCTGTCTGATTAATCAACACAGGTCAGTGTCCCATCAGTTTCAAATACTGACACCCCCCCACCCCCGAGAACTTGAGTCTGTGATGAGCAGATTTGGGGTCACATTTTCTTCCCTCTCTGAGTCATGGGCAATGGGGCTCCTCCTTTAACTAACCTCACATTGGGCAAGGCTTGCTTCCATTTTGGATATTTTCAATTGGAGATCATGCAGGCTTATGGAAAATAACTTTCAGTTACAGAAAACATGAAAAAGAAGGTTCTTGGCATTTGGGAACTCTGGTAAAGAATTCTGTCTCTCTGAAACTGGAGTTTTATTTGATGTTTCTTGGAAAGAAATCATTCGACTTACTTTATAGTCTTTCAGTTCTTCAAAGGGTTCAGAATCAGACACACAAAAAAGCATAAATAATCCAAAAAAATGTTGTACTCTATCTTGTGAATGCTCTTTCCTTCCTTTTCATAAGGTATATTTATGAACTCTGAAAAGTAATTTCACAGAAAAAAAATGCAATCTTAGTCCAGTTTTATAACAACGAAAGTGTTTTGTTCCCGCCTTGTGGATTATTTTTAAGGCAGTGTGGTCTTATTTACACAAGTGACATACACGACTTCCCCGAGGCCAAAGTCCTTCAGATTTTACATCTGCCTTCTTGGGTGTTTATGCTTTCAGAAAAGGGGATTTGCAGTCCGGGAATGTGTTCAGTTAATCCAAACGGGGCTCTTTCCCACTGTTTCAGACTCCAGGTGTTAGACTTTACCTGTGGGCAGCCCACCCTCCTTCCTCCCCTCCTCCCCCTTCCCCATCCCCCTCTCCCCCTTCCCCATCCCCCCCTCCCCTTCCCCATCCCCCCTCCTCCCCCCTCCTGCTTCCCTCCTCCCCGGGTCCATGTGTAATCAATTGGTCACACTGGCCACACACTGGATTTTAGCCAGGGGGAGAGGCAGGGGGGCAAGTGTGTCTTTTCCATCTCAGCCTGTCTGTCTGTCTGCCTGTCTGTCTGTCTAAACTTTCATGGCCCCGCTAGGCAGGTCAGTCCCATGGGCTGGACCCCAGTAGAGGCAACAGTGCTGTGACCCACGAGGGCGGCCAACAGCCCAGTCCCTTTGATGCTCTGAGAACAGCTCCCAGAGGCCTCTTTGCAGACGGCCATCAGATAAAAGAGGCAGTGCCCCAGGGCTGCCCCGGCCATCTGGTGGGCAAGTATTTTAAGCCTGATTTCTTCTGGAAGGAAGTTCTGGGAAACTTCTGCCCTGGTACTCCACATCTGTGCACAATCGAAGTCCACACGTGACTGGGTCCCACAAAGGGAAGCTCTCAGGGTTCTGGAGGGAGATGCGGGAACCTCTCCCATCCCCCCCAATTTAGTACTCCCTGAACTTGTCCAAGGTGCTAGGGTAGCCATGTGCTTTCCCTGAAAAAAGACGACATCATTCCACAGATGTTCCCTGAGCACCTACTACGTGCCAATGCCGGGATGTAAGGAACGGGGCCCACACAGTCCTTGTTCTCACAGAGCACAGAGCCCAGGCCTTGCCCATCACTGGACCACCAGAGATTAGGGCCTCAGTCCCACCCTGCTGTCCTACAGCACCCCAAGTTCTAACGCACACCAGAGTGTGGGCTCCAGGAGTGTGTGCAAAGCCTCACTGCCCAGAGACTAGAATGGAAGGTGAGACTGAATGGGGCCGCTGGGGAGGGCCACAGCGGGAAGGGGACATGCGAGCAGAGACCTGCAGCTGCTGAAGATGCCAACCGGCCCTGAGCCAGCCCTGTGGCTCTCGGGGAGGAGCACGGGGGAAAGAGGCACAGCAAGACCGTGATGTGGGAGTGAGTACTCCCGGGGGGATTCTGGGAAATGGCCCATACTGTTGGGATCGATTTCCTCAAATGTCATTTTTCTTCTGATTACCGAAGAGTTGAGACAGCAACCTAAGCGCCCATGCCGACAACATTGTGAGAGGCTGACTTCTAGGTGTCATCAGGCCTTTGTCCTCCAGGGGACTTTTTTTCTTTTAAAGATTTTATTTACTTATTTGACAGAGAGACACAGCGAGAGAGGGAACACAAGCAGGGGGAGTGGGAGAGGGAGAAGCAGGCCTCCCGCAGAGCAGGGAGCCCGATGCGGGGCTCGATCCCAGGACCCTGGGATCATGACCTGAGCCGAAGGCAGACGCTTAACGACTGAGCCACCCAGGCGCCCCTCCAGGGGACTTTATCTATCAGCATCCTGCCAGCACCAGGGCTCTGGGCAGCAGCTTTTAAAGGAAAGGGTTTGGAGGAAGCTTAGTGGCCCTGGGCCCTGAGCAGGCGCCATGTGGAGGGAGGAAGGGGCCACCACGAAGTAAAAGAGCACCTCCCCCCACCCCACTCTGCCAAAAACCATTTTGCCAAAGTTTGGACCTGCCTCTTAGGAAAGAAGTGTATAATCTGAATAGGCCACTGTTCCCACGACTGTTTTTTAAAAGGCAAAAAGCACAAATCATGGTCTAGTAGCCAAGAACAGACTCGGGCTTTCATGAAAGATGATGTAGCACAGAATCCTAATTGGACATTTCACTGTCCACCCATGCACCCCTGGGTCGTGCGGTGAGCCCCTACTGGGTGCCGGGCACTATGTTAGATCCTGCTGCCTTGACCCTTATAATGGATGCTGCCTTGACCCTTATAATCTGGAAAGCAGAGAGATGCACTTTCAAATAGAATTATTAAAATCCCTGGGCGGGGACAAGAGCATCTACCTGGGAGCCAACGGAAGTCCAGCCCCAGAGCTTGGTGACTGGGTGCCTGAGTCAGGCTGAGTCACCTGGGAGCTTTGCTAGCCTGAACCCTCCCCAGACCAGGTGGGTGGCAGGAGACCTGCTCTGGGAAGGACTGGGAGGAGTCAAGGCTGGGTCCATTGGGGCTCACACAGAGGCAGTTTGTGAGTGGGCTGACCCAGCATCCTTGCATAGGACTGAGCAAGCGTAAGGTGACCTTCCCCCTGAAGAGCTTGTTTTCCAACTGGGGGCCATGTGGGTTGTGATCTCTTCCCCAACACAAGTGACTGTGTGCCCCATCTAAGTATCCATGCCTGAATGCTTGCTCTCAGGGCCTGCTGTGTGTCCTCCTTGCTTTTCAGGGGACCAGGCGCTTTCCCCCTGATTCTGGGATCCCTCAGATGCCACGCCCAGCTGAGCTGTGAAGGCCAGGACCAAGCACAATACAATACCATTTGTTACCTGTTCTACATGCTGATTCCGATCCACCTCTTACCCCATCCTACACACACACACACACACACACACACACACACACACACACACAGCCCAGCCAGCGACCCCTTCTCCTGTCTCTGACCTTGCTGAGCCCTTCGGATTTGCCCTACCTGATCAATTGCACTCTCCCCAGGCCCAGAGCCCCAGCAACACCTTGCAGTGGCCTTGGCCCTGGGCCCTCCAGCCCATGCTGTCTGTCCTCCCACTCACCCCGAATTTGGCAGGAAGCACGAATACGAGTGCCAGCGCAATATGACAGGGGGAACCAGAAATGAGGATTGAACATTTGGCAGCTACAACAAAAATTTAAACAAACAGAAGGTATCTTACTGAGTGTTGTCCTTCAGAACATTCTTCCAGGGGGTGATGCGCTTGATCTCGAGATGCTGTCCTGGGCCACAGGGTTTCTGGAGTCATCCGTGGGAGTCCTGAGTGAGCTGATTCAGCAGCAACCAAGCCCTGCCACACACTGGAGTGAAAAATACAACACTCGAATCCCCGTGCAGTTTGGGAGACGTGGACCCTGGAGGTGGGTTATTTTGTAAGAGCCTCACGTCGGCCGGGGTTGAGCCTCGGCACCCCCACTTCTGGTGCAGTGTCTGGCCCGTGCTCAAGAGACGTTTCCTATAGGTCTCGAGGATGGCATTGATCGTCCTGCATTTCTCCTGGTTAAAGACCCCATTTCCTCAGATGTGTTTTGTAAGTCTTAAAAATGTTTCATTAAAGCAAATGCTTAAATATTGACGCAGCAGCCCTTCTTCAATCGGCAGTGGTTATAGTCCAAGTGGCTGGGATGCCTTTCTAAAACCCCAACGTTCTCCCTTTAAAATGAATTGATAACACTTTGTTTCTGGATCAGCCCTGACTTGAGTTGGCAGCTCAACAAAACAGAACTCTTCATTAGCCCTTCTTCCACCCCAGCTCCCCCCACACCTACTCCTCCCCCACACTCTGTTTCTCTTCTCTGGAAGTGCCCCCACCCCCCAAGTCCTGGCCCAAGTCCTCCCTTAGGACCCTTGAGTTCTTTTCTTCTCTCTCCCTCCACACTGGGAGGCCGCGTCTCCCTTCCCTCCCAAGCGTCTTTCCTTCAGTCCAGGTCCCCGGCCTCCTGGGAGGCCTTCTGTCCCCTGGGTCTAACACTTTTGCTCACCGCCGCCACCCAGACACCGCAGAGGGGTCTTAAATTTTTAACTTCTTACTTTGACATAAACTCGGACTAATAAAGAGGTTGCAAAATAGTATAAACAATTTCCTTACAGCCCTCACCCAGACTCCCCAAATGCTAACGTTTTGCCACATTTGCTTTCTCCTTCCCCTTTGGCCCCAAGATATAATACACGTATGCACATTATAGGTTTTTCTGAATGTCTGAGAGTAAACTGCAGACATGCAGTGCCCCTCACCCCTAATTACTTCAGTGTGTCTCCTAAGAACAAGGACATCCTCTTAAACCACCCTAGTTCAATGATCAAACTCAGGAAATTAACCTTGATGCAATATTATTATCTAATCTACATATTTTATTCAGATTTTACTACTTGTCACAATCATGTCCTTCAGATTTTTTTTTAAGAGAGAGAAAGAGCGAGTGGCAGGGAGGGGTAGAGGGAGAGAAAGAGAGAGAGCGTGCACGTGGGGGTGGGGGAGGGGCAGAGGAGATTCTCTCCCTCTCCAGCAGACTCCCCGCTGAGCGAGGACCCTGACACAAGGTTCGATGCCAGGACCCTGAGATCATGACCTGAGCCAAAATCAAGAGTCAGACACTTAACCGATGGAGCCACCCAGGCGCCCCCCAAATCATGTCCTAAATTTATAGTAAACGGAAATCCCAGATCCCATATGACAGTCTGTCCTCATGTCCCTTCAGTCTCCCTTAGTCTAGAGTTCAGAGGAATCTTCCCCAAATTATTTATATCAGCTTATGTTGGTTCTGCAACAAAAGCCCTCCACTGCCCTGCGGAATGAGACGGAGCCCAGTCTCTTGGGCACGGCCCACCTGGCCCTGCAGCCCAGCGCATC
Organism: Phoca vitulina; assembly: GCF_004348235.1. Classification (NCBI taxonomy): domain Eukaryota; kingdom Metazoa; phylum Chordata; class Mammalia; order Carnivora; family Phocidae; genus Phoca; species Phoca vitulina. The sequence continues at coordinate 10,328,004 of NW_022589715.1, read as the reverse complement.
ATCCCCAGTGCCTCCCTGTGACACTAGTTCTTGGTAGCAGCCTCACCGGCCTCCGTACCATGCCGGCCTCTCTGTCTCTGGTCTCTCAGTCTGGAACTACTCTGAGCTTGTGGATGGCTGCTCCATACTCCAGCCACACCACTACACCTGCCCCACCACCAGACCTGGCCCTGTGATCTCCTTCGCCTTTCATTGTCTGTTCCTTTGTTCATCCGTTTATCTTTTGTCCCTCACCCCCACTGAGGATAAGCCCATGGGGGCAGGGGGCTCAGCAGTCTGGTTCTGGCTGAGTCCTGAGCACTTGGAAAAAACTGGGCCTGGTACATAACGGATGTTCAATAAACATTTGGTGAATGAGGGATTTGGATTAAAGACAAGAAAATCTTTTCACCTATACTCACACGGGTTAGAGACTTTATAGAAAATGAATGATGAAGAAAGCTTTTGGAAATGTCAGCCGATGACCTAGGAAGCTTTGGTGACACGGCCCTCTTCTTCCAACGGTCCAGACGTCAAGATAATAGAATGGATTTATTTTTTAAGTGAATGTGCCAGATCGTCTACATCCAGGGCTTTCTGTGACAGGCTTCTCAGCAGAAATAAGTGACACATATCGACATGAAGGTCATGGTTGAGTAACATGGGGAAGAGTTTCTGACCAAGCCACAGGCTGCCTGGAACCCACTCAAATAGCAAAGGGGTCTCCCTTTCCTGTTGGAAGGGCCTTCAGAGGCCCTGAACGACCTTGGAGGACCCCAGCCAGATCTCCAACCTCTCCTCAGGCCTCTGCAGAAAGAGCCCCCAGGCTGGGGCCCGCAGAGCGAGCAGACAGGTCAGGGGCGAGCCTGGGCCTCGGGCAGGCAGGACCGGACTGCTCGCGCTTACAACTGGACACGCTCTGCACCGTCACCGGGGAGTGGACTCCTCAGCTCTAGACACGTGTCTGTCAAGGCAGCTGTACATGTCGCTGTATGTACTTGTACCCCCATAAAATTTTTTTCAAAAGAGAAAAGAAAATTGGGGCAGCTTCGGCTCTCTGCAAGAGCAGCAGCTTTTGGAGATGGCCTGCCTGAGTCCCCAGGGAGCCCAGTCCTGACTGCTACAATGCAGATTTCATTGGAGAAAGGCGTAGATGACCTGAACCCCAAACTCTGCCCTGGCCTGGAGCCCAGGGGTGTGCACCAGGATAAGACAAGCAAAAGGAACATTTGTACCCAGCTGGGGCTCTGGGCTCAGACATAGTGCAGAGCCCCAGGGCTGCCTGGGGGATGAGGGAGCATATGGAAGGCTGGGGAGGCTCTGGGTTCAGAGCACCCTCCTAGCTCAGGTCTGGGAAGAAAGGTTCAAGGGCTAGATGAGAATGGAAGTGAGCACATTCTGTTCCTAACGGATGCACAACAGGCCCTCCCTGACTGACCTCACTCTACACTCCTAGGTGGGAGACCACGTTCACAGGGTCCATGACCCCTTTGCTCCATCACCCCAGACTGGGATGCCACCACTAACATGGCCTGACCTGTGGACAAATGCCTGGAGGCTGCCGTGCTGGAGTGAGTGGGGGCTGCAGGTGGACGGAAGGGACCACAGCTTCTGTCAGACTGAGGCCACACCTTATAGAGACACGGGCAGCAGTCAGGAGGCTCAGAAAATACCCAGAACTCTTGGGACAACCCACATGTCCACAGGAGGCCATCAGACGAGGTCACGGAGAGTTGCAGGATGGGGGCCTCTATGGGGTGTGCCACCCCCTCCTGTCCCTACAAGGTGGTTTGGATCAGGCCACAGAGAGTCACAAGTTCCCAGAATGCCTGGAACTGTTTTCTGAGGCAAGGCAGCCTCACGGGCATCCCATCTAAGGCAGACCCCGCCTGGTCTCAGCCTCCTGCTGAGACCCTCCCGGGACCTGAAAGGAGGAAGGGGAGTAGTCCTATGTGGTCTGGCAGGGTCACTGCTGTGGCGATGAGCTCGGTGACCCTGGGCAAGTAGCTTAAATGCTTTGTGACTCAGTTTCCCTATCTGGACACTTGGGGTAATAAGGGCAGTTTCTTCAAAGGGCTATTTGAGATGATGAGATACTCTGAAGAGGACCTCACACATATGTGCCCAGTGGTTGGTTGTCACCATGGGTGTCATTACAGGGGGCTCTGGGGCCGGGTGGGAGGTGGGGGAGACACGGGTGGAGCCACACATCCCCCCGCATCACCTCTCCAAGCTCCCAAAACAGCTCGCTCCCTGGGATTTCACCACAGAATTCCATCGGGGTCTTTCTGCTTCCTGCCCGTGAGACCTGGAGCAGCACAGCTCCCTAGCATGTCCTAGTCTTAAGCAATTTTTTTTTTTTTAATATTTTATTTATTTGACAGAGACACAGCGAGAGAGGGAACACAAGCAGGGGGAGTGAGAGAGGGAGAAGCAGGCTTCCCGCCGAGTAGGGAGCCCGATGCGGGGCTCGATCCCAGGACCCTGGGATCATGACCTGAGCCGAAGGCAGACGCTTAACGACTGAGCCACCCAGGTGCCCCTAGTCTTAAGCATTTTTATAGTTTCATTTGCACCTGGGATATGGTAGGGTCTTACTACATACTTGGATTGAATAAATGAATGTTTTAGGAAAACCATTACTTAAATTACTAAGAGAGAAATGAGGTTGCATAAACTCTCTGATGTCCTTCTGGGCCAGAAAGTCAACAACGGAACATGACGTCTTTAGGGTATATTTTAAAGGGTGGCCATCCAAGTTCGATCTTGTTTCGTTAGCAGATAGGGGTTTATTGTAGAGCTGATTCTCCCCAAATCTGCTTTAAGGAGACAAAGGGGAGTGGTTGTGATGATTTTCCCTTGCTGAGTCCCTTTTGGTAACACAGTTATTATATGGCAGAACATTCTAGAAACAAGGGCCTTCAACATTCTAATGTATCTTCTTGGTAATGACTTCTTCTAAGGACTCAGGGCTTGTCTCAGGAAACAAGAGTGTTCAGGAAAGGAGATCCCCATGGTAGAAATTAGGAAAGTTGGAGAATTTTTGCCTTGTCATTTTCCATCTTCTCACACATCCTATCTAATCTTGCCCTAGTGGAGAATTTAAACAAGCAGCTTGTCACCTCTCACCTTCTGAATTTGTTTTCTTCAGAGAGAACTCCTTACCACCTTTTTATTCGGCTCCTTCCTGACAGGGGGGAATGAGTCAGTGCTTATGGCTGCCAGCAACGGAAAGCAACTCTGGTTAACTCAGCACACAGAGAACTTACTGGAGGGGTGGGCGCCAGGCTCACAGAACACACAGGAAGCTGGAAGCCCAGGCACTGCCATGCTGGTGGCCGGGCAGCAGAGCACCACGGCCAGGGAATGCCAACATGCCCCCACAGCCTCAGGGACGCTGCCCTCCCAACAACCCCTCTTTTTGCCTCGCTTGCTCCAGATTCAAAGAATGTTGCGTTGGCCAAGCTTAGGACATGGGTCTGCCCTCAGCAGTGCCAGGGGCAGGGAGAGAAAGGGAAATTGTGGTGGAGATAAGAAAGGGAGGATAAGGGGGTTGGACGCTGGATAATCCCCGTCTCTCCCATAAAGAAAAGCTACCAAGAAATGTGCAGGATATATGGAAGAAAAATCAAGCATACTGAAAGCACAAACAGCAAGCCTCGTAGATCGATACAAGTACTACCCACCTTGAAAAACATCTTGGAAAAATGACAGTTGCTCCCCTAAATGAATATGTAGTCACCATCATCCCAAACAAGATCCCCACAGAACTTTTCAAGCTTAAACTGATTCTAAAATGCATATTTAAGACAACATGCTGAATGTCCGGACGATATTGAAAAGTAAGGATAAGAAATTTAAAACACAAAACTGGACTAATCAAAGTGGGGGATGGGGGAGTACGCAAAATGGGTGAAGGGGATGAAGAGGCACAAGCTTCCAGTTGTAAACTAGATAAAGCCATACAGACGTACAGTACAGCATAGGGAATAGACTCGTGTTGTGGTGACTTTGTATGGTGACAGATGGTGGCCACACGTACTGTAGTGAGCATCTTGTAATGTTTATAATTTCAAATCACTCTCGTTGCACACCTTAAACTAGTATTGTGTGAACTATACTTCAATTAAGAAAAACTATAGTAATCAGGATAATGCAGATTAAACAAGATCATCAATGGAAAAGAAAAGAACTGAGAAAGAGAACCACCTATATGAGAATTGGTGGATGTCAAATAGCCATTTCAGGCTGGTGGAGAAAAGAGGAGTCTTAGCTGTCTTGGGGGGGGGGGGGGGGGAGGAATAAAGTTAGATTCATACAGCATATCATTAAAAAAAATAAATCCAGATTAAAAATAAAAAAAAAACTGTAGAGTTATATGAATAAAATGTAGTTATTTTTGAAACTTTAGCAGAGGGAAGGGTCTTTCAAGATACGAACTACGGAGGCCTAAGGAGAATGAAATCTGACTTCTAAAGTGGTAACAACTACATCAAGTGCATCTCAGGAAGTAAAAAAACATGTGATGGAATAAAACATATGTTCACAAAAAGATGTGAAGAAGGATATTCACAGCAGCTTTATTCCTCCTAGCCCCAAACCTGGTAAGAGCTCAGGTGTTCAAGAACAAGGCAACAGACCACATGTCATCTGTTCATACAGTAGAATAATACTTGACTTAATAAAAAGGAAGTTACTGATTATAACTTGGGTCTCAAAAACATTAAGCTGAGCAAAAAAGAAACCAGACACAAAAAAACCCATATCTGCCTGATTCTATTCAAACTATCCACAAAAACTAATTTACGGTGGAAAAAAAATAAGAACTGAGGTCACCCCTGGGGGTGGGATGGGAGGGATTGCCTGGGAAGGAGCATGAGAGAACTTTCTAGGATGACGGCAATGTTCCTCACCTTGATAGGGGTTTGAGTGACAGCTTTATCCTTGGTCAAAATATAGCAAATGCACACTTAACATTTGTGTTTTATTTTGTGTACATTTTATCTCAAAAGAGAGAATTCATTAAAAAAAAGAACCACCCTAAATAATATGTATGCTGAAGTATTTAGGGATGAGTACGAGGACTATGGTTCACTCTGGAATGCACTGAAAAGTAAGATGGATTAGTGGATGTATGTGTGACGTTAAAAAGTATATAGCAAATTGCGCAAGGTAGAATCTAGGGGGTGGGTGTACTGGGTTCTCTGTACAATTCTTTCAACTTATCTGTGTGTTTAAAAATCTTGATACTACAATGTTAGGGGAAAATAGCAACAGACTAAAAGGAAAGATATTTCCGACACGTTAAGAGATGTTTTACTCGTGCTTTATAGAGCTCATCAACAACAGAAAAAATGAAAAACCCCATTGACTGTAAGCAAAGGCCTTGATAAAAAAGGCACATGCCAACAATATCTGAAAAGATCATCCTATTTGTCAATAGAAAAATCTGAATTCGACTAACAATACTACTCTTCCCCCCTCCAGGCTGATACCAATGTGAGAAGACTTGGCGGAGAGCGTTCTCACCTGCTGCTGGTGGCTCTGAGTGCGGCCAGGTTGGCGACATCTCCCAACTCTGCTGAAGGGGATACCCCACCTCCCGGTACCACCACCACCACGCAACCCTCCCGCTTGCGGGCGAGGAGCGGCCAGGCAGCGCTGAAGACCCAGAAATGCCAGAAGTGGGACGCCAGGCAGCAAGCAGCCTATCTGTGTGCACTGGATGCAGAAGTCAGAATGAAGTGGTCACAATGGGAATTTCTAAGACCTACTGCTAAGTCAGAATCACATGCGAATTACGGCATTTGTAGAAAAAGCAAAACCAACGTAATGTAAATAAACACACAGAGCAACGGAAAGGATCTGGAAAAATTCGAACTCTTGTGTTGGTGAGGAAGTAGGACCGGGGATGGGAGCCAAACAAGCTGGGTTTGAAATAAATGCGATCTGAAATAAATGTAGACACACACGTATCTGTAGCGATGAGACTGTATTTGTGTAGTGCTCGCCTCATTAAAATGAAAAACATGAACAGATCACCAGCTTAAAACAAAGCTCGGCCCGTCTCACGTTCCCAGCATTTATTTCAGAGCAGAACTGATCAATTATATAATTACTTGTTTTGGATTTTATAGCCTAGACCCCGCAAACCAAGCTTTCATTTCTCTGTCAACCCTTAGACCAGTCCCCCCCCCCCCCGCCCCCGCCCCGGGCAGCACAGCATCCCCAACACTCAGGGAGCCCTTACCAGGCAGCTGGATCTGTTCACACACAGGGCTCCAGACACTTGTTGGCGATCCACTTGGCCCTGCGCGTAAGTCCTTTCTACCACAGTCAAACCAGACTCCCCATCTTTTGTTTTTCCTTCCTTCCAACTAGGAGACAGGATGGGATGGCAGGGACTCTGCCCCATCATGAATCAATACAGAGCTGGCTCCAGTACCCCCCGCCCCCCACCTCCCAAGTGCTGAGTCATATCGGGCTGTGTAGGCAGAAAACTGTGCAGAAGGTCCTGCCAGCCACTTCAAAACTTTTAAGAGTGGTTTGCTTTTAAGTATGCTACACAGAGTCGTCTTCAAGCGAGAACTCCTAAAATCTACACGTAGGTAACGCGTCCTGTGACTGATAAAGGGCAGAGGCGTGGGTGTTCATATCTAACCAGCTGTTTCTCCACCACCGCTCTGTGAAACAAATCAAACAGCTCACCAAAACTAGTTGAAAGTTTTATTTATATAAACTTCATTAAGAACATAAAAGATTAAGTTTCTTAAAAAAAAAAATCTGCAGTTATTTACAGCAGTATTGCACAAGTAAAGTGGCAATTACCCTGTCAAAATTCATCAGTGCAAAACACAAGTAAGCCAGGGAAATCGCAATACAAATGCTACATACGCTGGGTCCTAGGAAACAAGTTAGTGACGGTCCGTATACAGACAGATCAGTGCTATTTATAAATGTGTACCTGATGAGTCCTGATACAGTAACTAGTGGTCACAGAACCTGCACATACAACTTCGGAGAGCTTCTAAAGTCTGATTCCCAAATAAAAGTAGTCAAGTTACCTAGCTGGGAGCTTGAGGATGCTTCTTGAATACAATGCTGTTGGGAGCAGGAGTCCCCTCTGCTGGTTTAGCGTCACGTGTGGACCCATCCCTGCACCCACATGAGCGGGGAGTGGACCACACAGGCACCAGGCTAAATCAGCAGGGATGCTAGAACCATCTACTGACACGGGGCCACTAGGAGGTCTCTCTAAAGCTTCCGCGAGCTTTCACATCTTAACATCTAGTCGAGTGGGACCCCCAACCTCTCTCGAAGCCAACAGAGAAGCAGAAGGAAGACAACCTGAAGCAGGCTGATCAAAGGTAGAGACCAAATGGCTCAGGGCTGGGGGTGGGGGTCTGTACAATTAGCTCCTGAAGACCATTAAGTCCACACCTCAAAGCACAGGACACAGCGGGTGGGGGATAATTTAACTACTCACCAGTTGCCAAAAAGTGGCATGAGGTGGTGTTCCTGACGTCCCTCTCAAGGCAGGAGCAACCTGGCTTACCTGTCCTTTCCTCTTGCCCTGACCAACTCCTGGCAGCACCCCCAAAAAGGGGCCTGTTTTTATTTCTCTGAACACTGAATTGTCAGGGATACATTTTCAATGGAAAAATCTGTCCCAACTGCCAATAATACATTAAAATAAAATAAAATTAAAAAAGATATGGCCTGGCCTTCATAGAATTTGCTTCCACGAGAAGCTGGCTCTTTCGAAATAGAAAAGTCACCAGCTATTTCTTGTAGAATTTTGTGGCCGGCCACATTTATGGTCTCTCACTGATGGCTCAACACCGACTTCATCATCAGGATAGCAAACCCCAAGAACTTAAACCCACGTGACCAGAACTACCAGGAACCAAAGCCGGAGGGCCAGCCTAGGGAAGAGCGTGGGGCTCATAGTCACCACCTCAGAGTTAAAGCAATGAATGGTACAGCGGGGGGCGGGGAGCAGGGAGGTCAACACTTTTCAGAACATAAGACATTAAATAAGCAGGAAATAAATATACAATATTTCTACAAGTTACAGCATTATGAAACAGTAGGACACATTACACAGAAAAAGAATCTACAATATGTACAATCCTCAATTCTGAAAAAGTTTAGTAAAAACAGTGATCTTTACTCATTTATGCTGTACAAAATTTTACAAGAAAGGTAAAGGAAACACAATTGCACACAGACATTTGGCTCAGTTGGTAAGTAAAATGTGACCTCCTAATCTAATAAATAGTAAAAATATATACAATATCAAGACGGGGAAACAGGAGAAAGTTATTCTCTACGGTGTACACTCTTTTTAAGCAGAGGGAAGTTTTGCCTGGTTCCTCCGCAACCCCGAGAGCAGTTCTTGGCAAACTCACTTCTGGGCAGGAGTACAGGTAACTGGAAGAATTACTCATGGGATTCTTTTGCATGTGTTTATTGCATTTCTGTGATAAGTCACAGGACACTTTCTACAAACCTCATGGGAGAAGAGGTGGTCAAGGCACAAAACCCGCATTCAGTTTCCAAAAAGGGATCTAGTCTTTTTTTTTTTTCTACAAAAAGTAAAAGAAATACACACTAAAAAGTCAAGGTCTACCACAGTAGGCATACCTTCCGCAGGGAGGCTTCATGATAAACAGATACGTACAGTACAGAGACATCCAGTCATCTCTCTTCAGTCCTGGTGCAACATCCTGCTCCTTAATACTACAAATTCATAGAATCTCTAATTTCCTCACAAGCTGCTTTCGCGGCCAGCCTGGACGCCAGGCGGCCACTGAACCAGAGGTACGCCAGCACACAGCCCTCGGGCACCGCTCCCAGGGAGCCGCAGTATTGAAGAAACAGAGTAAAGTGCTCCAGTCAGAGAGACTGGCACTGAGTACGGAGATCCTGGGAGGGGAGAGGTGCCCAGAACCAAACACATCTTTGGTGTGTGTGTGTGTGTGTGTGTGTCCAGCAGGTCCACCACCGCCTTACAACTGTGTGGATGTCATGACCCTACCGAGGGGTTCGAGACATGTCGGGAACACAAGCTCACACTCAACATAGCTTTAAAAATATTCAAGACCCCAACAAGATTGTGGGGGAAAAGAAAATCCTAAGAAAGGAAGAATATTTGGAATCAAATCTCTCTACCTAAAGGAAAATGCGTATATGCTGTAGATATATATATATATATATATATTTATATAGAATTATCAAGATACAAATGAATGGATTTCCCCACTTAATTTAATCACATGAAAACACTGGTCCTCTGGGGGCCCAAAGCAAAACAAGAGTTGTTGGCACTGCTGACTCGTTTGAAAAATCACGTTTATCTTTTAAAAAGCTATTTAATGATCTGAGGTTTCAAAATCTGGAAGAGTTAGAGGGTTCACGAAATGATCTCTACTTCTCCTCTTTCACTGCTTCCTGATCTCTCTCGGGTCCCCCCAAATTGTTTAACTGCCTTTGAAATGTCAGACCAACTCATGGGCCCTCCATTTGCTGCACCCCTCCCAGGCAGGTGTGGAGAAAGAAAAGAGCGCGCCCAACAGAGGTGGATGCACCAAGGGTGGTCTAACACCACCCACGTGTCCCGAGAGTAAGGGAACAAGACAGACCTCTGTCCGAAGGCTGAGAGGCCACTTCAGATTCCGGCTCCAATGCAGTATTTTTACAGCACAGCGGAAGGCAGAATTAAGCCTTCCTTTCAAAGTGGATTTGGGGGGGTGGGAACCAAGTGTCAGGCATCAAAGGCCAGGTGAACCTGGAGTTGGATGAAAAGCCTGGATGCCCAGGAAACCGCCGCCTAAAGCCCCGCCCACGGCTCGTGCCAATTCCCACGAGGGCTGGAGCTCCGACACCTGCAGCCCAAAGGGCTCAGCTGCGAGGGGGCACGTTCCCCACCTGCCGACAGTGCACCTGTGACCGCGGGAGAGTCTGCAACCAGAGGAGCCCACAGCGCCGAGGGGCACAGGACCTGTCTGTGCTGTGACTGGGAGTCCTTCTTCAGAACACTTGTAACTGACAAGCCCATCAAAACCAGTGAAAGCCAAAAGCACACACGTCCCAGGGAGGAAGCTACTGGCAGACAAGACCAACTGGGCCGCACATGCCACAGGCAGATCCTGACTCATGTTCTGACCCGATTCCCTTTCATCATGAGAATACACTGGACCAAATCTGTGCACCGGCCTCCAGACAGACCAGAGGAGCATCACAAAAGGAGAAAAGGAAAAATACACGAAAAGAGTTTTAAAATTCTGCCACAGATGCAACTGAATTTAAGGAGGTAAGTATTTACAAAACGGGAGTGGCGTATCAATACAGGCTGACGACAGACCCTCTGCCCCTTTAATCAGTTTCGTTTCATAAGAACTTTTTTGGTATTAATAATGATTAAAAAAAAAAGCATGTCAAAGAGCCAATGGCAGGGAAGGGAGGGGGCTATCTCATACCTCTCCCGTTTAAAAATTCTGTACAGTAATCTAAAAATAAACTAAGGCAGCTTTATCAATTAGCTGGCTCAGTTTCCACTGCAGAGTTTATATAATCCTCTGAGAGTAGGCAATAGGTTCTTAAAATTTTAGTACAAAAATCATTCATGAGTTGGTTAAAAAGTTTCCATTTCCTTTTTGAAAAACCTGTTCTTATTAAAGAAAGTGGAAGAAAACCCACACCACGTGTAAACACCATTCTTACATAAAATCCTGCTCCAAAGAACCATGATTTGTACTTTTTTTTTTTTTTTAAAAGAATCCTCCCTCATTTACATTCACAACAAACTTCCACTGGAAATTCTGCCATGTGGCAAACAGAAAGGTCAAGTCCACGTGCAGTGCGGCATCCTCGGGAACGCGTCGGCCGGCCTCCCCGCACGCCCTCTCAGGGAAAGAACCGCGGGCTGCATGGCAATGCCACTTCTCACACCGTGGTGCTGGGGCTTGTTGGTTTTAACAAGCGAAATGTCTGCACCCATCTGGCTCCGCAAGGAACCCGTCGTCACTGCAATCTCCACACCAGGCGGACGATGTAACGTAACAGTCGTAAGATAATCATTTGGGGGTGGGCTTCGGCTGCTTGGTAATTATTCAAAAAGACCTGAAACAACAATAGGAAAGCTTCTTAGTTTCTCAGCCCTCGTGTTATTTTTGGGTGGGGGACGCCTATATTTAAGGGAACCACCAATCCCATTTTCACAGCTATGAAGGGCACCCCTTTACAAGCGCTGCACCTTCCGAGCACGGGTCCTTCCCCCGAGACTGCGAGGCCGAAGTCCTTCCTACCTCCCCCACAGAGGGAGACGTCGCCACATAAGGAGCAGCATGCCAAATGATCTGCTTCTTTACAGAAACCAAAAGGATGCTTGGAACCGCAAAGCAATCCCTGAATCTCAGTTTGCCCCTCTAAAAAACACATGTATTCTTTCTATGGGCCATGTCATCATTGGCCAGAACTGCCTCGATCAGGGGACGCTTCAGCCTGTGTGCAGGTGTGGAGGAAAGCCATCCCCCAAGTCACTGGAGTCGGCATCCCGTGGGAAGAGGTAGGGGTAGAGGGGACACAAGAGAGATGTGAAGGAACTGTCTCACAACCCAGGTTATTAACATTCAAATACGCGACTCCCCCGAGGGTGAATTTCTGATAGCTGTAGTTTACTTGAGAAACCAGTGATTTGGGGTAGTTTGTCCTAAGAAGCTAAATCCAGTGGTGCACGGATGCGCCACCGCGCCTCTGGCTGCTGGTGGGCAGATCCACTATATAAACACGGGTGGCTCAGCACTGAGTCCACGGTCACACACACAGGCGGGGTCAACCCCCACCCTCCCACCCCACGTGGGGAGCAAAGAACAGTGAAAAATTTTTAAAAAGGCCTCTTTGCTAGTGACCACCATGTTCATGACAAGAGGAGAAACTGTTCAAAAGGCAGTTGCTAGATTAAAGGTGTCCGAGGTCCTCAGGTCTTCCGGAGGGCCCACCTGTGAGTTCTCATCCATTCTGCAGGTGAGTGCGGGGTGTAAATCAGAGCAGCCAAAGGCGGCAAAGGAGCACACCTGCCTCTACGCCAGGAGCTACAACCCTTCTCACGGTTCGGGTCTGCAACCTACCCTCATTAAGGTTGTTTCCTTAATGAGTCATCTATGCCCGAGACCAGCGCTCCGCTGTCCGGGGCTCTCCACGAAGCCCCTTCTCAATCGGGCAGGTGAGGCTTCCAACACAGCACGGTGGAACCACGGGCCACGAGTGGGGCTGGGAACCGGCGTCCCCCGTCACACACAAACGCTGCACGCAGACACCAGCTGCGAGCGGAGCCCCTGCTTGTGACTGTTTACACGAGCTCGCAAGTACTTGTCTGACAGGACGGGACTGTGATAAGGCCCGGGCACTTCCCGTTCTCCTTCCAGAACCAGACTGGAGGAAATGGGCTTTCTGTAAGAGATTCCTGTACAGGCGCTCCGTAACCACAGTCTGTGATTTTTATCTGTTTTACACACAAGATTGCTTTGTTTTGATTTAACTTTCAAAATTACTTTGCTTTTTCTGTGTGAGAATAATTTAGGGGAAGGTTAATTTTAGTTGAGACTAATATTAATAGGTTGAAAGAGGCTTATTCAAAATAAAACCACGACTTACTAAAATGAAGAAAGCTCACGCAGGGCTAAGCAATCACTTCAAGGTGGGAAATCTCATGTCAGCCAGGTGTCACTACCAGCCTCAGTACGACCAGAGAATGCGGTCAAAGTGACACCAGTAAGGGGACAGGGCCACATTAGGGACAGGTCCCGACTGCTTCCAGACCTGGCAGCGTCTGAGAGGAGACATCTCCCCCCAACCCTCTGAGGACATTGGGTGGACGGCCATAGCTGGCACGCTGAAGAGTCTCATCACGAGACGAGTCTTTCCAAGTTTTTTAGGGTTCTGCCTGCATCCCAAACGTCAAGGATGTGGGGGGTGTTCGAAGGAAGCCGGGGAGGGGGTGGGGGCCATGCAGGAAATTTTGGCAAAAGGAACATACCCGATCCCTGACAAACAAGAAAACGCTACAAGTACTCAGGAAGGACAGTGGGAGGCCTGCCCTCTCAGGCAGCGCGCATGACAACACGGCACACGCTTTTAAGCCAGCGAGAAACTGCTTTTGGACAACATTCAATGGAGGAAGCCATTACGACTGAACGCCAAGGCCACACCAGTCCCGAAAACCCTTGACCACTGGCACAGCTCAGTGGGTGCGGCCCATGGCTCAGAAAGAGCTGCAGGACGGGCAGACTCGCTGCCCTCTAGCACCTGCAGCCGTCCGCGTCAGCTCACTCACAGGAGCACGCGGTAGGTGCCCGATGACGCCAGTGTGGGGCAGGCGGTACGATGGTGGCGGTGGGTGAGGCCGGCTGGCCGGCCTCCAGCCGTCGGCACTGAGCACACATCAGCGCAGCCAGCCGCAGGTCTCAGTCTGGCCTCCGGAACTGTCAACACACACAGTTCTGTTGTTTAACCCCCCGTCTAATGTACTGTCACTGCAGCCCTAGCGAACGAATATACCCGTTCATGCTTAACGAACATTCTTGGTCCTTCCCTTTTTAAAAAAACAACACTTCTTAGATCAGACTTGTGTGACGCTGTTTTAATCTAACTCATAAAAGTACTTTAGGGAGATATATTAATGGGATGCATTTGGGTAAAGGAGATTTTAAAAAGAAAAACTGAATATGCTACTAAGTACAAACAATTCATGCATTAAGGTGATCTCTTTTGCTCACACACACACACACACACACACACACACAATCACAAGTGCTTGAAGTGTAGGACCCCATCCTGTTGGGTCTTTTTATCTCCATGGTCTAGCAGGAACAATATTCTTTGGGGTGATTGACTTTTATGGCCATCCCATGTGTCCAGAAGATGACTCCTTCAACATTCAGCTTTGTGTCTCCCTCCAGGAACCAACTCTGACAGTCCACGCTCCTGTCTGGGTCAGGGGCTCCCACAGCCCCGAGGCCTGTTTGCACGGGACAGGGGGTGTGCTGGGGCCCGACTCTGAAGGCCGTGTCTGCACCCACTAGGCCTGGTGGGCAATACCTGTGTCTTCAGCAGCAAGTGCAGAACAGCGACGCACAGCCCAGCCCAAGGGCTACCCGTGGGTGCTACCAACAGTGACAGCAGTCTGGAAGAAAGCCACTGCCACCGCCCTGCCTCTGGAATCAGGGGTCTAGTTCCCACTTTGCAGGCAAAGAACACCTACATATTCCAGTAAAATGGGAGGCCTGTGCCAAAGTGGAGTCAAGATGCGGAGGGGGCCTTCCTGTCGAAAAAGTGCAATAGCATCTCTTTCTATGAACCTTACACTCCGGTGACGAAGAGCCATACAAATAAACAGGGTAACAGGACAACAGCAATGCACAGGTAAATAAGAGGCAGGGAGAGCAGCGCTTGCCAGAGAGGCAGTGGGGCCCCGGGAGAGCCAGGGCAGGAAGGCGCAGAGCTGGGACAGGCTTCCCTGGTGGACACTCAGGTACTCTTCCTGGAAGATCTGAAAAATATCCCTGGAGACAGTGTCAAGAGCATTCCGCAGGGAATCCCCAAACAGAGGACATGGGCTCAAGCTGGGTGGCAGCTGGGGATGGGGCTGCGCCAAAGGAAAGCCCTTGAGCAGGTTCTGGGCAGACTTACCAGGAGCTGGGCCACTCTGAGCCACCGCGGCCCTGAAACACAGGACTCGGGCTGGGGCTGGGGCTCCCTCCGTCTGCAGCAGCCAAGAGGAGGGAGGATGACTGGATACAGCACCAGCCGCCCCAGTGGTGTCTGCACAAGTACCACCTTCAACTTACACTTGAGACGACCAACCAAGTATCGGAATTTAATTACTATTTTAATGCAAAAATAATCAGAGCAAGACATCCTCTCTTGCCCAATCCAGGGAAGCAGGTATGCAGATACAAAAAAAGACCCTGACCCGAGGCTGCCCGGAGAAATGGTCAGGGTAACCACCGCACACCGCTCTGGATCCAGGTCCACTCTCCTGCAGGCAGAGACGAGCCCAGCCTCTGAAAAGCCGCCCAAGATACACCAGGCCTTTGGACTTTGTGCGCCCTAGCCCGGGGTCCGGAAGAGTCACTCACTGCCACCACTCAACGAAATGATGTGCCAGACCCCTTTCCAGTCTTCACAACAATGCTGTGGGCCAGTATTGCTCTCCTCCACGCTTCACAGATGAGGGGACAGACCAAGCTTGTGGACTCAAAATCAAGTCAACTCAGACTTCACAGGGTAGAACACACAAGCTCACCAATCCACGCTCCAAAGGATGGTCCAAACCCCACTGGGCTGAAGGACTCAAAGTACAACACATATACATTCGCATTACTCAAGGGAGCTTAACCATAAAAACACACAGATGGGCACAGTGCAAAAAACACAAAAGTTAAGAGAGATCAGAAATGACATCAAGAAAGAGAGACTTACCCTGGGAACCTGAGATCTAATGCCAAACAGCCAGAGTTTAGCTAAGAGTTTTCTGGCAGTCAAAGTAACCCGGGAAACATGGCCCGATCTTCACCATTATATCCGAGAGCTCAATAGCAAATTCTAAGAGACAAACGAAAAAGCAAGGAATACCAACAGAACTCTGAGACACACAGAAATTTTTAAGCTAATTTCAACACTGAATATCTAAGAGGTCTTAAATTTTTTTTTCTCCCTTTTTAAAAGGATGTATCTTTGACTGGTAACATGTTAGAAGAGACGGAATTCGGGACTGTGAGACTCAGACAGGGAACGTCTGCGCCAGATCGGCAGGTGCGGACGTGTCACGTGGGCGTCTGGATGTGCCTGCTTCCCCAGGGGCCGTCGCAGCATCTTCCGGGAACAGGGCTGGGTGTTGTTGCCGTAATCCAAGGTGACCGGGCTGGGGGGTGGGGAGCAGAGAGTGGCCCCAGCGATCCTGATGGAAGACCACCTCTACCCACTCATAACCCCCGTCAACCTAAATAGTATTTTTCATGACAAGTGACAGAGATGAGAGAGGAAAAGGGCCTGCCGTGTGGAGCATCTTTGGGAAGATGTGGGGGTCTCTCCACCTTGGCCCAGATTTTAGAGCAGGTTTGACAGCCCCGTCTTCAGGTGCCAGGCCGCTGCAGTGCTGCCCAGCTTCACTTTCTGCTCATCACCACGGCCGCGGGGGCATTTGCATACCTTGTGCCCAACTCACTAGGATGTCAACACAGCTGCGGAAAGGGTGCCGGGAGCCCCTCCCCCGGATGCGCTGCTCCCACTCGCGGGGCAGGGGTGAGCTTCCCCGGCAGCAGCCGAGCCACCGGAGCTGCTGCTGACCTGCCCAGGCCGTGCAGTCACAGGAAAATCCCATTTGCACGAATCCAACTCTCCTTCGTTTTTGATGCATCATTTCAAAGAAACTATTATAGTGCAGGCTTTCTGTAGAGCAAACAACCTCTTCCTTGGTTGACTTCCAGTCAGGCCCGGTGTGCCTGGGTTTTCTTCCTGCAGGGCGGCACACCCCTCCACCAGGCAGATCTCTAACCCATTTGCCGGCCCTCAGACCCCCGACCGTCGCCTGGAAAGTGTGGCGCTGCACGGTGACCACCCACAGAGAAGCCAGAGATGGTTCTTACAGCTCCCAGGTGGGTCGGGGCTCTATCAGACAAAATACAAGCCTCAGAGCGAGAATACACCGTTCTGAAATGCCCCAGCCTCAGAGAAATGCTGATGAGATGTAATGCACTGTAACCACAACCCGAACCTCTCTGCTCTGGTTCAGCTGGGAGAAGTCTAGCGAAGGATGGTGAGAGACGCCTGCAGACTCGCCTCATGCGCATCTTCATTTCCTCCTCCAGAGATTAAAAAACCCCAGTCAGACCTCTCTGAAGTCCCCCTCCGGGCACCTGCACCTCTGAACGGTTCTATGTGAGTGGCCCGGGTCCCCCCGCCGTGAGGCAGGCGTGCAGGTGTACCCACCTGCCACAGACGGATGGAGCACTGGCCCCAGGCAGCGTGCACGAACACCGCCGCATCCAGGCCGATGCCCACCCAGCCATTTAAACACACCCCAGCGCCCCAGCCTCCTGTTTGCGTACACCCAGACAGCACGCATCAGTAGGGCCCAACACAAGCAGGGTACTGAAAGACAAGTGAACCAAGTTAGCAGCATCTCTCTAAACTCCGAAGACCAACTGAGAAATGTTTCAATTATAGTTCAAAGAGACACCAGAACGATGGGCAAACGATGACAGCAACTTCTAGCTCCGTCCCTGAATGTTTCCCTGTGACCTTCGCCACATCCCTAGGAGATGGAGAGAAAATGGGGCTCCTAGAGGACATAATGGACGGACTCAGGATTCAAGGCCTCACCCCAAGGTTTCACACCTGTCCACAAGCCCTGCTTTCCCGTAAGATCATACTTTATCCCCAAGTCATGGAAAACCCTCGTTCAGAAAACCTGCCGTCCACAGTTGCCATTGGGATAAGCTGAACCATGTGCTGTCTTGAAGGTCTCGGGGAAAAACACAAAGGGCTGAAGCCATAGGAAGGATGACTCTTGGATCACACAGGCTCCAGGGACTCCGTGATGGGGGGCGTTGGAAGGCACTTAAAACCACAACACTGAACTACCTCCTTCAGCTCCAAGGGAAACACTCACTGAATCTTCAAACTGGATCACAGATCAATGACGGGCACTAATTCATTTAAGCTACTCACAACTGTTTTTGCTATGAAAACTGTCATTCTATCAAGTCATGGGCAACTCACCACCTCATGAGATAGGTCTAGTTTTAAGGCGGTATTTCATATGCAGATTTTCCACTATTCTTTGCTCAGACAGTAAAAGAAAGTGGCTCATTTATTAAGCTTCTATGTTCAATTAATGAGGGCCTCAAAAGAATGTTGTCAGGGAACACGTATCTCTGGGTTTATGTTCAGGTTATGCTATTCCCAAACAAGCCAGCTACCGATTAGATCTCTCCCTTGTACATTCTCTACAGAAGATTATCATTTATAAAACCAGGAATGAGACAGCACCGGGAATTCACATCGTAGGAAGGACAGCAGAGGGAGACTTCAAGTTCATGTATCGTATATGAAAATGCAAATGGGTGACACTTCCAGTAAACTTTTGTTTCCATCTAAACCGGTCTGCGAGCCACCTACCTCTCCCTCTCTACTTTGTCTGGTTTGGTGCTAAACTTCAGTTGGCCCGCAGTTCAGTCTACTCATGCCTGCACATGCCTGGGACAGAAGAAGTAGGAAGCAGGCAGTGTAAACAAAAGATACACTGTTTCTTGGGATCAAAACAATGAAAAGGTTTTCATTCACTTCTTGGCCCATCTAGAGGGTCTGACGTAGCTTCACGTGCTGCTGCTCACCCAGGCCACAGCCAGGACATCCCCAAGTCCCTGTCAACCAAGAGCAGTCTGGCTGTGCACAGAGCAAACTGTGCAACCTGACTACAAGGCCTGGGGGAGGCCACCAAAGGTAAACGATCGCAGCCTTGGTAATGGGGGGGGGGGAGCAGATGTGGGGTAGAGGATGGGTCTAATTACCCTAAGAGCACATGTTCTGATGTTCTGAAGGGCCCAGCACATGTTCCACAGACTTGGACTGCACCCTTGGCCCATGGCTAAGAATCCTATCCAAGTGGACACCATCCCCTGAGAATGGGTGGTAAGCACACAGTGCTCCAGGCCCCACCATTCAGCTACACACGAGCCACTCACCCTCTTCATAAAACAGAGATCTAGCGTCTCTGAGAAATCGTCTTCCCTACAAGCCCACTGACCTCCACGCTCCCCAGCATTCCCCGAGAGCCCAGGCACAGGGGGCTGGAAGGGTCAGGGCTGCGTGTGGGTGTAGGCCATTCAGCAACAGATGCCTTCTGGGAGCTCCACCAACCCCATGGGCCCTTGGGTTTTTTCTTGTGCCACGTTCTAGACGTGCCTGCACGACCGAGGCCCTTTAATGCTTAATGACAGGTGAAAATGCACCAGGGGGCTGCCACGGCCAGATCTGTGACAATCTGAGGATCAAAATAAGTACTCAGAGTAATGCAGAGTAAACCTGTTGAAATTAAACAGGGACCCATGAATTTAGGCTGATTAATGGGATAAACATATACAATGGGGAAAGGAAGTTCTTCATCCTCTACACACACTTCTTTTCCATTTCAGATGGAAACATGCTGACTTTAGAGTGGTAGGACCCACCTTTGACCAGAGTCAACATCACCAATAACAGGACAAATGGCTTCCGCGTGCCTCCTGAAGCAATGGATGGGAGAGGACATGATGTTGCCCCTGCATATTCCTGCCCAGAACACAAAACTGCAATCTCATCCCAAGGAGACATCAGACAAATCCAATTCAGGGAGACTCTATAAGTGTCCTGACCCTTCAAAAATGTGAGGGTCACAAAGACGGAGGAATGGTTCCAAATTAATGGCATCAAAGCAATAAGACAACTAAATTTAACGCATGACTCTAAACTGGATCCTGGGCCAGAAAAAAACTTTTTTTTTTTTGGCTACTATAAAGGACATTTTTGGCACAACTAGTAAAGTTTGGATGAAGTCCACAGATTACAAAACAGTACTGTCACACTGCTAATTTCCTGATTTTGAGAATTACACTGCGGTTATGTAAGTGAATATTCTTATTCTTAGGAAATACACATTGATGTATTTGAGGGTGAAAGAATATCACACCTGTCATTTATTCCCAAAGAGCTCAGAAAATGATATGTGCACAGGTACAAAAGGGGGAGAACATTAAAGCGAATGTGGCGACACGGGAACAGTGGGGAACTCGGGTGGCAGATAGAAGAGGGTTCTTTGTACCATTCTTGCAACTTTTAGATGGAAGTCTGAGATTATTTCAAAACAAAAAGTTACAAAAATACGCCAGAGACTTGGAGCGGTCAGACTTACCAGACAGAGGGGGACACGGGTCACTCTGCCCTGGCGGGGTCGTTTGGGGGGCAAGTACACGGAGTCACAAAAGAAAAAGGGGAAACATGCACTGGGACTTTGCGCTCACCTGTGCCTCTCTCACCTCCTCCTTCAAGGGCTCAGACTCCACAGCTCCGTTTCATACGCTTCCCCACTGCCCTTAAGTGGACTGAACACATGACAACTATACGACACCTTCCTCTATTGCTCTAACTGAAAAAATGGGAAAATATCCTGTCAGGCTTCGCAAGGCTCATGGCAGTAAAAGACCAACACTTTAGAAAAGCTACTGTAATAGTATTAAGCAAATAAAGACACTCAATATTTACAATGCTGAAATCCATTATAAAGCAACCATTATAAAGCAAGGCGGGGGCTGTACACTGCTCAACAAGAAGTAACCCCCCCACCCCCCCGACCGTGAAGACAGCAGGTGATCTGAATGCCCAATTTTCTGCTACGGCCTCCCATTTCCTCCCCAGATTTCTACCCCCAATAAATGGACCACCAGTGACACTGCAGACTCGGGATTATTTTTAACCAGCAATATCAAGATGGGTGTCTGTAGCTTTGGGGGTCAATGTGTCACTATCCAGAGTCTGGTGTTTTGAACGGGTTATTTGCATAAAATCTGGAGAATGTATTTGCCTTCATTACAGAAAAATCAGGTTATAACCTAGAGCCTGTCCCTACACCTCCCCCAATATCCCCAGCCTACTTAGGAAGCTAGAGTCCCTTAAATTATTAGTGACCGCATTTTGACATTGGTTCATTTTTTTTTAAAGAGATGCAAAATAAGATTTACAACCAGAAAATAGTGTGATCCTGCAATGAAATTAACTTACATTTATTTTACCAAAAGCACTGTGAACAAACAGGTTGCATCTCATTTGAACAGACAGATATGGCCATCTCCAATATCCTCTTAAACAATAAACTGTGAAATAACACTGGGAGAAGAGGAGGGGAGGAAGGATATAACCTGCTAGACACTGTTCTCTCACCTCCCATGGACAGGCAAGGCAATGAAAACAACCCCACAGCTTGTGTCCCATTTGCACGTGCCTAGACCTGTCCACCTCATCGGCCTATGCTGTGCACCAAGCCCCACGACACACCTGGCCCATGTCTTATCGCTGATCACACAGGCCACCATGGAGGTGCATCAACCAGGTCCATCTGGGCAGGCCCGGGGGGAACCTTACAGAGTCACCAATAGCCTGTGTAAGTTTAAAGAGAAACTTATACATAATATCCTTACAAGACATCTAGCTCTGTGGCCAAAGGCTTAGTCCCTCAGAGTGGAGCTGTGTGGGCTCTTGGTGTCCAGAGCTTCTGGACTCTGAAGGCACCAGGGCCCAATAGCCTCCTCTCTTGGGCGGCCCCCTCCAGTTCAGATCTGGCCCAAGGACATCTATGAGCCCCTTCAAGACGGAGAAAGAGGAGGCCCCGCACGCTGGTCAGTTCGCTGCTTAGGCTCATCGTGAGAGGCCACTCTGCCATCTTTTCCTGCTGAATTACGGACATGCCCCCCAGAATCAGCCTACCCTCTTCAGTCAGAATCAGCCTCCCTACCCCAGCATGAGGTCATCATGAATGCACTGGGGCCCTGCTTCTGACCAGTCCCTCCTGGTCCACCAAGAGGGGTCAAAGTCCAGTCACACACAGGAACACCAAAATCCCTTCAGGGAAACCAAGGCAAAGGAGCTGGGGGTAGGGGGAGAGTAACTGTAGTGGCAAGTTACGAAACAATCAACCTTGCAAAAACAATTACCATTTCAGAGCTAGGTTGGAAAGGCATTTATACACCGTAAATGGCAGATGTAGGATGCTGGATACTCTTGCCAGCTAAAGACGGCCATATAAGAAATTCCTAAACCCATTCATCAATGTGACAGTTCTCATTTAATAATAGAATCATACTATAGCACATTTCTCATCAAACACACATGCACGCACACGTGTGCACACACACAGACCCATAGCAAGGTATGAAGAGGATCCAATGTGAGTTTTCAGAGCATCCCTGGCTCCCTTACAGAGACCCTATACTGAAGGAATAAATGAAAGACCCTCTGCAAATGGGAGGATGTCTCCATGTGTGTCTAAAAAAAGCTTGAAAGGCATTGCATGGACAGGAAAACAAGAAGGACTCAAAGCAATTAACAGGTAACATCCACTTACTTAGCAACAGCTAGCTAACAAAGAGACCAGCGTTTAAAGCAGGACACAAACACTGGGGTATTCTAAGCATGACCTCTCCTTCCAGAAAAAAAAAAGGTTCAAAAAAAAAAATCTTGAAGGGATACTTATATGAAGCTGTAACGTTCAGAAAAAAAGGAGCCAGAAGACCAGTAACACAGTAAGAAAGAATGACAGTAACAATTACAGCTTTTTCTACAAAATAAGATGTGTCTTCTTTTTGGATAAATCAACAGAAATAGCCTCATAGTTGGTTGTTTGGAAAAATGTGAACAAGCCAAAATTACGTTCTATCACATCTTTGTTAGCGTACCCTTTACGGGAAGTACTCACATACGCTCATACCAGCCCTAACTCCCAGAGTTAAAGCCTACACATTTTGGAAGTCTTCCATGGGCAAAAGGTGTCCAAATGGTAGTGGCTATTGCCAATGGGCAAAACCAACAAAATACACTGTGTCTACAGAAGAAGACATAGGGTTGGTTTGTTTTTTTTTAAATCAACAGCACACCTTAAAATGTTAAGTGGCAGTCAATTCAGGGTATAAAATTTTTATGCCCCAGATCCCAGACTCCTGGTTAATGGCCTCCTGCCAGCATTCAAGGACAGCACCACGGACTGAAGGGGGTGGCTCTCCCGCTCTGCCCGTCAAACACTGCAGGACTACTGCTGGCATCGCCCCCCTGGGCTGAGTGAGGATGGAAATTTTCATAGGTCTTCACCTTTGACCCCAACTGCCCAAAAGGAATGCAGAAACCCTCTACACGGATTGAAGATTATGTTACTATTTGTGTGGGAATATGTCAAAGCAGGTCCATAACCCCTTTCTTAGCATGGATGTCCCTTTGCCACCTTGTACGATATCCTATTTAATTACCATCATTTAAATTCATCCATAAAACATTTTCAAATGGAAAATGGGAAAGGAGAAACAAGGGTGGGTCACACACAGGTAATACCTTGCATTTCCATTATTACTAGTCACCTCAGGAAAAAAAAAATTGTGGGGAGGGGGAGGGTGTGAGGAGAAGGGGTAAATAAAACATCATTACCCTCCTTGGGTAATATGCATTAAATTCGTCTCCAATACGCCGCAACTCTTGCGCAATCCATATCTCCGGGCGTGTATCTGCAGGTACGGCCTGGGACCGCCTCATGGAAGCTGCAGCAGAACAAACAGAACAAAAATCACATTGTTTTCCATAGAGCATTTAGCATGTTCTAGAAGCAAGCCCATCTCACACACTCTGTTTTGTTTTTGGAATCTCCCTCACTTCAGGACTCTGCACTACGTGATGGTGGTAGGGTCCTACCTCAATTTGGTTAAAGAGCAACGGATGAAGAACTGACTTTTTCAAAACTGGACACTCAGAATTGCAAACCTTAAAAACGTCCCAGCCAATTAATTACATGCTTCCATTTCAAAATAAACTAACACAAAAGTGGTACAATAAAGATGACCAAAAAAAAAAAAAAAAATTTCATACTTGAAACAAATAGAACATAAAAATTCAGGTTGTCAGTAAAGTAACTACTCTGATCTTAACACAAGGCAGAATTCCTAGGGAAATTTCAAACATCACACAGGAATTGGAGATGAAGTGGTTGTCCCATCTAATGCTATAGAATAAGGGAAAACCTGAGAATCAGCAGGCGACCTAAAATGAGCTCGTTTCTACGGGAGCAGGTGCAGCGACACCGTCACTTACAAGTGCTACCCCATCACTTACAAGTGCTACCCCATCACTTACAAGTGCTACCCCATCACTTACAAGTGCTACCCCATGGCCAGGTTAAGGCATACCTGTGTGTTTTGTCTCCGTATTAATGCGGCCCATAAAGGTGGGTTGGATTCAAGTCTGCAAACCCCACATGGGGAGAGGAAATGTTTTGGGTGAAGGAGCAAACGCATTTTTGAAAGAAGAGGGAGATGTCCCTTTCCATTAAGCTGTCACTAACATTCACACCCAGTCCACTCATCCGTTTGTTGCTGAAACCATTTAAAAGCCATGTGAAGGGGAGCAAAACTGGGAGTTGTCAAAAGATACCAAAAGGCACCAGGAAGATGGCATTCTCCACACTCAAGAGAGAATGGTTGGCATTGTGGGCACAGGAAAAGAGACGAGGTTCTTGGCTTGTGACTTGTTAACTTACTGTTAAGCATGGGCACACTGTACTCACAATTAGACACACGTGTTATGTTCTGACCACAGCAAAATATTTTAAAAACCTGAAACGATCAGATTTTGCAATACTACGCATATGGCGGGGCGCCTGGGTGGCTCAGATGGTTAAGCGTCTGCCTTCGGCTCAGGTCATGATCCCGGGGTCCTGGGATCGGGTCCCGCATCAGGCTCCCTGCTAGGCGGGGAGCCTGCTTCTCCCTCTGCCTCTGCCTCTCTCTCTCTCTCTCTCTGACTCTCATGAATGAATAAATAAAACATTTAAAAGAAAAAAAAATACTATGCATATGGCTTTGTTTTGTATTTTTGCAAAAATATTTTGTATGTGGGGTTTCTGAATTTTATCATTATAAGTAAAACTGATGTTGATTCATAGCTCTATAAAAGCACTTAAAAGCGCACTCTGAAAAAATCAACTGAGTTTTTACCAAGTCTTCTCAAAACTCTTGTCCTATCTTCTTTGCCCCAACTCCCACCCACAGGAATCCAACAATGACCCCACACAAAGAGGGAGTGCCTGAGAGAGGATGGGCACTGAGTGTGTGTGTGTACATGCGTGCACATGTATGTGCAAAGAAGAATGCACATGGATGCTCTCCAGAATTATCTGTGCTCTGTGAGTAAGCCAAGGGAAGATTCCTAAAGGAAGCCCTAGGGGAGAACGTGAAGGCTGACCACAGAGAAACTTCTAGGATAAGCCAGGCACGTCCGCTGAATACACCCCCCAACCACATAAAAATTACTTTGACTGTATCTTTGCCACACAAATAGTTTTATCATTACTCCATAAGAGCCTATTTTAAATGGCTAAAACTGGCAGGAAACAAAATTTCAGGGTAGATGTGATGCCAGGTGGTGATATAATAGTTCACCTCCTTCTTTTGGGTTTGCAGCGCTTTAAAGATTTAGTCTGTCAGAGGTATCCAATCATTACTATTCTTTTTATACTATCAGCAATCAAGTGGTTTTTTATCCCAACTTCAGAAGCTGTTAAAAAAAGTCAACTCACCCCTGAGAGAAAGGAAAGCTCTTTTCTTAGAATGCCTACTACACCTCAGAGCCTGAAGGTTTGGTGCGAGTCATTTCATACCATCCTGCTAACCGGCCCCGCAGGGACATAGCTGCCCCATCCACAGGTGACCAGACCAGCAAGCAGGACACTGTGTGGCCACCTCAGAGCTACTGCCACACACCCCTTCTGGGCTTCATTCAGAGCCCCCACTTGTTTCTCACTCTACAAGGCTCTCCTGAAGAGTAATCTGCTCTCAGGGGTACCCGGCTGGCTCAGGAGGTGGAGCATGCGATTTGATCTTGGGGTTGGGAGTTCAAACCCCAGACTGTGCATACAATTTACTTAAAAATAAAATTTAAATTAAAAAAGGGTAATCAGGGGCACCTGGGTGGCTCAGTCGGTTAAGCGTCTGCCTTCGGCTCAGGTCATGATCCCAGGGTCCTGGGATCAAGCCCCGCATCGGGCTCCCTGCTCAGCGGGGAGCCTGCTTCTCCTTCTCCCAGTCCCCCAGCTTGGGTTCCCTCTCTTGCTGTGTCTTTCTCTGTCAAATAAATAAATAAAATCTCAAAAAAAAAAAAAGGGTAATCTGCTTTCAATCCTAGAGTCAGAAATGAAAAAAATACCATTTATCCAAAAAAAATGTGTGAAATATAGACTGTGTGTCTTATAAAGATGGTAGACAGGTTAAAAACAACTGGCAAGTTAAAGAAGAAGTCAAACTCTCTCTTTTCGCAGACGACATGATACTTTATGTGGAAAACCCAAAAGACTCCACCCCCAAATTACTAGAACTCATCCAGCAATTCAGTAATGTGGCAGGATACAAAATCAATGCACAGAAATCAGTTACTTTCTTATACACTAACAACGCAACTGTAGAAAGAGAAATTAAAGAAACGATTCCATTTACAATAGCACCAAAAACCATAAGATACCTCGGAGTAAACCTAACCAAAGAGGTAAAGGATCTATACTCTGGAACTACAAAACACTCATGAAAGAAATTGAAGAAGACAAAAAAAGATGGAAAAATATCCCATGCTCATGGATCGGAAGAATAAACATTGTTAAAATGTCTATGCTACCCAGAGCAATCTATACCTTCAATGCCATCCCGATCAAAATTCCAATGACATTTTTCAAAGTGCTGGAACAAACAATCCTAAAATTTGTATGGAATCAGAAAAGACCTCGAATCACCAAGGAGATGTTGAAAAAGAAAAACAAAGCTGGGGGCATCACGTTGCCTGATTTCAAGCTATATTACAAAGCAGTGATCACTAAGACAGCATGGTACTGGCACAAAAACAGACATACAGACCAATGGAACAGAACAGAGAACCCAGATATGGACCCTCAACTCTATGGTCAAATAATCTTTGGCAAAGCAGGAAAAAACATGCAATGGAAAAAAGACAGTCTCTTCAATAAATGGTGCTGGGAAAATTGGACAGCCACATGCAGAAGAATGAAACTCGACCATTCTCTAACACCATTCACAAAGATAAACTCAAAGTGGATGAAAGACCTCAATGTGAGACAGGAATCCATCAAAATCCTAGAGGCGAACATAGGCAGTAACCTCTTTGACATCGGCCACAGCAACTTCTTTCAAGATACATCTCCAAAAGCTAGTGAAACAAAAGCAAAAATGAACTTTTGGGACTTCATCAAGACAAAAAGCTTCTGCACAGCAAAGGAAACAGTCAACAAAACAAAGAGGCAACCCACAGAATGGGAGAAGATATTTGCAAATGACACTACAGAGAAAGGGCTGATATCCAAAATCTATAAAGAACTTCTCAAACTCAACACCCAAAAAACAAATAATCAAGTCAAAAAGTGGGCAGAAGAGATGAACAGACACTTCTCTGAAGAAGACATACAAATGGCTAACAGACACATGAAAAAATGTTCATCATCATTAGCCATCAGGGAAATCCAAATCAAAACCACACTGAGATACCACCTTACACCAGTTAGAATGGGCAAAATGGACAGGGAAAGAAACAACAAATGTTGGAGAGGTTGTGGAGAAAGGGGAACCCTCTTACACTGTTGGTGGGAATGCAAGTTGGTATAGCCACTTTGGAAAACAGTGTGGAGGTTCCTCAAAAATTTTAAAATAGAGCTACCCTATGACCCAGCAATTGCACTACTGGGTATTTACCCCAAAGACACAGATGTAGTGAAAAGAAGGGCCATATGCACCCCAATGTTCATAGCAGCAATGTCCGCAATAGCCAAACTGTGGAAAGAGCCCAGATGCCCTTCAACAGATGAATGGATAAAGAAGATGTGGTCCATATATACAATGGAATATTACTCAGCCATCAGAAAGGATGAATACCCAACTTTTACATCAGCATGGATGGGACTGGAGGAGATTATGCTAAGTGAAATAAGTCAAGCAGAGAAAATCAATTATCATATGGTTTCACTTATTTGTGGAACATAAGGAATAGCATGGAGGACATTAGGAGAAGGAAGGGAAAAATGGGGGGGGGAATTGGAGGGAGAGATGAACCATGAGAGACTATGGACCTGAGAAACAAACAGGGTTTTAGAGGGGAGGGGGGAGGGGGGATTGGTTAGCCCGGTGATGGGTATTAAGGAGGGCACGTACTGCATGGAGCACTGGGTGTTATACGAAAACAATGGATCGTGGATCACTACATCAAAAACTAATGATGTATTGTATGGTGACTAACATAACATAATAAAATTAAAAAATAAAAAAAATAAATAAAAAAAAAACAACTGGCAAGTTACCCATGTTTAATCAATCAAGACATTCACTAATATACCCAACAAGTACGAATGCCCATGTGCCAGACACTGTTCTAGGAGGTGCTCTGGGTACAGCAACCAAACAGGCCAAGCCCTGCTCCTGTGGAGTTCACATCCTTGTGGGTTAAATTTCAACATTTAAATGTTAAGTTTCTCTGGACACGACACTACCTGTTTACACAGGTAAACTTTTTACTTGTTATAACATGAAACAAAAATAACTCCCCCAGTTAATTTCCCCCAACTTGAAGATGAAGCCTACTGCATTCTACTTAACACCCTTACTTTACTTACTACGCGTGTGGTTTGGAAGGTTCTGCCTGGCTTATGCTTGGGCTGGTAACCATCAAAGGAGTCAGTCTGTGTCAGAAGTTGGCTTATCATCCAACTAGCACCTAGTGAACATGTCAACCTAGCCAGCAGCTAAGAAGGAAATATGGAACCTTGGTGGCCAAACCCATCCTGCTCTTCTTAGAGATAAATGCTCTGCTGTAATTTAGTGAAGGACGCAAAGGAGGTAAGTAAAGGTTTCTTCTCTAGACAAGAACAGTTCGGTAGCTCAAATAAACGTACAGACACAGACATATTCCCAAAGTGTGTGGCAGTGTGACACAGGGTGGGAGTGTCTGTGGGGGGCCCAGGCCACCCGCGCGCAGTTTCCTAGGCAACTCTGGTGCAGATGCTCCACGCACCAGACCCCGAGAACACTGAGCAACAGGCGAGAAACCCTGGGGACGTCCTGGAGTTTTAAGTAACCAAAGGTAACGGATGAGACCCGGCTAAGCAGACACTGACTGGTCAGAACAACAGATTAGAGCTCTCTAAACGTACTGAGGTGTATTTTTGTCTAAGTTGACTTAGAGAGTAACAACACGATATAATCCAGTAATAACAACAGAAATTAACTTTCGCCAAGGAGACCGATCTGCCTGGACTACTCACTCTTATACAGCATGTGTCACCATTTGGCTTTTGAAGAAACTGGGCTTTTTGTTCTTGTTCCTTAAATCTATAAAGCTAAAATGAATGACAATCATTCATCCTGCAATAAAACCTACCTAACATGTCCACAGAATAGACAATTATAAAGTAAACTTATTTAAAAGTTCTATTTTGAATATTTTAAAAGGCATCTTATTCCTGTATTTTAACAGGGTAGTCTTAATCTCAGTACAGTGAGTTTTTCAACATAAATTTCAAAGATTACTTCTGAAGTGACAAAAATATCTTCTCTCTTGGGGGTGGGGGAAGCTTTTCTTAACTTCATCACTAGTTTAATCTTAGTGACTGTCCTATTTGGCCTCATGTCACATGAGAACCCACCAAAACAAAAGAATGGGGTCTGGCTGACCCTAGAGAATGAGTCTGTCAGCCCCACGGTAGTGCTGGTCAAAGCTCAAATTCATCTGCTTAATTCTGTGCCACTGTCACCCAGAGCGCAAACCACCACAACGGTGAAGGGTTCCACGGTCTGGTCTTCTAAAGGTGCACCTGAAGCAGGCGGGGCTCAGAGGCAGGGAATACTCAACACACTGGTCTACCCTCACTCTCATAATTCTACCCATATACTGACCCAACTACACCCATTATAATAATATAGTCCATCTATCGAAAAGATAATTTACATTTACATTTCTAGTAAGTATCAAGCACAAATATTTTACTTTCTATCTGCAATATGCTTCACAACCGTAAATGCGGAGACCTGATCAATAAAATGGGTCTCTATTTGAAACAAAAACTCTTATCACTAGTCAAGAAGATAAAAATTTTAACTTATAAGGCAATTTTACATGCACATAGAAAATTCCTCCAAGGGAAAATTCTGGGGAGGTGTCTTTTAGCCCATAAAAAAATGTAGTTTCCGCATTTAAGAAATCATGTCACTCCATAAGCCTGACACTAACACTTAGGGGAAAAAAAGCAGAATAAAATATATACTGATCTAAATGTAAAGCCACCCCACAGCAGTAACCTAAAGCCCACGGAAGGCCAGCTCCACTCCTGCAAGCACCAGACTGGGTTGGGGGACCCTGCTAGGTCCAGACTGTCTAACCAAAGCCACTAATCAAAAATAATGCAACTGTGCCAGACACGGGCAATTCTGTCAAAGGTGTGAAATGTTAGCTGAATTTTCGTCAAAGCTCGTAGAAACAATCTTTTGAGATCCAGAATTTCCTGGTGCCATTATCTCCTACAGAAAAAATACTGAGGTCTAATTAATTCATTTTTCTATACCAGGGTGGGGGAGGGGAGGGATGGAAAGGAGGACATTTTTTAACGTCAAAGAACTTCGAGTTATGAAAAGACGTGTGGTATTTAATTAACAGACTGTTCTGGTTCCGCTACAGAACATTTTCCAACCCATATGGTAATTTCAAATCTTAGAAGCTTAGCAATTGAAAAAATTAATGTCGTGGTTAAGTGGCTGATAGTGAAATCAGGCTGGGGCTTTCAGAAAGGGCTTTCTGTAGCACGGTCAGCTAGGGTGGGAAAATGGGGGAAAAAAAGCAAACAAACAAACCCCCTCGAGATTCTCAATTCATAGCTCAACATCAGCCTAACCAAACCTTCTGATTTCTCCTGAACACCCACCTGCCCCCACCCCATTGTTACCAACAGCAGGTGTTAAAGGAATGGAGGTCCCATCACAACACCACTGCCACTGTTTCTACACGCAGCTGTCCTGCTCTGGGAGGGCGGTGACAAACGCCACCGTGTGCAGCGTGTATGTGCGCCAGGGGCACCGTGTCCTACACGTGGGCTCACACGACTGTGGTCTCATGCTGAGCGACAGGACTGGGGCAGCTCTCACTGGCGAGGAGCGGCCACTCTTAGTTCCCTGCACGTCCGCACTGGCATTTCAAGTGCGGAACCAGACACCAAATTAAAATTCATGGAAATACGTCACACTACTCTGTTTTCAGATGTTCAGTAATCCACGAATACTTAAGCAGAATCAAGATCAGATTTTAAAGTAGTCGGCATGAATTAAGCTCTGAATATGTATTCAACTCAGAGCTGAGAAAGGATTTTTCGGTCTCCGAACAGCTATGGAATGTAGGACTTTGATGACATGATCGTTTTTATTTTCAACACACAATGGATCATACTTAGACAAGCACACATTTTGCCTGGCACTTACCAGGGACTGTGGGGGCCCTTCCTCTCAACATCTCAGGGTCATCCATCTTTATTCTCCAAGGACAGTCTAATTTAACCAAAAATCATAAGGACCCTCTAAAGGACCATTTCTCAGTCGGCTCTGAAACCAGTGCCAAACCACTTTCAAAAGAGTATTCCAGAAATGTTCAGATGAAGCGCTGCCTTTGCAGGTGACCACTCTTAAGGGCAACATTCACTTGGGAAAATAAAAATTCTGGGCTGTCTATTCAACCCAATAGTCTCCTTATTTAAGTGAGTATCTTCAGAAATATCTTTATCAAGTCACAGCTATCCACAAGCTTACAAGAGGAAAAAGGACACAGCCAGCCGGCCTGCTATGGGTTCCTTAGGAAACCCACCTGAGTGATCAGGCCCACGTGCCCCAGGATTCCCAGTCAGCCATGGGGGAAAGAGCGACTGCCACTCTCGTAAGTTTCACTGCAGGAAATGCCATCAGAATCACCTTTAGAAACTCCAATGATTCTCGGAAATAAAATGAGCCAGAACCCAATTTCACCACGTGCATCCCCACCCCAGTCTGTTTCTCCCTTGCCTCATTTTATTTGTTGATCAATCTTTTATCAATTGCACTGAACCCCTGTAGGATCATGAGAGCAATTAGAAATAAAACACAGTGATCGTAGTATCGGTGCTCAGAAAGTTCCTCCATCTGTTTTCCCCTGGTACATGGTGGTGTCAAGTCTGTACTTTATAAACAGCTGCTAGGAGACAGCACCATCACAAATAATGAAGTTCAGGAGAGGAAGCCAGTGTTTTATACTTACTCCTTTCAGTGCGTGTTGTCCATGCTTTTATGTGGCCTTGAGTAAGGAAGTCAAAACAAGCTGCTTTGATCCACTTCCAGGCTGACCATTTGGAAACTGCCAGTAAACCGCGGCTGTGAAGCTGGACAGAAGTCTGGAAACCAGCATGCATCATCTTTCCCCTTCCACCATTACGCTTCTCACAATGAAATTTGAATCTAAGGCATTAAGACCAATGTGCTATGATGCCCCTTCACTCACTGACTGTTCAACACCAGAAGACCTAGTTCCCCATTTCACCTGAGCTGCCCCCACACACGTTCACATCTTTACTAGAAGCCAGTGACAGGCCGGCAGCAAACCCAGACCGAGTTTCTAGGTCTCTGTCCAAGGACATACCTGCTAGCGCTCACTCACAGCAGAAGTCCAGCATCTTAGGCAGGTGGGAGACCCGGCACAGGGGCCATCCGCAACATGAGGCCAGCTCGCCTGGCCTGCACGCCCACTGCCTGGCGGGTGGCCTGCTTTTTCCTGAGGCAGGGCGGTCCTCACTGAAGGGCATTAGATGCTACAAAGTGCTTCCTCATAGGGAATGGAAATGTCCCCCCTTCCAAGCCCCACCTCAATTTTGCTTCTGTCCCCTGGGCCTATAAAGACAATCTACAGTCCCTCTCCATCATTACCCCTCTTTTAATTTTTTTCTTTTTCTTTTGTTAAGTAGGCTCCACGTTTGGCGTGGAGCCCAACGTGGGGCCCAAACGCACAACCCTGATATCAAGACTTTGAGCTGAGGTCAAGAGTCGGATGCTTAATCGACTGGGCCACCCAGGCTCCCCTCACCGCTCTTTTCAATTAAGGAAGCTGCCACCACCACACGCCCCAAACCTGGTCCTGAACCAGCTCCTTCCATGTGCCTTTTATGGCGAGCAGTGGGAAGACCCACCATCACCATCCTGGTCCCCCTTGGTGTGCTCCTGAAGTGTGTTGCTCTGAAGAG
This sequence comes from Phoca vitulina, assembly GCF_004348235.1. Taxonomy (NCBI): domain Eukaryota; kingdom Metazoa; phylum Chordata; class Mammalia; order Carnivora; family Phocidae; genus Phoca; species Phoca vitulina. The sequence continues at coordinate 10,294,937 of NW_022589715.1, read as the reverse complement.
CGCGTGGTGGTCTGTACTAGGTCTGACGGGGGCAGGACACGGGACGCTACTTCTGCTCTTTGCTCTCCCACTGACCCTAGCCGCACCAAGTCGCTGAGACAGCTGCAGCTCTATTTCTATAGTCTTAAATTCCTTTCACAGGGTCACAGGGGATTTGGCTGTGCCATCTTATTTCGAAAAACAAATAAAAATAACCCCAGAACTAAGTACAGTCAAGCGAAGAGCAACTCTGAGCTTGCTTTAAGACAGAGACATATACCCTATACCCCTTCTGCTGACAACTTCCTATCCCGTTTATTCCACCATTTACTCCATCACAACTATAAAGAAAAAAAGTGCTTTTTAGAGGTCTTTTAAAAGTAAATATACAACTCCATACATTAATTCACTTAAGGCCATTCCTTAAGAATAAAGTGTTAAAAAATTGGAAGTTACTACTTTTCGGTAACTTATATGTTATACCTAGCTAAAAATCTGATCTTGGTGAGGAAATGAAAATTTAAACCACAAATATGAAAGTGGTGGACTGCGTTCGCGCTTTCCCCTGGGGAAAAAAAAAAAAAAAGGAAAGAAAAATTCCTGACTACAGAGTAAGTGTAGCTTCCTTTATGAAATGGAACACCAGCAGCAGGAAACAGGTGACAAAAATCTCTTCTAATTCCCATTAAGGCCTTAAGTTTACTGTATTTCATCTCAGTGATCGTGAAGACCAAGACTTGGGGCAAAAACAGTCTTGAGAAGCTACATCTTAAGCAGTTTTCTTTCCTTTTTTATTATTTTTATAAAGATTTTTATTTATTTGACAGAAAGAAAGAGCCCAAGCAGGGGGAGCGGCAGGCAGAGGGAGAGGAAGAAGCACACTCCCCCAGGAGCAAGGAGCCCTGGGATCATGACCTGAGCAGAAGGCAGATGCTTAACCAACTGAGCCACCCAGGTGCCCCTTAAGCAGTTTTTTAAAACATGCAAAAGTCTACCAATTTTATTTCCACAGTTGGAATTTATAATGGCCACCCACCAAATGAAGCACTAACCTGTTAACATAGATGTTATGGGCAGCGGTAACTCACAAGAAGTCTGAGGCGCACTGAAAGCTTCTCCCTTACGACGAATTCATGAAAGGCAGCTGCCTCTTTTTAAAGCACGTCATAGGAGAAGACAGACAAACTTGACACCTCAATTCCAGACACTCTTTGGTGTAATCACAAAGACATAATCGTTGTGCTTGCACATTTAATGGTTTACATATCTGTCCTTAAAACATCTATCTGTCACAGTCGGGCTGTGTGACTCCTCCCTAGAAATCTCACAAAGCTTGTGCGAATTGACTGAGCACAAGCACATTTAGGCTGCAAGCGGGTGTCCCACCTCTAAGGGACACAGGCAAACACATGCCCCATAGCCTTTTGTAGGAAACACAGTGATAAATAGAAATGTTGTAAGAATTAAATGTTGCATATACAATAAGGACACTGGAAAGCTCAAGCCAGTGGAGTAGTACGGAGCGTGGTCCATGAGAAACACGGGTTGAGGCTCAATTTCCTTCATCCACTGACCAGCCTGTTCAAGACACTACCTAACCTTTGCATGACTCAGCAATTACAGGGGAGAAGGCCCAGGCATTGCCCGTTACCCATACAAATGTGAGGTAGGTAACTGTGCCACGTTCTTCCACACGGAAAAAGCATGGAAGCTAGAGTCACCACTGGTACAAGTCCAAGCATAAGTTGTGTGGAATTCTGCCCTTAAAGACCATCAGGTCTGGTGGTTTTTAAGGTCATTTATCTGTTCTGGTTCACACGGGCTTCTTCCTCCCCACCAGTACGTATCACCCCTACAGGGCGCGACAGACTGCTGGCCCAGCTCTGATGCCTCATGGGTTCATAAACTGGGCAAAATGGTTTGGCTACCCCGGTACTCAGAAACCCTCTGTGCAATACAGATTCAACTGGGGTTGTTGTGATTCGGCGCAAGCCCCACCCCACCCCACCCCACCCTGGCCCCTCCAGTCCTCTGACCACTACTGATGGCTACAACACCCTTCTCTATCAGGAGAGGACATTCGTGCCTCACCAGGTTGAGGGACAAGCCCCAGGGGCTGTAATGGGTCAGTGGGGGAATCAAGACTGGACTGGGTCACTTTCTGTAACTTTTCACGCCCATATTTCATGACATACTATCAGTAAAAAGGACTACACAGAAAACACAGTTCTAAGCTTCAAATAAGCACAGTGGGAAAATTCAAGTGAAAAAAGGAGTTGTGGGTATTCCTAAGTTGCATTAAATATTACTTGAATTCTCATGAAATCTACAAATATTTGGGCTCCTGCCATTATGCACCAAACTGTTTTCTTAAACTGGTAAGTTGTTTTGACCAGTTTAGTAGAAGTTATGCTCAGGTATTAGTAATATTGGGGTCTAAATGTAAATATATACTAACATAGCATATATCCAGAATTCATTTCTAGACTACTTTGTGTTAAAAAATTTCTCAAGAGGGGCACCTGGTGACTCAGTCGGTTGAGCGTCTGACTCAGGTCACAGTCTTGGGTCTCCCACTCAGTGGGGAGTCAGCTTCAGATGGTTTCTCTCCCTCCCCACCTGCCACTCTCCCTGCTCGCTCTCTCTCAAATAAAATCTTAAAAAAAAAAAACCTTCTCAAGAGATGAAAAAACGGAAAAAAACCCACAAGAAATCTATCAGTCTTTCTTCCAACACACTATTCCATAGAAAAGTAACTCTCGCAATAAACTAAGGTTGAGCAGCTCAACTCACCTCATACACCTTCACAGATACACATTTGTAAGAAACAAGTAGATCCTTTTTGCTTAAGCCATCTTCTTTTACAAAGTCTCAAATTACTCACTGAATCTATAAACTGGTTATATCAAAACATTTCAGTAAATGGAATAGGAAGAACGCTCTGGTTCAGGATTCAGGAATGTGACATATTTTAGGGGGAGGAGAGTTACCAGAGCAACTCATATAGTTAAGAATCATCATGTTGAACCTGTTTGAATTTGAACACATACCCTTCTTAGACTGAAATGACTGATTTTTTTTCTTTTTACAAAATTTTAGCTTTAAAACCATTTTCACTCCTAAAGAAGGTCATAAAATGATTGATTCTATTTTTTTTTTTTTTTAAGGATTTTATTTATTTGACAGAGTGAGAGAGGGAACACAAGCAGGGGGAGTGGGAGAAGGAGAGACGCAGGCTTCCCGCTGAGCAGGGAGCCCGACGCAGGGCTCAATCCCAGGACCCCGGGATCATGACCTGAGCCGAAGGCAGACACTTAACCAACTGAGCCACCCAGGTGCCCCGATTCTATTTTTTTTAAACAAAATTTTAGCTTTAAAACCATCTTCACTCCTAAAGAAGGTCAGCAAAGCCCAAATTAAAGCATCAGTGCCAAAGGCCTGAGTTCCCACTTCCAACACCAGATGTGCCCTCAACCCGTTTCCAAATCCCGGAGTTCTGCTTCTCAAGGGGACATAACATCCCAGCTCTCAGGGCCGGCACAATCCATGCAGTCAGCTGGCCTGTGTCCTCTTTGAGCGCAGATGCTGGAGAAGGGGAGACACGCTCAGGCTGTAACTCAAGCACAGACCCCCATCCTCACGCATGCCCGTGGGCACACAGAGCCCAGGCAGACAGGAGCCGAGCCGAGAATGGCCCTCAGCAGGCCCTTCAGGGGCTGCTTCTCTCCATCACTGTCTGGCTGAGCCATAACTACTCACAGACCACAGGGATCTGCTCCAGGGCAGAGAACAGAGGAAATACAAAGGGAATTTGGGTTTCCCAGAGCACACTGGGGATACCAACTCATTCTAATAAATACTGAAAACCACAAAGGCATGGGCTCTTACAAATGGGGCTTAAACTTGTCCACCAGGGAAATGCTGTTTGTTCCGTTGGCATTGGTGACCTCATAGCACGTGAAGAAAAAGTTCCCAAGCATTCATGATTCACTCGTTCAGAAATAAAACCCCAAATTTAACAGATGGCTAAAGGAGCATAAATTCCTTCAAAGGAAAAAAAAAAAGCCATTTTAAAATTCTTCATTCTATTGAGGCAAGGAATATTTCTAATGTTAAACCAAAAAAGCAAAATACCTCATTTCAAAAAGGGCTGCTTAATATTTGACCACAGGAAAAAGTAGTTCAGCCCGTGACTTATGTCTCAAGACCATTCTTTCTCCAAATACACACGCTGAACTATAGTCAAGTTTCTGCCAAATGCAATGGGCCATCTCTCACAGGTGTCCCCGACACAGGCCCAGCTCAGACACAGTGTGGTTTCCAGATGTCTCTCCATGGTCTACAGACTTGCCAATGAAGCCAAGGTTCTTTTTAGGGTGATGTGCAGGTTCACGGGCAGGTGAGGGGTGATTCAGACCTCTCCTCCCCACCCCCACCAGGCCAGTTTCTAGAAAAGATCTCTTTTGCTTGTTTGTTCTGGGCCCTGGGGGAGTTAGAATTATAGTAGCATTTCCAGATGAATTCACTTCCCTGTGAGTTTCCTATACTCCTGAAACAGCTCCTTTATACTTACTGACATGTCATGGCTCTAACAGGTTGTTGAGGAACAAGGAGAGACTAGCCACTGGGTTCCCACCAGATGCTTTCTTTCTTTTTTTTTTTTTTTTTTAATTTTATTTATTTATTTGAAAGAGAGAGCATCAGCAGAGAGAGAGGGGCAGAGGGAGAGGGAGAAGCAGACTCCCCGCTGAGCAGGGAGCCCGATGCGGGGCTCGATCCCAGGACCCTGACATCATGACCTGAGCTGAAGGCAGACGCTTAACCAACTGAGCCACCCAGGCACCCCTCACCAGCTGCTTTCTTATGTGGAAGCTCCCACAACCCAGAGGCGAGCACTTCTGTCTTCATTTGACAGATGAGAAAACAAACTCAGACAGACTAGCAGGTCTGCTGAGGTCACTTGGTGGGTGTGCAGAACAGCTAGGATTCCACCTAGATCCTGTCCCAGACCTATGCACAGCCCTGCAGGGAACACAGCAGCAGTCCACCCGTGCCAAACAACCTGTAACCCCACTGGATGGAGATGCTTCACAATAAAACACTCACTTCGCTAAATAAAAATCAGACCCCAGAAGAATATATTAGGCGGCTAATGTCTACCTGGAAATACTTCTGGTGATGGGTTGTGAGCTTGATCTCCCGGATGAAATCCTTTTTTTTTTTTTTTTGAAGATTTTTTTTTATTTATTTGAGAGAAAGAGAGAGTACGAGTGCAGGGGGGGAGGGGGAGAAGGAGAGAGAGAAGCAGACTACCTGCTGAGCGGGGAGCCCAACACGGGGCTCAATCCCAGGACCCTGGGATCATGACCTGAGCCAAAGGCAGACGCTTAATGACTGAGCCACCCGGGTGCCCCTTCATAAGGGGCATGACACTTAATACTGAATCATATAAATAAGATGTACGTGTCACAGTGACAAGCTGCTGGGCATGCCAAAAATGATTAAAATTAAAAGAAAATTTGACATATGTACTATATATTAGATTTATTCTATTACAAATGCTAGTTATGATTTTGCAAACACAAAAAGGCACACAGATAAGACTACTTGAAACTTGAATGCAAAATTATGCTTTTAACGTTTTGATATATATTCCTTCTAATCCTTCTGTTACACTTAACTTTTTGTAAACTTCTTCAACACCAATGTTTTTGCCTTCCATAAACTCATATACGCTGAGCCTACTCTCCAGTGTGATGGTATTAGGAGATGGGGCCTTTAGGAGGTGATTAGAGTGTGGAGCCTTCATGAACGGGATCAATGCCTTTGTTAAGAGGTCTCTCTCCATCATGTGAGGACACAGTGAGAAGGCAGTGGTGTGTAAGTTTAGGAAGAGGGTCCTTCCCAGAACCTGGACATGCTCAGCACCCTAATCTCAGACTTCCAGCTTCCAGAAGTATGAGATCAATGTTTCTTGGTTAAGTCACCCAGTCTGTGGTATTTTTGTTATAGCAGCAAAAACAGACTAAGACAGTAAGATGTCATCAACAATTTTGTAACCTTTTCTAACATAACTTTATGCCAGCAGCATTTTCCATGCCATTATTCTTCTTAACGTCATTAAGAAGACAGCACCATAGTCTGTCAAAAGGGCGTGTAACAATTTAAGAGATTTTTCCCATACCATTAGGACAGTCAACAGTTTTTTTTGGCTGGGATAGTGCCAGGATGACCCCCCTCCCACACGTTTCTCCCAGCACTCCCTGCAGAAGAAAGGAATGGCAGGCCGTCTGCTCTGAGCCCTCAGAGCAGGGTCTGAGGGTGAGTGGGTGGCGTGGTGCTCAGAGCCTGGAACATGGCATGGGCCGAGTCCACAAGGTCTTATAGGACAGGCACTTGGTTTATGTCAACAGGACCCCCACAGAGAAGGAAAGCAGTGTTGGGTCACATGCCCCAGCACAGGTCCCAGCCACTGACCAAGCAGAACCACCAGAGGACACTGACCAGATGAGAAAGGAGCTAGACGCTCTGTCACATGAGGAGTATGCTGAGAGACTGAGGCTGCCCCCACAAAGGAGGAGTGAAGACCAGTGAATTCTGGTGTGGGAGGTGGCGGCTGGGGCAGGGAGAGGGGGTGGTCCATGGGGAGTCCCCCCACCCCCAACACAGGCGGGACAACTGCAGACCAGGGGCAGGAGGAGATCTGGGCACTGAGCAAGTGCTCCAATTCCTTGGTGTAAAAGGTCAGGAGGCAAGGTATCAGACTGCCTTCCATTCAGTTCTATGCACATCTTCAAATCTAACACCACAAATACCCTGACATATAAAACAACACAAACCAATGCACAATGAATCTCTTTTTCTGCCTCAGTCCAATCACGCAGGACTACGGGGCTTATTTTCTCTAATAAGAAGTTCCCCTATGGCAGGTGGGATCTGACTGGAGTCACCCCTATGGTTTTCAGGCAGGACATGGGAGAGCAGTAGGGTGGACACCCCATGGGCTCACCACCAGGGTCACACACAAGGCAGTTAGACAAGAGACACTGCAGTCATCATCTGAAAACAGTGGCTAGGAGTACTGCTAAATCTCTTCCCAGTGTTAAAAGTCTATTATTCCACAGAGTAAAAACAGCGGGTGAAAGAGGTGGTGGCTAAAATTCCAAGCAGTACTTTGTAGTCAGAGCCAATCAACACCCACCATAAATATTTAGTTAAAAGAAGACACAGACTTCTAATCCCACCAAGGTGAGGTCAACCCCAACACCCCCAGGTCCAGCCCTGTGCTACTACAAACCCTAGAGAGAGCAAACAAACAAGAAAATGCTGACAGGGGAAAGAAGAGGTGCGCTGCCTGGGGACCCCGGGACTTGAGGAATGACATGGCCGAGAGGTGCCCTGCTTCCTCATTACTTTGCATACGTCCTGGACAGGGCCCTGCGGAGTTCTCCAACCGTGTGGGTCTCCAACACCCGTGGAGAGAAAGCACTCCCAGGAAAGCCTGTTCTCCCAGCGGAAGCACGGGGGAAAGGCGGCCTCACAAGATTCCCTTTCTGGCAGCACCCGCCCTGACCCAGCTGAACACCACACTCCGCAGTTTCAGCGTGGCCAGGCCAGAAGTTGGTTTTCCACCCATCCCCAGCTCCGTGGGCAGTGCTGGTGCTGGGGTTCTACTGCGGGGCTGTGGCAGCAGGCTAAGGGGGAGCTCATCTGCCAGCCTGTCCCTGGCAGAAGCAGGCAGAGCCAATCCCACTGCCCCGCCAGAACAGTGCTGGAGGAATCACGTGGGTAGCTATGTCTCATCCCCTGCCCAGTGGAAGCAGGTGATGCTGATCCCCCTCTCCCTTCCAGGGTAGCCTTAGTGGGGCCCAAGCAGCAAGCTGACCCTTCAACCCCACTCAGCAGCAAGAAGGTGGTACAAAGCGGGGCTCGCTGCCACTTCATACACACACGTGCCCACATCCTCTATCAGCAGGCCGGGCAACAGGCTGAGCACCCCCCCCGCCCCCCCCCCCCCCCCAGCCCCAAGCATCAATGAGCAGTGAGACAGAACAAGTCAAAGCCAGTTAGCACACCACTTCCCCCACCCTGGTTCGGGGAAGGCCCAGTGGGGAGCTGAGCCTGCACACCCACCTGGCAGCAACAAGACTGAGCGAGGTGGTAGGAGACAGGGCTAGTGGCCTGTAGGTTTTCCCCACCCCAGCCTCCTGTGTTTGCAGGACCCAGGGGGTCACTGAGCCTCTACCCCCACCTGGCATCAAGGAGAATGATTGGGAACTCACACCCAGCATCATGAGGGTAACAGGGTGGTGGGAGGCAGGGCTGGTATTCCACCTCTCACCCGCACGCTGGTGTAAATGCAAGGAGCCAAGAGGAGCTGAGCTTTAGCCTCCACCTTGCAGAAGCAAGGCTGTGAGTCAGCCTTCCACCACTTCCCCCTTCCAGGTGTCAGCAGGGGCTGGGGGGAACCAAGCATGCACCCCCCAAATGAACTCAATGAAGCCATGCAATTTGGTGCCTCATTTTTGCTGGAACAGCAAGGCCAAGGAGGGATGTGAACTTCCGCCTCACTGAGAAGAAGCAAGCAAAAATTTGAGAATTGAAAAGTTGTGAGTTACACCTAACAAGGGGGGGAAAAAGAAAACCGTGCTGGCTGGGCTCAATAATCAGAGTGGGAATGACAGACGACAGAATCCGTGGACATACGGCTAGATCCACAGAATTTACTTGGTCCAAACAGAGAATATAGAATGAAAACTGAACAGAGTCTCAGGGATCTGTGAGACCACAACAAAAAGACATTCTTGTCATCACAGTCCCAAAAGAGAGGAGGGACTGAGAAAATAGTCAAAGACATAATGGCTGTAAACTTCCCAAACCTGGCACAAAACATAAAACCACAGATTTAAGAAGCTGAGTGAACCTCAAAAAGGAGAAACCCAAAGAAATCCACGACTCATCATAATTAAACTTCTGGAAACTAAAAAACAAAGAAAAAAAAACCTTGGAAGGCACCAAGCAGAAATGACACAATACTTATGGGGGAACAACACTTGAAAGATGACAGACTTCTCATCTGGAGTAATGAAGGCCAGAAGGACGTGACAGGTCTTTTGAGTCCAGGAAAAAAACAAAACAAACAAACAACTATCAACTGTGAATTCTATATCCACTGAAAATATCCTTTTGGAATGAAGGGAAAACAAAGACATTCTCAAACACAGGAACTAAGCCTTGTTGCTAGCAGGCCTATCATTTAGAAATGACTAAAGGAAGTCCTCTGAACACAAAGGAAATAATAACAGAAGGCTTAGAACCACAGAAAGGAAAGAATATTGAAATGGGGAAAAGAGAGGAGGAAATATAATAAACTCACTTATTTCTCATAAGCTTCTTAAATTTGATGGATGAAGCAAAAAATATGACACCATCAGATATGGTGCTCAATGTATATAGAGGAAATGTTTAAGACAATTATATTTGACAAGTGGGGCAGGTAAAGGGACCTAAAGGGATGTAAGGTGTCTACACTGCAGCTGAAATAAAAAAATCTTGATACCATCAATGCTAATAGATCATAACAAGTTATGTCTATATATTGTAATACTTAGACAACCACTAAGGAAATTGTTCTAAACAATGTATATTTAAAAACACCACAGGGGCACCTGGCTGGCACCTGGCTGTCTGTGGAGCATAGGACTCTTGATTTTGGGGTTGTGAGTTCGAGCCCCAAGATGCATGTGGAGTTTCCTTAAAAAAAAAAAAAAATATATATATGCTACAAATAAATCAGGATGGTAAAAAATGTTCAAATAACCCACAGTAAAGTTTAAACAAAGAAACCCAGAAACAGAGGAAACAGAGACAATATAAGAGCAGACTTAAGCCTTAACACAGTAACAATTATCTTAAATGTAAATGATCTAAATATACCATTTAGAAGACAGATTTGATGGAGTGGATAAAAAAGTATTATTTGAAGATATGCTGTATACCAAAACTTACCTCAAATACAACATTATTAGGTTGGAAGTAAATGAATGGAAAAAAATATACCATGTAAAGACATATCATTATTATTTTTTACAAAAAGCAGGAGTGGCTATATTGACATCACATAAAGTAGACTCTAGAGCAATGATAAAAGGATCATCCAACAGGAAGACATTAACAATTCAAAATGTGTAAACACCAAACAACTGTGCCTCAAAAATACATAAAGTAAAATCTGACAGATTTGAAAGGAGAAATAGAGCCATCATTATAGTTGGGGACTTCAACACCATTTGTCTAAGCAATTGACAGAACTACCAGAGAGAAAATCAGCAAGGATATAGGAGAACTGGATAACACAATCAACCAATAAGATCTAATCGACACATATATAATGAACACTCCACACAACAGCGGAATACAGATATTTTTCAACACTTGTGGATCATTTACCAAAACAGACCTCAACAAATTTCAAAGGAAATAAAAACACATGAAAGTCAATGAAAATGAAAACATAATATACCCAGACATATGGGATGCAGTTAAAGCAGTAGTGAAGGGAAATTTATGGCACTAAATGCTTACAGTAGGAGAGGAAAGGTCTCGAAACATTACTCCAAGTTCCTACCTCAAGAAACTAGAAAAGACAAAATAAACATAAAGCAAACTAAAGAAAAGAAATAATAAACAATAAAACTGAAAACAGGAAAATAGAGAAAAATGAACGAAACAAAATGCTGATTTTAAAAAATGAAACCGATAAACCTCCAGAAAGACTGATAAGGATAAAAATATAGGAAAACATAAATCATCAATATCTAGAATGAAATGGGCTATCATAACAGATCTTGCACCCACTTAAAAAGACAAAAAGGAAACAATATAAATACTTTATACACTCATTATTCAACGATTTAGAAGCAATGGACCAATTGCTTGTGGTTGAAAATCACAAACTACTAAAATTCAACCAAGATGAAAGAGACAACCTGAATAGTCCTACAAAAACTGAATTTGTAATTTAAACTTCCCCCCACCCCCTCCAAAGAAAGAAATCGGTCTACATGGTCTCATTAGAGAATTCTACCAAGCATTTAAAGAATTAATACCAATTTTACACAATCTCTTCTGGAAAAGGAAGGAGGAGAGACCATCTCCCAACTCCCTGTTAAGGCCCTGATCAAAACCAGAACAGTCTAAAAAGAAAACAGATAAATAGCTCTCATGAACTTAGGCACAAATACCCTCAATAAAATATTAGCAAATTCAATCCAGGAATGTATGAAATGAACTACACCCTGACCAAGTAGGACTTATCCCAGGCATGCAAGATAGATTAACACTGAAAATCAATGTAACTCACCATATCAACAAATTAAACTAAGTAAATTCATACATTTACATATATAAAGTAACACAGAATAAACATTTTATAAAATCCAATACCTATTCCATTCATAATAAGAACTGTCAGCAAGGATGTCTGCTCTCACCACTCTCATTCAACATAACACTAGAAATTCTAGCCAGCGTAACAGGGCAAGAAAAAGAAAATGCACAGAGGTCAGAAAGGAAGAAATAAAACTTCCTACATGCAGATAACATGTCTTCATAGAACTCCCAAGACATTTACAAAAAACTTCGTTAACTACTGAGTTCAGCAAGGCTCCAGGATACAAGAACACACAAACATGAACTGCATTTCTATATACTAAAAATGAATGTGTGGAAAATAAATTTAAAAATATAAAACCATTAATAATTGCTCCCAAGTGAATTAAGTCTAACAAAACATGTACAAGATCTGTACACTGAAAATTACAAAAAAATACTTGAAGAGACATATCTGTTTATGGACTGGAAGACTCAACTTAGTAAAGGTGCAAATTCTCCCCTAAATTGATCTAGAAGTTTAACACAATTCCTATGGAAACCCCAGCAAGGTTTTTGTAGGCACAGACAAGCTTATTCTAAAATATAGATGAAAAGGCACGGGACCCAAGTTAAAATAATTTTGGAAAAAAAAATTAAGAAATAAAGTCTGAGGAATCACTGTATCCATTTCTATGGCCCAGTATGCAACTACAGTAATGAAGGCAGTGTGGTTTTGGCAGAGGAACAGATACATGGTTCAAAAGAACACAAACGAGAATGCAGAAAAAGATCCACAAAAACATGCTGATTTTTAACAAAGGTGCAAAAACAATTACAGTTGACCCCTGAACAACAAGGTCCACTTATAGGTGGGTTTTTTTCAATAAATACAGTAGAATGCTGTAAATGTATTTCCTCTGCCTTAAGATTTTCTCAACAACCTTTTCTTTCCTCCAGCTTATTATAAGAATCCAGTATACAATACATATAACACACAAAATATGCGTTCATCAACAGTTTATTTGTTAAGGCTTTTAGTCAACAGCAGGCCATCAGTAGCCACAGTAGTTAAGCTTTGGGGGAGTCAAAAGTTATGCATGGATTTTCCACGCACAGCGCCCCTCACCTCATGTTGTTCAAGGGCTAACAGTAGGTGGAAAAGGATAACAATTTCCATAAATGGTGCAGGAGCAATTGGGTACCTATAGTCAAAAAGAATAGACTTTGATCTATACCTCACACCTTACACACAAATTAACTCAACATGAATCACAGATCCAAATGTAAAATGTGAAACTATAAAACTTTTATAAAAAAATGTGAAACTATAAAACTTTTAGCAAAAAAAAAAAAAAAAAGGCAAAAATCTTGGGACTTAAGGCTTGGTAAAGAGTTCTTAGATGACACCAAAAACATGATCCATAAAAGGAAAAGCTCATTAACTGGACTTCACTAAAATTTAAAACTTTTGCTCTATGAAAAGGATGAAAAGACAAGCTACAGAGTGGGAGAAAATATTTGCAAATCACTTATCTGACTTGAATCTAGAATGTGTGAAAGCTCTCAAAAAGAGTGAAAGAGTCAAAAACCCAATCAATCAATTGGAAAATGAGCAAAAGACAGAAAACAACCACTTCACGGAGAAGGGTATACACATGCAAATGAACACATGAAAATATATTCACCGCCATTAGCCAGGAGGGAAATGCAGATGAAAACTACAATGAGGCGTGTGTCAGAATGACTAAAAACAAACAGTGATGACACCAAATGCTGGCTAAGACTTAGAAAAACCGGGCCCCTCATACATTGTAGATGGGAACATAAAATGGTACAGCCATTCTTGCAAACAGCACTTGAAAAAACTAAACTACCGTATGATCCAACAACTGCACTTCTGGGAATGAAATCTCACATACACGCAAAAACCTGCATGAGACTGTTCATGGCAGCAGTTTGTTGCCGTGGTGTGGCCTCATGGCCTGTCACTGGGTGAGGAGGCTTGACCAGGAGGCCTGTACCCTCGTTCTTCAACTGGCAGCTGCCAGAAGACGTGCCAGGGGATGCCGTATAACAAGCCGTGTGGGCTGGCTAGCCCTCCCCAAGTGTCTGCGGTGCCACGCCCCCACCAGAGCTTGCCAACAACCCGAATGTCCTTCGACGGGTCAATCCACTGTGGTACATCACACCGTGGAAGTCTACTCAGCAATAAAATCCAAGCAATTACTGACATACACAACACCATGGGTGGATCTCCATGGAATTATGCTGGGCGAAAAAGCCAACCTCTAAAGGTCACATATGACAGAAGTGTAGATATGCCTACAGATGAGTGGTTGTCAGGGGGTGGGAGCAGAAGGGAGGGAGCTGTGGCTACAAAAAGGTAGCATGCGGGATCCCTGGGATGGAATTGTTCGGTATCTTGACTGTAATGGTGATCACACACATCTCCACATGTGATAAACGGCACAGTAGTAAATTACACTCATGTACACACAAAGTGGAGTACATGTGGGACTGGTGAAATGTGACTAAGGTAGCTGGATTCTATCAATGTCACTTCTAGGTTGTGATATTGTACTACTACACAAGATGCTGCCACTGGGGGAAACTATATAAAGGGCATATCGGATCTCTTTCTTTTTTTTTTTTTAAGATTTTATTCTTAAATAATCTCTACACCCAATGTGGGGCTCGAACTCACAACCCCAAGATCAAGAGCTGTAAGTTCTTCCAACTGAGCCAGCCAGGCACCCCAGGATCTCTGCATTATTTCTTTCAACTACATGTGAATCTATAATTATCTCAAAATAAAAACATATAAAATTTAAAACGGTCTACACAGCTATCAATTACTAAATTTTGTTTGGAACCAGTAAAAAAAAAAAAAAATCTTTCACTTTTCTCACTTTCTATCCCCACTCAGGACCTATAAAGTGGATTGGCTTCTCTTGGTGTCCAAACTAGTGAGCCTGGGCCTAGAAGCCAGAACTGGGTCTTAGTAAAGACTACCATCAGGTTCCCAGGCAGTCTTGAGATGCCTGAAGAACCAAACCACCCCACCTTCAACTTTTTCAAAGCCCACATGTACCCTGGAGTTTTAAAAAAGTAAACCAAAACTGATGTTTATATTTGCCTAAAGAACGTAGCTATCAACAAAGCTCATTTAAGATACTTACAAGATTAGGTTAATTATCTTAGCTGTAAAGTCAACAAAAGCAATCAAAAGAGGAAGTTCCATGGAAATGGTGTGCTTTGTGTGGGAAGAATAAGGTCTGGCTCACTAAAACGCCACTGTACGTTCTAGCTCCCCCATCTGCAAAGCAGCCCATCCATATAAAAACAATGTCAGCCACAGATCTAATCTGACCTTTTTCTAGAAGGAACACTTTAAAAAAAGTAAAGGGGCGCCTGGGTGGCTCAGTCATTAAGTGTCTGCCTTCAGCTCAAGTCATGATCCCGGGGTCCTGGGATCGAGCCCCACGCTGGGCTCCCTGCTTGGCAGGAAGCCTGCTTCTCGCTCTCCCACTCCCCCTGCTTGTGTTCCTGCTCTCGCTATCTCTCTCTCTGTCAAATAAATAAATAAAATCTTTAAAAAAATAAAAAAGGAAAAAAAATAGGTAAAATGAATATAAAAAATGTTTTATTTAATAGCCAACAAGCATATAAAAAGATACTCAACGTCACTCATCATCAGGGAAACAAAAATCAAAACTACAATGAGAGATCAGTTCACACGATGGTTACTACCAAAAGAGAAGAAAATGTTGGTGAGGATGTGGAGAAATGGAACCCTTGTACACTGCTGGTGGGAATATAAATTGGTGCAACCACTAGGGAAAATAGTATGGAGGTTCCTCAGAAAATTAAAAATAGAACTACCCTATGATCTAGTGATTCCCTGACTACATATATATTCAAAAGAAATAAACGAAAAAATAATGAAAGTGTGATTTTGAGGAAATGTTTGCACATATCTGAAAGAAATGAAAGTATAATCTATGAGATGTTTGCACACTCGTAGCCAAGAGATGGAAGAACCCAAGTGTCCACTGACAGATGAATCAATTAAAAAAGTGTGTTACATAAATACAGTGGAATATTATTCAGCTCTAAAAAGGAAGGAAAGGCTAATAATGATAAGGATGAACCTTGACATTATGCTAAGTGAAAAAAACAGTCACGGAAAGATAAATACTGTCTAATTCCACTTACGTGAGATATCTAAAACTGTCAAAATCATAGACACAGATAAAATGAAGGTTGCCAGGACCTGGGAGGAGGGGAAATGGGGAGCTGACATTTAATGGGTATAGTGTTTCAGTTCTGTAAGATGGAAAGTTCTGGGAGTGGGGTGCACAACTCTGTGAATATGCTTAACACTACTGAAGTGTACACTTAAAAATGGTTAAGATGGTTAAATTTTAGGAATTTTTTTTTACTGCAATAAAAAAATGTTTTTTATTTAACCCAATATATTCAAAATATCTCCACATATCATTAATATGAAAACGACAGAGATTTTACATTCTTTTTTATGTACTAAGTCTTCAAACTTCCGGGTGAGCGGACACTAACAAGCCCATCTCCATTTGGACTAGTTGCATCTTCAGTGCTCAGCACTTACCTGTGGCATCCCTACTGGGCTCGTGCTGAGCTAGACCTCACCTGTCACCCCCATATGACAAACCTTATAGTTAGATCCAAATAACTAAAAATATTTTGGGGGGTGGGGTAGCACACAGGGTCTTTTTCTTGCTACCAGACTTTTTTTGAAATCTTATTTGTCCTCGGTTGGCTCTATGAAAGACTGATGGGCAAGACTCGAAATTCTGAACATCTCCTGAGCGTCTCCTCTTTGTCAGACCCTCACTAGGAGGGTCTAAGACATCGTGCCTCTCCTCAGAGGGCTCACAATCTAAAAGGTGGGTCAGACAATTACCAGCTCCAAGAGGAGTATGCCAAGATGTGGAGGAATACAAAGAACAACACAACTCCTACCTATGAACTCTTATGTTCCAGGGAACAAATATAAAGTTTAAGTCATTTGACACGTGGAAGTTGTTAATTAACTAGCTTTCACCCTGTTCACAATATTCACCAGCACATTCTGACCTTTCTCAACTCTTATTTCCAATTGCAATAACTACACCTTCAAAGTATGAATTTGTGCAGAATTCAGTACAATTTGTATTAAAAACACATATGGCATAAGCACACTCACCAGAAAAGGCACTCAGAAACCTACACCTCTGTCAATGATTTTGACTAAAATAATCGGTTATTCACTAAGAGAGCAAAGGTCAAGTTAATCCACCCAGGGTATAAGGAGACTAAAATTTGGTTCGTAAAAGTGAAAAAAAAAAAAAAAAAACAACAGAAAACAAAAAACAAAACCGCTGTTTCTCATGGAAAAATATAATATTGTTTGAACATATCCAGAAAAATAAGGAATATGGAAGAAAATATGAAGGCATTTGTAGTATAAACACCTACTTAATGTACACCCCAAACAAGAATTTACTTTCTCGTTAGAACAAAGATGCAAGAATAGAACTGCAAGATCCACTGCTTTCTATCCCAACTCACTGAGCAGAAACTATTTGGTGAGTGAAGGAGCAGAAGCCCCAGGCGAAGGAGCACCTCTTTATAACCTCCCATTTGTGTTGCCCTGGCTAAAACCAATCATAAAGACTTCTTTGTGAAAAATGTATTTTGCAATAAATTATCAAAAGTCTCACTGAAGATCTTAATGGATATGGTTGAGTAAGGAACATTAAACAGGACCAGAAAGAGAAGAGAAGCAAAATTTATCAACTCAGCATATTTCAGTGGTCTTTAGGCATGGAACTATTAGAAGAATAACCAGGAAAAAAAGTTACAAACTACAAAGGCTGTCAATTTTATTCTACAGTTTAATAAAACTCATATCTGACTAAGTCTTCTCCAGTCCCCATTCATCCCCCACCCCAATAAACAAATACCCCCAGAACTTAATACTGAAAACTTACCTTGGTGCACTAACTTCAGATAAACTCCTTACACCTTATCATTTAATCCTGTGCATTAAAGTCTCAGTTATCATGCCAATCTACTATAAAGTTACACCTCGGGATCCATGACTTGACTTCACAGGTATAAACATAACTTTGCTTAATAATTTAGATTGTGATCTCTAAAGCTTTACATCTGTCATCTTGAGTAACGGTGCTTACCTTATAATAAGCTCACTAAACAGTATGTCACCATACATACCAAAACACACACACACACACACACACACACACACACACACACACACAAACTAGGTCACCCACTATTCCTGAGTAACAAGAAAAGAGAAACTGTTTCTGTGCATTAAGCAACCATCTGTAGAAGTAGATTCATAGGTCTGCAGGGAAAAACTATAAGGCTTCCCAAGGATCCT
This sequence comes from Phoca vitulina, assembly GCF_004348235.1. Lineage (NCBI taxonomy): Eukaryota > Metazoa > Chordata > Mammalia > Carnivora > Phocidae > Phoca > Phoca vitulina. The sequence goes on along the minus strand of NW_022589715.1, from coordinate 10,277,158 downwards.
TAAAATACATAGGTTTTTAAAAATAAACACCATAAAGCCCTATTCCTTCACTGAGTAAGCAAGAATGCTATAGGTTCATATACTCAGAGTACTTACAATGGGCAGAAAAACACTTGCAAGCACCAACTTCTAAGGTTTAAATGAATTCAGGAGGGTAGTAATAGCTAAAGTAATAGTAGCAATAAAACTTCGAGTTCCTTTCCCTAAGGAGGGATCCCAATAAAGTCTATCTCAGTTTTTAGCAGAAGACACCTCGCCAACATGCATAGCTACTGGTGTTTCTGCCATCCCCGCTTGTTATTTCCCAGGTTTGCCCAACCTGACAAGTGACCAATCCTCTGAGGTTCTCACTCTGTAACATGGGGACAGACCCACACCTCTTCGAAGGTTGAGACAGAGCCCCACAGTACCTGCAAATACAAGATTTGTCATTGTGTTCCAACAGTCAAGTAAGTGTCTAGTCTGAGGACTCCGTTTTAGTCAGCCTTTGGCAAAAGTGTGATCTACACTGTAAGGGAATCTACACTGGATCCTTAAGGAATAATGCTGCCAACTTATTTATATCTCATTAATGCAAGAAGGAAGGGCTTATCTGTCCAAATGGTAAGATTCTGGTGAATCCTGACCAAGATATTTTCCATTGGGGGGGAAGAGTGATCTGAATCAACACAACAACACAGATGTATTCCCTTACCAAGGTCACCAGAACTGAACATGCTCAAAGTCACATGCTGGGGGCTCAAGGGTCAAACCTAGCAAGCAGATGTTTTTATATGGCTTGCACAGTACTTTCAAAGTTCTAAGTTAATTGTCAGTGTCAAAACATCTTTGATGCCGGGATCTTTGGCACCAAAATCTGCACTCTTGGGTTATCTTGCACTGTACCATAGGAAAACCTACCACTCTGAGACCACACAGCCACAGATGGGGGCGCAGTCCTAATGCAGAAAGTGCAAATGCTCCCTAATCTGCCACAGTCCCCACCAGGTCAGCTCCCACACTGTCCTGCCAGATTTTCCTGGTTCAGACCCTAAAACGGGCTTTAATCCCTGAAATAGATACCCACAATCTAATCTTACTAGTACCATATCCAAAACCTCTGAGCAAACAAAAAATCAGCCCAAAGAGGAATCTGAGTAGAAAACAACCCATTTTTCTGGTTCTCTATTGGTACTGCCTTGATGAATCAGATCACTTCCTAAAAATATCATTTTTGAAAACAATTAACTTGTCTCATCTTTCTTCATACATCTGGTTATGTTTTTAAGCTATTTGCTGTATTTGACTGAGTCCCCTTCAAGCACAGTATTGTTGATAAGTAAGTCTCAGTGGTTAGAACAACACACACACTTTAATGAAGGCAGGCAGCAAGGATTACAGCTTCACTGCTCAACAGGCCTATACTATGTACATTGTATTGCTGCCACTAAACTTGGTAATGTAAAAAAAAAAAAAATACTGTTGGTTTGATGTCTTACTTGACACATCCTCCATTCCCATGAAAATATGGACTACATCAGTAAAAGGATTCTAAAAGGGAGTTTAGTTTAAATGCTACACACAGCCTTTAAGCAGATATGCAAACAACCACACATTAACTACCTCTTACCCAGGCATTGCTTACCCATTGCACTGAGGTAATGGTTGAAGGCCTGGCAAGGAGGACTTGGGGTTTGTGTTGATTTGTCACAACTCATGGGTGCCGGGCTCCTGTCTGTGTCAAAAGAGAAATACCCACTGGAGGATCGAGACAGCAGGGAGGATCTTCTCACAAAGATGAAAAGCGGGGATCTGGTAGCAAAAGGGCCGGGGCTGGCTGGTGGGGCCAGCGGGCCCTGAGGGCTGCCTTGGGGGCAGCGGTCCCCTTCGCCTTCAGGATTACCTTGCTGCTCTGTCTGTAGAGAGGTAGGGGCCCCAGGCCTGAGCTGAGGAGGCCTCTCAGCAGGCTGCAATTGTCCACCTTCTCTGTCACACTCAGAACTTACATCTGAAGGTTGCTTTGCCATTTGGTCTTTTTTTCTGCAAGTAAAATAAAAACTAAGATTATCTTCAGCAAAATAACAATTACAACAAATAACTAAATTTAGCCAACTTTCGCGGATTTCTTCACGATTTTTAGAACACCAAATACTTTAACATTAAGTCGTTAGTTCATATATTCCTCTGACGATCTTTCGAATAAGAATAAAAACACACCTCAAATAACAAAGGTACCTCTATCTTTGCGTGGAGGGGGGGAGGGACTAAACTTCCTGAAACCAAACAAAACACAATCACAACGTCAACGTGAGACCGGTGCTGTAACACACACACACACACACAGAAAGTTTTTAGGAGAAGCATCTTGTGTTAACCATGTGCTCTTTGCTCAGAGCCGACTTGAAGAAGTCGGAAACTCCCAGCGGGCTCTGATTTCCCGGGATCAGATACTGCGCTGGAGCACAGGAGCGGGCGCAGATGCAGCGATTGCAGGCGGCTGGCCGCGTTCCCCACTCCGGCCCCATTGTTCTGCCGAAAGTGCTGAGGGCAGCAAGTCTGGGGAAGGTTTGGCAAGGGCCGTCAGTCGTAGTAAGTGCGTCACAATAGAGTTTGTAACTCGGAGCGCGGCTCGGCCGGGCTCGGGCGCTCCCCGCCCGCGGTCCCTCCCGCTCCCAGCCCGCGCGCCCCTCCTCCCGCAGGGGGCAGCGCGCCGCACCGAACCCGACAGAACTTCGGAATGCACCCACACTGTGAGGTGCACACCTCCAAATGGGGGGTCTCCCCAAAGCCGTCCCCGGGCGCCCCCTGCAAAGTCCCCAAGTAACTCCACACGCTAGGCGACACCGGGGCGCGCGGCTCCTTCACCCCACTGACCCTCCCCTGTGAAGGCAATCAGGCCGAAACTCACGTCCGCCCCTTCCCTTCCGATCGTCGCGTCCCGGCCCGGGCCCCGCGGCGTCCCGCCCGCGTCCTTCGCCGACCCGGAGCCCCCGGACCGTCAGCACCAAGGAAGCGCGGGAGACAAAGCCCAGGACTCGCGTTCAGAGCCCCGGGGGCAGCGCAGAGCCGGCCTCTGGCCGCCCGCCCGCCGCCGCGCTCCGCCAGGCAGCCGAGGGCTCCGCGCGCCGCGCCTCTGGCCCGCGCTGCCCCGGCCGCCGCCGCCGGGAACATCCTCCGCCTCCTCCCGCTCCTCCCCTCGCGCACTGCGCCCGCCGCCGCCGCCGGCACCGCCGACCTCCCCGCGCCGCTGGCGCCGGGTGCCCGCGCTCCCAATTGGCCCTCGCGCGGTCGCTCCGCGCCACAGCCAATAGCCGCCGCCGGCGGGGGCGGCGCCTACGGGTCAGGCCGCCAAAGGCGAGGCGATTGTTGACAAACTCGCCTCCGAAGGCGGCCCCGGCCGCGACCGCGGCGGGAGTCTCGCGGACCCGAGCTGCCCCGGCTGCCCCGGCTGCCCCGGCTGCCCCGGCTCCCCCAGCCCGCCCTGCCTCTGTGCCTGCCGGACGCCGCGCGAGCCTCGGCGGCTCCCACCGCCCCAAGTGGCCGGTCACCTGGAGACAAAGCAGGAGTCTCGCTCTCTCTCTGCACCCGCAGGGCCGTCCTCCGACCCCGGTCCTTGCTGCTGGCCGCCGACCCCCGCCCAGGCCGGGTGGGCTGAAGACCCCAAAGGCAGTCCCTTCCCTTAGCTGCAGCACCCACCTTCCTCCACAGATTGCTCCTTTTTTCTCCCCGTACGCAGCGGACACGCTCCAAATCTAAGCGGCCACCACTGGCCACGGGCACGCACAACTGCGCGCACCCGTGACCACGGCAAACAACCAACACATCCACACCCCTGTCCCCCGCGGCCGACGGGTCTTCCATTACTAGCACGAACGCCGAGTAACAGGCCCCCGAGGGCACCGCACCGCCCGCCAGCACTGAGAGGGAGTCGGGGTGCCCGAGTCTCTACGACAGCCCGGCTCCACGGATGGAGCATGTTCTGCTTCCCGAGGCTCGTCCACCGCGTGTCCCCGGCAGTCGGAGGAGGCCCTCGGACTCTCGCTGTCTATGGATCGTGCGGCTGGTATCGTCTGCAGCGCACCCGCAGCCCGAGAGAGCGAACGCAGCAGCTGCCCTAAACCTCGGCCTGAATGGGTACAAGGAAAACGAGTCTCGTCAAATAACCACCGCAGTTCCGCAACGGGCCCGAGCCCCCGAGAAAAGCCAAGCCGCCAGACTAGCCAGTACCGCGCGGCCGCTACTTGGGGGTCTCCAGGACAGGGCGGCGAGACTTGCCGGCCGGCCGCGCAGCCCAGTATCGTGGAGCCGGGCCGCAGCTCCCGGGACAGCGCGGAGAGCACGCGTTGCCTTTCCCAGCTGACCCTGAGAAGCTTCTCCACCTTCGCGCGGAATCCCGGGCCGAGCCGCACGTCGGCCAAGTGCCGTTAGCCTGTGCACGGACGACCCCTCACCAAACTGGACTTGCGCGGGGGAGGGAACCTGACCCGCCTGAGCGCTGCCTCCCGCCCAGCGACAAGTGGGACGGGTACGTGCATCTCTTGCCTGCACGTGCTCGGGCAGGGAACAGGAGGTGGAGCCGAGCTGGCTCCGGCGCTTGTCTTCCGTCGGCACCCGGCCCGCTCCCGGGGATTCGGAGGTATTTACCTTGCGTTTCTCAGTCCGAGAGTCAGAGTCAGACATTGGGGGGACGAGGGCCAGGGAAAGGGCGCCGAGGGGGTGGCGGCGGGAGCGGGGTGAAGCGAGCAGCCCGCGGCGATGCTGGCCGCAGTTGGGCTGGGGCGCGCAGGGTGACTGTGAGAATCCGGTGGCAGTGGTGGCGGCGGCGACGCAAGACGGAGCAGTTTCACAAGACCAAAACCTGGAGGCTGCGCCGAGCGAAGTGAAACCTGCACAGCCCTGCAGCTCAACTCAGACTGGCGGCCCAGTGCCGTCACCCAATCACCGCGAGCTCCGCCCCCTCTAAGTCCCGCCCCGGCGCGCGGGCAAGCACGCCCCGCCCTGCCGCGCCGTAGCCTCAGCCGCTGGCGCTTTCAGGCTCGAACAGGTAAAGGCGGGGGTGGCCCGGCCGGGTTCCCCCGCGCGCGCTGCCGGCCCTGCCCCAGCTGAGCGTGTTTACTGGAGTGACTAGGGCTGCTGGTGGCTTGTGCGCACCCACTCCTCTCCCCGCCCTCAAAGTGTACCCTTGCCTCTCCCCCATCCAGCAGGGGCCACTGCGTGCGCTTGGAACAGAGGGGGCGCTCCGGGCACACTGAACCAGGCCGAGCGGCCGCCGCCTGCGGAAAACCTGAGGAGGCGCCCCTGAGCCCTTGATCGGCTTCGGGAATTTCTCAGCCGCTCTGGGGCAGGCGTGGGGACTGGGTTGATCCTCAAGAACGCCCGGGTCCAAGGTTGGGCAGCGAATGTCGGAGCTCTCCTCTCTCCCAGAGTCTGGGGTACTGGGTGAGACCCCGATGTGCAGGGCTGCTCATCCTCTTCCTCGCCTTCGCCTCACGCGGTAGTCTTAGGCGCCCTCCTCATGCCACCTGGCAGGGGCACCTAGCTTTTCTGCCGCGCCCAGCCTCCGGTAGGAGGCAGAGCCCTTAATGGGGAGAGTGGAGAAAAAGGCAAGAAGTGGATCCCCGGAGGCGTCTGTTCCGCAGCCCGGGTGCGAAGGAGGAAGGCACCGCGCGGAGCAGGTAAAATAGGGAAATGAAAAAAGAACTCGAAAAAAAAAAAATCCTTTTAAGAAGAAGAAAAAAAAGACCCAGAGGAATCTCGGCCTTCAGGTGGGAGAGAAGATATCCGCTGGGTCGGGGTCCTAGAGATTGGTTAGGCTTTCAGAGAACCGCCCGCGAGGCGCGCTGAGGCCAATGAAGGCGCGCGCGCAGGGGAGTGGTGTGGGGAGCGAAGTACCCCCCACCCCTTCTCCCTGCGCGCCCCCACCCCCTTTCTCCTTGGTGCCCGCGGCCCCACTCCCACTCCTGCTCCGGGGACTGGTACTCCTCTGGGTCCGCACCCTCATGTGTTCTAATGTGGGTCCTAAGTCCCCACCCTTACCCCCTCCTGCGCTCCCCAGGCTAGGAGACAGCCGCGGCTGGGAGTGGGGGCAAGGTTGGTCGGGAGATGGAACATCCTGTCATGGGGGAGAGCTGGTTAGATGGAATAGAGAAACCCAAGTTAAGGATCCCCTAAAGTCTCTCCCTCCCAGGAACCAAGAAGGAAGGGTCCTCAGTTGCAGAGGAGCAAATCAGCGAGGCGTTGTCCCGCTGTTGGCCACCTCGATCAGGGTTTTATGCTGCATAAGCAGGTATGGAACGTCGGGAAGACAGCACAGCCCCTGGTTAAACAATTCTCATCGCATCCTCTGGCGAGTCCTGAGCGAGGTGTAGGAGGCCAGGGGTTCCTGGGGCGACTCAAGGACGCACGCCGGGTTCTGCCCCGGGATTTCGTTGCAGGAGGGAAAGGACAGGGCATGGACGCGGCGAAGTGGACGCAGAGGCTGGATGTCTACCCTGACGGTGTCTCGGAGCGGTTGCCCTCGACCTTAGGTGGGCTCCGGTGAACTCTAAGCCTTAGCCGCCGGGCCTAGCACCCGGGGGGAAAACAACAGAACGGCGCCGGCTGGGAGCCCCAAACCCGCCCGAGTGCTCCGAGCTCTCCGTGGGGTTGGGCGATGCAGACAGGGACAGGAAAAGAACCACACAGAAGAAAACCCTAGTGGTTCTCATCTGGTCTTGTGCAGCTCCGCCGCCCCCGCGTCGTCTGCTTTAGCGACCCTGTGAACACTTTAAAAAACAAAGGCATCAGGGAAAGCTACCGGTTAAGCACTCTTATTTGGGGGCACAAGGAGGAGGTCGGCTCGGAGTCATGCGACCCAGGCTGTGCTGGGGAGCTTTCGCAGAGCTCTCCGCGGCGGGTGACCCTTAGCCCTTCCCGCCCTCTCCCGCAGGGTCCGGAGGTCCTCTGGATACCGGGCCACAGCCCAGAGAAGGGACAGTGTGGAAAGGGCAGTTGGGCGTTAGGTCTCTGCTCCGGTCCTGGATGTCGCCCTCGCGGACGCGAGCAGAGCTATACTCACTCCTGCCTCTGCCACGAGATGTGGAGAGGGAGTAAGGAGGATGGCTGGGGCTGAGAGAAAGGTGCAAAAGTGAAGTGGGGCAATCGGGATCTGAGAAATGGGATGGGAACTCTACGGCCCTCGCCTGGGACCACAGGCGTTGCCTGCGTGGTCTCTCGGAGTTCCGAAATCAACTTACTGCGGTGTGCTGCCCTAGCCCGCCTTCCCATCCTCGGCAAGGAGCCCGAGCGCCTTCCCGTCAATCAATGTCTTTATTAAACTTTGTTATCTATGCTCCTCTAAAGAACAGATTACAATTTCATATGGTAAAAGTATTTTCCGCACCTTGTCTTACGGTCCGGAAGCCGCCTGCCTGGGAGGACAAGCCGGAGTTCGTGCTCTGCTGAGAGCAAAACACCAGGCGCACACTCCCCTTTCCCAGTCTGTGCGTTTCCTCTAACACCCCCAAGGGGTTCTGATTCACTGGAAAAGCATCGCTTGCTGAACTGAAACTTTGCCCGCGAGTGTTTGATTTTTATGCTTTGATTTTTTTTTTTTTTTCACGCAGCACCAATGCGTTTTCCAAAATCACTGTAAATCTGAGTCATCACTGACCGCCGGAGACCTTTGGTGGCACCCGGGTGTGGGGCGCGTTCGCAGGGGAGTCCAGTGTCTAGGGAGATCCAGCGCGGAAGCTGGGAGAGGTTGCTGCCGGCGGGCGGGGTTACATAATAAAGCCCTGTGTTCCGGGCTGCCGCCTGGCTCCCTTTCCCAACAGCCCATCGCGCATCTCGCCAGCCTCAGTGAGAACCCTGCCTGCTCTGCGACCCAAATCCCCGAGGGCCGAGGCCCAGCGCATGCCAGGCCGGCCTTGGCCCCAGTTCCAGGCGTCAGAGAAGCTAGTGTCGTGGCAGCTGCGAGCGAGCCACCACCCTTCGCACCACGCCCGCTATAACTTGGCTTCCAGCTTGGGCGGCTGAAAGCGCGCCCCTTCTCGGGGCTCGGGTTGCAGCGGTGCTGGGTAGAAGGCCCAGGCGGCCTGCGCATTGGTGATTCCTGCGATTGGTGCGTGGAGGGAGGTGTGTGGAATGTTAAAGGCAGAGATCACCCTCAGGGCGTCATCCTTCACCGTGTCGCACAAATCCAGCAACTGCAAAACAACACAAAGTGACAGGTCAGATGCTGGCTCACTTACAGCGTGGGGCGCCATTGGCTTTGTGCCAACTCCCAAGTACCCCACAGGTAGCCACTGGGGAAACTAGTTCCCCTTTGGATTTCCCGGGACCCAGGTGGGTGGAGGCCATTGGTCTTGAATAACCTTCACATACCTTATCATCTTAGAAATGCCTAAACCTGTAGCACCTGTCTGGCAGAAGCCCGTTTCTTCCAAACAGGGTTGGGTCCGGCTCCAAATTAGATGGAAATCTCAAGACCGAGGACTGTGAGAATTTATCAACGTTCCCCTTGCCAGCCCTGCCCTCCCCTCTCCAGTCCCCATCATTTTCCTCCTCTTCACCTCTGGAGTGCCTGGGGTGCCACCCTCTGGCTCACAGAGGTAACTGAACAGGAAGAGCATCAGACAGGTGAACCAGTGGAGACATGCCCCAGTTCTCCCCAGACTAGCGCCTTCCCACCTCTGGCAGCAGGCCATGGTTCCTGAAATGCACGCACAGTGGGACTGGGGATACTGAGACCAAGCACTGGCATCTCTGTGCACCTTCCACTTGGCTGCTACAGGAAATCAACCTGCAGTTAAAGAGAACACCAAGGAACCCGGCAGATACCTTCCTGTATTTTGATAACCATTGGAAGGCACAGATAAGACATCTCAGCAGAAGGGTGGGGGAAACGTAAGCTAGTGATTTTGGAGGAGGTGCATTGGGTGTATTTTAATTTCATTTTCCATGGTTTAGGTGCCAGTGCATTTTTTTTTTTTAATTCCCAGGGGAAAAAAAAGCTACCAAAAATAATAGATTGTTTTTTCTAAAACTCAACAAGGACAAGACAGAGGGACTGCTTTCTTTTCCCATAACCAGCTGCACACTTTATTTTTCAAGTTTTCAGCCAGCCATAAATTTCTTTCACTCACCAAATCACAGTTAGCCCCCAGGTTTTCATGGTTTATTTTTATGGTCTTAAAAACATCACTTAACAACAGCCCCACCTTTGCTGCCCTCACGGTGGTGGTCATTACTGAGCTACACTAAAACTGTAAAGAGCACAGTTCCTTTAAAGTAGACCAAAATGCCATTTCAGGTATTCAGAGACAATGGGGGGCCCCCAAAACGGGCTGGTGTAGGGTAGGGGAAGAGCATGAATTTTAATAGTCTAACAACACATCTTCCTTTAAATGTGCTCTATTACATCAGTAATTTCTAATGAAAACCTTCATTCTTTACACACTGTGGTTAAGCATCATAAAATCAGTAGTGAAAAGACTTTGATCATATTCGCAAGATGCACTATGATGAACTTTCACTGACCAAGATTTCAAAGTTTGTAATTAGTACTCTTGACAAATCCCTGACTAATCTGTCAACTCTCAAGATCTTTACACACTTCAAAACCATGAGATGGTGTACAAGTCCTTAAACCTTCTACATATTGTAATTTCATTATTCAAGATAACTTTCCCTTTAGGTTTGCATCATGAAACTCAACCAATTTTTGTCATATATTCAACAATGGCGGAGATTCAGTTATTTGAATGAGCGTTATGTGGAAGAGAGTATGGGTTTGGTCTGTCCAAACACAGAACAAGCACCCAGAGATAGCAATTGCAGGAGGCAGAGTTCTGTTCAATATTTTTACAACTTGAAAGACAAGAATAAAGTAGATTTTTTAAAAAGGATCCAATGGCAGAAGAAGAGGATTTCCTTTCTCATAAGTGTTCAGGGAGTGACCCTTTCCAATGACACTCTAAAAGAGGAATGCTGCATGGAAGGGGAAAGCCATGTGTTGACTGCTAAGATTCTTTGTAATCTTAAAATTCTGATGCTGTCTCAAATACTCTGTGCTTACTCCATTTGTGACAGGCTGCAGCAGGCCGATTAGTGTCCAGGTCCGAGGATCAGGCATCACTCCTTATATGTAACAAGTTTGACTCTGATTCCAGGTATTCTCTCACCTCTGCCGGTGAGGATGATCATTATTAGTATTGTCTTTCCCTTACAAAGTGCAGTACATACTGGAGTCCTGTCCTATGGTACAGATTGTGCTGGGCATGGGAGATTTAGTGAGGCACACTGTGGACATAGGCCTCCTGTATCGAGGAGATAATGTTGAAGAATTTTAAAGACTTTACAAACAGGATCCTCTTAATACAAAATAAACTTAGGTAGCTATCATAGCATTTATTATTATATATACAGTAATTTTTCTTTTTTTTTTTTTTTAATTACCAGGAAGCCCCATAGGATGAAGCAAAGCACAGGCAGACCTCAGAGATATTGCAGGTGCAGGTCCAGACCATGACTATGAAGCAAATATTGCAATAAAATGAGTCAAAGGAACTTTTTGGTTTCCCAATGCATCCCAAAGTTATGTTTACACTACAGTGTAGTCTGTTGAGTGTGCACTGGCATTATGTCTCAAAAGCAATGTACATAAATTAATTAAAAAATAGTTTGTTGCTAAAAAATGCTAACCATCATCTGAGCTTTCAGCTAGTCTTATTCACTGATCACAGATCACCATAACAAATATAATAATGAAAAAGTTTGAAATATTACAAGAATTACCAAAATGTGACACAGAGACACAAAGTGAGAAAATGCTGTTGGAAAAATGGCATCGATAGACTTGCTTAACACTGGGTTGTCACAAACCTTCAATTTGTAAAAAACGCATTATCTATGAAGCACAATAAAACAACGTATGGCTGTACTATTAAATTTTAGTTTTATTACCAAACATATACCCACATAATATAAGCACAAAAATGGTGCATATTGTAGCCTCCCCCTCGCCCCCCCCACCCCCGCCCCATTTTGCCAGTATGTGACCCAACTGTGCTGGACAAAGCATCCCAAGCCCACCCATCTCTTAACAAAGAAAACTCATCAGCTTTGGAGGATACACCAATGAATAGGTGCCCTTTAAAAATAAAAGAGCATGAACAAAGTTATAAATTCTTATAGAAAAATTTTAAAGGACAGACCCAAAGCATTGGCAGTATTGCTCTAAAAATAAGGACATAAGATCCACTAGAACTATCCAGGAAGTGGGATTTGAGAATGTCTACTTGGAAGAAAGTGGACGCACTCAACAATCAAGGGACAGTGAGTGGACAGGTTAATATGTGGATTTTCCGGGGGAAATTTATAACATCAATTTGGCTTCCCTGCCCCCACCTAGTTACAGTAGGTTCTCTCTTTTTTTTCCCCTCTTTACCATCCCAGCATTATCCTTATTTCAGTTGGGAGACTAGGATGGTCTAGAATGGGCAGTATCTAAGCTTTACAGCCTTCTAAACAATAACCTGTTTTTCCTTGTGTTGGTGTTAAGTATTCAATAGATGCTCCAGGTGTGAGGTGTCCAGTGAACTTGCAGCCACACCCCAGCTATTCCTAAGACCCTGTGCAGAAGGTTTTCCTGACTCTTCCCATGTTCCCCACCTCTGTTCCCAGCACCAGGGGACCTCCTGCAGTTCTCTGGGTCAAATCCCTTACCCCAACTTGACATGTCTCTCAATTAGCCCCTTTCTTGCTTGGGCATTGTGATGAGTCTTTTTCTCCATCCCTTGAATCTGGGCTGCCTTGTGACTTGTCTTGACCAATACAATGTGGAGAAAGTGACACTGTGTAAATTCCAGAGCTTAGGTCTCAAGAAGCCTTGCCATGCCCACTCTTGCTTCCTGGAACTTTGGGACCACTTACTGTGTGGGTCTGGCCTGCTGGAGGATGCCCAAGGCCATGTGGAGAAGGACCACATGGTCAGCAGCCAGGCTCACTCTCAGATATGTGAGTAAGGCCATCTAGGACCCCCTAGTCCTTTTGAACTTGAATGACTGTAACCACAGGAGTGATCCTACTAAAAACTAGCCAAAGAATGACCCAGATTGCCTACCCACAGAATTGCAAGATATAAACAATTGCTTTTTTATGCCACTAAGTTTTAGGGTGATATGTTACATGGCAATAGGTAACTAAAACAGGTATCTTCCTTTTAAAATTCAAATTGCCATTCACGAGCAGGGGGAGGGTCATCTTCAGCTATACTTCTACCCTCTTAATTATCTGAGGACAATTCTACAATTACACAATTAAAGCAGTTAACAGAGAGGTGTGGCTCACTGATAGGCTTTACTAAAAGAGAATTTCAGTTGTAGAAGAGTAGTTTATAAAGCCAATGACTGTTCAGTTGGTGGGGTATCTGGGAGAGAATTTGAAAGGCAGGCTGGAAGTCTCACTGCAAGCCACCACCCACCCCACTTTCCTAATCTGGTTTAGAAGGCAAATCACCAGGACTTGCCTTATAACTACCTGCCATGCCTTCATCATCTCTACAGGGGGCTTTAGCTTCCAACAAAAATACTCAGTAACATCAAAGTGTCAAGGATGGGGGGATAAGGCAGAAAATATTTGCAACTGGGGATTCCAAGTCTTGTAAATGTTTAGGTTCTCCTGCACCATTAGAAGAGAGAAACAGATGGGGCCTGGGCAGACCTAACCAGAGTCAGCTGGTGTGATGGAACGGACTGGCACATATCTATGGGACTGTAGCGTTTCTCTGCTCTCAGAGATTTCTCAAATAAGGAAGACCAACAGGGGTTCATCTCCAAGGCATGGAGTCTGTCTACTATAAAGTGTGGGTTAGAGGTCTGACCTCAGAATTGGTTGGGAGGATGCAGTGAGGTAATTATGTGAAGGCCACACTGTAAGCTGCAAAAGGCAGCAAAATAGAGTTGTTGGCTCTTAATCCCCCAAATACCATCATTAGGGCCTTTAAAGGCTTCCAAGAAATTCATATCCAGTAAGTTTCAACGTAAATCTGTCCCTTTACACAGAAACTTGGAGACTGAGTGTGATAGTATATGGAATCCAGCCATGTACACAGACACATGACTTGCCACATCTATCCAAATGGATTTCTCTCTCTCTCTCTCTTTTTTAAAAGATTTTATTTATTTATTTGACAGAGAGAGACACAGCAAGAGAGGGAACACAAGCTTGGAGAGTGGGAGAGGGAGAAGCAGGCTTCCCGCTGAGCAGGGAGCCTGGTGCTGCAGGGCTCGATCCCAGGACCCTGGGACCATGACCTGAGCCGAAGGCAGATGCCCAATGACTGAGCCACCCAGGCGCCCCATGGATTTCTCTTTTTATTCTAGGATGCCTACAGTACGTACGTAAAGAGTTTCCCTCTTAAAGAAGGTATACATCAACACATATGCCTTTCATCAGTTAGTGGGTGGGCTCCACTTGTGATGTGATGGCAGCCTGGAAATGACAAGCTAGGGAATAGGTACAAAGATGTTTCTTATTGTATGATTTGGCCCCTTTTATAGATCTGAAACCTTTTATAATGATTGTATGTGTGTGTGCACATGTGCATGTGAATGAAATCATATCACAATGTGTTGCTGCATTTCAGTTGAATACCACCTTCTCTAGAAGGTTATTGAAAGTGTGAAATAAAATGAGTATCGGCATCCATCCCTCAGGCACATGCTAACATCTCTCATCAAGGGAAAGGCTGATTTATCGTTGTTGTCTGTCTTTATCCTCCATGGAAAACTCATGCACAATCCTCTACTCTGTTTTTATACTAAAAATCTGGTGTGAGAACACTTTTCAGTCTTGTTCTGTAGCCCCCAGATTCAGACCCTCACCAGGTTCTTTAGATTTTTGCCTCACATGATTACCTTCCTCGAGTATTGTTTTCATCTGATCACTTTTCTTCTGAAAGGCCCAGAATCACTTCCACTTGCTTCTCAGGTTAAAGTAAAATTATTGATTATGAACTTGAGTCTTTTAACAGTATTTGATTTACTGTGTTCCCACAACTAGTTTCATCACCACAGCCCAAGCAATCTGCCCCTTCTACTTGGGCCAACCAAATTTATCTTGCTTTCCACTTGATGCTCTTCATGACCTTTAACTGAATCACCACATTTGCCATTCTCCGTTACTTGACACACTATAACTTAATTAGGCGTCTTTCAAGCTTTCTGTTCTTGGATACGGACTGACTGCCTGAGTACAGCCATCGTGAAATAGTTGCTGTGTTAGCTGAAAGAACATGAACATGCCATTTAACTTTGTTCCAAGTCACATATCTCATAACTGATACAACCAGGGTTTTAATCCAGAGCTTTCTGCTTCCACAGCTCCATCTACCCATTTTGCCTCCATCTCCTCCCCTTCCCCCGCCACATTTCCCCACAGTTTCTATCCCTGGAGGGTACAGGATGTTGCAATGAGGAAATGCCTCTGCTCCTGTCCAAACGTGTGACCCCTGATGTTCTTCCTAAGTCAGAACTGATATTCCATATGTGCCGAGTGTGGGGAACATGGGTCTGGCCAGCCACACTAGCTCACATTCCCCAAGAGGACTAGGGCAGCCATGGGCAGCCCAGGGGGCCTCTAAGATCTTGCCACTAGAGGGAGTTCCTGAGGACGTTGGCTTTGGAGCCAGCTGCCATGATGCAAAAGTGCCAGCCTGATGATCTGGATGCTCTTCCTGACAAGGATAAGCCTCCAAGTCTCCAGAAACTATGCCTGGGCCAGTGAGGCTCAGATATAGAGGTATTCGAGAAACAACAGAGTCTCTTCCTGTGGAGGGAGGGTCACTTGCTCTACAGATTCTTCAGGAAGTTGGATGAACTCTGCTGAGCTAGGTATTCAGGCCCTCCCTGCTCCTCTGGTCCATACCTCAAGTCACCAAACACAATTCAAATCCCTTCAGAAGAGCAACATGTTGACTGTCAAATAATGGTCAATGAAAATCACCACAATCAAGGAATTTAATCTTCAGCTACTACAGACTTCCAACCTCACCAGATTCACAGAGGCCATAATTTTACTTCTCTCCTATCCATTCACCTTTCCTAAAGAATCGCCAACCTCTGTAGACAAAGGGTCAGAGTGGCAGGTCTGTATCAGCCAATCTGCCACCTTAGCCCCAAATGCCTGGCTCGTGGTAAATGTAAAGAAAAACATACCTGAAACACTCACATGGGGGCATAATTGTACACTATGTGCTATGATTCGAGCTGTCTCGATTTACACAACCACCACCGGAAACAACCACCACTCTGCCCCTGTACTGACCACTCACATCTCAAGGCAGTCAGACCTTAGTTTATTGGGCCTCCTGGTTTAAAATGGTTTTCTCCACAGCCAAGTTCCATTAGCAAGAAATGAAATTCTGTGGTTCTATTAAATAATCAGGACTCCAGCTTCCTATTTTCTCTGAATAAATATAAATTATATTTTATTTGATTAGTTCTTCATTTTATGCTAAAGTATTTAGCATAATCTGAAATGTTAGAATAGAGAAATTGCCATCCTTACCAAACAAAAACAAAACACTTCATTTTGCCTAACCAAAGAGTTCATTTTGAGGAGAGACAAATTAACCTCCAAAATGTTCTTCCTATTGCAATGTTTTTCAACCAAAGAGTGCACAATCCTGTTATTTCCTAAATATTACTGACAATGCCCATTTCAGTAAAGGTGTAGGACTTTGAACCCTGATGTCGTGACTTCCAAACCATGATACCTTTCTTATCTTTAAAATGTAAGGGTTAAGTGAGTTTGGCACAAAGCGAGTATTTACAAATATCATTATCATTAACAAAGAAATCTGTTCTTTAGTTAGTAAGAAAAACAATTTCTTTACAACTCTGGCATTTTCCATTATGAAGTCTGCTTAATCATCATTACCTAAAACAAGAATGCTGAGACAGAGACATCAACTTTAACCACTTAATAAGAACTTCTGACATTTATTCATAGTGGTACTGATTCATAAAAGGAAAAGTTTTAAAAGAAGAAAAGTGCATATAGCTTTCCCTTTAGAATACAGGAAACCATATAAAAGTATTGGCAATGGAATTAAAGTAACCACAGTGCCGCTCTTGGTAGCATTTTCTACAAAGACATTTACACGAAACTAGAAAGAATATTAAATTAGGTGGTTATAATAAACCTTCACTATTAGCTTCACACCTTTTCATACAAAAGAATATGGTATTTTAATCAACCGATAGTTCAACCTTGTAAATACAGACCCAAAGAACTGTGAGCATACCCAAGAAGGAATCATTTTCAGTCCAAAATTTTTTTCAAGTAGCAGAAGCCCGACAAACTGCCAGAACTAAATGTACAGTAAGAATCCAAGTTATTATGGAGAAATTCTGTGGTAGTCAGTTCTGGAATAATTTTGAATTTGATGGACCCAAACAATTTCAAAAGTACTTTGGAAGGACTTCTACTTCTAGTTAGGATGTAGAAAGATTTAAGAGAACTTTGCTCCCACAGTAACAATCAGAAGTTGAACCCAATGGAGAATCAAAGACATCTATAGTCTAACATCCTCCCACCTCAACTGCTGACAGGACAAAGAAGGCACTATGGGGGTGGGGGTTGGGCTAGGCACAATGACCTTGGTCTAATTAAAGCAGCCCCTGTTCAACTTGACTCTTGGTGGAATCTTAATAAAAGATATAGGTTGAAAAGAAAGAAGTAAACATTTTTATTCTTAGATGTCATGATTGAGTACTTAGAAAATCTCAGGGAAACTACAAATAAAATACTTGAACTATTAGGTGAGTTAGCGAGCTTACATATACAAGACAATGTACAAAAATTGTGTCTGTACTAAACATGGAACATACATATGGAAATTAAATTTAAAATGTTTCATTTGCAATAGCTTTAAAAAATTAAAAAACACTTTGTGATAAATTTAATGAAATCTGTTCAAGAACTCTATTACTGAAAATTACAAAACACTGCTGGAAGGAATTAAATAAATGAAGAGATATACCATGTTCATGGATTATTAAAATATCAATTCTCCCCAAACTGATATATAGATTTAATGCAATAACAATCAAAATCCTAGCTGCCCCTTTTTTATCCCATGAAATTCACAAACAAATTCTAAAATATGTATGGAAATACACAGCTTTCAGAATAATAAAAACAGTTTTGCAAAGGGATAAAAAATCTGGAAGCCTTACATTTTCTGGTATAAAATTTACTATAATAATCATGACAGAATTAGCAAAATAGGAGACAGGTACATTAGTGGAATAGAATAGAGAGCCCAGAAACAGACCCACACTTATATGGTCAATTTTTTCTTAATAAAGAAGCCAAAATATTTCCATGGATAAAGGACGATCTTTTTAACAAATGTTGCTTGAACACCTGGATAACTATATAAAAAGAAATGAACCTCAACCCCTACCTCTTACTATACTCAGAAATTTATTTGAGATAGGACAGACTGAAATGTAAAGGTAAAAATCATATATCTTCTAGAAGAGCATGAGAGAATATCTTTGCAACCTTGGGTTAGGCAAAGATTTCTTAGACAAGGCCCAAGAACACTAACAAAAAATTTTAAGTTGATAATTTTTTTTATCAAACTTAAAACCTTCAGCTTCTTAAAAGATACTATTAAGAAAATGTAGGGGTGGCTGGGTGGCTCAGTTGGTTAAGCATCTGCCTTTGGCTCAGGTCATGATCCTGGGGTCCTGGGATTGCCTGCATCAGTCTCCCTGCTCAGTGGGGAGTCTGCTTCTCCCTCTCCCTCTGCCCCGCAACTCATGCTCTTTCTCTCTCTCTTTCAAATAAATAAAATCTTTTTAAAAAAAGAAAATGAATAGGCACAGACTGGGGAAAATCCAAGCACCTGTATGCAGAATGTGTAAGTCTTATAACTCAATATTTAGAGCAACAATAATAGCACACAGTTTAAAAATGGGCAAAAGACTAAGACATAGGAATAACCAATAAGTAACTTAAAAGGGTGCCCAACACCGTTAAATACCAGGGAAATGAAAATTAATACACAATGAGATATTACTATGCATCCACTAGAATAGGTAAAATTTAAAAGGCTGACAACACCAAATGTTGGTGAGGATATGGAACAATGGGATCCTCATATGTTGCTGGCAGGGATATAAAACGATACAACTGGGGCACCTGGGTGGCTCAGTCACTTAAACGTCTGACTCTTGATTTCAGCTCAGGTCATGATCTCAGGGTTGTGAGCTGAGCTCCACATCGGGCTCCATGCTCAGCAGGGAGTCTGCTTGAGATTCTCTCTCTCTCTTCCTCTGCCCCTCACCCCAACATGCATGCACTCTCTCTGAAATGAATAAATAAATCTTTAAAAAAATGATATGACCACTTTAAGGGGCACCTGGGTGGCTCAGTCATTAAGTGTCTGCCTTCGGCTCAGGTCATGATCTCAGGGTCCTGGGATTGAGCCCCGCATTGGGCTCCCTGCTCTGTGGGAAGCCTGCTTCTCCCTCTCCCATTACCCCCCTGCTTGTGTTCCTTCTCTCGCTGTGTCCCTCTCTGTCAAATAACTAAATAAAATCTTTAAAAAAAAAAGTTTAAAAAAAAACGATATGACCACTTTTAGAGAACTGTTTATGGTAGTTTCTTAGACAGTTAAATAAATGTCTTCCATACCACTCATTAATTGTACTTCTAAGTATTTACCAAAAGAAATGAAAAATATGTCAAAAAAAAACCTTGCACAAAAATGATCCTGACAGTTTTACTTATAATAACACTGATCCATGATATTATAAATGTCTATAAACAGGAGAATAAACAAATTTTTAGCACAAATTTTTCTAATGAAAGAAAAAAATTAAAAGTAAGTCTTAAAGTCTTCAGTTATTTTTTCTTCCCACAGTGCATATAAATAAGACATCGTACCTAATACCCATGGAACGATGCAGCTGAGGTCAACTGGAAGTAACAAGGTCAATTCCTTGAGATTGACATAGCAGAGGCCTAGAGAGATCAATATTTGGGAAGGAGAAGGGGTTGGGAGAGGTGTCTACAATGAAATACCACTCAGAAAAAAAAAGGAAAGAATGAACTACTGAATATCTCACAAACATCATACTGAGCAAAAGGAGAGTCTATCTGTTTCCATTCCTATGAAGCTCTAGAGCAGGCAAACTGAGCTGTAGTGACAAAGTCAGAACCCTGGGGGGCGAAGGAGAGGGATCGATGGAAACAGGGCTGAGGGAAATTTCTTGGGTGATGGGGTATACATTATGTGATCTACCATTTGATTTGTCAAAACTCACTGAACTAAGTGAACTAAGTACCACTAAGATTTGTGTACTTCAATATACGTAAAGTAGACCTCAATTTTTTTAAATTAAGAGAAAGGGAAAGGAAAAAAGCAATATGGGGAGAACCAACATATAATTGCCCACAGTTTGTTGTGTGTGTCAAGTAAGTAGTAGTGTGTATCACACTATTTTATTTAAATGGTAATATTCAGCACCTAAAAAGTAGGATGAACATAACATTTTTAATGAAAAATTATTTTTCATTAGGAAAACTCAATATATTTTATTTTCCTCATTTTGCCACAAATAGGTTAACTCTTTTCCTGGGAAAATTCCTTGCTTGGGCTTATAGGAATCAGGATTGTATGGTTCTCAGTCCAGCAAGGAGTGGAAAGGATCCTCCAGATAAAGTCAAGTATTGTCACTGGATGAAACAGTTGCAGGCAGACTCTTCAGCATGAGAACAGAGGGACTGGGATGGTTCAAGTGAAAAAAGACTCAACAGGGCGCCTGGGTGGCTCAGTTGGTTAAGCGACTGCCTTCGGCTCAGGTCATGATCCTGGAGTCCCTGGATCGAGTCCCGCATCGGGCTCCCTGCTCGGCAGGGAGCCTGCTTCTCCCTCTGACCCTCCCCCCTCTCATGTGCTCTGTCTCTCTCATTCTCTCTGTCTCAAATAAATAAATAAAATATTAAAAAAAAAAAAAAAAAGACTCAACAAATTGAAGATCCAGGGAGGCCACCAATCTGAGTTCAAATGAACTCAGGAAGCTCTCCAGAAAGCATTCTATCAGATACCATTTTTTCCTTCTCAAAAATCAGTCAAAGCTCACTTCCAGGAGGATGGATACACCTTTCCCTATTCTCTCACTAAACACAACTGAAAACCCTGGACATTATATATATAACAAACATAAGAAGACTGTGAAAGGTGAGGAGAAGACAGACTGTTTAGGGACACTGGGAGTTGAGGAATGACAGTGGTGAAATCTCTGGGTTTCCTTTTTACCTCATGTATCCCACACTCAGAGCTAAAGAAGCTAGCAACCCAGGAACATCAACAGATGCAGACAAAAATCCCACCAAAAGCATGCTCTCTCCAGGCAAAAAAGGGGCAGCCAAGCAAGACAGAAATTTTGAGACAATGACCACCCTTCTCCAGCCAAACACCACAGAAAACCGGTAGCTCCACCACCCATGTCTCTCAAGGCTGACTGTCTGAGTTTAGTCTTCCAGTCTTCTTGTCAGGCTAATGAGGTGTCTGCCATCATGTCAGTGGAGACCACATGGGGAACCTGGACCTGGCAGTAGAGAGGCACTCCTTCCTCTTCCAGATGGAGCACTGTAGAGGAGGTCTAGTGAGAGGAAGGACTTAACCATCACATGGTGATGGCAAAGACACTACCAGTGTTAATGGAGGCCATGTGGGGAGCAGCAATGAGGCTCTCCTACTCCTCACCACCAGCAAGGTGTCAGTGGAGGCTTAGTTGGCAACTGAAACTTCTGTCCTCACCCAGCAGGAACAAGGAGCTCCCCTTGGATCAGCAGAGGTTGAATGGAGAATTGACTTCTGACCCTGAAGAGCAGTAATAAGGTGGTGTACCTCTTTTCTCCCACTGGAGCATTGGATTGAAAACAGAAGGCTTAAATAAAATCCAAAGTTTCATAATTTAATACCTCAAATATTTAGGTTTCAATAAGAAATCAACTGAAGAAAAAGACAATCAATAGGTGCCAGCACTGAGATAAGAGAAATGCCAGAATTATCCAACAAAGATTTTAAAGCAACCATCATAAAAATGCTTCAACAAGCAGTTATGACCACACTTGAAACAAATGGAAAAAAAAAAAAAAGAAAATCTCAGCAAAGAAATAGGAAATATAAAAAACCAAATAGAAATGTGAGGACTGAAAAATACAATGACCAACATAAAAGCTCAGTGGATAGTCTCAACAGCAGAATGTAAGAAACAGAGGAAAGAATTGGTAAATTGGAAAACAGAACAATAGAAATTACTGACTCTGAACAATGGAGAGAAAATAGACTGAAGGGAAAAAAAAACCAAAACAAAACAGAGGCTCAGGGACCTGTGTGATTAGAACAAAAGATCGAACTTAAGTGTCAGTAGAGTTCTAGAAGGAGAAGAGAAAGAGGGCAGGACTAAAAAGCACTTGATGAAATGACCAAAAAACCCTATTTTGGCCAAAGGACACAAACCAGCCAATTCAAAAAGCTGAGCAAACCTCACCCAGGATAAACTCAAAGGAATCCACACATGGCACATCATAGATGAACTTTTGAAAACTAAAGACCCACCCCTCCAAAAAATCTTGAAAGCAGAGAGAAATAACACACTTTACTTATAAGGGAAAAAACCAATTTGAGTAACAATGGATTTTCATTATAAACCATGGAAGCCAAAAATGCTTCCGGGTGCTGAAAGAAAATAACCCTCATCCGAGAATCCTATATCCAGTGAAATACTGTCCCTATTTTCAGATGACATGTTTGTCTATGTAGAAAATTCCAAGGGGGAGCACCTCTCGGTTAAGTGTCCAACGACTCTTTGTTTCAGCTCAGGTCATGAGATCGAACCCCATGTCAGGCTCTGTGCTCTGCACGGAGTCTGCTTGAGATTCTCTCTCCCTCTCCTGTCCCTCCCATTCGTGCTCTCTCTCTCTAAAATAAATAAATAAATCTTTTTAAAAAAGAGAAATTTCCAAGGAATTTGCAAGAACTCCTAGAATTAATAAGTAAGTTCAGCAAGATTGTAGGATATAAGATCAATAGATAAAAATCAATCATTTTCCCACATACTAGTGATGGACATGTGGACATTTAAAATCAAATATGCAGTACCATTTACAAATATGCCCAACTGATTCTAGTTAAAGGTTTTAAAGCAAGTCAGTGGAGGAAATATAACCTTTCAACAAACTGTTGCTGGAGCAATTGGACATTTTGACCAAAAAAGTGGATCTCAACCTAAGTCTTCTACCTTATACAAAAATTAACTCAAAATGGATCGTGGACTGATATGTAAAATTTAGAAGTAAAAAACATTTAGAAAAAACCTATAGTATAAGGTCTTCAGGACCTCGGCATAGGTGAAAAGTTCTGAGACGTGGCATCAAACGTACAAAAGGAAAACTGATTTCAGACTGGATTTCATCAAAATTAAGAACTTTTACTCTGGAAAAAGGCCATGTTAAGACGATGGAAGGACAAGCCAGGTGGAAATATTTACAAGCTATGTATCTGACAAAGGACAAGTATCTAGAATATATAAAGAACTTAAAAAACTCAACAGTTAAAAAAACCCCAAACAATCCAATTAGAACATGGGCAAAAGATGCCACAGCAGACATTTCAACAAGGAGGATATACAAGTGGCACATATGCACATGAAACAGTGTTCAACATCATTATCCATTAGGGAAATGTAATTTAAAACCACAATTAAATATTACTGCATACCTATCAGAGCAGCTAAAATAACAAATAGTGACACCACCAAATGCCGGTGAGGACATGAAGAAACTCCTACATTACTGGTGGGAATGTTAAATGTTACAGCCACTTTGAAAAAACAGTTTTGGCAATTTCTTTTAAAAAAAAATCAACATGTACCCACCATTTGACCCAGCAAACTCATTCTTGGGTATTTACTCTAGAGAAATTAAAACCTATGTTCATACCAAAACCTATACATGAATGTTTATAACAGCTTTATTCCTAATAGTCAAAACTGGAAGAAGACCAGACATCTTTCAATGAGTGAATGGTTTAACAACCTGTGCTACATTCACTCCATGGAGTACTACTTTGCAATAAAAAGAAACAGACCACTGACACATGCAACAACTTGGATGGATTTCTAGGAAATGATGCTGGGTGGAAAAAGCCAGTCCCAAAAGGTTGCATATTATGTGATCCCATTTACACATCTTGGATGACAGAATTAGAGAAATGGAGAACAGATTCATGTTTGCTAAGGATTATAAGGGAGGCAAGGGAAGGAAGAGGGCATGGCTATAAAATAGCCACCAGAGGAACCTCTGTGGTGATGAAGAAGCTTGGTATATTTACTTTATCTATGTCAAAATCCTGGTGTGATATTGTAATATGGTTCTGCAGCTGATACCATTGGGGGAAACTAGGTAAAAGGATAGGAAATCTCTCTGTATTATTTCTTACAAGTGCATGTGGATCTATGATTCTCTCAAAATAAAAAGCTTAGTTACCCTCCCCGACCACAGCATAAATTTCAGATTAAGTATTTTTTTGTTGTTGTTGTTTTTAGATTTTATTTATTTATTTGACAGAGAGAGACACAGTGAGAGAGGGAACACAAGCAGGGGGAGTGGGAGAGGGAGAAGCAGGCTTCCTGCTGAGCAGGGACCCCGATGCGGGGCTCGATCCCAGGACCCTGGGATCACGACCTGAGCAGAAGGCAGACGCTTAATGACTGAGCCACCCAGGTGCTCTCAGATTAGGTTTTAACAAAATGTTTTATATAAGCACAACAGAAGATTCTTTTTATTCTTTTTGGTTGGAGCGTAATGTACACGTAGAGATACAAATAATAAGTATGTTCTAGCTTGCTAAATTATCACAAAATGAACATACTCATGTAACCATCATCCAGATCAAGAAATAGATCACCTGTATCCCAAAAGACCCTGCAAAAAGTCACACATTTGAGCTGGATATTTTTCTTACATTGTCTCAGCAATAGCCAATTTGGTTATAGAATTAATGCCTGGTAGTTCTGTGATGTAAATGACCAGCTATCCAGGGAAGGAGCATACAGAAGAATATTGGTTTTTATAGACCCACAGGTTCTCACAAGTGAGTCCTGTCCATTGTCTGTGCTTTAAAATGGGGGCCACCCCACTTACTGTCTTTGTATAGTTACTAAGTACCAAGTGCTCTGAGTCCCCCAGAAGATAGAATAAGTAGAGAACGCCACAGCAGTATCTAGCCTCTAAAATCAAAGGAAAAAGTAACTTAGCATCAGAAAAAAGAAAAGCAACTAAAAACACATTTTATTTTGTAAAAAATATTCATTTCTAGCTGGAATATTGATTTCTACCAAAATGGATATAGTAGGGATCATTCCTGTTTTAAGTTCAGTAATTCATTTAAATTTTATTATTATGGAATCATAATAAAACCCACCTTGTCCTTAACTGCAACAGGGTCTACCCTAATCTGTTTAGACACAGCTGAATTCCATCTCCTGAAAGGTCTTTTTGGTGTAACACAGCTACTCTTAGGAACAAATTTCACCAGCGGGAAATTCTTGCTGTGCATCCTGGGGTTAGGGGATGAACCCAGAGACTTTCATGGAGGATGCCCCAATTACCCAGCATTTCAAGGATCACCCCCAAGGAGCTCAGGATAATGCAGCTGCCAGAAGAACTCAGAGGCTGGAGCTCAGGAACACAAGTTGCTCTCTCCTGTGGTTCTAACAGGTTATCCTTGAATGAAGGAAATGGAATGATCCCGGTGCATTCTCCAGATACACAAAGCTGTACTATGGGGCAAAGCATGAGGGGTGACCAGGTGGTTGCCATGCAGAAACCAGGATGGCAGGAGTGGTGACCTCAGGGTCCCTGGCCAAACAGAAGAAATCAAATCCCACTTATATTTTCTTAATCTCAGTTGAGTGGCCTACATTTATAGGTTCAACAACATATTTTATGCTGCTGAAGAACAGGTTTGGCCAGGGGTAAAGGGGAGGGGGAAGGGAAAAGAGATTTCCCACTTTCTTAGTGGCACTCTGTTCGTATTGCTATTTTTCTTCTCTCTCTCTTTGAGTCTCTCCTTCTTGGGTCTGGAAAGAGAAGGTGCACCAGGATGCATTCATATTCTAGTTGGTCCCTGCTGTCTCCTGGAGGTGAACCAGGGGGTCCTACAGAAGTGAAAGGAAGATAAAAACAGTTCTGGGGATGCTTTCAAATCTATGAAGACTTTAAAATTGGACTCAGTTGCATTCCTTGAATGACCACTCCATTGTGCTATCATTTCATAATACCCCAGCTTCTTGACCGATGCCACCAAACAGAAGATGTCCCTCCCCACCCTGATGGAATGGGTGCTTAGGGTTACACTCCACACTAGCTTCTCCACTCAGCCTAAAGCACACAACCAAGTGTCATAACTTCGTCATTTGCTTGTAGCCAAGTCAGATGGGCCTTGCTGGGTGGGTGGGACAGGGATGAGGGAAACAGATTCCTTCTCAAATTCCTTAAAAAGAAAAGCAAGAGTCTGTGGGTAGTAAATGAGGCCAAGGAACTGAGAAACCCAACCTCTCTTTCCTGGTCCAAGTGTGTTTTTAACATCCTGGGCCTAAAACCCCAGTTCATATTGCATTTGACTCTGGTATCTGAGCATCTCTTAAGTTGCCTTGATCCAGGTGGTTTGGCAAAAGGGAAACAGAATAGGATATCTGAGTGTCCATTAAAAAGAAACCTTTAACAGAAGCAGCATGGAAAGCAGCCCTACTGCATTTGTAGGGGGTGAAGGGCAAGTGTACTCTTTCTAAGCCTCACAGGTACAGGTATGATGTACATGACCTTGAAGTTGAGATCTGAGGAGAAAGGCTAACATCCCAACACCAACTTTCCATCTTGGAACTCCTCCCTAAATTTTCTTCCTGTTTTGTTTCTTCTACCCCAAGCCTTTTGGCCACAAGGCAATGACTGAATTTATATTCTACACTTAGTTCAAAATTGCAAATAAGCGTGATCCATCTTCTAAATTCAAAGGAGCCAAGTAGTGTCTTGGCTTTTGGGGTCTGGTGTCGGCCACACTTCTGCACATTCTTACTCCAAGCCACATTTCCTAAGAATAAATTAATGTGTATGTGTATGTGGTACATCCGCAGTACTTGAATGACCCATCGATCCATGGACTTGAACGTTCTTCCCCCTTGATGATTCAACCATTTGATTGGCTAAACTGAAACTAAAACCCAAACCTTAGTGGTCGTTATAGACTTGAGCAGACACAGCCTAAGAGGTCACTTGCCATCAACAGTCTCTCCATGGCTTCCTTGCTGCCGCTGGGTCCCTGAGCAGTTCTCCCTCAGGGAGAGAAAGGATAGTTCCTTTCAGTGGAGCACACAAAGGCTCCTAGGGGCTGGGATGTTAGTCCTTCTCCTCTGTTCCTGTGTCCATTTGCTGGCAAGGGTATAGGAGAAGACTGAGACTTGTCCTGGTGAGTCTGGGCTTCACCCTAGCACATCAGTGGGCACGCCACAATGAAAACAGTCTTAAAGGCATGGGGGAATGACTCAGAGGGAATAAGGTGCCAGGCATCTGTTGCTCCAGCAGAAACTGTGCACTTAGGAAGAAACTGACAGGTCATGACTCATATAGGACATTAAGGCAATATTTGGGTGTAATATGATCAAATACTGGGGGGGGGTGTCAAGATTGCTTTGACATGGTCATGATTAGTATTTATTTTCTCTCTTCTTGAATGAATTTTTGGTTTTTAACATTGTTACTCTTACAGGCAATCTCCCACAGCCTCTGGAAGGTGCAAAGTGTGGCCCTCCTTACCTCTGGGTTGGGTTATGCAGTCCTCCCTGACCTCCCTGCAGATCCTTTATAATATGCTTTCTCACGTGGTTCCATTATTTGGGTTTGGGGCAGGAAATAGAACCTGATTCAACATTTTGCTAAGTATTATTTTCACCACACTGAATAGGGTCTTTTTTGATCTGCAACCCACAGCTGGGCTGTGGTTCTCTTAACACACATAAACTTTAAAGCTTCCCCCTGTGTTGATTTCTTGGCGTGAGCCGACCACGTCTACATGTAGTTGCTTCTTCTTTGTATGTCACCGAGAGTCACTGTTCCAGTGCTTGTGGGCACTGACAGAGCAGGACAGCTGTGCCCAGGAGTTCAGGGAGCAAACACTTCAATGAGAAAAATGAAGCTACTCTACCTAAAACTGAAATTTACTTTAAGGGCTGGCATAAGAAGTAGAAGACTCAAAGCCATTTGCAATAAAATATATTATTTTAAGAAGTTGAAATTTTTGTTTTGTTTTGTCTTCTTTTTTAAGCAAAATATAGTTGGTTTTAAGGAAGATATACAATTATTAACTTAGATTATTTTGAAAGGCTTGCCTTCTTAAAATGAGCCTTGGCTGATTGTTACTCCTTAATGCTGATAATTATTTGAAGCAAAATAAACACAAACATCTAGGTTAATGAAGAATGAAACAAGATAATGCCTGGACACTAAATTTTCCAAGAACAAAGCACACAATTATGCAATTGTTCTATACATACCCCTGCAAAAGTACCTAATGAAAAAGGAACAGAAATCTTTTACTTAGAGGCCTTGTTACAATGGAGCCCTGGGGGCACTGCCATGGGACTGCCTTTGAGCCAAGGCCCTACCTACTTTGAGGGCCTAAGGAGCTGACCCATCTGACAATTCAGGCTTTGGGAACCTGAGAGCAACAGTGTCCTAGAGTCCAAAAGCCTCACCTTTACCACTCCTTAAACCAGCAGCAAATCAGCCTTAGACTCCTGATCCATAAAGTGGATTAACAGCTATTCACACTAATGGGTGCTTGTGGGGATTACACAGGATAATGAATGTGGATGAGCTCTGTCAACAATCAAGTTCCAGACAAAAGAGAGGAGCTAGTTGTCACAGCTAGGAAGGGCTGTAGGGGAGAGACTTGAGTTTAAAAAGAAAACAAACCCCAACCCAACCCCCTCTCCTGTGGGCTTCAGTTGGACAATGGGGCAATTGTGCTGCCTTTACAATATGTGGATGGATTTTACTCCGTCTGGGACACCAGGCAGGCCTCTGTGAAGCTTTTGAACTCAGGTCTTGTAGTGTTCCATGCAGACAAGCAGGATGATGCTTCATCCACCTCCATTTGGAGTTCGGAGTTCCTGTTTCTACGCTCAGCTAGGATCTTGGGCAGTCGTTTAGCTTTTCTGTTTCTTAGTTTTACTCATTTGTTGAGTGGGGACTGTACCAGCCTTACTTACCTGGAAGATCTTTATGAGAATGAAATTAAATTTTGTTCTCTTTTAGCATAAATGCATGCATTGCTAATTATCATTAGCCTAGAGTTTTAGCATAACTCCTGGGTGTTCTGAAGTTTTATTATTTACAATTAGCCCAGGCTGATTGCTACTCCCTGATGCTTTTTTTTTCTTAATAAATTTTTATTTTGGAATACGTCTAGATTTAAGGAACAGTTCCAAAGATAACACACAGAGTTCCCACATGTCCTTCACCCAGTTTCTTCTAATTCTTCTCTTAACACCTAATATAACTATGGTCCATTGTAAAAACTAAGAAGTCAATATTGGTACATTAATATTAACATACTATAGATTTATTCGGATTTCACCAGTTTTTCTAGCAATGTCATTTTTCTCTTCCAGGACTCAATCCGGGACACCACACTGCTTGTAGTCATCATGTCTCCTTAATCTCCTCTGGTCTGTGTTGGTTTCTTAGTTTTTCCTTGTCTTTCATGCACTGGCAGTTTGAGGAGGACATCGTAGGGTCTTATACAGACCGTCCCTCCATCTGGTTCAGTCTGACTTTTTTTTTCCCCTGATGATTGGATTGGGGTTATGGATTTGGGGAAGAGTGAACTGCTCTTCTCACCATACAATATTACAAGTGCATGTCGTCAACACAACTTATTACTGGTGATATTCACCCTATGCGCTTGGTTAAGGTGGGATCTGCCAGACTGTTCCACTGTAAAGTGACTGTTTTCCCTTTCAATGCTCTGTTCTTTAAAATGAAAGAAAATCACTGAGTCCAACCCACACGGGAAGGGAAGGGGGAAGGGAGAAGAATCTACATACATTAGTAAGAAAGACTGGTCTCTTTTACCCCATTTATGGATCTGTTTAATCATTTATTTATATCATTATGGACCTCTGTTTAATTATTTTACACTTTGGGTTATAATCCAATGCTACATTATTTATTTTTATGCTCAAATTATTCCAGCTTTGGCCATTAGGAGCTCTTTCAGTTAGCTCCTTCCAGTGTCCCTTTGGCATAACTCCACAATCGTGGGGTATTTCGTTTTTGTTTTCGTTTGGAGCACTTTCTCACTTTCTAGCACTGAAAGATGCTCCAGGCTCATCTTATATATTCATTGCCCCAGTCCTAGAATCAACCATTTCTCCAAGGACTCTGCTTCCTTTTAATGGAAAATGGTATTAGAAACCAAGAACTGGACACTGGGTGTATTTGTTGTTACTAGCTAATGCTGATTTTTATCCAAATAAAATAAATGAAAATGTTTAGAGTCAGAGAAATATGGGTTTTCACTAGCTGTGTTACTTTGGGCAAGTTACTTTGCCATGTTGGGTTTCCATTTCCTCATCTGTGTGTAAGGATAAGGAAAATGACATACAGGGCTGTTGTGGAGTCAAGTGGTATAACACTGAAGGAACTTCCTGTTTCTGATACTCAAGAGCTAGATTTTTTTCCCCTAACCGTTCTGCTGAAAACAACCAAAATTCTTAGAGAAAATATAGGAATCCTCTTCAAAGTATCACTGATCTGGCAAAATAATAATGGCAAAAATTATGGGAAAGTGGGAACCAAAGAAAATAAACAAGTAAAAAAGTTGCATTTACCCTGAAGGCATTTGCTATCTCCAGCAATTTTGAATTTTCCCTTGACAGCCTCATGGCGGCTGGGATGGCAGTAGGAGTGATGATAGTCAAAACCAGGGCCAGCACTAGGCAAGAAATTTAATAGAGACCCTTGCTATAATAAGCTGGATACCAAACAGTTATAACCTTGGGGGAGGGTGAAGAAATTACTGCTCTTATTTGAACTCTCCGAGTCTTACAGGAAACCTCAAGTCTTGAGTTTGGTTTAAGTTGGGTCTTAAACTGAGAGCACCTTCAGATGCTTTATAAGGGGAAGAAGGTGCCTTCAATTTGGCCTTCATGTAAATCTCACAAAACATTTTTTCAATAACAATGACCAGCACATATTAAAAGATAACTATACACAAAGCAGAAATAATAGACAAAAAGAAATAGACTGCTGAAGTCTTAAGATATTGGGATTATTAGCTATAGACTATAAAATAACTTTGCTTCAATACATAAAGAAATCAAAGACAAAATTGAATATATCTTTAGGAGATAAGAAACTAAAAAGTTATATAGATGATATAAAACAGAAACAAAAAGAATATTTTTTTAAGATAAAAATCCTAACAAACAGGATCAAAAATTTAGGGGATGAATTAACCAGCCCATTAGATGCACCTAAAGAAAGAAAGAATCAGTAAACTTGAAGAGTTATCATGTGAAAGCATCTAGATCAGTTTCAGTAATATCAATCATCCCTGTCCCCTTTTCACCCTTTCACAAGCCCACTCCTGTTAAGCACCTCTAATTGGCCAAGGGTCCCAGATATTTTAGTGAAAAGAAGCTGCTAATAATATTTCTGAAACCTTGAAATCCCTGCAAAGGGGTGCAGCAGAGCATTTGTGCCAGCTACACTACACTCTTCCCTCTGGGAATACTGGGAAAGCCCAGAGAAGGGGTGAGTGCTCATGGTCGGCAGCACTGAGATCTGCAAAAGAAGGCCTTGAGATGTCCTATAGGTCTCAACAACCCACCTCTAGCCCCACAAAGTTTGTTCCAAAATGTCTGGCTGCTCCCTGCTTATCTCCCAGGCTGCTACGAGTATCTAGGAAATGAAAAGTGTGCAAAGTTTGTTGCACTAATAGAATACAAAAGCACTTCAATGTTATATGTGAAAGTTGGTGTCTTTTACTCAACATTCTTTTGATGGATTTTTTATCTCATCTACGTCACTGAAATACTTAATCACGTGGATTTAAAATCTTCCTTCATGTAGCTCTTTTTTTTTTTTTAATTAACAGTATTTTTTTTTCCTCTCCCCAAAGTGGGCATTTTCTTTCTGGAACGTAGTCAGTGTCCAAAGATAGCTGCCATCAATTTTTCCTTCCCTATATGTGCATGTTGCTCTTCACAAGGAGAGGTGAAGTCTCTTCTCTTGCCCAAATCTATCCTGGCCTTGGGGCTCCCTTGGGCCAACAGAATGCGGCTGAAGTAACACTGTGTTAACAGTGGGCTGAGCCTTGAGATGACTGGCATCTTCCACTTCCTCCCTGGAAGCCAGTCATGATATAAAACAGTCAGCCCTCCTGACACTACTGTGTTGTGAGGAAGCCCACATCTGGCCACTCCAAAGGAGACAATTGCCCAGCAGCCCCCAGATGATCCTGCCACCCCAGCTGAGGTTACCACCATGAGAGTGAAGAACTCAGCAGACACCTCAGGCCCCAGGAGACCATCCAGCTGAGCCCCATTCAGATGCAGAATTGTGAGAAATAATAACTAGATGTTCTAAGCCACTAAGTTTTGGGGTCACTTGTTACATAGCAACAGATAACTGAAACATCTTTGCATATGCTTTTCTTCATAATAATTGTTCTCCTGAAAAGGAAAAAGACTCTTCAAGGTTTCTTCAGTGTCCACCTCAGTCTGGCTCCTGCAGATTTCTCCAGGTTTTCACTTGCGATGTCAGCCAAACTGGTCTTCTCGCTGTTTCTTAACATGTCTGTCCCAAGTACTCCCATTTCTATGATTTTACTCACTTCACCAATCCTGTCTGAAGCCTCACCTGCATTACCCCCTCTTCAATCATACCACCACTTTGTTGGAATTTTCCACTCTTGAAGGTCTAGTACAAGAATGACATTCGCTCCTAAGTGATTTCTGTCCTCTGAACTCTGGAATTATTCCCTGGAAAGTCTCTGCTCCCTTGTGTTGTTATTTGCATTTTAAAGTCAGTTTTGTGTCCTCATATATAATAAGCTCCTTTGAATGCAGAGACTGAGCATATACCTGTTTATGTTATAGCATCTAACGGAGGGCCTGGAAGACAGGCCCCTCAGAAAACACTCAGAAAGCGTGTTTTATAGATGATTATGCTATTTTATATATTTTTTTCTTTCGAGCAGCATTTTGGTGGTGATTCACTGGCTCTATCCTCATTTTCAGGTGTTCTGTCACTTTCACATTGAATTTCCATCGCTACTTCTGACCTAAAAATACCACAGGTCTTTTTTTCTGAATATGAAGAATGAGTTAATAGATTTTGGTAAGAAGTAGAAAAATGAAAATCACTTAATACATTTCTTTTTTGCCAAGACAAAGAAAATGCTTTTGATTCCCTCCTCTGCTTTTCATGTCAGAAAGTTCATACACAGTGAATCACTTCCTTGTCACTTAAACTCTGAAGTGTAATATGATCATGGTAGGCAATGAAAACATGTATATGAAGTCCCAAAGGCATAAAAATCCATGAGTGGAAACTGATAAAAGATTGACAGCTGTTTTCTAAGAAAGCAAAGAGCTGACAGCTGATGCACAAAGGGTTTCTTCCGCACACCAGGGACCCTTACCTGACTCCTAATCCTCGTGCTGGCCATGGGAGTCAAAAATTTATGTTCTAGATACCAGGCTCGCTCCTGGAACACCAGCTTGGTTCCATATAACAGACAAAACTAAGGCATGGGGAAAGAGGAGAGAAATGAACAAACAGTAATATATTAGAAAAGGCAAAGTCTAAGGAGGAGGAAGAGAAATAGCATAATATTACATTTCATTAAATCATAAAAGTTAATACTGTCTCAATGTAAATGGTCACATTTTGGATGTGCAGTATATGTTTTATTTTTAAAAACTATTCTATAGAACATGTAAAGCATATATAAAAGTAGAAAGAATAGCATAGCGAACTGCCATGTGACCATTCCCCCAATTAAACAAATATTAACTCATGGTCAATCTTGCTTCATCTGCAACCTCACCCAGTTTCTCCTCATCCCAAGTTATTTAGAAGCAAAGTCCATATAAAGTATATTTTAAAACATGAATGTAGTATTTTTGTTTGCTTTCCTTCTCAATTCATGAAAGAATATTCTAAATGTACATTCTGAACATCATCTTGATATTTTCCATTGAGCCCGATTTCATTAAACTTTCACAAAAATAGCATTCTTCATTTACATTTATTTCAACATGTTTTTCCTATGATACTCCTGAAACCTACCCACAGAACTTCTTCATGAGATCAGTGGCATCAAGCAATAATAAATGAATTTTCCTGTATCAAGCAGCAACTTTTTAATTAACTATTTACTTTTTAATATCCAATCATTTTTAAATCATACAAAAGCAGAGAGAAGAGTAGAATGTACTTCCACGTCTCCATCACCCAGCTTGCGCAGCCATCACCTCATGGCCAATCTTGTTTTATCTCTCCCGCCACCCCTTTCTGGATTATTTTGAAGCAAAGTTCAGTCATACCATTTCATAAGGTTTCACTGTGTATTTCTAAAAGATAAAGACTCTTTAGAAGTAAGATTACATAAAGTCCACCCAAGTGACAACAACAAAACCCTCAATTCAGAGTCAAATGGAAATGATCTGCATTGTCAGAAGACAATATGTTTTCTATGGCTCATGAGACTCAGAAATCACAGTTTGAAGTCATGTAGACTATATAGGCTCTTCCTTCTTTTCCTGAGGTTCTGGGACATCCTTGAATTAGCATCATTACGGAGAGCCTCAACCATTCAATCTTCCCAGAAATGGTCACAGTATGCTTAGTAGCTTGTCTATGAGAGATATTTAAGATTAATTATGGCTCTTTCACGACCTCGCCAATGTTCTGCTTGGCTAGTGAAAGCTTCCTTTGGCCCTTTTATATAACGGTGGTAAAGATGTTATCTGACCCTGCAGACGCAGTGAGAGCAACTGAAAAATACTGTCAGACATCCTGATAACATGAATTCTTAAAAAAATAATAAATTGTATAGCTTACATGGCTAAACTGCCTCACAAGTCTCTAGGTGAAGTTCCTATCCACTACAAAAGTACTTATTGTGGATTCCTAGGTATAGAAAGTTAATTTGCATCACTTCTGGGTCTACCAACATATAAGGTCAGTGATAAGAAATCCAGAACCACAGAATGTAAGTATTTTTTGAAATAATTTAACTCATCTTCTCACTCAATCCAGAATCCTGTGTCAGCCAAGGTACAACCAAGAAACAGATGACATATTCACATTAGGATGATTCAAGAAGAGTTTAATAAATTATTTTCATAAAGGGGTGGGCAAGTTGTAGGAGAGCCACAAGGGATAGTGCAGTACCCCAGAGCTAGTATATCTGGAACTGCTACCAGCTCTAGGTTTCAAGGGAGGAGGGCAGGGAGTGGCTACTAGATCCTGGAAGAGAGAGCCATATACACAGAGACATCTTAAGAGGAGCTGCAACCTTCAGCCTAGGAACACAGAAATCCCAAGGTGACCCCATAGGGAGGCAGGCAGGGGGCAGGAATATCCACACCTTATTCTCTTCCCCTCTCCAATCTCTAACTGGGGCTTCCAGTTTGCAGAAGCTAATCAGATCCAGAGGTCAAGGATCCCACTGATGCAAGTTATGTAAGTCCACTTCCTGGACCTAGAGCAGGTTGGAGAAGGGTGGAGTGAAGAGGGGGAGAGGCAAGTAGAGGATATCTGGCACAAATCCCTTCTCTAACACCCCTGACAGATGGTGGTCCAGCCTTTAGACTACTCCTGTCTGACTCAGGCCCAAGCCCACTTGGTCCCACAGAGCTCCTACCAGCCCCTGACTCCTGACACCATTGCCAAGCGCTATTCCAGACTGCTGGCTTTAACCAGTCTCACACTGTGTTTCCTGATTATGTCTGCTCCTCCCTTTTGTTGACTCCTGAGTTGTCCTCCTCTTGTCAGTTTTTGGCTCTTGTGTATCTGATGCTCAGGGACACTTTCCTGACTTTGAACTTCTGCTTTTCTCCTTCAACACAGTTCAGACTCTCCTTAAACAACCTTCTTTACCTGTCCTGGTAAACACGGGTCTTGGTTCTCAGTGGCTACCAGAACACCACATCTAGGTCCAGATACCATCAGCCCAGCCTCAGACCCTCAAACAGAACCTGAATGTCTTTCCTTTGTCTTTGTGTTCCAGAGACAGGAGCTCAAGGCATTAAGGGGCATCTGGCTCTCAAAGGAGTCTCACTGTTGCAAGAGCCATGGCATATCGAGCCACTTCTCTCTGTAGAATAATGAATTTATGAATTGTTCAGTCTGTAGGAAAGTGATCTGGTCCTGCTCATCTCCGTATGCTTAAGGTCTGATAAAAGAGCTGACACGCTGCAAGAAACTGGCTGAAACACAATTTCCTATAACTCATAGCTACTAACCCCGTAACTTTGGCTGCCTAAGGAACAAAACAGGAGTCTATGAAAACATCCAGATAACAGCCCTTAACAAATTTAAAGATGGGTTTCTCATCTCTGCTTAGTCTTTCTTCAAAATGACCAACCTTCACAGATCCTTATCTCCCTGTTACCACATGGTTTCCAGCCCTCGTGCCCTGGGGGCCTCTTTTAGATGCTAATTCTGTCTCTCAAGGTGTCTCACAGAAAACTGAGCAGAGTACCCAAATGTTCTCTCATTACTGTAGTGTTGGCAGCACCATTACTGTCCTGGACTGGGATTCTACACTTTTAAATGCAAGTTAAGATGGAATTTACTTTCATGACAGCCACATAACATTTTTTGAATAAATGAAAGCATATCATACATATTTGGTTTAACATCAAATGTTTGTTCACTTGACACTCCCAACTAGGTCTTTTTGCCCATGAACTGTTTTCAACCAACACACACATACATATAAACATCCCTAAAGAGATGATGGAGCACTGGGTGTTATACGAAAACAATGGATCGTGGATCACCACATCAAAAACCAATGATGTATTATATGGTGACTAACATAACATAACCAAATTAAAAATAAATAAATAAATAAATAATAAAAAAAGAAAGAGATGATTTAAAATTCGTTCTCTTTTTTTTAAGATTTTATTTATTTATGAGAGAGAGAGTGCACTAGCTGGGGGAAGGGTAGAGGGAGAGGGAGAAGGAGGCTCCCTGCTGCAGGGAGCCTCACAACAGGGCTCCATCCCAGGACCCTGGGATCATGACCGGAGCTGAAGGCAGATGCTTAACCGACTGAGCCACCCAGGCACCCAAAATTTGTTCTAAATTTTTTGATTCCTTATTATTATTATTTTTTAAGATTTTATGTATTTATTTGACATAGGGAGACACAACGAGAGAGGGAACACAAGCAGGGGAAGTGGGAGAGGGAGAAGCAGGCTTCCCACTGAGCAGGGAGCCCGATGCGGGGCTTGATCCCAGCACCCTGGGATCATGACCTGAGCCGAAGGCAGACACTTAACAACTGAGTCACCCAGGCACCCCGATTTCTTATTATTTTAAAGTACCATCTTGTTGATATGACCTGTCTCGAGTCCCCAAAGTCTCTATGAATCTTGACTCAATCACCTGATATGCTTGTGTCATTTACAAATTTGTAAAATCCCATCTATATCTTTATGCAATAGAAGCCAGCTGATAGGTCTAAGTCTTCTGATTCAAGTGTCTGAGAATCTATTTAATGCGATGTCCTCTGACTCATATTTCTTTCTTTTTTTTTTTTTTTTGTAACTCATATTTCTCCGGCTTGTCCATAAGGATATCCTGAGACTCTGGCAAAGTGTTGGCCAAAATCAAGATACACCAATTTCGCCAGATATTCTCTTTTACTAACCTGATTAAGAAAGGAAATGAGATTTGTTTAGCAAGACTTAGCCATAGTGAACAGAGAGGCTCCTAGTGACTGTCTCTTTTCCAATTGCTCATAAGCTATTCTGAATACCCTTTTCTAGAATTTTAACTTAGATTTATATCAATATTAAATTCTATAGTTTTCCAAATCTATTTTCCCCCCATTTTTAAAAAATGTGCACATTTGCTCATTTCTAATTTTTTGACATCTCTCTTTTGACCTTCTTGGTTTTCAAAAGGACAACTACAAGTCCTTCACAATTCAGGCAGAAAAAGGGAACATTATAGGGCATGAGTTTTGTTTTCTTTTTGCCATCTCTTAGCACCAAAGCTTTGTTCCCCATACAAGAAGCCTGTTTCTTCAAACTCTGAATGTAGCTAAAAATGGCCTTTTAAATCTTCATCAGATTATTTGTCAAGCCTCATGTTATGCTGGGTTTCGGCCATCCTGACATTTATTAAATGCTATCCTTTTGTATTTATCCTCGGACAAGCCTCTCTTTCCCATTTCCCCTCTCCTCATTGCTTATATGTAGCTACCTTAGACCCATGCACAAGGAGCACACCCATACTCTTAGCCTGGTTTCTTAAAATGTGTCCCAAATCACAGTCTTTTTTCTGTATCTACTGTATTGTCAGAATAATATTTTGCTGCAGGCTAATAAAAACCCTGGACACCAAAGTTTGGGTACCATGGTTGGCAATGCTTTGCACATGATGTCACATTGCCACATTGTTACATTGTGGGGGAGAATTAAGTGTGGTTTATAGGGACTACAGAAAAAGAAAACAACTGGAAGCCTTGTTGGTTTTTTTCTGGACTACACCCCCTGTACCTTTTCCCTCTGCTGATTTTAATCTGTATCCTTTTGTGATGTATATACAGACTTTATATATTTGGGCCCTATGAATCCTTCTAGCAAATCATCAAACTTGAGGGTGGTCTTGGGGAGCCCTGACATAGGCCCCATTTTACACATGAAGACACAGAGGCTCAAGAAAGTTGAATTATAGAGCTAGGGTTGGAATTTTTTCAGGATTCAAAGATATTTTTCGATCAACCATAGCACCTCTCCTTTTCATTAAAAAACCAAAAACAGACAACTCTTTAAAAAAAAAAATAGAGGCCGTAGATTCTATTCTGGGCAAGATGAAGTAAAAGACTCACCCAGTCTCTCCCACTGAATGTAGCCATTACTCCTGGACAGAGTGAATGCAAAAGCTATTTGAGAAATCTAAAAAATAAACAGTAGCACGAAGATTGGGGAAGAGGACCAGAATTCAAAGTACCACCAAACTGGTGGTTATTTTCATTTTTTTACCCCTGGTCCTCAAGCTGCTTATTCCTGGAGGCATATGTAGCAGACTGGGACAATTAAGTCCCAGATTTCTGGCTGGAGGATGAAAAAAAGTAGCTCCAGGGAACCAGAAAGTATCAAGGAGATTATGGAGAAAAAGGGCTTGGGAAAGTAACCTCATAAAGTTGCTTCTAAACTGGGTCCAGCCCCCAGTGTGCATATATGAATCTAAGGCCAGTTACCTTACATAATCGGTTGAGAACTGAACCAGCACACAGATGAGAATGTGGGTACCAGACCGGCACGGCCAGCGCATGTGTGGGACAGAACAGAAGAGGACAGCAAAGGCGATGAAGGCTCTGCTGACGCCGGAACCAGAGTGAACCGCAGTGAACAACCAGGTACACAGGCTGCTAACGCAAACATGTTAACGTTCTTCATAGCGAATGGCAAATTATACACAAAATCTAGATAAGAAATAACAGCAATTCTACACAGTCTTTCCCAGAAAATAGAAGAGAAGAAAACCCTCCCCGACTCATTTTATGAGGCCAGCATTACTGTGATATCAAAACCAAACAAAGACAGTACAGGAAAGAAAAAACTATAGACAAATATTTCTCATGGACAAAGGTGTAAAAATCCCCCACAAAATATTAATGAATGGAATCCAGCAATATATACAAAGAATAATGTACCATGACCAAGTGGGCTTTATCCTGGGAATGCAAGGCTGGCTCTAAAATGAATCATCATGGTGATGACCTTTTTGAATCTGACACCAAAAGCAAAGGAAACAAAAGCAGAAGTAAATAAGTGAGACTACATCAAACGAAAAAGCTTCTGCACAGCAAAGGAAACATCAACAAAATGAAAAGGCAACCTACCAAATGGGAAAAAATATTTGCAAATCATATATCTGTTAAGGGGTTAAGATCCAAAATATATAAAGAACTCATACAGCTCAATAACAAACCCACCCCAAAACCAAAAACCAAAAACAAACCCAAATGATCAAATTAAAGGATCTAAATACACATTTTTCCAAAGAAGACATATAGATGGCCAACAGGCACAGGAAAAGATATTTAACATCACCAATCATCAGGGAAATGCAAATCAAAAATACAATGAAATTTCGCTTTATACCTAGTACAATGGCTATTATCAAAGAGACAAGAGATAACAAATGCTGGTAAGAACATGGAGAAAGAAAATCCTTGTGCACTGTTGGTGGGAATGTAAACTGGTACAGCCACTCTGGAAAACACTGTGGAGGTTCCTCAAAAAATTAAAAATAGAATTACCATAGGATCCAGCGATTCCACTTCTGAGTATTTATCATAAAACTTGAAAACATTAACTTGAAAAGATATTTGCACCCTACAGATGTTCACTGCAGTGTTACTCACAATAGCTTAAGATATGGAAACAACCTAAGTGTCCATCAACCAATGAATGCATAAAGAAAATATGGAATATACAGTTAACCTTGAACAACGTAGGGGGTTAGAGGCACTAACCTGCTGTGGAGCCCAAAATCCACATGTAAGTTTTTTTCAATTTTTAAATTTAAATTCAATTTAATTAGCATGTAGTGTAATATTAGTTTCAGAAGTAAAATTTAGTGATTCATCAGTTGCATATAATACCCAGTGCTCATTACCTCAAGTGCCCTCCTTAATGCCCATCACCCAGTTACACCATCCTCCCACCCACCTCCCCTCCAGCAACCCTCAGTTTGTTTCCTATAGTTAGGAGTCTCTTATGGTTTGTCTCCCTCTCTGATTTCATTTTACTTTTCCTTCCCTTTCCCTATATTCATCTGTTTTGTTTCTAAATTCCACATATGAGTGAAATCATATGATATTTGTCTTTTTCTGACTGACTTATTTTGCTTAACATAATACCCTCCAGTTCTATCCACATCATTGCAAATGACAAGATATCATGTTTTTTTGATGGCTGAGTAATATTCTATTATAAATATATATATATGTGTGTGTATATATATACATACACCACATCTTCTTTATCCATTCATCTATTGATGGACATCTGGGCTCTTTCCATAGTTTGGCTACTATGGAAATTGCTGCTATAAACACTGGGGTTCAGGTGTTTATATATATACACCACATCTTCTTTATCCATTCATCTGTTGATGGACATCTTGGCTCTTTCCATAGTTTGGCTATTGTGGACACTGCTGCTATAAACAGTGGGGTGCACGTAGCCCTTCGGGTCACTACATTTGTATCTTTGGGGTAAATACCCAGTAGTGCAATTGCTGGGTCATAGGGTAGCTCTATTTTCAACTTTTTGAGGAAACTCCATACTGTTTTCCAGAGTGGCTGCAGCAGCTTGCATTCCCACCAACAGTGTTGGAGGGTTCCCCCTTCTCTGCAGCCTCGCCAACATCTGTCCTTTCCTGACTTGTTAATTTTAGCCATTCTGACTGGTGTGAGGTGGTATCTCATTGAGGTTTTGATTTGGATTTCCCTGATGCCCAGTGATGTTGAGCACTTTTTCATGTGTCTGTTGGCCACTTGGATGTCTTCTTTGCAGAAATGTCTGTTCATGTCTTCTGCCCATTTCTTGAGTGGATTATTTGTTCTTTGGGTGTTGAGTTTGATAACTTCTTTATAGATTTTGAATACTAGCCCTTTATCTGATACGTCATTTGCAAATACCTTCTCCCATTCTATCTTCCCAAATATCGCCTCGGATTCACTTCTCCGCACATCCTACCTTCCAGTAAGTGGTCTTTTTTCTGTTCAGAGAGTTGCTGCTATTCTTTTCTTCGATCTCCTTTGAGTTAGTAGGTGTTCAGAATGTCAGCTATCTAGCTGAATTCCTGGGACCGGACGAAATTTAGGTCTCCTACTCCTCCGCCATCTTGCTCCTCCCCCTCATTGGGGTTTTAATTTATATTTCCCTGATGCTGAATGATATTGAATATTTTTTCATGTGTCTGTTGGCCATTTGATGTCTTCTTTGGATAAATGTCTGTTCATGTCTTCTGCCCATTTCTTGCCTGGATTATTTGTTCTTTGGGTGTTGAGTTGGATAAGTTTTTTTGTTTGTTTGTTTGTTTGTTTTTTTTTTGTTTTAATTTTTTATTGTTATGTTAATCCCCATACATTACATCATTAGTTTTAGATATAGTGTTCCATGATTCATTGTTTGTGCATAACACCCAGTGCTCCATGCAGAACGTGCCCTCCTCAATACCCATCACCAGGCTGACCCATCCTCCCACCCCCTCCCCTCTAGAACCCTCAGTTTGTTTTTCAGAGTCCATCGTCTCTCATGGTTCTTCTCCCCCTCCGATTTCCCCCCCTTCATTCTTCCCCTCCTGCTACATTCTTCTTCTTCTTTTTTTCTTTCTTAACATATATTGCATTATTTGTGAGTTGGATAAGTTTTTTATAGATTTTGGATACTAGCCCTTTCTCTAATATGTCATTTGCAAATATCTTCTCCCATTCCATAGGTTGCTGTGCAAAAGCTTTTTATCTTGATGAAGTCCCAATAGTTCATTTTCTCAGTAGTTCATTTTTGCCTTTGTTTCCCTTGCCTTTGGACACATGTCTAGCAAAAAGTTGCTGTGGCCGAGGTCAAAGAGGTTGCTGCCTGTGTTCTCCTCGAGGAAAAAAATCCACATATAACTTTTGACTCCCCAAAAACTTAACTACTAATAGTCTACTGTTGACTGGAAGCCTTACTAATAACCTAAGGAGTCCATGAACACATATTTTGTGTGTATTATATGTATTATATACTGTATTAAAATAAAATAAGCTAGAGGAAGGAAAATTCTATTAAGAAAATCACAAGGAAGAAAAGACATATTCACGGTACTGTACTGTAAAAAAATCTGTGTATAAGTGCACCCACACAGTTCAAACGCATGTTGTTCAAGGGTCAATTGTATATACAATGGGATATTATTCAGCCATAAAAAAAGAGAATGAAATCTTGTCATTTGCAACAGCACGGATGGACCTTGAGGGCATCATGCTAAGTGAAATAAGTCAGACAGATAAAGACAAATACAATATAATCTCATTTATATATGTGGAATCTAAAAACAAAAAACAAACCAAGCTCATAGACAAAGAGAACAGATTGGTGGTTGCTAGAGGTTGGGGATAGGGGGTGGTTAAAATGGGTGAACTGAGTCAAAAGGTACAAAGTTCCAGTTATAAAATTAATAAGTCATGGGAATGTAATGTACAGCTTGACAACTGCAGTTAATAATACTATAGAGTATATCTGAAAGATGTTAAAGGAATAGATCTTAAAATTTCTCATCACAGGAAAAAAATTCTGTAACTATGAATTTTGACAGATATTAAATAAACTTAATGTGGTGATCATTTTGCAATATATACAAATATCAAATCATTATATGTACACCTGAAGCTAATACAATGTTGCACGTCTATTATGCCTCAATAAAAAAATTAAATTAAAAGTAAAAGGGGCAAAGAACCAAAAATGTGATAGAAAAATGAGAAAAAGATGTGAACAGAAAATTCAAAAAAATAAAATATTGTCTTCAAATATATAAAGAGTATTCAAATCACTTGTAATTAGAGAAATAACAATGCTGAGATACTATCACTTATCTGATGTGCAAAAATTATATATATATTACATATAAATATTAAATTCTCTCAGTGAGACTATGGGGAAACAAAACTCTCATATATAGCTAATGGGAATGTCAATTGGTAGAACTCATCTGCAGGAAAATTTGGTAATACTTAACAAAATTATATACGTACTTACTGTTCAGTCCAGAAATTCCTAGAAATATACACTAAAGATATACCTTCAATAGTAAGAATACATATATGTATAAGATTATTCATTGTAATTGTAGCATTATTTCTAATTGAAAAATATTGGAAACAATTAAATACTTGTATATATTGTAGAATATACTGTAGAATAATACTTGTAGAAAAGTGATTGGGTAAAACATGGCACATCCAAACAATGGAGTCCTACGCAACTGGAAAAAAGAATAAGGAAGACCTGTATGGACCAATATGGAGTGATCTGTAGGGCATATTTTTAAATAAAACAAATTTACAAAAGAAACTATAATGTACTATCTTTCATATAATAAGTAAATCACTGTAATTCATCATATTAACAACCTAAAAACATAAAAAAAATCCACCTGATCATGTTGATTGAAGCAGAAAAAGAATTTGACAAAATTCAACATCCACTCAAGATAAAAAAAATCGTTTAAAAAGATTTTATTAATTTATTTAAGAGAGAGAGAGAGAGCACACAAGCAGGCGGAAGGGGCAGAGGGAGAAGCAGATTCCCTGCCAAGCAGGGAGCCCGATATGGGACTCCATCCCAGGCCCCGGGATCATAACCCAAGCTGAAGGCAGACGCCCAAGGGACTGAGCCACCCAGGTGCCCTCAAGATAAAAATTCTTACGAAACTAGGAATAGAAGTGAACTTTCTTAACTTGATTAAGAACAGCTATGCCACACACACACACAGACACACACATGCCAAAAAAAACAAAACAACAACAACAACAAAAAACTCTACAGTTAATATCCTACGTAATGGCAAAAAACACTAAATTCTTTTTGCTTAAGTCCACAAGGCACAGATGTCTGTTTTCATCCCTCTTATTCACCGATACACTGAAAGTTTTAGTCCACGTGGTAAGGCAAAACAAAACAAAACCAAACCCCAAACAACAACAAACAAACCAAAAAGCATACAAATTAGAAAGGAAAAATGCAAATTGGAAAGGAAAAAATAAAACTTCCCCTGTTTGCTTGCAAACATAGAAAACCTATAAGAAATCTACAAAAAAAAAAAAAAAATCCAAAATCTCTAGAATTAATAGTGAGCTTGCAAGATCACAGGATATAAGGTCAATGCAAAAAATATCAATTGTACTCCTAGATATTAGAAATGTACTGTTAGAAACTGAAATTTAAAACAATATGCCTTTGGGGTCCCTGGGTGGCTCAGTCGGTTAAGCATCCGACTCTTGATTTTGGCTCAGGTCATGATCT
Organism: Phoca vitulina; assembly: GCF_004348235.1. Classification (NCBI taxonomy): domain Eukaryota; kingdom Metazoa; phylum Chordata; class Mammalia; order Carnivora; family Phocidae; genus Phoca; species Phoca vitulina. Next base: position 10,232,780 of record NW_022589715.1, on the reverse strand, counting down.
CAGGGTCGTGGGATGGAGCCCTGTGTCAGGCTCCGTGTTCAGTGGGGAGTCTGCTAGAGGATCCTCTCCCTCTCCCTCTGTCCTCTATCTCCCTCCCACTCAAATAAATAAATCTTTTTTAAAAAACCAATATATCCCTTATAATAGCTCACCCCAAAATTAAATACTTAGGCATAAATCTACAAAAACTTGTACATTATCTTTATGCTGAAAACTATAAATGCTGATGGAAGAACTAATAAAATAGATTAGAAGAGTCAAATAGTACATTTGTCAATTCTCCCCGTATTAATTCATAGATTTAATGTAACTCTAATCAAATTCAGAGAATTTTTTTGTAGATATAGACAAACTAATTCTAAAAATTTATATGGAAAGGTAAAGAAACTAGAATGACTAAAACAATTCGAAAAAGAAGAATTAAGTTGGAGGAACCACCCTATTTGACTTTAAGACTTATTATAAAGTTACAGTATTCAAGATAGCATGGTATTGTCAAGGGATAGACACATAGATCAATGGAACAAAAGAGAGAACCCTGAAATAGACCCATGCAAATATGCCTGAATGATTCTTGACAAAGATACAAAAATAATTAATGGAAGAAAAATTAGTCTCTCAACAAATGGTGCAGAAACAATTGGATATCAATGGTCAAAAGATAAACAAACCTGACCTAAGCCTCACACCTGTTCACAAATTAATTCAAAGTGAATCATTGATCTAAATGTAAAATATAAAAATCTAAAACTTCTGGGAAAAAAAATAGGAGAAACCTTCCATGACCTGGGGTTAAACATTCTTAGTTCTTAGATAGAACAATAAAAGCACAATCTATCAAAGACTATTTTATAAAATTGGATTTCATCAAAACCAAAAACTTGCTTTGCAAAGGGCACTGTTATGGGGATGAAAATGCATGCTACAGACTTGGAGAAAATATTTGCAAATCACACATCTAAGAAAGAATTTGTATCCATAATTTATAAAGAATTCTCAAAACTCAACAGTAGGAAAACAAATTATCCAGTTTAAAAATGGGCAAAAGATTTGAATAGACTTTGCTAAAGAGGATATACAGATGGCAAAAAAAAAAGCATGTGAAAAAATTTCAATATCATTAGCTATTAGAGAGACGGAAATTAAAACCATGATGAGTTACTCCTACATCCCTATTGGAATGGCAGAAACAAAAAAAAATACTGATAATATCACATGTAGGTGAAGATACTGAGCAACCAAATCTCTCATACACTGGGGATGTGAAGTTTCTTATAAAGTTGAACAGACATTTACCACATGACCCAATACACTCATTCCTAGGTATTTACCCTAGAGCAGTGGTTCTCAACTGTGGATGATTTTTGTCCCCCCAAGGGACATTTGGCAATGTGTGCAGACATTCTGGTTGTCATAACTTGGGGATATCTACTGACATCTAGTAAGTAGAGGCCAGAGATCTTGCTAAACATCCTACAATGTGCAGGGCAGTCCCCCTACAGCAAAGAAGTATCTGGTCCAAAATGTTAATAGTGCTAAATTTGAGAAACTGCCCTAGAGAAAGAAAACTTATGTTTACATAATATAATAACTTGTATGTGAACATTTATAGCAGCCCTACTCACAGTCATCAAAACTGGAAACAGCCCAGATGTCCTTCACTGGGTAAAGGGATAAACAAATGGTGGTACATCCATTCAATGGAAACTACTCAGCAATGAAAAGGTATAACTGTTGATGTATGCAACAACTTGGCTGAATCTCAAAAATGACATGCTGAGTAAAGGAAGTCAATATCAAAAGATTACATATTGTATGATCCTATTTACATAACATTCTCCAGAGACAAAACTACAGCGATGGACAATGGCACATTGGTTGCTAGGAGTTATCAGAAGAAGGAAAGGATGATTATAAAGCCATTCTATTAGGGATTGTAGGATGGGCAGATTGTTCTGTATCTGGATTGTGGCAGCGCTTCCTTAATTCTATATGTGTGTTAAAATGCACAGAACTACACACCTCTAAGCAAGGCCATTTTGCTGTATTGAAATATATCATCTTCCTATGTCCAGGCTCCTCCTTCTTCATTGTGGCAAACTCCAAGCTGAAATAGCTATATTTTCTAAGGGTTCCCTGTCCTGAAACCTTGTCCAAGGATCCCTCCTTGATTTCCTCCACTGAAAGTTACCTCTTCCCTTCTTGGGTTCCCACAGAGGTATGTGTTCCCCTCTGTTACACATTCTGCTTGTTGGTGTAATTATTTGCCCATGTGATTTTCTCCCTGCCCACAAGGTGATCAGGAAGGCAGGAGCTGTGGTTCATGGCATATTGAAATTTCTGCAGCACCTAGCGCAGCATCAGGGCTCAGTATGCATTTGTGGAACTGAAGAGTTCAGAGTGCCTTGGTTCCCAAGAGCATAAGCCCACTGGGACCAAGAGCAGCAAGAAGGGAAGTTGCCTGCGATTTATGACAAGTAGGCAGCCTATATCCATGGCCTGAGCTGCATAATAAGCAAGAAGATGAAGCAAAAGGACTAAGTTGGACCTGTAATGTCAGAAAAGATAAACAAAGCTTATTAATTCATGGTAATACCAGCATGATATCAGAACAGTTTCCCCCAGCAACAACCCAGTTCTCTCACTGTGATGAAGTGCTCTGCCTTCTGCCTCAGACTTTAGCCACTTGGGATCTGCATTATTGCCTTGTAAAATTGATGGGCAGTGGCACCATCTCTTGGTTTAAGGAATTTCTGCCAGCATTAGCAAAAAGCATTGGCTTTGCAATTCCTAAGGGCATTCCCTGCAATAGGAAAGTGATTAAAAATTGGACCAGTCTGGAACAATGCCTATCTCTAATCCTTATGATGCACCTGCCCAGCCTCCTCCAAGCCATCAGCTCCAGGTGTGAGTTCATCAGCTTTCATAGGAGAGGAAGTCTTATTTATATTTAACTGGAAAACAAGGAGAGGCAACTTTAGTGTCTTTTTCTTTGATCACCCATGGAAGTTGTTCAAGATCAAAGTTTCTTTTCCTTCCAAACTGCCTGGAGATGTTAATTAAAAAAATTTTTTTTTTTTAAATCCAATCTGCTCAATATTTCTTGTGTCTTAAATGCTCCTCTTAAGAAAGTTGGCAGGCAGTAGCAGCTGAATCATTCTGGTAGCTCAGAGTGCTCTGGAAGAAAGAGGGTTGAGGATGAAGGTGATCTTTTCTTTCTGAATTTTTGGATCTTTGGACACAGAGGAGCCTGGGGTGGCCTGTTCTTCACCACCACATTCTGTGGCAGGGGAACAAGTTTCTTTCCATGAGAGATGAGTATCACAGTAAAGTGATGGTGGACCATATGCTGGTGTCATGGTGGATCAAACACAGAGGGCGTGGTAGAAGGGAGGGACAAGCCAGAGACAGCCAGACCCAAAGCACGTCCTATTTCATGCCTCATTAGAAAAGTCTAGACATAGCTATATACTGGCGTCCTCAAACACTGGGAAACAAAGAGTGCAGAAAATCATCTGCAGGAAGCAAGAACTTGACAAGCCAAAAAGGAGACAGAGGGAAAGCTCTGGAGAAGGTAACCTTGAGACGTCTTTTCAGCAGCATGCTGAATACCATTGTTGGAAACAGGGGAGACCAGAGCTCTGGCGCTTCTGAACCTGGGGGTAGACTGATAAGAAAATACTTTTTCTTCTACTGGGGGTCTGACAGCTGGTTGCAGAATTCAAGCTATCCTGTGATTGCCATACTCTGGCCAACCTACTCCCTCTCCCTTGTGATGTTGCGGTGTACTGGCCTTACCATGTTCAGTGGGAGTGGGAAAATTCAGGAAGCAAAGCTTTGCAGGCAGAGATGAGGCTATTCCCTCTGGGGCTCCTTACACAATCCACTATTTAAACTGGCTCAGAACCATACCATACCCCTACTTCATGCAGACAGGTTAAGCAACTTGTAGAAAAGCCTTCAGCCAGGCTCTTCTCTTCTGACTTGTTTTAACCCGTAATTGATCCTAACTTCTTGCTACTCCCAATTCCCTATCTGTCCTTGGCTTTGCAACTGTCACCACCATCCATCTTCAAATTTTTTTTCATCTTATGAAACTAGAACTCTGTACCCAGTAAATAACTGCTCATTCTTGTGCCCCCATGGTCCCTGGCAACAACCCTTCTACTTCCTCTATGGTCTCTACGAATTTGACTACTCTAGGGACCTCATGTAAGTGGACTCATGCAATATATGCCCTTTGTGACTGGCTTATTTCACTTAGCATAATGTCTTCAAGGTTCATCCATGCTGCACCATGTGTCAGAATTTCCTTCTCTTTCTAGACTGAATAATATTCCATTGTATGTGTGTGTCACATTTTGTTTATCCATCCATAAGCTGATGGACACTTGGGTTGCTTCCACCTTTTGGCTCTTGTGAATAGTGCTGCTCTGAACATGAGTGTACAGATAACTGTTTGAGTCACCCCTTTCCATTCTTTTGGGTCTATGCCCAGAAGTGGAATCACTGGATCACACAGTAATTCTATTTTTAATTTTTTTTTTAAAGATTTTATTTATTTGAGAGAGAGAACGAGAGAGCACAAGCAGGGGGAGCAGCAGGCAGAGGGAGAAGCAGGGTCCCTGCTGAGCAGGGAGCCCGATGTGGGGCTGGATTCCAGGACCCTGGGATCATGACCTGAGCTGAAGGGAGACGCTTAACCGACTGAGCCACCCAGGCGCCCCTATTTCTAATTTTTTAAGGAATTGCCACACTGTTTACCATAATGATTATATCATTTTACATTCCCACCAATAGTGTACCAGTATTCCAGTTTCTCCACATCCTGGCTAACAGGTGTTATTTCAATTTTTTCATAGCAGCCATCCTAATGAGTGTGAAGTGGTATCTCATTGTAACTTTGATTTATATTTCCCTAATGATTAGTGATGTTGAGCATCTTTTCAGGTACTTTTTGGCCATTTGAAGATCTTCTTTGGAGAGATGTTTATTCGAGTTCTTCGAACATTTTTGAACCAAGTTGTTTTTGTTGTTTATTTTTTTAATGATTTATTTATTTGAGAGAGAGAGGGAGAGAGGGAGAGAGCATGAGCAGAAGGAGGGGCAGAGAGAGAGAGAGAGAAGCAGACTCCTTACTGACCATGGAGCCTGATGCAGGGCTCAATGTGGGGCTTGATCTCATGACAGCTGAGATCACGACCTGAGCCAAAATCAAGAGTCAGATGCTTAACTGACTGAGCCATCCAGGTTCCCCAAATGTAGTTTAAAGACAGAGATCAGCAGAGTGGATTAAAAACACGAACCAACTTTATGCTATCTACTGAATCATACAGATTGATAGAAAGTAAAAGGTTGGAAATACACACACACACACACACACACACACACACACACACACACACACATATATATATATATATATATATATATATATATATACAGAGAGATATCACAGTTTCATAGTCTAGTGGTACAAGGTTTAAGTGTTTATTTCTCTTTACCCTCCTCTGTTTACAATATAATTGTTGTAGATATTTTTTTCTGTATGCATTTAGAATCACATGAGACAGTGTTACTATCTTTGCCTCAATTGTTAAACATAATTTAGAAAACTCAAAAGGAGAAGGAAAGTAGTTTGAATTTACCATTTTTGCTTGCTGCATTGTTCCTTCCTTCCTGATGTTCCATGATTCTTTCTTTTATTGCTTCTTTTCTGTTTATAGAACCTCTTTATTTTTAAAGTTTTATTTATCTGGGGCGCCTGGGTGGCTCAGTCGTTAAGTGTCTGCCTTCAGCTCAGGTCATGATCCCAGGGTCCTGGGAATGAGCCCCACAACAGGCTTCCTGTTTGGCGGGAAGCCTGCTTCTCTCTCTCCCACTCCCCCTGCTTGTGTTCCATCTCTTGCTGTCTCTCTCTCTGTCAGATAAATAAATAAATAAATAAATAATCTTAAAAAAAAAGTTTTATTTATTTAAGTAATCTCTACACCCAACGTGGGGCTTGAATTTATGACCTCGAGATCAAGAGTCACATGCTCTTCCAACTGAGCCAGCCAGGCACCGCCTACAGAACTTCTTTTAACCATTCCTTGAATGTAGGTGTCCTGGTGACAAATCCTGTGGTTTTTCTTCATCTAAGAATATCTTGATCTTCCCTTAATTTCTGAAGAATATTTTCACTGGATATAGGGGTTTTGGGTTGATGGATTCCCCCCCCCCAAACACTTGAAAATGTGTTACTTCCTTCTGGCACCATGGTTTCTGATGAGAAATCTGCTGTCATTTGAATTGATTTTCCCCTATAGAAAAGGTGTTATTTCCTTCTCATTGCTTTCAAATTTTTTTGTCTTTAGTTTCAGAATTTTTTTGTCTTTAGTTTTCAGAATTTTAATTATGATGTGTCTTGGTGTGGATTTCTTTCGGTTATGCTGTTTGTCATTCAGTTTGTTGAATGTGTAGGTTTATATCTTTTACCAAATTTGGGAAATTTTCAGCTATTTTTCCTTTGAGTACTTCTCCAGCCTTGCCATCTTTCTCCTCTCCTTCTGAGACTCCAATGACACAAATGTTAAATCTTTTGTTATAGTACCAAAGGCCCCTGATGCTCTCTTCCCCCTCCTCTTCCTCCACCTCTTCCTCCTCCTCCTTCTTCTTCTATGTCCACTTTGTTGTTTAGATTCAGTTAGTTTCTCTCTCTCTTTTTTAATTTTATTATGTTATGTTAGTCACCATACAATACATCATTAGTTTTTGATGTAGTGATCCACGATTCATTGTTTTCGTATAACACCCAGTCCTCCATGCAGTATATGCCCTCCTTAATACCCATCACCAGGCTAACCCATTCCCCCACTCTCCTCCCCTCTAAAACCCTCAGTTTGTTTCCCAGAGTCCATAGTCTCTCATGGTTGGTCTCCCCCTCTGATTCCCCTTCATTTTTCCCTTCCTTCTCCTAATGTCCTCCATGCTATTCCTTATGTTCCACAAATAACTGAAACCATATGATAATTGACTTTCTCTCCTTGACTTATTTGACTTAGCATAATCTCCTCCAGTCCCATCCATGTTGATGTAAAAAATGTTGGGTATTCATCCTTTCTGATGGCTGAGTAATATTCCATTGTATATATGGACCACATCTTCTTTATCCATTCATCTGTTGAAGGGCATCTTGGCTCTTTCCACAGTTTGGCTATTGCAGACATTGCTGCTATGAACATTGGGGTGCATGTGGCCCTTCTTTTCACTACATCTGTGTCTTTGGGGTAAATACCCAGGAGTGCAATTGCTGGGTCATAGGGTAGCTCTATTTTAAAATTTCTGAGGAACCTCCACACTGTTTTCCAAAGTGGCTGTACCAACTTGCATTCCCACCAACAGTGTAAGAGGGTTCCCCTTTCTCTACAACCTCTCCAACATTTGTTATTTCTTTCCCTGTCCATTTTTGCCCTTCTAACTGGTGTAAGGTGGTATCTCAATGTGGTTTTGATTTGAATTTCCCTGATGGCTAATGATGATGAACATTTTTTCATGTGTCTGTTAGCTATTTGTATGTCATCTTTGGAGAAGTGTCTGTTCATGTCTTCTGCCCATTTTTTGACTTGATTATTTGTTTTTTTGATTGTTGAGTTTGAGAAGTTCTTTATAGATCTTGGATACCAGCCCTTTATCTGTAGTGTCATTTGCAAATATCTTCTCCCATTCTGTGGGTTGCCTCTTTGTTTTGTTGACTGTTTCCTTTGCTATGCAGAAGCTTTTTGTCTTGATGAAGTCCCAAAAGTTCATTTTTGCTTTTGTTTCACTAGCTTTTGGAGATGTATCTTGAAAGAAGTTGCTGTGGCCGATGTCAAAGAGGTTACTGCCTATGTTCTCCTCTAGGATTTTGATGGAGTCCTGTCTCACATTGAGGTCTTTCATCCATTTTGAGTTCATCTTTGTGTATGGTGTTAGAGAATGGTCGAGTTTCATTCTTCTGCATGTGGCTGTCCAATTTTCCCATTTACAATAGCACCAAAAACCATAAGATACCTCAGAATAAACCTAACCAAAGAGGTAAAGGATCTATACTCTAGGAACTACGGAACACTCATGAAAGAAATTGAAGAAGACACAAAAAGATGGAAAAATATTCCATGCTCATGGATCAGAAGAATAAACATTGTTAAAATGTCTATGCTACCCAGAGCAATCTATACCTTCAATGCCATCCCGATCAAAATTCCAATGACATTTTTCAAAGTGCTGGAACAAACAATCCTAAAATTTGTATGGAATCAGAAAAGACCCGAATCACCAAGGAAATGTTGAAAAAGAAAAACAAAGCTGGGGGCATCACGTTGCCTGATTTCAAGCTATATTACATAGCTGTGATCACCAAGACAGCATGGTACTGGCACAAAAACAGACATATAGACCAATGGAACAGAATAGAGAACCCAGATATGGACCCTCAACTCTATGGTCAAATAATCTTCAACAAAGCAGGAAAAAACATGCAATGGAAAAAAGACAGTCTCTTCAATAAATGGTGCTGGGAAAATTGGACAGCCACATGCAGAAGTTTCTCTCTTTTTAAAAGATTTTATTGCAAGTAATCTCTACAACCAATGTGGGGCTCGAACCCATAACCCCAAGATCAAGGGTCACATGCTCCACTGACTGAGCCAGCCAGGTGCCCCTAGATTCAGTTAATTTCTATTGTTCTAGAATAATGTCTTTCCTCTGTCCCCTCCATCCTACTGTTGAGACCATCTATTGAGATATTTGTTTCAGTTATTGTATTTTTCAGTTCTAATATTTCCATTTGGTTATTTATATTTTCTATTTCTTTGCTGAGATTATTTGATGAGACTTTCTATTGTTTTATTTATTTAAGCATGTTTGTAATTACTTTGAAACATTTTTATGATGTCTGTTTTAAAATCTTTTTCAGATCATTTAAACATTACTCTCATATCAGTGATTGCCTTTTTTTCATTCAGTTTGAGATCCTCCTGGTTCTTGGTATTATGAGTGATTTTTTACTGAAACTTGACCATTTGGGGTATTATGTTATGAGACTCTGGATCTTCTTTAAACCTCATTTTAGTGAACTTTCTGTGATACTGCCCCCTCAGTGGAAGGGAGGCATGTACTGCAGCCACTGTTAACAGCCAAGTGGGGGAAGTGTCCCCCGTTACTGCTGGGTAGAGGTGGGTAGCTCCCCACTAGGCCTCCTTTGATAACCACCTTGGCTGGGAGGATAGGAGTCCCTCATATCTACTCTCTACATGACCTCTCCTGATACCACTGGTGTCATTACCACTGGGTGGTGGTGAAAGTCCTGAATTTCCACTTGACCTTCTCTGACACCACCATAGCAGGAAGGGGGAGGGGTGATTTGTTACTACACGATGAGGAAGTCCAGGCTCCCTGTGTGTTTCCCAAAGACACTGCAGTGGGGTAGGGGTGAGATCTCCTTATTGCCAAGTGGAGATGAAACTCCTAGTTCCCTACTAGGTCTCCTCTGACACAATCCCAGTGGTGAGGTCACATTTCCTCTTTATGGTCTAGTGAGCAGGGAAATCTATATTTCCCATAAGGCTTTTCCCAGCATGGATGAAGGTGGTCCCATTGATTTTTCTGTAGGTATGGCTGGATTAGAGCAATTATTGTCTACAGGTTTTCTGTCTTCCCAGGCTGGCCCTTTTCTGGTCCTTTAGCTTTTCGCTAGAGTAAGCTTTTTTTTTGGGGGGGGGGGGTCTGTTCTTGTTAGCCCTTTCCAGGTTTCCAGCTTCTTCAGCTCCAAATATAGGATATATGAGGCATAGAGAAAATCCAGGGGACTCCCACCACATCATTCCTGAGGTCCCTAGCTGGTCTGCTTTCAGTTTTCTTATGCTAGTTTTATAACTAATGTCCAGTGTTTTTAGTTGAAATTATCAGAAAGAATAGGGATGAGTTTGTCTGCTTCGTCTTCCTGGAAGCAGAAGTCTGCATGTCTGCACATGTCACACAGCTGAGACTCTCACCCAAACTGAGAGTCCTTCACTTTTAACAATAGGTTTGTTCATCTCATTTATATAATTGGTCCTAATCCTGACATTCAGTGTTATGTTTTCTGTGAAAGCACTTTCACAAATAACATATCCATCAAACTATCATCAATAGGCTATTCCTAGTTGTCCTTCCCATCAGGCAAGGCTTTCAAGAACACATCAAGTTGCTTCATCCCCTCCTGTTCTTTTTACACTCCTGGAAGAGATGAAGGTGGAAAGATATTCTTAAAGGTGAACACATTCCATCTGGAGAACTTGAGAAGAAGCAGCAGGTGGTTGACTGGTGCCTTCATGCTGGCTATTTTCCTGGCATTTTTTCCAAAACTAAGTTCCTTTTTCCTTCCTCCCTTTCTCCTTCGGGAGTTGATCTAACTAAACTTTTTCTTTCTTCCCCATCTCAAAGTTGATATCCACAGGGTGTGTGTGTGTGTGTGTGTGTGTGTGAGTAGACTTAAGAACATTGTAAAATTAACCAAAACCAGAGTGGCTAACATTTAGAAAGGGTAAGAGGAGAGTTGAGAAGGTGCAGGGAGCAGAAATCTTTAAGTCTCCAAACATGTGCAGTTTTCAGTCAGGCTGCACACACGGTCGGCCGCAAGCAGGGGAGCTGGCTGAGTGGGAGAGCTGAGCTTTGCCACCTTCATCAGAGCTGTCCGGCGTGATGCCCACATAACTTTAGTGCTAATGTCTCCTTCACCGTGGGCTGGAAAATCTGTCATCCCCTGCAGCCACTCCATAATTCTGTTAACGTATGGTAGCCAGCATTCCTATCACTGAAAACCCCGATGGAATTTCTCCATATTCTGGGTAAGTCACTCAAGAAAAGTCTCCTGGGCACTTCAGTGTCTTGACCTCTTTATTCAAACAGTAAAATAACAAGTTTGGGCTGGGCCCTGTTCCCTCCTCTCACTTTAGGCCCCTAGGGCCAAATTTTGCTCTCATTTTCCCACAGATAGCTTTTACCAAATCCTTCCATTTCTCTTATTTGTCTCAAGTGATTTCCTCTTCTGCCCTCTGCCCTGTCGTCTAGAACAGCCTGGAATGAAATCTGCCCCCCAGAGCTGTGCAGGGAAGAAATGGAGGGCAGAGTGTTTGGGGAGGGACCCACCTCCACACGTCCTGTGCCAGACTCACAGGGCCAGAAATTCCCAGAGGGTTATGTTCTCCATTCTCGGGAAACTCACTGCTTTTCTGAATGCTGGGATGTCTGCTTTCCAGCTGGTTCCTCACTTAGATATTTATTTAGATGCTTGACAAAGAAGTATCAAGGGGGCAGAGCAGGTGTAATGTTCTCACAAACTGCTGCCATCCATCCGTGTGATCGTATGATCCTCTTAGGTGATCCGGCACATGTCATGCTTGCACCTGATGACATTAGCCTGGAAAAGCATTGGTCCATTTCCCCCAATAGGAGAGCTTTGTATGAGTGTGAGTGCTGAGCTTTGCCACATTCCTCAGACTCTCAGATAGCAGAGCAAGTTCTTTTACTGTAGGACAGGGAATCCCTCTGCCCTTTTCCTCCTAATTTCCCAACAGCCATCTCATGCTCATAGAGCAACTATTAGCTGAGGATGGCTTCTGCTGCATTCCCTCTCAGAGGCGCCTCACTCTGACATTAGCCTTTGGAAGCGAGGGAAGTCTTCCAAGCCAAAATAAGGAATATTGAATGGTGTAATTCCAAGATAGCTATGGCATAATGAGGAAACACGCACAGCACAGTAAGAATGGAAGCTTCTGGCTACCCCTCCCCTGGAGAAGCAGCTGTCTGGGCCCCCTACTTTGGCAGCCAGCTCTCAAGGCATGCATCAGTGCACCTGAAACACTCTATAAATGGAAAGCTCAGAACACAACTCACATTGACCCCACCAGTAAGCACAGTGGAACCCACACAGTTGGTTAAATTTAATTTCCTGCGGAGCCATAGAGACTTAGCTCAAATGCTACCTCCTCTGAAGTCTTCTTGAAGCCCATGTTGAGTTGGGCACCCCAGCTGAGTGCTCCATTAGCAACCTAAATTTCCTCGCTCTCAGTGCTTAGACCACCCCGACATGCTTGCTTTTTGGGGTGTAAGAACTACCTGTCACACCCTACTAATCAAGGAGCTACCTGAGGATGAGGAACAGATCTTACTGATATGAGCATCCCCAGTGCCTAGTCTGGTGACTGGCACAAAACGGGCCCTCATAAATGTTTACGAAGAAGGATTGTGACAGGCATCTGCAGAGAATCACCAAAATAACCCTTCTGTTGACTTAAGGTAAAGCCTGAGATGCTCTTATTAGGTATTTGTTCCTTTGAGTTAAAAAGTTAGTCCTATGCACCAAAGATCCCTTTCCACAATTTCATGGGGCGGGATAACTGTCCCTGAGATTGTGGGGGGTGGGTTTGAGAGGAGCACTGCAGAACCTTAGCACAGACTTGGAACTTGTGATGAGAGGACCAGGATTGAAGGTGGGGGGAGGCATTCCAGGGCATCAATTGTATTAGAGGTATGGGCATGAGAGAAAACCAGTTACTGCCAGAAGACTAGGCCTGAAACTCGATTTCTATGGCACTAGAGGTTCTGTTCCCTTATTAAATATAAAAAAAATAGAAATATATCTTTTCAAGTGAGCCAGGTACTAGAAAAACATAACCTGGCACATAATAGGCTCCTGTGGAACACCTTATCTTAGAAACATCATCAGCCACATGCTCACGTCTGCCCATGAGGCACTGGCTTGCAAGGAGCAGAGAAGGGGGCAGGAAATGAACGGGGATATGGACTGAATTTCGACACCGGAGACCACTGCCAGCCGTCACAGTCTATGCTCAAGGAATTCAAACAGGGCTTGACTCGATTCACCCCGGGCTGGGTTCAAAAATGCAGTCAAGCCCAGATGAGAGCCCTTTTCCTTCTGTGTGGGAGGCCTGCTCCCATGACCAGGCCCAGATGACTGAGCAGTGGCCACGGGCATGGGTGGTGCACACACAGGATGTTTGCTCCTGCTCGTTGCTCAGGGGCCCAGGCCACTCTCCAAGGCAAAGGCCTGTGAGAAGGTCCGTGGGTATTAAAAAGGCCCCCTGCAGCAAGAAGGACATCACAGTCCTCCCTGCACTTGATGGGAGGTGCTTATAATTAACTCCTGGCTGCTAGGTCTGCTGCTTAAACTAGCTACCACCTACACATGTTGAGAAAAGGAAGAAAGAGCAGTTAGAATGCAGGAAAAAGGGAAAAACCCCACCTCGCCCACTTGACAGGCTCAAACTGCCGCTGCCAGCCGCCTGTGAAGCAGGGACAGTCCCCTGCAAAGCCCTGCTTAGACACTGGGGTTGCCGTGGCGAGCACCCCATCAGGGCTGGAGGTGCAGAACCCTTCCCTACCGTGCAGAAGCGCACCCAGAGCCCCTGCAAGGATGTGTTGGCCATTCCTGAAACTGAATGGCTCAGTGTCTGCCCCTTGGGCCAAGCAACATGGAGGGGAGTGGGTAGAGTAAGGAGGGGACTTTAGGAGAAGTGAAGCAGAAAGAATCTTTGTGACAATGACAACTTCAGAACTCTAGATAACCAGCCTGCTGGGTGTTTCTAAACCTTCTGAGGGGAGGTGAGTCAGTGGAGCGGTCATGTGGAAAATCCCCTTTCTCCTCAGTGCCCGGCCATTCCCGTGCTAAGGTAAGCCCTCATCCCCACCAGGCTGGGATCCCATCAGGCTAGGAGAAAACAGCCGTTTCTGGGAAGGAGCTGTATTTGTGTAAACTGGGAGGACTGATGGGTTGGGTCATGTCGTTCACTTGACAACTTCTGGTTTCAAGAAGGACTCAAGTGTGTCCAATTTGCTGGCACCTCATTAGACAGAGAAAGGGCCCGATTTGGCCAGACCACAGTGCTGTGGGGACATGGGGGAGGGAGGCTGGGCATCCCTCCGTCCACGTCTGCCCAGTGTCCCCTGTGTGCTTTGGGGCAGCATTCATACTTGGAAGCTTCCGGCAGCACTCCCGCCAGCCCAGCACACCTCGGGTCCGTGGAGCCTTCCTGGGGCACCGTTCTCGGCAGGTTTGCTCGACCTCAGCCTCAGCAGCTGGCAACTGTGCCCACCAACTCCGATGGGCCCGTGCACGTGCCAGCCGGGCAGCCAGCAGATACGACAACTGCTCTGCTTGTGTCCTTAGACCAAGGGATCGCCCGCCGTGCCACGGGCAGTCTGCCCCCTCGGTCAGCACTCCACCGAGGATGGGCTGGGGCACTCATGGCTGCTGGCGCAGGAGTCCTACCAAAGGTCTGCAATTTGGGGAGCCAAGATTCAAGATGTGCTATTTATTTTCATGCAGGCAGCTTAGTTCTTGTGACTGTTTTCTGCAGTAGATGTGGTCTGATATCGGACCCCACCTACAGAAAGGGCCACCTTATCTTCACATGGTACATCCTAGCCAGAGCGCTGAGGCAGAGAGGCTAAGCCAGGCTGCAGTGTGAGGAATGTTCCAGGCACTCGCTCAGCATCACTGGAGTGGGGAAGGCTGATTCTACTGTCTTGCCCCAGTTATAACAGATCAGCCAAAGCTTCTTCAACGAGCTCTTGTCTCCTGATCTGGGGAAGCAGCATTTCCCGGGAAATGGCCACTTTCCCCTGAACGTCCTTCCTGCTTTTCCAAGGGAAGCAGGGAGGCACAGCAGGTGATTGCCTCAGGAAGTCTTTGTCCCAGTGAGGATCTTCGCTAGGGCTGTTGTCTCCTACCCAAATTGGAAATGACTGCTGCCAGGTGTGTAAGAAACTCCCTGGAGGACAGAATGAGGAAGTGTGATCATTTATGTTTGATTTAGAAAACGAAGGTCCAAGTGCAGATTGGCAGCAAGAGGTCTGTCTTCTTGCCAATTTCCATCACTGAAAGGAGAGCACAATTTTTAAGATGTGACAGTTGTGGGGGGAGTGGGGACAAGGAGCATCTGGACCAACTCTGAGAGCGAAGCCTTATGAGGCAAGCTTGAGCCCTTTGACTGAGGGAGGGATTTTTGGATTTGATTCAAAAATAGGCTAACCAAACGCCCTGGTTTGCCTGGGATAGTCACGGTCTCTGCCAGCCACCCAAGTTTAATTTTCAGTGGTGCCCCCTTTCACTTAAAAAAAAATCCAGATTTGGCTGATAAGTTCTATGATCACCCTATGCCAAAGGAGAGAGAGTGCTATGGCTGGAAATGAATCCAGAAGAGTGACAAGTAGATGGGGGATTCTGAGAAAGTTGATTTTGCTGAGCCTGAAGGAAAGAGGCAGGCAGTCGAGGCCGGCCCATTCTCAAGTGTGTTCAGAGACATAGGCTTGTTGGCCATGTCCAGGCATAGATTCAAAGAGTGTGGATGCTGGAAGGGTCTCTGGCGGGTCATCTAATTCATTTCCTCTTTCACCACAAGAGGACACTGGGCTAAAAGAGATAGAAGTGACCTGCCCAAGATCACACCTGGGTCCCAGTAGCGTGGGGACCAGCCTTGCGCCTGGAGGGTCAGGCCCAGGTCCTCTGTTCTGGGAGAGAGGGAAAGGGATGGCTCTGAAAGATGCTGTGGAGGATTAATCCTGTACTTCGTGTAACATGGCCACCTCAGAGCCGGGGGAGCCGCAGGCTGTGCCGCGGATCTGAGGCTGAGGAGGGAAGACAAAGACATGTGAGGTTCAGACCTGCCGGGCACGAGCGGGTGTGGGGCTGGAGCTGAGGGGTAACGGGGCTCTCCGGGGCAGTGACTGCAGAAGACCGAAGAGACTAAATGGCCAGTAGAACTAAGAACGAGTGAAGAAACAGGTACGTATGGACATGAATGGGGTCACATAAGTACTTTATAGAATTGAAATCTTTTCTTTGGTTCAAATTATAGCGAAATCACACAAAAAGGCAAACCCTAGTGACCGCTGTCTTATCCCTTGGCACCTCTTTCCTAGCCCCTCGACACGGCTGCAGTGGTGGGAAAAGTCTAAGTCAGTAACAGCCTTGACCTCTACTTGGTGGGTGAGGAAACTGAGTCATGAGGAAGCCAGCTCCCTTCCATCTCATGGTCCTCTTAACAAATGGGGTGTGTTTAGGGACAAGCCATAAGAGCGATTCTACCAGACAAGCCACAAGAGCGATTTTGTGGTTTCACTGCAGTTTGACCTCCCATGTGGCTCTGGTGTGGTGGAGGGGGTGAGGTAGTAGACTTTTCTGTGAATCTACTCATCTGGATGGAGGTCCCAGGAAGAAGCCCAGCTTGAGGCTCCAGAGACCTGGCTTTCTGGTCCCAGTTCTGCTGTCTGCTAATTAGCGGTATGAGGGTGGGGAGTCACTTCTCCTCTCTCCCCTACTCTTCTTGGTTGTCAGATGAAGACTCTCCCTTCTGCCACCTCCAAAGTCTCAAACCCTGGCTCTGTTTTTCCAGAGATATCTGACCTTGGCTCAACCAATATCTGACCTTGGCTTAGCGACATGTTCAACTCTTGCATCTTCTTGCTGTCTATGTATAGAGCACACTTACAGATCTGAATGGAATAACTGTCCCTTGGTCTCAGTTATCTCTGACAACGTATAGATACAACAGCACTGCATGCAAATATCATTCAAAAAAAAAAAAAACCCAGCATATTTGGTTCAGAGCTATAGTTTTTGCCTCCAACAACTTGTCACCCAACGAAGTTGAATTAAATATTGAAGTTTGTTGCAGATCATCTTCAAAGTGAAGAGCTCAGCCCAGTAAACATATAGTAGACTGTAAGCTGGTTGTAATCAAAATGATCTCCTGTCACCCTGAGCAAGTTCTCCCACATAACATCTACAAAAATCCTGCACACCATTGTCACACCCACGTAGTGCTCTCTGATACGTGACATTAGAAACCTCAATCCCCTGAAAAAAAAAATCATAAAATAGTTTCAGTATATATGAACTGAGCACACATTTTGTTCAGTGAAACTTCTTTGATGATGCCTGTTCAAATACCTGCAAATATTGAGAAAACACCCACAGACATCGTCCTTGGCCGCCCCGGTACATTTTGCAGAAACCAACAGGGAAGACAGAAAAGACTGGATGTCCCTGGAGATCATGCACATTCCAGGACACCTCAGGCTATCTTAACCTTCCTCTGCCACCTGCACCTGCTAGTTTCTGAGTCAATGTTCCAGAGAAGCCAGGCTGGGGCAGTAGGAGAGTCAGCAGGAAGGTGAGAAACTGAGAGGAGAAGCAGGATTTGGTGGCAACTCTTTCCACCCTCTTGCTAGAGACGTAGAGAAGCTCAGAGTCACTGAGGCATCCCACGTCCCCAGCAGTACCAAGCAGCACACAGGAGTGTGTTTGGCACACAGAAGCAACACTAGACAGAATAGGAAGGAAGGGCTAAGAGGTTCTGTGCTCTTGTCACCTTGAATAGTGACTGGGGGTCAAGAGGTGAGTGTCTGGGGCCCAAGAGTCGCTTCAAGGCCACAGAAATACAGCCTGTACCTGGGAGGAAAGGTCCTTGGGGAATAGGTGTCAGGTCAGGAGACTGAGGACTAACGGTGAAAAACCTCAAAATACTGAGAAAAGCTCGTGTGCATGACTTGAAGCCGTTCAAAGTCGTTGTAGCATACCCAGGACTCTGGTGGAGCAGGTCTCCCAGACAAATCCATCATTCGGTATCAGCACTTCTTTATTATAAAATTAACATCACTGAAAGCTTCGAAAAAAATAAGACAGACCAAAAATATCACACCTTAGGCAAATGAGTTGGAAATCCCTTATAGTGACGCCCTATTTTTTCCACCCATCTCTAAAGTTGGAGGACACCTGGTATGGTGTTTAGGTAAGAGATACAGCTCCTGGACCACACGGTTTCCTGATGGTACAGAATTGAAATGACGTCATGGAAATGCATATGTCTCAAGGTCACTCTAAGTATGGTTTCTAGGTGAAAACATGAGTCTTAGTCATTGGTGGAAAGGTGTTTTTGTGCCTTCGTGACCTGCCGGTATCCATCACTCTCTGCCTTCCAAGGCAAAGTTTTCATTAAATTCATTCAGGCTACCGGCCAAGTTTTCCCATACTTTGGGCTCACCTGGAGGTATAACCTAAATGTAGGTTATACCACACCTGTGCTCCTCTGTCATTCGGAAGGAAATAAAACAACTGCTACCCAGAAAGAGCGAAGTTTGTCTTCCGCTCAAGGGCAAGGAATCTATGACATAAGATGCCCACTCCAGTGGTTAATCTGAACAGTCTCATTTGTGTAGTGTTCCCCATGGTGACAAAAGCGAGGATGTGGCAGACACAGAACGTATGGAATCCTTTGTCTTAATTAAAAAGTACAGCGAGAGTCATGGAATTTGGCCAAGCCTCATAAATCTGCTCAAAGAATCAAGATTCTGTCAGATAAGCTTAAATAGAACCAACGAGGCCCTCTGGAGAATTAAATAGATTCCCTGCTAGTAGCTGACACCCACTCTCCTGTCACTTTGCTGCACCCCACGGACGGCGGCTGTGCTCATTAACCAGCAACCCTCCTACCTGCCGATGACAAGTATATCCCCGCGGAGCCCAGAACTCAGGGATGATAAATTTACTCCTGCTTGTAAAAATGAAACTCTCCTCAGGGCAATAAAAGTGCTGCGAGCCTTTAAGGAAATCAGTACTTTGTCTGATAACCTACCTTCATGAACAAAGACTGGTCCTCTTGGTCAGGACAGCTCCTCACTGCCAGGCAGAACTGCTCTAACGTAACTGGAAGGGAAGAAACAGGAAAGGTGAATGACCTTCCTTCTGTCCCCGAGCTCCTCTGGTATGGAGAGGAACACGGTAGTTATAACAGATATAGGGGGCATGCTACTCCCCATCTTTCCCTGGTGATGGGATAGATAGAACTCCCCCTGTCCCCGGAGTGGGTGACTTCTGCACCACTGCGAGCTGGGATGATAACATCAGAGCACAGCGTCATGCCCATCAACAGAACTCTATCCTAGACCTCCGGGAGGTCCTGCGTTCTGCCACGAATGACCAGCTGGTCCCCCAAAGACCACACCAAATCCCTGTTTTGTGTGATCTACATTTAGAGAACCACCTGCTTTTGTAAATTTGGCTGTGGTAGATTTTCTGTCTCAGTCTTCTGTCGTGATTCCCATGGATTTAAGGCCTCTCTTGGTGTGAACATGATAATGGTCCCCCGTGTTGACTCAAGCAAATCCCCCAAACTCCCCTACATATTTCAAGTCACGTTTCCCCAACCATCCTTCTCCAACAGAATGGCAGAGAGAAACTCAGGAAAGCTTACAAAAACAAAAAACAAAAACCTTTTAACGATCCATTTAAATTGGCCATGAAAGCTCTAGGAATATTAATTTAGACAATTTACAGAAATCACATTCCCTTTCTCTGTCACGGTGGCCTGGCTCCCATCAAAAGCCCACTTGTGTGGGCACCCCCTTTTTATTTTGGTCAAACAAAACACCAAACCACACACTGCCTTCCCTGCACACTGTTTTGACTATATTATTTCACTTTTAAAAATGCTCCCATGAGTCCCTACCACCCTCAGATTTCAATCTACTTGTTTTGACAGGCATTAAGGGTTTAACTTAGTCAACCATCTAGATGAGCCTATTATTTCTAGACTCAGAGCAGTGTTCACTCTCTACCTGCCATAACCTTTCACCACCGTCTGCTGGGCACAGTCCCACCCCTTGCGTTGGAGCAGAGCAAAGCCCAGCCCTCCACCGGAACCTTGCAGGCCTGCCATCCAACCGTTCAAAGTCACTGACCACCTCTGGGGTCCAGCCCAACCTCCACAGAGTCCACAAAAGTGGGCAGAGCTACACCCAGCCTCATGACTGAGGGAAGGCCTCATTCCATTGTTCTGACCCCAAGGATGTCTGGATGTCATGTTTACAAAGACAGATATTTTGAAGAGAATTATATCATCAAGAACGAATTTTCATCAAGCGTTGTCTGGGTAATTTTTTTGTGTTGTGTTCAATGTTACCTAATTACTTAACCTAATGTTAGGTAATTACCTAACCTGATGTTACCTAAACACAAATCTTTAGACAGTTTCTATCTATGACTAAATCACTCTATGCAGTTTTAACTGTTATCAGTTGTATCTTGTGCTGATGATTTTTTTCCACATCTAAATGTTTGCTCTGACCCAGTCAAAGTGTGCTCAGAACCTAGAGAGGGGTCAGTGTTGCCTGCTTTACATATATATGCCCGCCCAGTCATCAACGGGCTAAAACAAATAGTAATTACATAGAATCTTAAATTATTTTAAACAATCAAAAAATTTTACAAGAGTTAAGAGTTGAAATACAATACTTTCCCCATAAAAGGAGCTCAACAGAAACTCAGCTCGAGATAAGAACCCGGGCTAGGCTGAGTTCATATGAATGCTTTTGCTCTCACCGATTCAAAACACACCACCCCCCCCGCCATGGAAGACTCTGGAAGCAACAACCCCTCTCCCTGAACATTGTCATCGGCTCTGTTTTGGTGTGACAAAATATTGAACTCTATTGTCTGAGGATGAATCAAGAATAATCTACAAATTCAGGTGCTAGGTTTTCTTTAGACAACCTTTTTTGAAGGTGGCTATTTCATTTGTTAAAGGTTTATGCTGTGACTTGGAATCTTCCTGAGCACAGGCCATCGGAATCTAAACCCTTGCTACTTGCTGCCTTGGGGGGCTCCTGGATTCTCGCCCTCACCTCTCCTCCTCTGTGGTGACCCCAGTGCCATACCTGCAACTGTCTATGGCGGGACTCCACTGTGATACTTAGTTGTTCACAAGACGTGGCAACCACCCAGGACAGCTGTTTCTTTGAACAAGTGGACTTCCATGCCCCGCCAACCCTTCCCTGAATTTTCCCATTTCTGTGGTACTGTCATCCACCAGCCAGTAGGCCCAGATCTCTGATTCTTCCTTCCCGTCACTGAGCCTCCTGATGCTTCTTGCACAACATCTCCCCGATGCACCCCTTTCCCACGGCCCAGGTGCCACTTTGACACTGCATAATGCTTCTGCCTCGTTCCCCAACCTGGATGCCCCGCCCCCCTCTCCTGGCCCTGTGCCCACTGCTGCCCCCACGGGAAAACTCGCACTGCCAGGGCTCTGCCCGCACCTCCTCCCCTCTGCATCTCAGCCCCTCTTCCCTGGTGCAACCCCCCCCCCCGCCCCGCGCCAGCTCCTCGCTATCATTAATCCACAGCTGGGTTCCTGGCCACACGATCCACTCTGTCTTCTTCCCATCTGCTCAAACCCTACCCTTCTGGGCCCAGCCAGTCAAGGCAAAGTCAGACAGACCTCACTCGTGGTCTTTACTGCCACTCCCAGCCACATGTCCTTGGATGAACTACATGTTCTCCCTGAGCCTCAGTTTCCTATAGTCACCTGTGGTGACCAGCGCCTGCCTTGTGGAGGTGGTGTGAGGGCGAATGGAGAGGCCGGAGGCCAAGGCACAGTGTCAGGCACGGCGTTGGCCCCCCCACTCTGCACCTCGGAGAAGCTTTCTCTTTCCCCATCACACGGACTTCTTCCCGGCTTCATACCTTGATGCGACACATTGCACGCTGGCTTCTTCTCTTTAAATTGTTTTTTGGCTGATAGGTGCACACGCTGCCTTGTGTGAGGAACGAGCCTCCAGAGACAGCCTTGTGACTTTTCCCGAACTCTGGTCTACCCTGTCGTGTCCAACATGCCCAAAGTCGCCACCCAGTTTTGTGGAACTGGACTGAAGGGCCCCGTGGGAACACAGGGCCCCACAGACGGAGCTTCCCCCTAACTGGCTGGCTTGAGTTTGTGAGGCCCACACCTGTCACCCCGTCTACACAAGCAACAAAAGCCAACCTTGACCACAGGGCACCAACAGAGGCAGAGCACACGGATTGCCCAGTTGTTTTCCCCAAGCCTTAGAAGTCAGTGTGACATACGCTCTCGTGCCAACAGCGGCCTTACCACTCACCTCACCCCACTCTGATTGCTACCAAATCCCCAAAGAAGAGAGAGGGTATAGACACAGCCAGGTCCTCTCCGCCCGTCTGTGTGGCCACTGCACCCAGGCTACCTAACTCACTGACAAGGCCTGCTGAGAAGCATCTCGACAAGGTTCACATTTCATTCCCCTCCTGCTCCCCTCCCCGACTTTCAAATAAGAAAAAAAAAAAAAAACCAAACCCTCTAAAAATGAAAGCATCTGTGGTATCTACCTTCCTCTACCCCTGCTGCTGATTCAACGGGGGCTGACTGCCTGGTGAGAATAAGGCCGGCAGCCAAACTCAAGGCTCATGGCCGCAGTGCGGGTCTCCTTCAAAGACTCTGGGTGAAATGTTTTGGATTCGACGTCTATTGTTTAAACTGCTCTTCAGTGTCCCCAGTGCAGTTCCAGCAGTGGGGGGTTGGGGGGGAGGCTTCCACCTGTCTGAGGACAGTCAAGTTCCCTTGGTTCAACCCTTCCACTCAGTGTGACAGAGAGATCGGCCTGACAATAGCGGGAGAAAAACAGATTTTGAGATAACAAGTCGCTTTGAGGTGGGGGTGGGGGGAGCCGAGAAAAAGTGACCCGATTGCAGTAAGAAAATGAAGTAAGTTAGAAATTGAAGTAAGGAAATGAAGTAAGAAAATGGTAGTTTGGGAGACAAAACTTACAGGCCAGCATGAAATACTTCTGTCTCCCCTTGTGAATATGGGCTGCCGTGGGTTCGTAGGTGAGGTCCAACAGCCTCACCCGTGCAGCCATTTCTGGAAAGGTAGACAGGACTTTGCAACACGGGAGATCCCTAAAACAAGGAAATGGTTGTACCTAGAATATCTTTCATTATGACATGTTGATGCAAATAAGGGGGGAAAGTAAGACAAACCAAATGCACAATAGCATTAAACTTATGTTTCCCTTTGAAGTATGGCTGTACGATTGAGGAACTCCTGCTAAGTTAACAGGCACAGTGACCTTAAAGATAACATCAGGGGCTGTATTGCTCAGAAATCCTGTCTCGGAATATTCTTTCAGCTTCTCTCTCAATCCCCATGACAGGGTCCTGGAGAACTGGGGTCCTGCCCCAGGTGCCAAGCTTTAAAGAGACTTGCTCGGTCATCCCTCTGGCTGCAGCCTTCCCCATGGGGCAATGGGGGAGTAACTGCCTGGAGTCCACACCCCACTTCTCCAGGTACCCAGGATCCTGGGTTTATAGTTTGAGTCTCTTCCCTGGGACTGTGTGTGTGTGTATCCCTAGACTCATGGGGTGGCCAAGGGGCAGCTGTTGGCAGGGTTGGACACAGACCTGGTGCTTCTAGATTGGAGGATCCACAGAGTGTGGGATGGATCTGGGGGTGGGAATAGTCAGGGATCTGCAGGGGGGATGCTTCTCCCCATGCTGCCGAGTTCACAAAACTTCCCAGAGTGTGAGAATTGTAGATTGGAGCCTGGCCTTCTGGATGAATGAAGCTACATTTGTTCAGGCAGGAGGACAGAGTATATTTTCTTCAACACTTTGTCAGCTTGTTTTATACACTTCCCCTGGGCCCCACACAGAGCAGGGCAGGCTTGGAGAATGAAGACCTGATGCTAAAACACAGGCTCATCCAAACCTCTTCAAAGCCAGGTGCTTCCATCTATCTCTGGAAAGAGGACACTGGTCCCAGCTGCGTCTCTCATCTGGCAGGAGAAGGAGGCTTTCACAATGAAGGAAACCAGCCTCTTCTTAGGGGCCGCAGAAATATGGAGGCTGACATCTACCCCTAAACAGAAGGTTCCACCTGGAGGAGTGTGACAGTGGAGGACCCTGGGGCCTGGGCACCGTGCTCTGGGAGCAGTGTCCTCCCTTGCTGAAGCTTCCCAGGCACCAGGGGCGGCGGGTCCCACATCTGCAGCTCAGGTCTGCCTCTCTCTGGGAGCCTTGAAGGTCAGGTTCACTCGGCACCCACCCCTGAGGCTCCTGGTCAGGAATGCCGCCCTTGCTCTGTGGCACAATGTGGAGCACGCTGGTGGCTGTCCCTCAGCCCTCTCCTCTCACGTATGTGTGACAGTCTGCTCTCAGCTCACTTTGTAGAACCATCACTCCAGACCTCTGAAGTCCCCCACCCACCTATTCATCACAACATAACAGGGAAATGTTGAAAGAGAGAGAGAGAAAAAAGAGCTTCATCTTTGCAGAAAGAACTCTACCTTTGTTTTCAGAATCAACACGGAGGGTGAGCAGGGGCTTTTAACTTCTTGGCAACTAGCATTTGGGGCAGATCTGGCCTCTTGCCCATTGAGATGTGGTGAAGGGGCGTGGAGCTGGCCCACAGGGGACTTCCATGCCAGGCAAGGTGCCACGGCTCCCTGCCTGGTCCCCTAGCCTGTTCCGGCTCACATGATCCATTCCAGAGAGCAGGCAGAACATGGCACGTGCCCCCCGCCCCCGGCTCCGTGCCCATGTCTGGGAACACGACGGGAGCTCACAGGGCCCAAGCTCTTCTCCAGGCAGACCAGTTCTGCTTCTCTGTAACTGAGTCTCTGCCTGAGTACTGGGACCACAGCACCTCCAAAGGGACAGCCTTTGGACAGAGAGGGGGGACCTCTGCTTCTCCAGTGCAAACCCTCCTTTCAACCCCCTCGGTCACCCCCTCACTGAAGGTCTTGGTCCTCTCGCTTGCTGGCCACACTCCCATATTTTGTTCTTCATCCTCTGCTCATGCCCGCCCTGGGTCTCTTTCCCCAGTGTATCCCAGCCAGGGAAGTTTCCCTCAAGGGAGCTTGGGCATGGGGGTCACTCTCCAGCTCAGTCCCTTCATTGGCCTCCTACTGTCTACCCAGCAAAGGCCAAGTGCTGTCACGCAGCGTTCAGCACACCCCACGACCCTCTTCAGCCCACTTTTGCAATATTCAATTTTGTTTCCTGGCCTCTCCCCTGAACACTTCCCTTCTGGCAGAATAGGGGCCTTGCCATTCCCTGAACAAGGCCTTCACTTTGTCACCTTCATGTTTGTCCACACTGTAGCCTCCTCCCAGAATGCCCTGCCACACTTCCAACATGGGGATCCTGTTCACACTTCAAGACCCAGTACTGAGGGAACTTCTGGAAGCCATCTCAGAGTCTTGTGATGTCTGCAAGCTCCCTGTACCTCTCATGGGCTTGTCACATTCCACCCGGCAGGGCACGTGTACTCATATCTTATTCCTCCCCTACACTGAGAAGGGTCATAGATCATCCCAGCCCAAAGTCTTGCAAACAGGAGGTCCTGAAAACTCTGTAAGCAAATAAACTGCCAAGTGTTTCCCCTGCCCCCTACTCCTTTGAAATCTGTAGGAGTTGTGTCCACAGGCAACATGTCCGTTTGGCCGGGCCCTGGATGGGGACAGCAGCGGGTCCTCCCTGCCATCTTGGAATCCTTGACCCTAATCTGAGCCGTGGGAGTGACATGTGGATAACTGGCTACCAAGTGCTAGATGTGGGCACTTCTTGCAGGGAGCAGGGGCAGGCTGTGGGGTGGGGGGGCAAACCCTGTCTGCAGCGTGTGGGCCTCGGGAAGAAAGTGCTCCCCTCTCTCCATGCCTGTGACATCACATACCCATCTGATCTTCCTTCTTGGGGCTCTTCCCTGTGAAGCTGGTTTCAAAGGAGAGCCAGCTGTGGCCTCTGGCTCAGGTCAGGCACACAGTCACCAGAGGGAGCAAGCACACTGGTCACTAACTTTCCAGATAGAGTCCTTTCACCCTGAGGGGGGGCGGCAAGTGTGGCCATTTGCTCAGCAAGACATGAAGGCTCAGCTCTTCTGGACTCCTCTCTCTGGAACCTGCAGTCTTCCTATGTGTGGGGAGGCTGCTCACCCTCAGGTGGATGGGGCACTCTCTTGCTCATTCAGTGTGGCCCTCAGCTCACCATGGCCAATGGGTGCTTATAAGGTAGACACCAATGGTGACCACTATTGCCATATCTTCTCCCTAGCAGAGAGCCTTCCCCATGGGACTGCCCCTCCCACCAGCAGACCCCTTGTTGGAAAGACAACTCCGACAGTGACACTCAGCTGGAAGGTCACACTCCCCCCCCCCCCCCCCCCCCGCCCCGCACTGATCCATGAAGAGGAGTTGACCAGTTTTGGAAAACCAAGAGCTGTGGACTCCAGATATAGCATTTAAATCAGGAAGATAATGGACATGACAGCCGTGAGCAATCATCTGGGGGTGCGGCATCAACCCGGATGTTCTATTTTGAAGAGCTCGCTTCTCAATTTAACATAATGCTATGCTCAGGACTTGGGTATCTCTATGTCCTCAGGCCTCTCTGCCATTCCCCATCATGGTGGCTTACTCACAGGCCCCAGGTCCCCCCATGCTGCACACATCCAGGCTGGATTTGGTCCTATTCTCTCCACCTTGGTGCCAGAACCAGCCCAGCCCACCCCATATCACCCTTAGCGCTTCCTCCCACCTCAGCCTTCACCTCCCATCACTCTCAATGTCCTGTAGATTCCTGTAATGTCTCCAGAATGGCCTCCCCCCACCCCCAGTCCTGCCACCACCGTTTCTCAGCTTGTATCCTCATAGATGCGTGCTGGACAGCCTGGCCTGGCCTCCCCGGATCACAATTCACCTCCACATCACAGCCGCAAATGCTTCCTACAGCCCCAATCTGGTCATGCCTTCCCTTGTTCCAGATCTGTCCCAGAGCCTTGCTGACTGTGGAGGTGGACAGTGAAAGCTCCGAGACGAGGCCCACAAAGGCCTGTGGGATCCTGACTCTTGTTCCCTATGTGCGCCCTGCCCTTCAGACACACCATACCACAAGTGCTTTCTCAAATCATCCATGAATTTCACACCACCCATTCTGCTTTTCCTTCTGCTTATAATGCCCTTTCCACCTTTGTAATATAGGTAAATCTTACCCATCCTTGCTGGCTGCCTCGCCGAGCACTTAATGGGGAGCCACATGAACCCCATACTTAAGTCTCTCCCAAGTTCTCCCAGAGCATCTGGTCTATGGAAACTGTCATCCAGTTTTGACTAATGCTCCTTGAAAGCAGGGGCCATTCCTTACTGGATCTTTCATCCCCAGAACTTTACACAGTTCCCAGCCCACTTCAACACATGCTTGTTGGATGAGGATGGGTGAATAAAGGAGTGAAGGAAGAGTGCTCTACATCTGAACTGTTTCTGAAGGACAATTGAATAGATGCTGGACTCAGGTGGGGCAGGACCAGATTTTAAATGCTTGTTCTCCATGGGGCAATCAGAGTTTGAGAGACGAAGCAAGCTTCAGCTTCCATGGGACATCCCACCATTTTGTCCCACAATCCGACGCAATACCTCGATCCTATCCCTTAGGACTGACACAGTCTTCATGTTCCTTGCAAGAACGACCAAAGCAAACTGAAGTCAAGTGCTCACAGCTGTAATTGGTCCTGCACGGCTGGGACTTGAGGCACCTCTGGTGCAGAGATCAGAACCCGAGTGTCTCCTTAATCAACTGCTGACAAAAGCTTTTTGTGGCAATTATCAGAAAAACTCAACCACCCTGTCCATGGCCCAGAATGGGTTTGCATAAAATTTAATTTGTCTTAAACTTCTCAGGAATGAAGAACTATCAAATGTGCACAAGACCAGGAACTCTAATGTTCACTGCATCCAGAAAATGCATTACATATTAAGAAACGGCTATTTCTAACAGTATAAAAAGTCATTTTTTCTGCCAGGTTATGTTTTTGTGAACAGCTTACTTTCTGGTTCATGTACTTGGACCCTCGCGATCACAGCAGTAGGAGGTTAGACATGAGCTCTACCACACGAGCTTTTTGCTACACTCTCGGGCACAGAGCACTTTCCCCTATAATTAGAGAAATCTGTGGGAATTTTTTATTTTCCAGACTTCCATTAAGAGAGAATTTCCAAGGGATTTTTCAGTGGCAAAAAAAAAAAATCACAATAAACAGCTTCCTCCATCTCTACTTACCCTGATGTTAAATAAACTTCCCCTGTTGAGTTTTCAATACCCATTTTGATACAGCAAATCGGGGGATCTACATGTTAGTAAAGGAAGGGGACGAAAACCTTCCTGTTAGTTATCTTGTGGTCACTTTCCTATCTAACACTCTAGGCCACTTTAAGTGTATATTTAAACTTGTTACTTGATTATATCTCAGAGGATCGAATGATGCTTTTTTTTTTTTCCTTTTCAGTTCTCACATTACTGAGTAAAAGCCATCATTTTCAAGTTCATAGAGCATTATGTTTTCTCTGCAAATAAAATCCCATAACTCTCAAGCAAAGAGAGAGGTATATTCATAAAGAGGAGACAGAGCCCTATTTTTCCTCCTGACATTTGGGATCTAAGATAGGTTAAAAATGATGCTTTTATCTTTGGTGATTTATCAAACTCCAGATTTCATAAAAGATAAACAGATGCCCTAAAGAAAGGATACATCATCTTAATGTTTCATTGTGACACTTCCGGTATCTGAAGAGCATGTATATTAAAGATCTCCCCTCCAAAAACTCAATAGTTCCTATGATTTACAGAGTCATTTCTTGTTTTTAAAACACACTGAAGTGAGAACAGGCCAGGAGACACCTTAAAAAAAAATGGTCACATTTGAAACATACAGATTATTTATAGACAAAAAAACTGAGAGCTGAAAGAAAATCTGGTTATCAACAGACAGTTGCTTTTTCTATGTTTTTTCTGAGTTCATTTTGGTTTTTGTGTGGGTGGCTCATGTGAACTCAAAGGTTATTTGCTAAATGTTTTGTGAGACTAGAACATGTTGTCCTTTAAAATCTAAATTTAAATTTGTTTGTTGCAAATATGTTTAGCTTTAGAATATGGGATATGGGATCATGTTTTTAAAATAGAAAATCATACCTAGACTTGCTATGACAAGACAAGAGTTCCAATGCTCCTATTTTTTATTCACAATTTAGAAGGTATTATTCTTAATCATATTCCTAGCGGGAAAACTCACAGTACAGAGTTCATCAGTAAAAAAAAAATTGTTTCTTTTTTACTTTTGTGTTGCTTTCACCTGCCAGCATGGGTACTGATTAATCTCATTTTGAAACTACTTAGGTGCCAGGAGCTATAAAATCAGTGTGGACTGCAGATCAGATCTTTGCAGTACAAATATAAGGTACGTTTTTCAATCACACAATGGGGAATAAAGGAGAACCCCCCCAACTTTGGGGGGTGCTCCTTTTTTCTGCCTCTTTAGCAATACTGAACAACCAGGTTCAGATCCAACCAGCAGTTCTGGGCCCCACAAGGTGGGCAGATGGCAGCAGTCAACTGGGATTTCAATCCTCCTTCTGCTGTGTGACACTGGGCAATTTACTTAATCTCTCTGTGCTTAGCTTCCTCAGGTGGAAATTGGATAGACAGTGGCCCCTTCCTCACTGCCTTGGTGGGGGATTAAAGGATGCTCCCTCCCCCACTTTTTGCACAGGGCTTGATACACTGAGTCCTCCCTCGGTGTTAGCTGCCCTCATGATTATAGGGCCCTAGTGCTTCCTCACGGGATTTTTCATTTCATCCTCACAGAACAGCTGTGAGTTGGAAAACATAAGACGCACTATTCGGAGACAAACGCGGTTAAGAGTAGTGTAAACCAGTACAGGCTGACTTCAATGTAGGAAAGTGTGTGTTCAATAAATACACAAAGAGAAATCTCCAAAAGTTCAAGAAGGCTGTAACTCCGAGCCTCTGGTGTTTATCTGTAGGAAGGAAAGCCTTCGGAACATTGGTAATGGGAGGGTTTCCCTCAAAATCTGATGCCTAGAAAGCCTTTCCGAGCAAAGCTTTAGGGTTAGCCAGCCTGAGGGTGAAGCCCTTGGTTGGATGCGATCCTAGGCAATTGGTTCCTCCGCTGAGCCTGTTTCTCAACGGGCTTTGTGAGCTTGTTGTGGAGACCGAAGACATGACATGGGTCTGGCCCAGGGGAAACCCTCCACAGATGGAGGCTGCAGTGATCATTACAGTCGGCCGAGATACTGGGGCTCTAGGGATAAGTGACATTTTCTTAGCATCTGGGTCAAGGACCACAGCTAAATTCTGTTCTTAACAGTCTCCTCCACAGAGCAGGTATCATGCAGGAGTTAGACTTTGCTTTTTCCACTTGTCCCCTTCTTCCCAGAGCAACAGAACTCTCGGGTCATTTGTCACAAAACTTTCATACACTGCCACGTCCTTCAAAGACTGAGTTGGCAGAGTCCTCTCAAGACAGCTTTCTTAGTGACACACTCCCAGTGGGGTGATTAGGGGCCTCAGGGGCCCAGAGGCCAGTGTGATGGCATTTCTTGGGGGAACAGTACTTGGGGTCTTTGGGTTGGGCTGACCCAATCTGCAAGTTTACCCATGTGGCCACAGGGAGAAGGCGAGGCTCCAGGGGAGAAACCCCAGCATTATGATGACAGGAGCAACCTTCCTGACGCTGGAGAAGGGCTCTTCTGTAGACTCACGCCTGGAAAGCCTGGGAGCCACACTGTGTCTCACCCACTTTCCCAGAAGGGGAAAGGCTAGGAATGTGGTACATTGTTGGGCGGTCTGCACTGTAGAACTTTCTCTTCCTGTGTCCATTTGCTCATGAAGCGATGCTGCACGCTCTGCCAAGGGTTGGCATGCAACAATGCTTCAAGTGCAGTCACATTTCTTCTTCTTTTCTTTTTAGAAAAGATGGTAAGAGCCACCATCTGCATTAGCCCAAGGTACCCCTACGCTCCTACTTAAAACAGTCTCCATTTCTTCGGGTGTCTCCCTCAGCAGGAGCCTCCACTCTCATCTCTGTCCCTTGGAACAATCTTGTGTAAGCGCAGGGAAGGCGAGTCCACCTCTTGGCATTCCAGACGGCCCCTCGCTGCTGTCCCAGACTTCAGGCTTTAGGGACCCAGCAACTCCTGCAGAGGACTGGAACAGTCGCATGGGCTCTCCCAGGTGTCTTGCACTCTGAAATGAGGACCCTCAACTCCCTGGTGCACATTTTGCTCTCAGGAATGAATGGGTCTGAGGTTCAGCCATGTGACCAGGACAGAGGTAGCAAAGCTGGAGATGGTCTTTCTCTTCCCCCTTCGGGCCTCCAAGATGCTGCTACAAATCGTGCCTGTCCATTCTTGGCTCTCTAGACCCCCTGCCCTGCTTCTACCACCCACATAGTTAACAGGTGCTAGACAAAGAGGAAGGTCAGCATCAGGGGCAGCAGTACCCAAAGCTCCTCCCTTCCACCCCAGACCACCTGTCAGGGCATGCTGGGACTGCTTCTAAATATCGTCCCACTCAGCAGAGGGTCCCCATGGGAAAAGAAGGCACACAGGTTGTCCCAGCCAACACAATACCTGTGGTACCTACCCTCCTTCCTCACCTGCCAGACCTCCATCTCCAGCAACAACAGCAAAACACACTGAAGAAATCTGTATTCAAATGAGATGTGTTGACTTTCGACTTCGGTTCCACCTCAGAGGGCAGGTTTGCTCTTCAAGTGCAGAGGATTTAGAGTCTTGGGCACTTCTATAGTGGAGTGTAAGGGGAGAGGGGTGACGAGGACCTAAATTCACACGAGACTCCTGGATGAAGTTATGGCATTTTATTTTTCTGAGCTTGAATAGTGAAATGCACGTTTACTGAAGTGGTAAGTATATTCCCAAAGTTCCCTGGAAGATGAATGCCAAAGCTAAAACAAAATCGAGGTGAATGTAGTTTGTTTAAAGAATAGCCCCATTAACAATGGGGGTGAAAAACGCTGATCCCATGAAGGATACTGGAGTAAGCACTCACGGATAAAATACAGAAAGAATGCTGTAATAACACATATGATCACATTTTTATTAACAAAGAAAGTCTGGTTTGGAAACAAATCGTCCCTGAGAAGAGTCTGAAATTAATCCTCTGATAGGCAGAAAACCACACTACTTACATATTCTAATCGTAATTACAATGTGCTCTTAATGCGAACATTCTAGATTATTAGTCACTTTATTAAGAACCAGAGAAGGGACTTCTGCAGCATAATAAGAGCACCTTACAAGCTCAGAGGAGGGAAAAACCAAGAGACAGTTCTACATGGAGCTGGAGAGTTGTGGATGTAATTTATTTAATAAAAGTGCTTGGTTTCTCTTTTTTATTTAGGAATTGGCACACCCTTAGGGGTTCAGACAGCACTGTGCTTCTGAGCTGCTCTTTCTAGGGCAAGATAAAAATGTGGATCACAGAAAAATAACAATTTATCATTGTAATGGTTACATCCCACTTCAGAAACCACTAGAGACTGCTTAACATTTTTATTTCAAACATGGTTTTCCCGAGTCTTCA
Organism: Phoca vitulina; assembly: GCF_004348235.1. NCBI lineage: Eukaryota > Metazoa > Chordata > Mammalia > Carnivora > Phocidae > Phoca > Phoca vitulina. The sequence continues at coordinate 10,200,517 of NW_022589715.1, read as the reverse complement.
GGTGACAACGGATACTGATGCCAAAAGGCTTTTTGTCCATTTTTTCCTAATAAAAATGGCTAGATTCTGAGTTCATTTTCATCTGGGGTGACATTAAGGTCTGCGCTTTCGCGGACTGATCCTTCCCTTCCCTCCTTTGTGCTCTTTCTTTGAAAGTCTCCAAAGGCAACATCTGGGCCCAGTCACCGAAGACAGATGGGCTCCTTCTACTTCTTCTCCCATCCCCTGGGGACCTCTGGCAGCGGCACAGCATGCTATTTAAATGTAATGATACGCTGACGGGATTGTCCCTGTGCAGTGTGTGCTTGGCGCACTCCTACCATGAGAACCCATTTTGTATCTGTTCAAACCTCCTCATTACGGATGGCTTTCTCTATCTCAAAACATTCCTGGGATTTCTAGATGCTGTCATTGAACTAATTCTTCTTATTTTTTCTTCTGTGACTTTCTACAGCCAAATTGTCTTCCTCTGACACTGAAGGGGGCCAATTTCCTGAAAATAATCACTTTTGCTGCTGTGGTTATTAACGGGTAAAAGGTAGGGAATCCATTCGGATTTCTTCTGTGCTGTGGCAATAGTAAATCTTTGATGTTTCCTGCCCATGTTAAGACTTCCTACACTGGAACCTAACTTGCTTAATCGTTCTCTTGTTCTTACGCTTTAAGAAACAAGAATCTAAATGTTCCACTTGGGTAGTGGGAACTAAGGACTTTGTAGAGTAGTAATTAACAGTAATAAAAAATTTTTATTGAACCCTAACTATGGATCAGATGCTAAGGTAAGGGCTTTCAAGTGTAGTCTCAATAGCCCCATGAGGTAAATATCACATTATTTCCATTTTATAAACAAAGATGAGACGAAAGCTCAGAGAGGTTAATTCACTCACAGTCACACAGCAGATAGAGGTAAACAAATCCTCTGCATTCAGTTAACCGGACTCTGGAGCCAGAGTTCTCAACCCTCACACTAAACTTAATTATGCTCTCGACAGATGGGATGAGTGGTTCAAGGCGTAATGGTCAGTGTTTCCAAGGCAAAGGCGTGTGAGTTCAGGGATTCTTTGATGCCCCCCTCCAAATTTACTCTCACATCCTAATGTTTAGAAATGTTTCACCTGGAGTCCACGTGGTTCCTGCTTGTGTCCTGGGAAGGGTAGTATCTGGGGTCAGTACACAGAGGAGCAAGGGGAGGAGCCCGGGTGCTGGGGCCACAGACAGCCCTGAGAGTGGAGCCATACATGTCTACACAGAGTGAAGAAGAAGGCCTGGGACGTAACTGCCTTCATTAAAGGTGCCTCGTGTGCTGCTTTATATCCCAGGTAAGTTTTAGCCTGATCAACAAATCTGAAAAAAATACCCTACCAACAGAAGAGGGGTAGAGGTGGTTTGCAAAAATTTCTCAGGGGCTGAGACTGGTGCTGAGCACACCAAGACAGTCCAGGAAGCAGACAGCCTTTGGGCTCCAGGACCCAGCCTCTGTGGCAGGCAGGCCAGCATGGACGCTCAGATGCTCCTCCAAGAGCTGTCCAAACAGTCCAACCTTTTGCAACATTCTGACTATCCCTGAATTCCACGTGGAGAGTTCCCCACAGGATGGAGCGTGTACGAATGATTCAGCAGTTGGGTTTTCATTTGTGATGAATAAACTGGCATTTTGGTTTATATAGCTGTCATCTTTGAGTTTGATTAAGGTAAGTCAGTTCCCCAGAGCCTCATATACTGTGGGTGTGCAGACAAATTAAAATTTCTGGATCCACAGATGAGGGAACTCAATCCTGTGCCTTAATGACCTGTGGGGAGGGAATCTTTTGCCCTCCCTCAGCCCCTCTCAGCCCCACGCTGTGCTCCTCCATTCCCTCCCCAGGGACAAGGGGGAAATCAATCCAAATCTAGGGTGCTAATGAGGCCGTGGTTATGACGGAATGTGGTCACTGTGTAAAAAGGCTGCTCCCTGGGTGTGGTGTCCTCAGGCCCCATGAGGAACCCATGCTCTGGGCATATTCACTTGTGCATTCTCAATCCTCTCCATACTCTTGAGCCCTGTGTCATGAAGCTCACCAAGGTCCCAAGCGCTGGATTGCGCCTTGAGGGAGAGAAGAGGCCAGGCTCGGTCTGTTCACTCCAGTCTGGCTCTTGTCAGCTCGCAGGGAGGGCAGCCTCCGATTATTAGTCACTGGGCAGCCCCACAGTGACTAATAATGTGGTGCTCTGCTCTTCTGGTACTGCCTGGTTGGGGAGGGAGGGTGGTGGCCAGGCTGTGAGGTCGGGTGGGATGCAGGCACTCCTGGGTTGCTGGCTTGACTCTTAACAGAACCCATCCAGGAATTCCACTCCACGAGATGGTGCCTGAGGACACACCAGGACTGGGAGCCGGGCCCCGGAGCTGTGGTGGTGACCAAACCTGACCCTGCCTTCCCAGGGCCAGCCGTGTACTTGGTGGGACGGAAAACCCCACACGACAAACAAACACAATGTGAGCCTTTTTAAGACTCCCCCCCCCACTCCCCCGGGGTCAGAGTATATGATGAATGAACGAATGATTCTTGAGGCTACACAAAATTTTTAAGAATAAATTGCCGTATCTTGATGGATCTTACTCTGTTTTCAAAGTTTCATTTTGTTTTCTGTGATTTGGGTTTGTTGGGATCAAAATGGACACTCAACAGTTTCTCAGTGCTGGCGCTCCTGACATCGAGGCAGGGTAACTCTTTGCTGGGGGTGCTGTCCACGGCCTGTGCGGTGTTTAGCAGCGTTCCTGGCCTATACCCACTAGCAACCCCTGCTCGGTTGTGGCAACAAAAAATGTCTCCAGATGTCACTAAATGTTCCCAGGAGGGCACAGTCGCCTCTGGTTGAGAGGCACCGCTTTAAAAGGCTGAACCGGGTTCTCGCTAATTCGAGGATTAGGTTGAAGTAGTGAGTTGCGGTACTTGAAATTCTGCAGGCAGCGATCCTATTAAAGCACCCTCCCGTTAGCTGTGCGTGCACCCTCCGTTTTGTTTACGTGGGAACGGCAGTCCCTGTTGGGCAGAGGGCCACAGCTGAGGGGCCCGCCATATGCCAGCTGGCTTCTATCAAACCAGTGCTGTTGGCAACTGTCAGGTTGTGTTGGATGCACTGTTCCCGGAGTTTAGTGTTGGGTTTTGTGGGTGTCGTTTGGTCAGTGTTCCTGGTAAGTTGGAGGTTAAGTTATTTCGGGGCCTTACATTCAACGTGAGGGCTGGTGTGGGGACTGTCCTTTGACTGCAGTCTTATTCCCAGGTACCCTGCAGCCCCCAGAGCCGCCCAGTTATAAATATTCAACAAGAGCCAACTCACCTCTATGGATGTGTGCCAGAGACAGGGAGGCAACATGATGAAGACACGAGTTCCAGGCACTGAAAAAGTCCTCTTTCTTGGTCATCACCTGTCAAATGGACAGAATAGAAATAACCACCGATGATCTTCTCGGAGAACAGAGCTTAGAAACAAGGTAGATGGCAAATTTGCACATTTTTAGTACCACCTTAAGCCTGGGTAACTTGCAAGGCTGGCCTCCGTGACCCACAGAAGTTATTTGTTGATGAAGAAATGCCATCAGTGTACTGTGAGTCCAGTTTCTATGTTTGTAGGAATTCCTCACACAGAGCAAATGTGGCCACTACCAGCTGCCGACTCTGGAGATGGAACAGGCGTCCAGGAAACCATGTGAAGGGGAGAGTGCAAGCATCGATAAAGCGACACTGTGTTAATTGGGTCGCTCGCTGCCTGAGGAATTGTGAATAACAGAACGAACTGCGTAAGTCTAATCTGCAGCAAAACGAACCCGCCTTCCCTCCCGCCTTCCTTTTGTTGTAGGCAGGTACTTCCATTCGTTCTCAAGTCGTTTCTTGAGTGCCTGCTAGGTCTCCAGAACTGGCATTTGGCCGTGGCCAGGTGTGATGTGTGTGAGGGGCTCCCAGGAGCGTGGACCCTGCATGCGCAGCACCTCCACATCATCCAGCCCTTCAGCTGGTATACCCTATGGAAGGTGATCTTTCAATCACACCAACCAAGGGAGTTGTTTTACTTTGTTCTTTGCTTTGTTTTGTTGTTGTTGTTGTTGTTGTTTAGTTGGCGAGGAGTGAGGAAATAGAACTAGAAGAAGATAAGAATGAAGAAAATACACAAAGAGAAAGATGCCGAATCACGAAGCTGGCAGTTAGTCATTTACGTGGAGCTAAGAGCAGATTCTTATCTGACCAGAGAAGAGTGTTAAATTTGTCACTTCTGACTTTTCTTTGTTTCTTCTTGCCTTTTCTTTTTTTTTGTTTCGAAAACCTAACAGTTTGATATTTAAATTTTTAGCCTTTGTCTTTGCTCAAAGAAACGACACTCAAACAGAAAGTCAGACTCCATGCATCTGCTTCCCATTTGTTTTAAACTCACATGCCGAGCCCTGTGGTTGGAAGGTAACCTGCCCCCTGCAGCTCCACGCTTCCTGCAGGGCCTGGAGGACTTGCTTTGTCAAAGCCCTCCTATGCCAGAATGCTTTGTGCTCCCGTGGAAAAACAGCACTGCAGAAAGCCTCTACCCATGTATAATTTAGCATGATTACCTGGAGCAGCAGGCAGAGTTTGGAGGATCATGTCACATGAGCCTTGGAGTCTCCACCTAACTGGGGTGTCTTATGACAGTCAAGGGAGAGGATAATGTCTGTCTCGCTCCCTGAATCAGTATCTCTTGGTACTGGTGTCAAAATGACAGCTGAAAAGGTGTGATAGAGAATGCAACTCTCAAGGAACGGGCTAGAGCACATCTCTGGCAGAGGTGAGGACAAGAGCTGGCCAAATACTCCTGTCCCCAAACGCTACCCATCACACTGCAGAGGAAAACGCCGGGCAGTCTGTGCTGGGGCCTCGTGGATGGGCTCTCCTAAACATGTGTTGGCTGTCCCTTCCCTATCCCCCCCCGGCTGTATGGGAAGGAGAGAGGAAGGGTAAAATAGTGTGCAGATGTGTCCAAACAGAGCTGAGGGCATGTTACATTTTTAAAAAACTAAACATACACACTTAAGTCTTTCACTGGCCTGATCTAGAGAAAACCAGAAACAGAAAATTGGCTGGACAATGTAGACCCTGCGTGAAGAAGGGACTTCAGATGAGAAAACACTGCGGAAGGCCCTTTACAAAACTCGCTATGACTGCACCCTCAGAAAGTACAAGGCAAAAAATAAAAAAAGCAAGTTCAAGTTAAGGGGAAAGGCCCCTTGAAGGCTTGCCAGCCTGTTCCTAAGTGCTTTTCCTTATATGTCAACATCACAATGCTGCAGCAGGACCCACTTGAGCAGGTTCAGAGTAACCTCGTTCCTGCTGGCAAGTGTCCCCTCACACCCCACACCAGACAGGAAGGCTGGCATGACTTACCCCCCACTGAAGGATGGCACCCAGGACTTGGAACACGTAGATAGAAAGGCAGATGCCCGGGAAAGTGACAGACTGACTGAGATGCCTCTGTCCCCTTGAATTAGAGTTTACTGGCAAGAAATAATAGGCTGAAGCCAATTGGGGGCTGCACAGTGGTCCACACGTCCAGGTGGGGCAGCCCAGGGACAGTGTGTGGGGTCCCATTCCAGCCCACTGTCAAGTGGTCAAAACAAGCAGATCAGAAGGTCAAACTCTGGTTCAGCCTTTAAGTGTAGACTCCGTGTGAACTCTAGTGTGTCACTGCCCACAGCTATAATCCAGCTGATAGTTGCCCATGCAATGCACAGGATTTGTAAATGTATTTATTGTACCAATAACACGCAAAACAACAAAAATCAAGTATCTAATCCTCTCTCCTTATAAAACCTTAATAGGAGGTTTCTGGAGAGTGGATTTTTTTTTTTTTTTTTTAATGGATGGCTGTTCTTTACTTCAAGCAGTAAACCTGCTACTGAAAACTTGTATGTAACTTAGCCTTATGTAAACTAAAGCCTTCTTAAAATGCACCAGACAACAGATGCTGTTTTAAGCTCTTCATTGCATTTGCTCATTGAGTCTTCAGAAGCCCCGGAGGTAGGAATTACTGACATCTTTTGATACCTTCCTTTTGCAGGTGGAAAACTGACACAGGTTGAGGAATTTGCCCAAGGTTGCAGAGCTGGATTGGGACTAGGCACCCAGGCTTCTGAGCCCATGTTTCTAACCACAGGCTACACTGCCTCCCAATGGACTAACGCGGAGTTGGTTCCCTGGCAACACCTGTCCCTCCCAAATACAGTTCATAAAGATGCACTGTCACACATGGTCATGTGTAATGTGAACCATATTCCACACTTAAAACCTCTAATGGAAATAAATGCTTACTTCCTAATAAATCATCACACAGTTAAGACAGGGCTGAACTCATAAAGAAACCCCTGCTGGCCTCCCTTTTGATGGATGCCTATGTCCATTCTCCCTTCTTCTTTTCTAGAAAAAACCCCAAAAGATTTGGGCAGCAATATATCCAGTTAAAAATACTTATCTCCCTACAGAGGATCTACCAAAAAACCTCAGCTAACATCACACTTAATAGTAAAGACTGAGTGCTTTCCCCCTAGGATTGGGAAGACAAGAATGTCTGTCATCACTTCTACTCAATGTTGTATTGCAGATTCCAGCCAGGATAATAAGGCAAGAAAACAAAATTAAAGATTTAGAGATTGGAAAGGAATAAGTAAAACTTTCATCCAGAAAGACCTGATTTTCTATGTAAAAAATCCTAAGAAATGTATCATAAAGCTACTAAAACTAATTACCAAATTAAGCAGCAAAGTCACAAGATGCAAGATTTTGAAAAAAAACCAATTGAATTTCTATATTCTAGCAATGAACAATTGGTACTTGAAATGAAAATATCATTGCAACAGCATCAAACATATGAAATACTCACAGATACATTTTACACAGCACATGCGGTATCTGTACATGGAAAGGAAAAAACATTGCAGAAAGAAATTGAAAAGGAGCACACAAATGGAGAGCTATACTGTGCTCGTGGGCCAGAAAACTCTACATTGCTAAGATGTCACTTCTCATAGTGATCTATGGACTCAGCACAATGCCAAGCAAAATCCCAGCAGACTTCTGTGTGTGTAGAATTTGACACGCTGATTGTAAACCCTTATATGGAAATACAGAGGACCTAGGATAATCAAAACCATTTTGAGAAAAAAAAAACAACAAGTTGGAGGATTACACGAACTGATTTCAAGACTTAGTATAAAGCTAGAGTAAATGCAACAGTATGGTATTGGAATAAGAATAGAAATATAGATGAATGGAGAAAAAAGAGTCCAGAAAGCCATACAGGCATGGTCAACTGATTTTCGACCAAGGCACCAAGGTAATTGAATGGGGAAAAAAAGTCTTTTCAACAGTGCCAGAACAACTAAACATCCTCCTACAAAAGCAAAGAAATAAATAAATGAACCTCAACCCTTACTTCACACCACATTAAAAAGTTAACTTGAAGTTGAGCACAAACCTAAATGTAAGACTTAAATCTAAAATAAAATTCAAAGGAAACCATGGGAGAACATCTTAGTGACACTGGGACAGACAAAGATTTTGTGAGATAAGACACAAAAAGGTTGAATTTCATCAAAATTAAAATTCCACTCTTTAAAGACCTTAAGGAAATGAAAAGACAACTAATGGATTAGGAGAAAATATTTGAAAAATCATGCATGTAATAAGGGACGTCTATACAGAATTTACAAAGACAGCTTACAACTCAATAGTAAGAAAACAAAATCCACTTTCACAAATGGGCAAAAATTTTGAACAGACACTTCACCGAAGCAGATAAATGAATGGCAAATAAACACATGAAATAGATTTGAGAAATGCTAATTAACACCACAATGAGAAACCACAATGAGAAACCACGACACATCCACCAGAATGGCTGACAGGAGTAAGACTGGCAATACTAAGTATTGGTGAGGGTGCGGGGCAACTAGAACTCATTGTGGGTGGGAATGGCAAAATGGCAAAATGGCAAAACGATACAGCCACTTTGGAAGACAATTTGGTGGTTTCTTATAAACACATACGTACCATAGAATGCAGCCATTCCACTCCTAGATATTTACACAAGATAAATAAAAATACATGCCCATGCAAAGATTTGTATGAGAATGTTCAAAGAAGCTTCATTTATAACAGCCCAACTGGAATCAATCCGTATGTCCACCAATTGGTTAATGGATAAACAAATTATAGTATAGCCATACACAGTAATACTCCTGCACAATAAAAAGGAACAAATTATTAATACACCCAACAATTTAGACAGATCTCAAATGCAAAAGACTATATACTGTGCTATTCCATTTACATTAAATTATAAAAAAAAGGCAATCTTATTTGAGAAGAAAAATCTGTGTTTTCTAGGAGTCAGAGCAAGGGGGGGCGGTTTGATTACAAAGGAGCAGGAAGGAACTTTTTGGGGTGATGGAAATGTTCTATGTCTAGACTATATGCACTTTCCAAAACTCATTAATTTTACACTTAAAATCAGTCAATTTTAACATATATTAATTATATATATAAAATAAAAGTTGATTTTTAAAAAATGCTCACCTCCCCAGGCTCCCTTAGAGCTAGAGTTAGATGTGTAGCCCCCATAGCCAAGGAGAGTGGGCAGAAGTCTACTGGGCAGTGCTTCTATAAAAGCTATTGTTTTCCTAATAAAAAAAAATACAGCCTGAGCTAGCATGTGCCTTTTTTTTCTTTGTCCTCTTCCCATTTCTTTGCTTGGAACTTACTGATCTCGTGAGCATAGGAACAGGAAATGTCACACTAAGGATTTATATTAAGGTTGCTGTAGCGCATGACCACAATCTGGTGAGGTCACACAACAGAAATGTATACCCTCATAGTTCTAGAGGCTGGAAGTCAGAATCAATGTGTCGGCAGGGCCACACTCCTTCCAGAGGCTGCTTTGCCTCTTCAGGGGCATCCTCACAGAGCTAATGGCCAGACCAGGAAGGACCGCTCCTCACCTGCTCAGCCCACATCTTTGCCTTCTTGTTGCTCCTCTTACTTGACATTCTGTCTTGCCTTTCATGAGTCGGATAGGAGGGTGGGGGGTTCTTTATATATTTTTCTGCCTTCTTATATTTTTTTATGTCTTCCTTTTCTTTCTTTCTTTTTCTTTTCTTTTTTTGAGAGAGAGAGAGTGGGGGTGGGGAGGAGCAGAGAGAGAGAGAGTCTCAAGCAGTCTTCACTCCCAGCACGGAGCCCAACATGGGGCTCGATCTCACGACCCTGAGATCATGACCTGAGCTGAAACCAAGAGTCGATGCTTAACCGACTGAGCCACCCCAGGTACCCCTTTATGTCTTTCTTTTTAAAAAAAACTTTGTATAGTTCCCTCTCTCTCAAGTTCTTCTTTCTGCCTCTGTTTCGAGACTTACTCAACCACTTTTTCACCCTTTTCTATTTTTAATTTTTCTGTATTTTTCTGCTGTTCTATATTTTTTTCTATTTTTCTAGGGTTTTTGTTTTTCTAGGTTTTCCCTGCCCTTTTGTATTTTTCCCTTCTGTGTTTCGGTCTCCCCCGCACCTGGCCCCCGTACTGTTCTGTCTTTTTTCCTGGGCGAAATCCACTGCTTTCCCTTTCACTCCTGTCTTGGGTGTTCCGCACACCAAATTAATTCTACCTTTTCTCTTTAGACTTTCCTCCTGATTTAACTTCGTTTCCTCTGACTGGCTTTGGGAAGGGGACCCCTCTCCTCCCCACCACAGCCACTCTTCCTGAATTCTGTCTTCTCCAAAAGGCCCCAGCCTCTTCCTGCATCGATGGCCGGGTGTTGGTCAGTTCTGTACTAGTGCCTCACAGAAAGCAGGGTGTCTGGGTCCAACAGCTGGCAGCTCATTGGTGGCTTTCTGAACTGGGAGTATGAGATTCTCTGCATCTCGGCCCTTTGAACCTACACTGCAATTCCAGGACAGCCAGAGAAACACATCTAGCTCAACGTCCTCCTACATCCTGGGGGAAAGGACACAGCAGGATACCTTTATATCTACTGTTCCAGCTTGTTTCCTATGAGAAGGAAAAGTAAATATGCTCAAAATGCCCCAGAGAGGGTTGTGTCCTGGCTTTGGGAGCCTAAGGGGAAGGGCCAGCTACGGGGTTCATGTCTGGTTTCAGAGCTTGGGTCAGTGGCCCTCTGTCTACCACCCCCATCCTCAGACACTTGCCCATCCCAGCTGTGGACCAGGCTCCACTGCACGAGAATCTCCCCTTCTCTTAGAAGGTGGCAGGTGGCAGCACTACAGGGGTGGGGGTGGATGGAACAGCACTTGCTTGGGGAGATAAGCCCTTGGGGTGAAAGGCTGGGATTCACATGTTTTCCTAGAGAAACACAACATAAGAATGATGAATAACATGATGGAAGAAAGGGGTCCAACAATTAAGGCTTCCTGATCGCATTCACGTGTCCCACAGCGCTTGTCTCTGTACTAAGAGACATTCTTCTTTTTTATTTTTAAAGATTTTATTTATTTATTTGACAGAGAGAAACAGTGAGAGAGGGAACACAAGCAGGGGGTGTGGGAGAGGGAGAAGCAGGCTTCCTGCCGAGCAGGGAGCCCAATGCGGGGCTCGATCCCATCACGACCTGAGCCGAAGGCAGCCGCTTAACGACTGAGCCACCCAGCTACCCCAAGAAAGACATTCTGATTATATAGTAAGTCCCAGAAAAGTCCAGTAACGGTCCCTAGATCGCTCACCGGAACACAGATGGATGAGGCTCCAAAGAGTACGACCTGTCAAAGGAATTCCTGCTGGCCCTTGTCGTCCCCAGTCCCCAACAGAGCTTGTTCAGCACAGCTGTATTAGCAAAGACATCACCCCACGTGGCCCTCGTTGTTTACACAGGGGCTTCTCTTATAGACAGCCTGCTCTCCTTCCCCAGTGGTGCCGGGTGCGGGTTCTCAATAAATATGCATTCCAAGACATATGTGCATGCATGTGTAGGCGCGCGCACATCTGCACGAACACGCACACACACACGCACACTCCACGGCTCCTCTCTACCTTGAACTACATCCAGTCCCAGGACACATTCCCTCACTTGTTTCAGATATTTTCACGTGCAGTTCTCTCCACCTGCCCTCTGCCCTACCAGACTGCCTCCTCCTGGTTCAGGAAGCCTCCCGACAGCTCCCCCTCTTGCATGTGGTCAGGGCCCCCACCAAGCAACACATCCATCCATGGAAGCCTTTCCACGCTGCGGTGTATGCGTTGCGCTGACCAGGGCAGGACTGTGACCAGCCCAGCATCCAGCACAGCGGTCAGGGCCAATGACCACAAAAAGGAGCCCCTTCACACAGATGGGTGGTCAGGGTAGACATGGACACGAGGGGAGGGACTGGAGAAGAAACTGGCTTCAGACGGCAGAGAAATCACAAGAGGGAATTCAGTAGCGTGGGATCTATGCAAAAACAGGACACGAGGCTCCTGGTCTGCCTCTCCCCGCACCACAGTTACAGTGTCTGTCGGATCTTCTGGGGGCTCCCCTTCTCTCACCTGCAAAATCCTCCAAGCTCTGGTCTTGGGCCTGGCAATATGAACAGACCCCAAAGATGAAGCCCATTCCTAGTGAAGACCTGACTATTTTTGTTACACATGCATGAGTTCCAGGAGTGGGGGGCCACACATGTTTGATCTGACCAGTTGCTAAATCTTTTCCCCCCTAAGGCTTAACTGAAATTGTCAGAACATGAAATCAATAAGCTCTTGGCAAAGGGTTCCTATAATTGAATATATTACTTCCTAATTTCTCCTCCTTTTTCCTTTTTGTGTTAAATTAAGAGTCTGCTTCTCATTACTTAGCCTTTCAGAATAGAAAATGATTGTTGGATGGTACATTCTCTTTGGTCATTTAGCATACATTTGAACTCTATGCTCCTGAAATCGATCTTGATAATTTCCAACAACAGATACGTACATAAACAAATGTTTGATACCTTCTCCCTTTCTTAACCACTTCCTCATTTTAAAATTCTCTTCCTAACAGTTCTGGTGGATGGAGGAATAGAAGGGGGGAATTAGGAGGCCTTAAATAGATTTTACAGGCACCAAAGCATGCATTTGGAGTACGATCAGCTGGAAAGATCTTGTTTCAATAATACGATCTTCACGTTTAGCCGAAGACTGTGTTATAGAACCTGACTGCCCTTAGTGACTGCTTAAAGGTGACAGAAGGCAGAACAATGTACATTTAATATGTGAAAGACATTAGGCCTCAAGATCTTTGTTTCCTGAATCTCTGCAGCAGCTCAGCTAGTGCTTCACCAGGAGACAGCTAGCAAGGTATTCTCGAGGCTGCGAGTAAAAGGCCAGGGGTACAGCACACAGAAAGCCCACCCCATGGGGGATTTGGAGAGCACAGAACCCAGCTTGGAACTCCTTAGAGCTCCATGTTTCCTTCTCCAGGAATGGCAGCCTATCCTCCCGGTGCATAAGCTGGAGCCCTGGGACCACCCTCGACCCCAACTTTGGCTTTCTCCCCCATCCAACTACCCCAAGTTTCACTGACTACCCTTCATGCTCACTGTCACCATCCCACAGCTCAGGCTATGTCTTAACTCCTCTGGGATGATGGTTACTGTGGCCTTCTAAAGGGTCACCCTCATAGCACTGACTCTAGAATGATCTTCCTGACACCAGTGTGCTCAGGCCACAGTCCCGTCACTTGAAGGGAGGGTAGAGGATTCTCAGGCCTGCAAGTAGGGGACACAAGGCTCACTGCAGTGAGGGCCCACCAGCCACCACAGTCACTCTCTCGCTAGCTTCTCTAGCCCAGGACCCGGGATGTGGCCTGGCTTGAGGCTCAGCCTGAATATGCTAGTTGCTCACTCACATCCCACGCCTTGCCTGGAAGGTTCTACCCACCTCTGCCTGGGGATGGTGTGAAATGGCATGCTCTGCTATTTACCAGGCAAGACTCAGCGCACAGATGCTCAATTCTGTGGGCCACCCTTCCCCACAGAATGGGGTAGCCCTCCCTCTGCTCCAGACCCCTCTCGATGCACTTCCCCTTGACCCATGCTCCTGCCACCTCTCTTCGCAGGCTGAGTCCATGGAGGACAGCCATTGTGCCTCAGTCATCTCTACAGTCCCAGACTCGCAGAGTGATTGGTGTACTAGGTCACTGGGGAGCAACATCTTTTAAACAAGGAAATATTCAGTAAAAATAAACATCTTTACAGGTCTTCTCTCTTTTTTTTCCTAATTGTTTATTTAAATATATATCTGAAGTTCCAACAAAGCATTTTTATTTCACTGTCAGTAAGAGGCTTTTATTTTTGGCTAACCTTTTAGGAATCCTGAAACAGCACACTTTGCCGAATGTCCAGACCACCTCCGTGTGAGCTTCTGTGGTTTGGGAGGGAGAGGGATTTGAGGCACTTGTGAGAAAGAGGGGAATTAACACTGGAAATTAACAAACAACAACAACAACAAAACAGCCTATTTCCAACAGCCTGAGGTGCTGGCAAGCAGGGAAGGAAGGGCAACAGGTCACCAAGAGCTGCCGCATGAAATTATAGGTCAGTACCTGACTGTACATTCCCACCACCAAGCCACTAAGCTGGCAGGTGGATGGGCTGGACTTCGCACTCTCGGTGGAGAGGCCAGACTGGAAGATGTCAAGTTCTTTATAGGACGTATCTGACTCCTTCCTTTAATTATTAGAATACCACATGAAATAAACAATCCTAAAATTCATGTGGAACCACAAAGACCCTGAATAGTCAAAGCAATCCTGAGAAAGAATGAAGCTAAAGATAATCACGCTTCCTGATTTCAAACAAAGCCACAGTAATCAAAACAGCATGGTACTGGCATAAAAAAGGATGTGCAGACCAATGGAACAGAATTAAGAGACTGGAAAACACCGTCCCCTCCCCCCCACCATATACAGTCAACTAATATTTGACCAGAGAACCAAAAATATTCAGTTGGGAAAGGATACGCTCTTCAATAACTGGTGCTGGAAAAACTGGATAACCACATGCAGAAGAATGAAATTGGACCCCTATCTTACACCAGTCACAAAATTAACTCAAAATGGATTAAAGACTCAAATATAAGACCTGAAAACATAAAACTCCTAGAAGAAAACATAAGGAAAAAGCTCCTTGACATTGGTCTTGGTAATGATTTTTTGGATATGACATCAAAGCACAGGCAACAAAAACAAAAATAAACAAGTGGAACTACATTAAATTAAAAAGTCTCTGCACAGAAAAAAAACCCAACAAAACGAACAGACAATCTATGGAATGGGAAAAAATATTTGCAAACCGTCTATGTGATAAGGTATTAATACCCAAAATATATAAGGAACCCATACAATTTAATAGTAAAAAAAAATCCTGCCTATTTAAAAAATAGGCAGAGAACCTGAATAGACATTTTCCCAAAGAAGACAGACCAATGGGCAACAGACACATGAAAAGATGTTCAGCATCACTAAGCATCAGGGAAAATGCAAATCAAAACCACAATGAGATATTGCCTTGCACCTGTCAGAATGGCTAGTATCAAAAAGACAAGAGATAATAAGTGTTGGCAAGCAAAAGGAATCATTGTGCACTATTGGTGGGAATGTAAATTGGTGCAGCCACTATGGAAAACAGTATGGAAGGTCTTCAAAAAATTAAAAATGGAACTACCATATCATCCCGCAATCCCACTTCTGGGATGTATCTGAAAGTAATGAAATCACTATCTGTACTCCTATGTTCACTGCAGTATTATTCACACTAGCCAAGACATGGAAGCAACCTAAGTGTGTGTCTATGGAGGAATGGATAAAGTTGTGTATGTATAACGTGTATATAAAGTGTGTATAAACAACGGAAAATTATTCAGCCATGGAAAAGAAGGAAATCCGGCCATTTGTAACAACATGGTTGGACCTTGTGGGCTTAGTAAAATAAGTCAGACATAGAAAGACAAATACTATACAAACTTATTTTTATGTGGAATATAAAAAAGCTGAAGTCACAGAAACAGAGTAGATGGTGGCTGCCAGGGGTTGGAGTGGAGGAAATGGGGGAAGATGGTCACAGCGTGCCAACTTGCAATTATAAGATGAATAAGTTCTGGAGATCTAATGTACAGCATAGTGACAACAGTTAACAATACTGTATGATATGTTTAAAAGCTGCTAAAGGACTGGATCTTAAATGTCTCATATTCCCCGCCCCTTGATAAAATCTACTCGTATAAGGCGGTATGTGTGTTAATTAACACTATTGTAGTAATCATTTCACAATATTTATGTGTATCAAATCATCACATTGTGCACCTTAAATTTACACGATGTTCACAAAGCTAGGAAAAAAACAGTATAGACAAAATTGAAGAAGAAAATGCTGTTCAGTATTCAACTGCTTACACCACGTCCAGTTCACTAGTAATCAGTGTGCCATAAACTAGAAAAATGTCATTTCCATGCTATGCTCTTCAAACATGAGCCCAGAGTTTAGCACATGTCCCCACAGACTTGACTTTCTCTGAACCTAAGTTCTGTCTTGTCCCTTTGTCCTGTCTGGATGACTTGCCTACCTGTCCATGACTGGGCCTTCCATCTTATCCAGGGCCCTGTTTCCTGTGGTCCAGCTTCCCAGACATCAAGATCCCTAAATAGAAGGTTCAGAACCTCTAAGGTATATCTGCCTGCCTTCAGAGCCAGCTCTCAATAGCTCACCTCTTGTCAGACTCCTGTGATCCTGGCCACTGGCCTAGATCAAAACCCGTCAACTGTCACCATGCTCTCCAGATTCCATGCTGCTAGCTAGCCTGGGCACCTACCCTTGTGTTTTGGCATGACATTGGAAGGTATCTAGCACAAAACTGACACTTGGTAATTGTTATTGTAATTAGCCGTTTCTTCTTTCCCTCAATTAGTATACCAAGATTCAGCGGCTGAGGCCTCCTGTTGGAAGCTGCTAAGTTTCCAGCTTCATATATGAAAAGATGATGAAGTGCCTGTAACATAAACAGCCTGTCTAAATGCTGGGAGGCACTGTTTAAGTTCTATCTTTTAAAAGTTTTAATTGAGGTATAAAATGCATACAGTCAGATGTATCACATGCATAAATCTTAAGTTTACGGCTTGATGATTTCTAACATGTGTATACACCCATATAACCACCCGGACAAAAATACAGAAATTTCCCCCTTTATACTCCCTCCCAGTCAATACCATACTCTCCCAGTCTGTGATCCCCATAACACCATCAACTAATTTTGCCCCTTCTTAAATGAATGTCATATATATAGAGTCATATTCGTGTCAGGCTTCTTTCACTAAACATAACATCTATAAAGTCACTTATGTTGTTGCATGTTAATGGTGGTTTATCCATTTTTTTTTTGGCTGAGTATAATTCCATTGTATGACTACATCACAACTGGTTTATCCAATTCTCATGTTGATGAACATCTGGGTTTTTTCCAGTTTGGGGTTATTATTGATAAAGCTGCTGTAAACATTGTTGTACAAATATTTTTGTGAGCATTTTTTCATCACTTTTGGGTATATACCTAGGGAAGGAATTGCTGGTCATAGGGTAGGTGTGTATTTAACCTTATAAGGAAATGCCAACTTTCTGTCACTGCCCTTTTATACTACCAACAGCAATGCACTTTCTCGTCGCTCCACACTGTCACCAGGATCGAGTGTCATCATTCGGCTCTAGTTCAATCCATTTCAGTGGGTGCACCGTGGTATTTCACTGTGGTTTTAATTTCTATTTCCCTGATGACTAATATGGTTAAGCAAGGTTTCATGGGCTCATTACCATTCTTTTATCTTCTTTTGTGAAGTGTCTTTTCAAGTCTGTGCAAATTTTTTTTGGGTTGTGTCTTTTTATTATTGAGTTGTAGTTCTTCATGCATTCTGCATAAAAGTCTTTTTTTTTTTTTAAGATTTTATTTATTCATTTGAGATTGAGAGAGAGAGAGAGAGAGAGAGAGAGATCACGAGCAGGGGGAGAGGCTGGAGATCATGACCTGAGCTGAAGGCAGACGCTTAACCGACTGAGCCACCTAGGCGCCCCTAGGTAAAAGTCTTTTGTCAGATACATGTATTGCAAATACATGATTGCAAATAATTTCTCCAAGGTTATTAAGGTTTGCCTTTTTGTTTTCTTACAAATTTTTAATTTTGAAAAAAAATCCAGTCAATTAATATTTAATATTATTAATTAATATTTAATTAATGGTCAGTGCTTCTTACTTCTTTACTTCCTTTCTAAGAAATCTTGATTTACTCTAATTCCACAGAAATATCCTCCTATGTTTTTCCCTTTTTTTTTTTTTTTTAAAGATTTTTTATTTATTTATTTGAGACAGAGAGAATGAGAGAGAGAGAGCACATGAGAGGGGGGAGGGTCAGAGGGAGAAGCAGGCTCCTTGCTGAGCAGGGAGCCTGATGCGGGACTCGATCCAGGGACTCCAGGATCATGACCTGAGCCGAAGGCAGTCGCTTAACCAACTGAGCCACCCAGGCGCCCTGTTTTTCCCTTTTGCACGTTTTATAGTTTGCACTTTCACTTAGAGTCTATTATCAATCTCAAATTAATTTTTGTGCATTACACAGGGAGTAAGTCAAGGCTCATTTTTCCCCCACTCAGATACCTAGTTTCCATTCAGAAATATAGTTTCCTGTACAATTTGTTGAAAAGATTATGTTTTCATCACTTAATTTCCTTTGTACCCTTGTCAAAAATCAAATGAACGTATGTGTGTGGGTCAATTTCTGGACTCTCCAGTGTTCCATTGATCTGTTTGTTCATCCTAACACCAATCCCATCCTGTCTGGATTACTGGAGCACTACCAGAAACTTTGAAATCAGGTCATGCAAGGCCTCCACATTTCTTCAACTTTCTCATAGTTGTTTTGGTTATTTTAGGCCATTTGTATTTCCATATGAATTGTCACATCAGCTTGTGAGTTTCTACAAAAGTTCCTGCTGAGATGTTTGACTGAGGTGGTGTTAAATCTATAGACCAATTTCAGGAGAACGCACATCATAGCAATATTGAGTTTTTCCATGTACAAACATGATATACTTCTGGATTTATTTAGGCTTTCTTTAATTACCTTCTGCAATGTTTCTAGTTTTCAAGATACACATCTTGCATTGCTTGAATTTTACTTGTTAAATGTAGTCCTAAGAATTCATGTTTTTTAAATGATATTGTATATTTCATTTTTACATTTTGTTTTACAGTTGTTTATTGATGGTATATAAAAATGATATTTATTTTGCATATTGAGTTATATCCTGAACCTCATATCGATTTATTAGTTCTGGTAGGATTTTGGGTTTTTCTCTTTTTTGTAAATTCTCTCATACTTTCTATGTAACTAATTATTTCATCTGCAAATTAAGATAGACTTACTTCTTCCTTTATAATCTTTATGTCATTTATTTATTTTCCCTGCCTTGTTGCACAGCTAGAATATCCAGTGTAATGTCAAATAGAAGTGGTAAAAGTGAACACTCTTGCTTGTTCTCTATCTTAAGGAGGAAAATGTGCAATATTTCTCCATTCGATATGATGTCAACTATAGGTTTACTATAAATATGCTCTTTCAAAAGAAGAAACCACTTTCTATTCCTAGTTTGCTAAGACTTTTTAAGCATGAACTCGTGTTGGATATTGCCAAAATTCTTTTCTGCGCTATATAATCATGCAATATTTCTCCTTTATTTTGTCAATATTGCAATTTTCATTGACAAACATATTTGAATGTTAAATCAACCTTGCATTCCTGGAATAAATACCACTTAGTGATGTATTTTCCTTTTTTATATATTTCTGGATTTCATCATTAATATTTTATTATACATTTCTACCTATATTCATGAAGAATATTGATTTGTAAAGTTTTTTTGTAATGTATTCATTAGTTCTTGGTATCATCAGTCATATGGTTTTTGGGAAGAGTTTTGTGTAAGACTGGTATTTTTTTATCTTTAAATTCTGACAGGATTTAACAGAAGAACCATCTGGACCTGTAGCTCTCTTTGTGGAATGTTTCCACTACAAATTAAATTCATTTAATAGATATTTTTAGATCTTCCATTTTTTGCTTGTTTTTCAAAGTTGTATTTTTCCAGGAATTTGTTTTAAGTTCTTGAATTTATTTGCATAAAATTGTTCATAATATTCTTTTTTTGGTATTTTTAACATCTGTCTTGTATGTTGCAACGTCTCTTCTTTCATTCTTAATATTGTTAGTGCTTTATCTCTTTTTCTCTTGATCAATCTTGCTAGGAATTAATCAATTTTATCAATCATTTTAAAGAAGACACTTTCAGATTTCTTGATTTTCTCTATAGTTTGTTTTCTACTATGTTAATGTCTTCCTAATCTTTATTGTTACCTTTATTCCACTTATTTTGCTCTTCTAACTTTTTTTTTTTTAAAGATTTTATTTATTTGACAGAGAGAGACACAGTGAGAGAGGGAACACAAGCAGGGGGAGTGGGAGAGGGAGAAGCAGGCTTCCCGCCAAACAGGGAGCCCGATGCGGGGCTCGATCCCAGGACCCTGGGACCATGACCTGAGCCGAAGGCAGACGCTTAACGACTGAGCCACCCAGGCACCCCTGCTCTTCTAACTTCTTAAGGTAGAAGTTTACTTCATTTACTTAAAATCTTTTTTACTTTCTAAGATAAGCAATTCAAGTTATAAATTTCCCTGTAAGGAAATTTCACTATACCCTACAAAATTTGGTATGTTGTGTTTTCATTATCATTTGGTTTGAAATATTTTCCAATTCCCATAGTAGTTCTTTCTTTGATTCACAGATTATTTAGAAATGTGTTCCTTAATATTCATATATTTGGGAGATTTTCCAGATATCTTTTTGTTATTGATCTCTAATTTAATGCCATTGTTGATAGAAAAAACATTCTGTATTATTTCAAACTTTTAAAAAATTTATTGACCGAGGGGCGCCTGGGTGACTCAGTA
Source organism: Phoca vitulina (assembly GCF_004348235.1). NCBI lineage: Eukaryota > Metazoa > Chordata > Mammalia > Carnivora > Phocidae > Phoca > Phoca vitulina. Next base: position 10,180,519 of record NW_022589715.1, on the reverse strand, counting down.
GGTTAAGCAACCGACTTTTGGTTTTGGCTTAGGTCATGATCTCAGGGTCGTGGGACTGGGCAGCATTGGGCTCCTCACTCAGCAAGGAGTCTGCTTCCCCTTTCCCTCTCCCTTTGCCTCCCTCCCCTATGCATGCACTCCCTCTCTCTCTCAAATAAATAAACATATATATATATTGAAGAAATTATTGACTGATATTATTGAGAACTGTCTTATGGATAGCACTGTAGTCTCTGGGTCTAGTTTTCATTAAATGTCTATAAATGCTAAATAGTTCAGGTTGGATGATAGTGTTGTTCATATTTTTGTAGCCATACTGAATTTCTGTCTATTTGTTTCATCAATTACTGGATTTGTCTGCTCCTCCTTTGAGTTGTCAATTTCTGCTTCAAGTATTTTAAACGTTTGTTATGGTGCATACCTATTTCAGGCTATTCTCTCTCTCTCTCTCTTTTTTGGGAGAGAGAGAGCGAGAGCAGGGTGGCAGGGCACAGGGAGAGGAAGAGGGAGAAGGAGAGGGAGAGACAGTCTTAAGCAGGCTCCACACCCAGCACGGAGCCCAATGCAGGGCTCAATCTCACAACCCTGAGATCATGAGCTGAGCCGAAACCAAGAACTGGACACATAACCAGCTGAGCCACCCAAATGCCCTGTTCTCTCTTCTTGATGAAGTGACCTTTAAATCATCATGAAATAACCTTCTTTATCCTTAGTAATATTCTTTGTCTTAAAGTTTGCTTTATCTGATATTAATATAGGCTCTCTTATGTTCTAACTGCATTCTATATCTTTTTCTTATCTGTCTTTACCCTTAAAGTGTATAAATGGAACTTGCTTATTTTTAACCCTCTGTGACAATGTTTGCCTTTTAATTGGAATGTTCAGTCCATTTACATGTAATGTAATTATTGATAGTGTTGGGCAAAAGTCTACTTACAGACTATCTCCTTAGGTCTTTAATTTTTGTTCCTCCTTCCATGACTCTGGATTAACTAAAGAGTTTTCTTTTTGTCTTAGTCTATCTTCTCTATTACAATATATATTATTTACTTATAATAGTCTGCCTTTAATAACACTTCATGTATAATATAAGACCCTTATAATAATATAATTCCATGTACACTTCTCATCTTTTGTGTTATTGTGTCCATATGGGAAATCGGAGGGGGAGATGAACCATGAGACACGATGGACTCTGAAAAACAAACTGAGGGTTCTAGAGGGGAGGGGGTTGGGAGGATGGGTTAGCCTGGTGATGGGTATTAAAGAGGGCACGTTCTGCATGGAGCACTGGGTGTTATGCACAAACAATGAATCATGGAACACTACATCAGAAACTAATGATGTAATGTATGGTGATTAACATAACAATAAAAAATTTTAAAAAATAAAAAATAAAAGAAGAAAAAAATGCAAAAAAATAAAATAAAATAAATAAATAAATCAACCTTAAAAAAAAAACAACAACAAAAAAACCCTGACAATAGGATCTGATGAACATGGTAGTGAGTTCTACTGGTTCACAAAATCTTCCTTATTCCTCCAGGTAATCCTATCGGATAAGTATTGCTATTAATGAACTTACAAATGAGGACACAGAGGTTGAGGGGATAATGCCAGACTCCTTGGAAAATGTGCCTCAAAATTGTTGAATCACTATACTGTACACCTGAAGCTAATGTGACACTGTTAACTATACTGGAATTAAAATGAAAAATTTTAAATATATATATATATATATATGGCATATACTTTAATGTACTTTATAAACTCTAAATACTTATCATTATTTTTGCTTTAAATGGCCAATTGAATTATAAAAAGTTTAAGATAAGAAGGAAAAGTGTCATTAATACTTACCTATACTTCTGTTAAAAAAAGATTTATTTGAGAGAGATAGAGCATGGGCTGGGGGAGGCACGGAGAGGGAGAGAGAATCTCAAGCAGGCTCCATGCTGAGTGTGGAGCCTGACATGGGACTCCATCTCATGACCCAGAGATCTTGACCTGAGCCAAAATCAAGAATCAGACACTTAACTGACTGAGCCACCCAGGTACCCCTATTCTGTTCACTCTTTAATACATTCATTATATGTTTTCAAAAACCCTTTTCTTCTGATTTCAACATCTAGGTCATTTTAAGAGCCTTTTTCTATTGACTGGTTTTTCTCTTGATTATGCTGTTCCTATTTCTTCACATGCCTGATAACATTTTATTGTATATTGGACACTGTGAAGAATACTCATTCTGGATCCTGTTATCTTCCTCTAAAGAGTGTTGAATTTTTTTTCCCAGTTAAATCACAAGCAGATAAACTTGAATTTGTGGAGGCTGTTTCATGCTTTTTCAGGAAGAATCTTTTTGGTTTTGCCTTTAGTTTGTTTTAATTTTACCTTTAGTCCTTGGGTAAATCCCTTTTCCTGGGACATAGTCTTATACATAAGGGATGGCCCTGTTGGGGCTTCAGTGGAAAGCCATTGACTTTACTTTACCCTTCTAACTTGGCAGGATTCAAACTACAAATTCTGCTTCCTATGTAGTAGGCAACATTTGAATTTTCTGCTCGGCTCTTTAAGCCTTCCAGATTAAAAATCCCTGGGCCTCTTTGGGGTCTTGTCCATCCATGCATATTTCATATATGAGTTATTGATTTGAGTAATGTTCATACACATATTGTGAAGTCTCTCTCTCTGTTGTTCTTTTCTTTTTTTTTTTGTAGTTTTTAATTTTATTATATTATGTTAGTCACCATACAATACATCATTAGTTTTTGATGTAGTGATCCACGATCCATTGTTTTCGTATAACACCCAGTGCTCCATGCAGTACATGCCCTCCTTAATACCCATCACCGGGCTAACCAATCCCCCCTCCCCCCCTCCCCTCTAGAACCCTGTTTGTTTCTCAGGTCCATAGTCTCTCATGGTTCATCTCTCCCTCCAATTCCCCCCCCCCCATTTTTCCCTTCCTTCTCCTAATGTCCTCCATGCTATTCCTTATGTTACACAAATAAGTGAAACCATATGATAATTGACTTTCTCTGCTTGACTTATTTCGCTTAGCATAATCTCCTCCAGTCCCATCCATGTTGATGTAAAAGTTGGGTATTCATCTTTTCTGATGGCTGAGTAATATTCCATTGTATATATGGACCACATCTTCTTTATCCATTCATCTGTTGAAGGGCATCTCAGCTCTTTCCACAGTTTGGCTATTGCGGACATTGCTGCTATGAACATTGGGGTGCATATGGCCCTTCTTTTCACTACATCTGTGTCTTTGGGGTAAATACCCAGTAGTGCAATTGCTGGGTCATAGGGTAGCTCCATTTTAAAATTTTTGAGGAACCTCCACACTGTTTTCCAAAGTGGCTGTACCAACTTGCATTCCCACCAACAGTGTAAGAGGGTTCCCCTTTCTCCACAACCTCTCCAACATTTGTTGTTTCTTTCCCTGTCCATTTTTGCCATTCTAGCTGGTGTAAGGTGGTATCTCAGTGTGGTTTTGATTTGGATTTCCCTGATGGCTAATGATGATGAACATTTTTTCATGTGTCTGTTAGCCATTTGTATGTCTTCTTCAGAGAAGTGTCTGTTCATCTCTTCTGCCCACTTTTTGACTTGATTATTTGTTTTTTGGGTGTTGAGTTTGAGAAGTTCTTTATAGATTTTGGATATCAGCCCTTTCTCTGTAGTGTCATTTGCAAATATCTTCTCCCATTCTGTGGGTTGCCTCTTTGTTTTGTTGACTGTTTCCTTTGCTGTGCAGAAGCTTTTTGTCTTGATGAAGTCCCAAAAGTTCATTTTTGCTTTTGTTTCACTAGCTTTTGGAGATGTATCTTGAAAGAAGTTGCTGTGGCCAGTGTCAAAGAGGTTACTGCCTATGTTCTCCTCTAGGATTTTGATGGATTCCTGTCTCACATTGAGGTCTTTCATCCACTTTGAGTTTATCTTTGTGAGTGGTGTTAGAGAATGGTTGAGTTTCATTCTTCTGCATGTGGCTGTCCAATTTTCCCAGCACCATTTATTGAAGAGACTGTCTTTTTTCCATTGCATGTTTTTTCCTGCTTTGTCAAAGATTATTTGACCATAGAGTTGAGGGTCCATATCTGGGTTCTCTATTCTGTTCCATTGGTCTATATGTCTGTTTTTGTGCCAGTACCATGCTGTCTTGGTGATCACTGCTTTGTAATATAGCTTGAAATCAGACAACGTGATGCCCCCAGCTTTGTTTTTCTTTTTCAACATCTCCTTGGTGATTCGAGGTCTTTTCTGATTCCATACAAATTTTAGGATTGTTTGTTCCAGCACTTTGAAAAATGTCATTGGAATTTTGATCGGGATGGCATTGAAGGTATAGATTGCTCTGGGTAGCATAGACATTTTAACAATATTTATTCTTCTGATCCATGAGCATGGAATATTTTTCCATCTTTTTGTGTCTTCTTCAATTTCTTTCATGAGTGTTTTGTAGTTCCTAGAGTATAGATCCTTTACCTCTTTGGTTAGGTTTATTCCGAGGTATCTTATGGTTTTTGGTGCTATTGTAAATGGAATCGTTTCTTTAATTTCTCTTTCTACAGTTGCATTGTTAGTGTATAAGAAAGCAACTGATTTCTGTGCATTGATTTTGTATCCTGCCACATTACTGAATTGCTGGATGAGTTCTAGTAATTTGGGGGTGGAGTCTTTTGGGTTTTCCACATAAAGTATCATGTCGTCTGCGAAAAGAGAGAGTTTGACTTCTTCTTTGCCAATTTGAATACCTTTTATTTCTTTTTGTTGTCTGATTGCTGTTGCTAGGACTTCTAGTACTATGTTGAACAACAGTGGTGAGAGTGGGCACCCTTGACGTGTTCCTGATCTTAAGGGAAAGGCTCTCAGCTTTTCCCCATTGAGGATGATATTCGCTGTGGGTTTTTCATAGATAGATTTTATGAGCTTGAGGAATGTTCCCTCTATCCCTATACTCTGGAGAGTTTTAATCAGGAAAGGATGTTGTATTTTGTCAAATGCTTTTTCTGCATCAATTGAGAGGACCATATGGTTCTTCTCCCTCCTCTTATTAATGTGTTCTATCACATTGATTGATTTGCGAATGTTGAACCACCCTTGCATCCCGGGGATAAATCCCACTTGGTCGTGGTGGATGATCCTTTTAATGTATTGTTGGATCCTATTAGCTAGGATTTTGTTGAGGATTTTGGAATCCATATTCATCAGGGATATCGGTCTGAAATTTTCCTTTTTGATGGGGTCTTTGCCTGGTTTGGGGATTAAGGTAATGCTGGCCTCACAGAATGAGTTTGGAAGTTTTCCTTCTGTTTCTATTTTTTGAAACAGCTTCAGTAGAATAGGTATTATTTCTTCTTTGAATGTTTGGTAGAATTCCCCAGGGAATCCATCAGGCCCTGGACTCTTGTTTTTTGGGAGGTTTTTGATCACTGCTTCAATCTCGTTACTGGTTATTGGCCTATTCAGGTTGTCAATTTCTTCCTGTTTCAGTCTTGGCAGCTTATAGGTTTCCAGGAAGGCCTCCATTTCATCCAGATTGCTCAGTTTATTGGCATATAGTTGTTGATAATAATTTCTAATAATTGTTTCTATTTCCTTGGTGTTAGTCGTGATCTCTCCCCTTTCATTCATAATTTTATTAATTTGGGTCCTTTCTCTCTTCTTTTGGATAAGTCTGGCCAGTGGTTTATCAATCTTATTAATTCTTTCAAAGAACCAACTTCTAGTTTCGTTGATCTGATCTACTGTGTTTCTGGTTTCTAATTCATTGATTTCTGCTCTAATTTTAATTATTTCTCTTCTAATGCGTGGCTTAGGCGTCGTTTATTGCTTTTTCTCTAGTTCTTTAAGGTGTAGAGTTAGTTGGTGAATTCGGGATTTTTCTATTTTTTTGAGTGAGGCTTGGATGGCTAGGTATTTCCCCCTTAGGACCGCCTTTGCAGTATCCCATAGGTTTTGGACCGATGTGTTTTCATTCTCATTGATTTCCATGAATTGTTTAAGTTCTTCTTTGATTTCTTGGTTGACCCAAACATTCTTGAGCAGAGTAGTCTTTAGCTTCAAGTGTTTGAATTTCTGCCAAATTTTTTCTTGTGATTGAGTTCCAGTTTTAGAGCATTGTGGTCTGAGAATATGCAGGGAATAATCTCAATCTTTTGGTATTGGTTGAGACCTGATTTGTGACCCAGTATATGGTCTATTCTGGAGAAAGTTCCATGTGCGCTCGAGAAGAATGAGTATTCTGTTGTTTTAGGGTGGAATGTTCTGTAAATATCTATGAGGTCCATCTGGTCCAATGTATCATTCAAAGCTCTTGTTTCCTTGTTGATTTTCTGCTTAGATGATCTGTCCATTGCTGAGAGTGGAGTATTGAGGTCTCCTACAATTAATGTATTGTTATCAATATGACTCTTTATTTTGGTTAACAGTTGGCTTATGTATATGGCTGCTCCCATGTTGGGGGCATAGATATTTACAATTGTTAGATCTTCTTGTTGGATAGACCCTTTAAGAATGATATAGTGTCCTTCTGTGTCTCTTATTACAGACTTTAGTTTAAAATCTAATTTGTCTGATATAAGAATTGCTACCCCAGCTTTCTTTTGAGGTCTCTCTTTTTTTTTTTTTTTTAATTTTTCTCTTTGACTTTCAGTCTTTCTGACAGTCCCAAACTCCATCTGCTGGACTCCTCATGACATTAAGATTGAGGTTTCCATGTGATCACTTCCCTTTTAACCTAAATGCAGGGAATGACTTTCTAACGCTCAGTTAAAATCCAGAGGCAATAACAGCAAATATTACTACATTTACATAAAAGTTAAAAAATTTTTTTTTGCATAGCAAAAACCACCATGAGCAAAGTCAAAAGAACAGGTGACAAACTGAGAAAAAAATTTTGCAATATGACAAAGAGCTAAGATCCTTAATATAGAAAGTATTCTTAAAAATGGAAGGACAAAATACCAAAAGCCCTATGGATAAATGGAAAAATGATATGAATAGACCATACATGAGAAATATGTTAAAATGTCCCCACACTCATGAAAAACTGTTCAAACTCACTTACAGTTAGAGAAAAGTTAGACCAACACAGAGATACCATTTCTCATCTATCAAATTGGAAAAAAAAAGTATGAGAACGTGTTCTATTGATGAGGCTGTGCAAAAACAAACATTGCTGGTGAGGTGGGGATGCAAACTGGTACAACTCTTCTGAAGCAGAATTTGACAATGCCTAACCACACTACATATGCATTTACTTAGGACCCAGCAGTCAAATTTCAAGAAATCAGCCCTGAAGATACACATTAAGCAATACTAAAATTTATATGCATAAGGTTATTTGTGTAGCATTATTTCTAGTTGAAAATTATTGAGAGGAAGATAAATGCCCATGTATTAGAGAGGGGTTAAGTAGGCTATGGTCCATCCACAGTGTATTATTCTGCTGCTATTAAAAATATGTTATACACAACTAATGAATCATTGAACACTACAACAAAAATTTATGATGTACTATATGTTGGCTAACTGAACATAATAAAAAATTTTAAAAATGAGATAGATCTCTGTGAAGTAATAGAGAGTAATTCCCAAAACATACTACTGTTAAGTGGGGAAAAAAGTGCAGAGGAGTATCTCTGGTATGCTATCTTTCATGTAACAGAGAAAGCAATATAAGAAAATATACATGTTCCTGCTTATTTGGGTGAGAGAAATAAAGGAAAGATAAGCCAAAAACTAAATTTTAAAAAAGGACACCTATAGGAAGTGTATAGAGGGGGAAAAAAAGGAAGAAATAGAAATGGGGATGAGTATACCTTTCTAAAAGCTTTAAGTTCTAGAAACTTAGTAGTGTTTTACATAGCCAAACCATGAATGGACAAAAATCAACCAGTATGTAGGGAGATCTCAAAGTAGAAACAAACAGGAAGAAATAAATTTATGTTACTAATAAATAATATAATCTCACTAAATGGTGTAGAAAAGGAACAAAAATAAAAGTAACTTTAGAAATACTATTTTGATTAAATATTATAAGCTAAAAGAAGAATATTCTAGTTAGTAAATGTGTTTTTCACAGAGGTATGGGCTAGCAATTCTGAAACTACTTACTGTGTATACCAAGGAAGATCAAATAAGTAAGCACATACTAAACAATGAAAGCCATGTTTCTCACTTTCTCAGAGAAAGAAGTTACAAATAGGAAAGAGGGAAGGCTAGAATGAACCTTGTGGTTTTGGATTGGAATCAGAGCTAATAGTATAAACTCGTGGTTTCTAATATACACACATACAGGTCTGTGTGAGAATGTGGGAGTTAGTAAACATACATTTATTTCCTAGCTTAGAACAGCTAGAAGTAGTGACACCCCAGCAATAATTAGCACACCCAGCAACCCGATACTGGTTTTTAAACACCATTTTCCAATAAAAGGAAGCAGGAATTCTTGGGAAAATGATTGTAGGTCTGGCAGGGAAAATACAAGATATGATACATTTTGTGGTACCAGAAAATAAGGAAGTGCTTACCAAAAAAAAAAAAGAATAGAGACATATCAAAGGGACATAGAGGGTAAACTGAAGGAGCTCTCAATGGCCAAAACTGGAACAATTTGAGCAAGAAAATAAATAATGATAGTATTGGATTGTAGCCCAAACATAGAATAAATATCTGTGAGTCCACACTGATACAAATAATAATTAATTGAATAAATAAGTAGTTGCAGGAGAAGAGACAGCTCTTGGTTCTAATTAACTAATGTAATTGAGATGAGGGAAATCCCCACTAGGCAAACACCATAGTTTTAATTGTTTCCAGGAAGATTTATAAATGGATACTAAAAATAGTGGGTAAAAGCTTGAGGAAAAACAGGATATTTGCATCATCAAATATCAGTCTAATCTTTGGTCTTGGTGACTGTGTTACCTTGAAGAAAGCACTAACCTTCTTCATCCTCAGACTGCCTCTCTGTAAACGAGTGGGTTTGACTCGTTCACCCTGAGGAACCCTTCCGGCTTTCACACTCCAAAAGAAATGACTGCACCCCCCATGTAGTACTCAGGAATACTATTTCTTTTTCCTTTCTTTTCTCTTCACTTCCCTTTCCTGCTTTCCTTTCCATTCCCTCCCTATAATACGTTTCCGTAGGACGAGAATTTTTTTCTGTGAGAGAAAGGTGGAGAAAGTCAGAAGAGAGGGGAAAAGAGAAAATGCAACTGGGTTGCTACAGGGTGGAGAAGAAAGTAAGAGAGGAAAACATCACAGAACATAAACATTTCCTGTGACCAGCAACAACAAAGAGGGAAGCGCCCAGCTAAGGATTGGGAGCACTGTACCCCTGGGAAGCAGGCACAGCCACTGTACCCCTGGGAAGCGGGCACAGCCAGCCTCAGATCTTCCTGCCTGTCCACTCTGGGGTCTCTCCAGACCAACATCTAGCCCTGCCTCAGCCACCGGGTATAGCTTACTGTGAAGCAGCAGTTACCATTTCCCTTTCTCTGGAGTTGCAGGACTTTAAGCCTTATCTCTCACTGAGAAATGGGAACATGTTCCCCACAAGAGGAATTTCAGGCACCAGTCAGCAGAAAGAGAGCCACGCTTTTGCAAACATGGCCTTTGCATAGGCAGCACCCATATTCCAAAAATACAAAGGGCCCTCCATCAGATTGTCCTGGTCTTTTGATCATTTTCCCAACGCAACTTGACCACAGGAGTAAGAAGATGCATCAATATCAATGCAAAGTATGAACTCAGGAAATTTGGTTTCTAATCCTGTTTCCTATCTTTGATGATCTGTCTTTGGAACAAAGCTCTTGCTTGGCATTTGTGTGCCATAAGATCTTTAGTAAAACATCTGCTATTCAGGCCACTGTATTGGCTTTTAGAAATGTAACAAACACAGCCCAGCTGCTCTTACCTCTGTTCCTGTCTCCACCCTCAAACTCTCAGAGAAGTACAAGCAAAGCAGCACCAGAGTTTTTCCTCTCTAGGCTTGTCGACAATGGCATTTCCAAGACCCTCTCTGGACCTATCAGCTACCCAATGACCAAAGCTCTTGAAGATCCCGGCTGATGGAGATTATGACAGCCCCATCTCCAGCATGTGGCATGTGTGGGCCATCCAATAACCAACTCAGCTCTCATTTTTCACAGACAAGGACTCAGAGAAGCTTTCAAAACCCAACCTGGTGACCTGAGCAAAGATGCTATCAGTCTAAAATTATAACAAACAAAAGAGCTGGCATCATCTGTTAGAAAGTACTAACAGAAGTACTCTGTTACAGAAGTACTCTGGCTTTATGATGTTTTAAAGATCTAAATTAAGAGCTTTAAAGCCACACACACACACACACACACACACACAAAGTCAGGTGGAACCGTGACCACAACAATAAAAACTGTAGACAGCTTTCTAGACAGAAACTTCTAGAAAGTTACATCTCTGATAACCTTATTTCCAGCCTCCACCAATTCTTCTCCATCCAAATCTCAAATTCCGAATAAGGAAAAATAACTTAGGGTAGTTGTTTCCAAGTTAGTTTACTGCCCCTAGATTTTGAGGATGATTCATAATGTTCATTTGCAAACCACTTCCCTTTTCCTTTCGACTCAGCCTTGCAGAGCGGTGTAGGGCACCATGAATCAAATTTTTAAAATTACTCTTCCCCAGGTGATTCTTATATACCCTGAAGTGGGGTATCTACTAGCATGGTGAAAGAAGGTTACAGGTGCTAAGAGATAGAACATGAATCAGCCCCCAGTTAACTAGGACTATCATCCCATCTGGATTCTCATCCTTTTACCCGCCCAATTTTTCTTATGCACATTTGGAAATAAACAATCATTTGTTAAACATATTGACTACTGAGGGTTTATATTTCCTCCATAGATTTTTCTCCATACAATGACAGAAGTCCTTAATGGAATATTCTAAAAACAAGCCATTGTTTATTGGTTTATTTTTTCTTCCTACTAATGGGAAAATGATGCAGCAATCCTGATGAGCAAGATTTGCAGCATGATTTTGGAAAATTAGAGAAGTGGGGCTTCAAGGGAAGCTGTAGGGCTGTTCTCCCTCCATGGTCACCAACACACTGAAGGATATTTCCTGGCCCCATTTTCAGTTTAATTCTGGGTACACGAAAGAAGGAAAAGCATTATCAGACAATAGTACAGGCTTATTCTTTTGTGAGGACATGTGGTCTTGACCCTCCAGCTCTGAATGTGAACTACTAGTCCCGTAACACTTGTGCTCCAGGGTAGGAGGCAGATAGGCTATCTAATGTGAGGAGAAGGGTTGGCCAAGTAACTCTAAAATAAAATGTGCATTTGAAGAAAATTAAAGAGCATTACTGAAAAATTAAGAAGAAAAGCAGATTTCTGAAGCCCACTCATGTTTTTACCCTTTTAAAAGATTCTGAACCAAATCACATGGTTATTTTTACAAGATCTTGGCATCCTAGATGAAATCACCCACCTTTGGACATGTCCAAAGACTACTCTCCAGGCTCCATGTGGATCAGATGTTCAAATTGCTGAACAGATCGTTCAATATAGGTAGACATAAGCCAACATACAGCTAGCTATCTAAATAAACGGCTGAGTCAAAAATACAAACCAAGATTTATAAGTCAATATTCTTTCCTCTAAACTTGAAGGTTTTGTCATAATTTAGCACTTAACTTATTTTATTTTGCCTTGGGCTAAAACTAGTGGACTTATCCCAAGGCAGACACGTATCTTAATAATCTTTTTGGTCTTTACATGCCTAAGCCCTAGAAAACAGTTCTGCTCAATGAATATTTAAATTGGCCATTAAAATGGTTACATTAATGATAGTAACTAAGATAATTAACATGAGTGCAAAGTTTATCATTTTTCAAAAATTCTTCTTCTTTTATTTTTTTTAACATATTCTACCTTATTCCATCCTTGCAACAAGTTTGTATTATGCCACTCTTATTATCTCAAATATATAGATATAGAAGCAGAGGCTCAGAAGCAGTAAAATATATTTGTCTGATTCTAAAACCTTTGTAGTTCTTCGCCACACCACATGCCTAATTTTTTTTTGTGTGTTCAGAAAACACACGTGTGTGTGCAAAGGTTTTCTTTTCTCAAAATTAGAAAATCAATACTAGTGAGCAATTTGTTCTCTTGTAGAGAACAATTATAAGCAAAAAAAAAAAAAAAAAAAAAGAAGTTCTGAAAATTTAGTAAGTACCAGAAAGCATTTAATATCATGTCAATAATGGAATAGAAAGTAGGTATTTTACAGTGGACCTATTTTCCTAATGTCAGTAAAATAAAAAAAAAATAAAAAGAAGATGCCAGACTCTCAAATCCTGAAGATAAAAAAGTTAGAAAGTTGGAGAAATAAAGTGTTAGAAAAATGAGTGTAGAGAAATGTGGGCCCGGGGAAGTACAATCTGGTTCAACATTTGTAGAGAACAATGTGGCAGTATGTAAAGTCTAAAAACTGCACGCTGTTAAGAATGTTCCTTGTGGCGCTGTCTATAATAACTGAGAAACAAGAAGCATCAGAACATTGCACAATCATGCTCTTATCGACACAGAAAGAATGCTGTTTTATATTATTAAATGGAAATATTGATTAAAGACATTATAATCTCCTTTCCTATCTTGTTCCAAAAAACGTGTCTATCAATACCAAAACTATTCAACAATTTTTGCTTTCAGATGCTATATTAGTTATCTATTGCTGTGCAACAAATTATCTCCAAATTTAGCATCTTAAAACAAATAACTTTTGTTATCTGACATGGTTTCTGAGGGTTGGGAATCTGGGCATGTCTTGATTGGGTGTTTCTGGCTCAGGCTCTCAAGTCAAGTTGTTGACTGCCCTAGTCCCTGGTATCTCTGAAGACTGGAATAGGGCTGGAGGAGACACCTCTATGCTCATTTACATAGTTTTTGGCAAGATGGTTCAGTTCTTTGCCACATGGGCCGCTCATGACATGGCTTCCCCCAGAGTGAGGGAGAGACAGAGAGACAGAAACTAAGACAGAAGCCACAGTGTCTTCATAATGCAATCTCAGAAAAGACATACCATTACTTCTGCTGTATTCTATTCATTACACCAACCAGCCCTGGCACAATGTATAAGGATGTGACTAGCAGGAGGCAGGGATCCTTGAAGGTGAGCTTGGATTCTATCACAGTCTATCCTTATCCCTTTCCAAGGTCCATAGAAATCTTATCCCATTACTGCAGTGATTCCAATTCCAGAATCACATCATCTAAGTCTAGGCTGGGTGCAGATTAGGTTCCCCAGACATCATTCCTTAAGTATAGTTCCTTTTGATTTGAAGGCTTTTAAGGGGACAAATTATCTGTCCCCTACATGACCAACATACAATAGTGGGATAAGATTGGATAACCATTATACATATTCTTGCTCAAAAGGGAAGAAAATGGGAGCAATAAAGGGGTCAGTGATCCATAGAAATTCTGAAATCCAGCTGAGCAAGTGTCAAAAAAAATTTTTTTTATTAAGATGCAGTACTACCCATGTCCAGGAGTTTTTATTCTCCATGGCCCTTGGCTCCACCCTCTGGGCTTGTGGTTCTTCCCTCTGAGGCATCTTTCCATTATCATGAAAGGTCCACATGTTTGTGACTGAGTCATTTTCTCAGCCTGCTCCCGGTTTGTAGAAGCTTGGTGGCTCAAGGTTCTATTCATTGTATGCTGTCTCTGTGCCTTTCAGCATAAGCTAAAAAATGTGGCTGATATAATTCTCTTAGAAACTTTATACATCTTCTGTGAATCTTTTGGTGGGTTCAGCCCATTAGACAAAAAAGTCCACATCCACAAATCTCTTTGAGATGGGCCTTTGGGGTATGGAGAAGGCTAGAGGTGCCCTTAAGCATCCTAGAAGCCCTACAGTTTGATTGAAAAGATCTGTGAGGCATACCCTTAATCTCTTCAGAGGGCCTTTTGCCTGACTGAAGCCTCATCTTTGATCTTTCTCAGCTCTTAAAGGATTTTACTCACATCTTTAGACCATGCATTCCTGAGAGAGCTCTGGTATCGTTGCTCTGAAGCCATTTTCTATGGTTCTTTTGGGTAGGATTATGTCTTCCAAAAAGATATATTACAGCTCTAATCCCCAGTATCTGTGAATGCCACCTTATTTGGAAATAGGGTCTTTGCATGTGTAATCAAGTTAAGACGAGCTCATATTGGAGCAGGGTGAGCCTTAGTCCAGTATGGTTTCCTCACAGGAAGAAAAGAAGACAGAGACACACAGACTGAAGAATGCCTTGTGGTGACAGAAGCAGAGATTGGAGTGATGGGAAGGCAAGCCAAGGGACACCAGTTGCTAAGAGCCAGCACTGTGGTACTTTGTTAGAGCAGCCGCAAGAAATGGATACAGTTACCATATGGAGAACTTGGGAATCTTCAAAACCACAGCAAGTCTCAGTTCCTCCATGTTAAACACTGTTTCCTTCAGCTTCTCTCTGTCTTTTGGCATTTTACTGTAAGCAGCCATAAGCAAGCAGGCACTTTCAACACTTTGAGTTGATGAGGTACATTTTCTACTTTCCATGTAACTGCAGGCAAGAGTGTTGCTAAAGTTCTGCCCCTACATAGCTAGAATCTCCCTTCCTCCAGTTTCCAATAATAATTACTCAAGTCCTACAAGTCCTCACCCACAGCTTTAGCAAAGCTCAGAAGTCTTCTATGAACAACTTCTTCAAGGCATTTCAGGCTTCCGCTAAAATTCTTCTCAAAGCTCACCACCTAGTTTCAAGGCCACACCCACATTTTGAGTTTTTGTTTGAGTTTTGTTTGAGTTTTGTTACATCATCACCTAGCTTGAGGTGCCCAAATCTGTGTTAGTTTACTGTGTAAACACGTTGCCCCCAGATTTAACAGATTAAAGCAAACACTCATTTTTCACACAGTTTCTGACAGTCAGGAACGCAGAAGCTGCTTAGCAGGGCAGTTGGGGTTCAGTGTAGCTCCAGGCCGCAAGTCGGCAAGAGACCCACTGCCCAGGTTTTGCAATCTCTCAGGCTCTGACCCCAGCTGATAGGTACACTTCCAGGCTCACTCATGTAGTTGTTTGTAGGAGGCTTCAGTTCCTTACTTCAGGGGCCTCTCCATAGGGCATGCTTATGACAAGGTTTCCCACACGATGGGTAATCCAAGAAAGAGAGAAAGAGTGAGCAACATGGAAGTCACCATGTTTTTTTAATCATCTCATCTCAGAGGGGACATGTTATCACTTCCGCTGTATGTCGCACAGACCAATTCTGGTACAATATGGGAAAGGACTTCACAATAGCAGGAGGTAAAGATTCCTGAGGGCTCTGTTGGAAGCTGGCTACCACGGATATCTGTTATTTGGCATGCAGAAGTTCACAGTTATGGTATCATCAATTTGGCTGTGTACTGTTTCATACTTTTGAATTTTTTTTAAAGATCAATATCACTAACTGTTATGAGGTGAATTGTGTGTACACCAAGATTCATACTTGAAAGTCCCAATCTCCCGCACCTCAGATTGTAATCATATTCGGGAGATAAAGTCTTTAAAGAGGAGACTAAATTAAAAGGAGGCCATTAGGGTGGGGCCCTAATCCAGTCTGACTGGTATCCTTAGAAGAGGAAGAGACACCAGGCAGGGCATGCACAGAGGGAGAACCATGTGAAAAGACATTAAGAGGGCAGCCATTTGCAAGCCATGGAGAAAACCTCCGAGGAGACCAACCCTGTTGACACCTTGGTCTTGGACTTGTAGCCTCTAGAACTATGAGGAAATAAACTCCTATCATTTAAGCCCACCAATCTGTGGTATTTTGTTGTGGCAGCCCAAGCAGACTAATACACCAATCCTCTGAAAGATATCTGAAAATATCTTGCTATTGCCCAATCTGTGTTTTTTTTTAAATCATTTTTGTTCTTTTCTTTTTTTAAGATTTTTTAATTTATTTATTTGACAGATAGAGAGACAGCGAGAGAGGGAACACAAGCAGGGGGAGTGGGAGAGGGAGAAGCAGGCTTCCCGCAGAGCAAGGGAGCCCGATGCAGGGCTCGATCCCACAACCCTGGGATCATGACCTGAGCTGAAAGCAGATGCTTAACGACTGAGCCACCCAAGCGCCCCTAAAAAAGTCATTTTTGTTCTGATTTATATAACTATATATCAATATATATACAGATTTTTTTCTATATAAAACGCATACGACTAGATTTGTTTCTAAACTGAGAGTCTATGATTTCATTAGGAGAACTGAAACTCTTTATTTTATAGGCCATTTTAAATCTAATGCTCTACATTTTAGAGGTGGAAGCTGGAGGGATTTCTGTCTCTCTAAGATGTAAATGTAGCAGAAGACACCTTTCCATGGCTTATTGTGGATTGAAGTTAGGGATCATATTGTAATGGAAAAGTTGTTTCCAAGGAATTACCAGATTAGTGCAGTTGA
Organism: Phoca vitulina; assembly: GCF_004348235.1. NCBI lineage: Eukaryota > Metazoa > Chordata > Mammalia > Carnivora > Phocidae > Phoca > Phoca vitulina. The sequence goes on along the minus strand of NW_022589715.1, from coordinate 10,164,048 downwards.
AGACCAAATTGTTAATCTTTCAGGGCCGGGGGAGGGGACTTGTACTTAGCCAGATTCGACAAGAGTCCAAGGGGATGTCATAATGAGCAGGACGCAGATTTTGGGTAGCAATCCTAAAGAAATTCTCAAACCAAGAAGCCCTCTTAAAACAGCCCTCCAGCCATGAGGTAGGCATATCTAAAGAAGCAGCACTAGAGAATCTCTGAGGCCTCTAAGAACAGGCTTTCTGATTTGTTCCTCGCTCTGCCTCTGATTACACAAACTTCTGGTAACTTATTTATCTCTGCTGTGTCCTCTCCAGCGATTCGGATAACAGGCATCCTGTGTTTGGTAATCTTGTTAACTTTAGCGTAATGAAATGCATTTTAACCTGTTTCTTTAATGATCAAAGTCAGAACAAAACAATGTCTTTTGCCTACCCTGAAATTAAAGTAAGAAACTGAGCATGTTTTTACTCTAGCTTCTATCTTACCTTAAAATATATTATAAACCCAATCTATTATAGAACCAATGAGTCAAGTTTTTTTAATTCATCTTTTTCCCAAAAAGCATTTATAATAATTTTTTTATTTTTTAAAGATTTATTTATTTATTTGAGAGAGAGAGAAAGAGAGAGAGAGAGAATGAGTGGGGGAAGGGCAGAGGGAGAGGGAGAGAGAATCTTAAGCAGACTCTGCATTGAGCCCAGAGCCTGACACTGGACTGGATCTCACGGTCCTGAGATCATGACCTGAGTTGAAATCAAGGCTTAACCCAATGAGCCACGCAGGTGCCCCTGAACTTTGTAACCATTTTTTAAAAACACATACTTACTGGTTGGATTTAGGGGGACCACAAATCCTTTTATACCTTGACTTCCTTATGTTTGAGTTAATAATTTTGATTTTTTAAAATGTCTTATATTTTTAAATTTTGAATAATTTTTAAGAAAGGCCAAATGAGTAAAATTGTTCCTGATTCTTAGGTATCTGAAAATATCATTCCACCACCTACACTCATGAATTAAATTTGGCTTGGAATAGTATGCTTGGATCATGAAGTTTCCCCTTTAGAGAAGGAGATATTACTCCATTTGGAGTTGGTGAATAAAGACTGAGGCTAGCCTTATTTTTTCCCCTTTATCGGTAAACTATTCTTTTGTGTCTGGGTTCTTATATGATAATCTCTTTATGCTAGATTTGCAGGCTATATCCAAGTATGGATATTTTTTTCTATCAACATTTTGATTTTTTTATACTAAGGAAAATATTTTTCTATTATGTCTGTGATTTTTATTTCTGCTCCTCTTGTTCCAGCATTTTCAGGAATATTTGTTACACATAGGTTGGATTTCTGCTATTTTCACTCTGTGTCTATCATCATCTCTTGCCATTTCTTCTTTATCCTTTTCTTCCGCAGTCTAGGAAAGCTCGTTCACAGACTACATTTTATCCATTGTTAATTCTGCTCACTAGTGCATCTCTAGCATTTTTGCCTGTGATTACATCCTTCTCTTATTTTGACTGGCTCCATGTTTGACAAGGGCAGGTAGCTCAGAGTGACTAAACCCACTCGGATGTGCCCCCGGTGTCTGGCAGGGCCTCACCTCATACTTATACCTGAGGATGGACTGATTGGTACAACCCTGGCCCAGCCTCCAGGTACTCATCAGTCTGGCTCTGTCCCACCAGCATGCACCTTGACCACTTTCTGCTCCCAGAGCATTTCCTAAGAGAATACCCATCCTCATGTGCTATTCATCCTCTCCCCTTCTACTCGCTCTGTGGTTGTACTAGGAGGAGTGATCTTAGAGTCAGTATAAAAGAGATGAATTAAAGGGGGGGAGTTGCATGGGGCCCAATTCTGGCCCTCTTGCAACCTAATTCCCATGCAGAAGGGGAGCAGTGGTCTGCTTTCATGTTACAATAGCTCTGAACCCCTGAGTCTGGACAGAGAGTGGGATAAGTAAAACCTTCTCTCAGAGTCTTTTTGTCTATTCATACTGGGATTAGAAAATGAAACATATTGCCGAGGTGGGGGATGTTTTCCCACACCAGCCCCACTGGCACTTGGTAAACTTCCCTCTAGATTTCTATCAATGCTAATATAAGGTTTTATGTTTTTTGCAGCATGTCATGGGTGTTTTAATAGGAAAGAGAGTGCATCTCAGGCTAATCGAATGGTTATTTTTTGTATATGCCTGATGTACCTTTTCCCCCCAAAGAACAATGTATTCATTATACACATAGACAATGATTTTTCAGTTCCAATAAGGGCTAAAAATTACTCCACTCATCAACTCCCATGGCAGCCCAATGATGGCTTGCCGGCAGAATTCTAAACGACAACACAAAGGGTTAAACAGTAGCATCAGGACTGCAAAGCAACCAGGGCTGTCTTGTCATACAAATGCCCTGTAGGAACTCTAGCCATTTCCAGAAGCTTGTAATTACCCTGACTCATCCTCTACTACATTTAGCAGATCGTTCACCAGCAAGAATATGCCTTAAACCCATGTCAAAAAGAAAAAACACAATGTATCTTTACCTTATAATAAATTCTGGCCACCAAACTCCGCTGAAGAACCCTTTCACGAAAATTCACTGCTTTCAACAGAAAGGCAAGATTATCGACTGTGTCCATGTTAAATGCCAGGAAGCTGAAGGAAAAACACAGTGACCATTATTATTATTATGTCCTCACCAAAGAATTCCATGTGAAAAAAACAGACAGGGCCTGTTCTGTCAAAAAGAATTTTCTTCCAATAGAAAAGCAGTGTAAGTACAATTCAGCCCTTCACATCTCTCACTCACTATATTCATGCTTCCTTCACATCTCTCACTCGCTATATTCATGCTTCTTTCAGGACTTTTCTGATGAATGCTTGGCTTGAATTGATCCTATGTGGTTGTCCTTGTGGTATAAAGATAATTTGGGTTTCCTGCTTTTTTCATCTCCTATTGTATTATAGGTAGTTATTCAATATTTTATATAGTTTTTCTTCATTAAGATCTATATAATTTCCATCCACTGGGTTTATAATAATTTTCTCAACCATTGTTTGGCATTTGTTATAATAATGATTACAAATGAATATTAGTAACCAAATACATCCATCACAAAGTATTTGTCAATGAATATTATTTCTTAAATATATAATGTATCTGGACCTGTGCTTATTACTACTGTGCATTATTCAACAATCTCAGTAATTCTATGATGCAGATACCATAATTATTCAATGTATAGTTTGGGAAACTGGGGCTCAGCAAGTTTCAGCAACCTGCTCTAGGTCACATGGGCAGAACACACTCAGGCTCAGCTTTTGTCTTGGGGACACCTGTATTTAAGGGAAAAGGAGCCCCAGAGGGCAATGAGAGGGCTTTGGGCAAGCGCAGGGTAGAGTGTTCTGCAGAGATAATGACTCTCTTCAGCAGGTAGTAAATTCCATCTTCCCCATCTGGCAATGAGGAAACTGAGGCATAGGGGAGTTAAGAGACTTAGGCACAAAGAGACTCAAAACACCTGAGTCTCCCTTAAAACCCTATGGGTTTTTCAATATGTGACTCTGCCTTTTGTGCTAATTTTGCACCCCTCCCACCCACCCTGCCCCATGAAACTTCCATTTAGATAGACAGCAAAGGGGTTAATTTACACTTCAGGTTTCCCATAGCTTAGCCACCCCTTTGCCCTCCCCTCGCCCCATATCCTTGGGAAGTAAGTTATCATAAGACCCAAATAACTTAGATGCTCATTAATTAAAATTAAACCCACAAGTAGCAGTTGTTGCTCAATCAGAAGCCACAAGAGAAACATTAAGAAGCAATTGATACCATGCTTTTGAGAATGCCAAGCACTGAATTAATAATTGCCCTCCATGTAGACAGGAAAGATGGGAGGTCATTTACATGCCAAGTACCAGGAAATTTAAATTATATCAGTATTTATTCTGAAGCTTTAGAAGGTTGAGCTTCTGTCCTAGTCTATTTAACACAAAGTGTAAAGAACTGTCATATTTTATTGAAAAGTATGTTTCAGTCATTCCAGAGACTGTTACTAGGAAACCTGGAGACTGTGAATTTTGTTATTAGAAACTATCTTTTTTGGAATGTTTACTGTAGAATACTGTCCACCTGAGGTTGTGAACTTCGTGTGCTACACGAAGTGGATCTCATCCACCCACCCTATCATGAGTCACATGCCAAGCATGGCCACATCACGTAGCTTTAGGAACTCACCCAGCATAGAAGACTGTGCAGATTCTCTTAAAAGTAGGAATATCGCTAAAGGCAACCTCCTTGTATTTTACAAGAAGGTCAAAATGACTCTAAATTTAAATTAAATTCAAATGTACATCATTAGTCATCAAAGAAATGTAAATGAAAACCACAGTGAGGCAGTATTATATACCCACCAAAATGACTAAAATTAAACATACTGACATCATCAAATGTTGACAAGGATACAGAGCAACCAGAATTCTCATACTTGTGGATGAGGTGTAGAATGGCAAAACCACTTTGGAAAAAGTTCTCATAGTTTCTCATAAAGCTAAAAAAAACAAATACCCTATCACCCAACAATTCTACTCCAACTATTCACCTTAGAGAAATAAAAACATATATTCACAAAAAGGCTTGTATATGAATATTCACAGTAGATCTACTTGGAAGAGTGAAACATTGAAAACATTCCAGGTGTCTCTCCATCAAAAAGAAAATGGAAAGCAAATCCTAGTATATCCATAAAATAGACTACTACTCAGCAATGAAAAGGAACAAGCTAATACATATGACAACATGAATTAATCTCAGAAAGCATTATGCCATGTTAATAAGCCAGCTACAAAACAGTACATACGTACAGTTCCACTTATATAACATTCTAAAACAGGAAAAACTAATCTATGGTAGAAAAGTTTCAGATTAGTGACTGCATCTGGGGTGGTGGTCGCAGGAACTGACTGAAAAGGGACATAATAGAACTTTCTGGAGTGACTGATGACCTATAACTCAACAAGAGTTTCGGTTATACATGTGCACACACTTGTTAAAATTCAGTGAATGCACACTTAAGAGTTATGCATTTCATTGTATGTAAATTCTACATAAGAAGAAAAAACCTATAACCAAATTTTGAACTCTAGTTAATGATGTTCATGCTGAATTATTTAGAAGTAGGCTGATGTCCGCTGTTTACTTTGAAATGCATCAGAGAAAAAAAGATGAATTGATGGGTGTGTTGAGGAATTGATGCATGGATATATATGTGATGTAACAAGCACAGTAACAGGTTAATAGTAGAATCTAGATGGTGGGTGTATAAATGTTCACTAAAATTCCTTTAATTTTGCTCAATACTTGAAAATGTTCATAATATACTATGGCAAAACATTCAAGTATAATGCAGAATCTTCACTTTCCTCAACTCCCACAGTCTCCTAAGGATCTGTGGGGTGATGAGAGCAGCCAGAGCTCCAGTGGCAGCCCCGTGGTTGAGGGGGAGAGCAGCACTCATCAGAACAAGAAAGGACAAGATAGATGGAGCTGTTTGCAGAACCAGGTATGGCCCTGCTCAGAGCCAAGTCCTGCCTCCCTCCCCTAGTCTCGTGAAGACTTCTCAGTACCATCACCAATTCCTCCCATAGTCCACATGAAGGGGTAGTTTCTGGGTGTCTACACAAATGACAGCCTACTTGGAGGCATTTCAGGGCACCAGGAAGTTCTCAGCCCATCTTTCTTCATGCCCCCGCTTGCTCATGGGTCCTTCTCTCATGAGTGGTCAGTATGACTGCCATCCGACTGCTCTACTTGACTATAAGCTCCATGGGCCTCCGAACCCACAGTCACTGCTATGTCACCAGTGCCTAGAGAAGTGCCCCATACATTGGAACCACGTTGGATGAAAAGGTTTTTCTCAATATACATAAAAATCAGAGCAAGGTTTTGGGACTTAAGTAGATAAACACAGACAGACTGAATCAGTAAAACCTGGATGTGTGGGAGAGAGATGTGTACTGTTTTGGAGGTTAATAACAGAGACAAAAAAAAATGGACTGAACTTTCCAAATATTTACAATTGGAATACTGCCTTTGGCACATCTCAAGTCTATCCCGGAAAATTTGCTAGGAATGTAGATTTGCATATGGGTGAGGGTCTGTTTTGCTTTCAAAATGATGGAAGCAAGCCCTGCTCTGCTATCTGGAAAAGAAATGAAAGGGCAGATGATTTGCTGCCAGTTTGGGAACAAGTTTCCTGAATGGATGGAACTGATTCTGATGGGAATTGTACTGTTCTTTCAACTCCTTATATGTTGGAAATTTTTCAAACTAATAAATTGGGGGGAAAGCTAACAGTACTACACAATGCTCATTCGGGGCTAGACATATTAAAAAGATGTACTGACTTTGTAGAGCGTGCAAGAACAAATTGAGACATCACAACTAATAGAGACTTAATTGAAACGCTTCTAGAATATGGGAGTTGATGTTTTCAAGCTTTAAGATAGACTGTAGTTGGGGGCGCCTGGGTGGCTCAGTCAGTTAAGCATCTGACTCTCAATTTTGGCTCAGGTCCTGATCTCAGGGTTGTGAGATCGAGCCCCACATCAGGCTAAGTGCTGGGCATGGAGCCTGCTAAGATTCTCTCTCTCCCTCTGCCTCTGCCCCTCCCTGCCTCTAAAAAAAAAAAAAAAAAAAAAAAAAAAGATGACTACAGTTTAAATAAACAGGAACCTGGGCAGTAGTAAAAAAAGAAAAAAAAGAAAAAAGGACTACAGATTTCCTAATTTTATTTTATGCCAACAGATATGAAAAGTCCCACACACTATTATTTATTGTGTTTCCCATGTTTTTAATCAAGATTGTAAGATGACATTTTCTAATATTTCCTTGGAAATTAGTTCAACACATTTTGCTTATGGAGACCAATAATCTGCCTCCAAATAAAAATAACAATTTAAAAAATACACAAAAGTTTAAAAGCCTCAATAAACTCCTTAAAAATAGAATAAAGGAAACAACATATTTATGAGCATAAATCAGTGAAGTAAAAAACAAAGATACCATAGAGAGGATCAACAAAGAGGAAAGCTGGTTGTTTAAAAAAACAAACAAAAAAACAGACAAACATCCAGTAAGATGAAGCAATAATAAAGAAGAGAGAAAGTGCAAGAAATAAATTTAGGAATGACAAATGGGACATAACTACAGATCTAGCAGAAGTTTAAAAGATAATCAGAGCATAGTATGAAAAGCCTTATACCAATAAATTCAAATCCAAATAATCAATTCCTAGAAAATATTATTTATGAAAACCGACACAAGAAGAGAAAGCCTAAATGGTCTTAAAACAATTAAACTAGAGTTGACTCCTGAACATTGGGGGGAGGGGGCTGACTCCCGTGCAATAAAAAATGTGCATATAACTTTTGACTTCCCCAAAATTCAACTACAAATAGCCTACTCTTGACGGGAAGCTTTATCAATAACAAAAACAGTCAACACATATTTTGTATGTTGTATGTATTATATATTGTATTCTTATAGTAGGATAAGCTACAGAAAAGAGCGTGTTATTAAGAAAATCATAAGGGAGAGAAAATACATTTACAGTATTGTACTGTGTTTATTGAAGGGAGTCCATATGTAAGTGGCCCTGTGCCATTCAAACCCGTGTTGTTCAAGGGTCAAGTGCAATTGAATCAGTAGTTTAAATATTTCCCCAGGCCCAGATAGTTTTCAGATAACTTATCAAATTCTCCCACAAGATAAGAAACTACTCCCAAAATAGCTTTGTGAGACCAGTAAAACTTGATATAAATTGAAATCAGGGAACTACAAGAAAGGAAAACAGTAGGCCAATAAGTAAACAAAAACCCTAAAAACAACACTAGCAAGCCAAACTCAGGAAAATAGAAAAATGACAATGCAGCATAGCAAAATTGAATGCTTCTCAAGCATGCAAGAGTAGTTTAACGTTAAAAGATTTATGAGGGTTATTTATCACATGAACAAACTAAAGAAGAAATACAACATTTCAATAGAAGCAAAAAATCATTTGCAGTAAAATTCATCACCTACTAATGACAAAAATATGTTTAAAATAACAAGTGGGGAGCTTCTTTAGGAAGTTAACGTGTGTCCATCAAAAACTTCAGCAAACATCATTCTTTCTTTCTTTTTTTTTTGCAAACATCATTCTTAGTAGTGAAATGTTAAGCTAATTCTTTTTAAAACCAGGAATAAGACAAAAGAATACCTTCTACATGAAAAAGAATAAAAGGGAATAGCAAGTGGAAAGAAAGAAATAAAATGTCATCATTTGCAGATGGTATGATTGTGTATGGAAAAAACACTCAAAGAATCTATAGACACAGAAGAAATTATTTTTTATGGTGAGGTTTTATACAAAAGTGAACTATATTTAAAATAAACGGGCAACAACAGAAACATAATTTTTTAAAAGCATTCCTTTTACAACAACAAAATCATAAAGTACCTAGAAATAAATCTATCAAAGGATATATTATGTATAGAGAAAATTCTAGATTTCTAGAAAACACTTAGATTAAAATCTTTGACACAAGCATCAGTTTTATATATATAGGTATATATATGTCAATTTTTCTGCAAATCTATAGCTTTAATACACTTTCAAAGAAAATTACAATTTTTAAAAATTGTGGTAAAATATATATAACATAAAATCTACCATTTTAACCATTTTTAAAAGTACAGTTCAATGGCATTAAGCACATTCATACTGTTGTACAACCATCATCACCATCCATCTCCAGAACGTTTTCATCTTCCCAACCTGAAATGCTGTCCCCACTAAATCATAACACTCCCTTCTCTCCTCCTCCCACCCCCTGGTAACCATTTTCTACTTCCTGTCTCTATGAATTTGACTACCCTAGATACCTCAATAAAACCACAGTCATAGAATATTTTCCTTTTGTGTCTGCAGGGCTTTTTTTTTTTTTTTAAGAAACTTAACAAACTGATTCCAAAACTTATATGGAAGTGCAAAAGACCCAGAATAGCCAACACAACTCTGAATTACATTTTAGATATAATATAATATAATAATTATAAACCTAGTGTAATTGCAACAGTGTATTGTTGGATTAGGATACACAAACTGACTAGGAACAAAGTAACCCCAAAATAGAAAGTAATGTGAGTGCCAGGGCAAGCACTACAGATCACTAGTAAAGGACAGTCTATTCAGTAAATGGTGCTGGAACAGCTGACAATCCCTAGGGAGAAAAAAAAAATGAAATTTGATCCCTTCCTCACACTACAGACAAAAATTTCTAATGGATTCAAGAACTAAATGTGAAAGGTGAAATTCTAAAACTTTAAAAAAATATATTTTTTATATATAAAGTATATATATATAATATATATATTTTATATATTTATCTTGTAGACAAAATACAGTAAGTGTGGAGTATAAAAGATTATAAATTCCACTGTAATTTAAGAATTTATGTTAAAAGGCACCATAAAGGAAATATAAGACAAGGCACAGACTTGTAGAAGGTAGGCTGTAACATCTATAACAACAAAGGATAGGAAAAAAAAAAGCCTACAAATCAGTATGAATAAAAAAAAAGAAAAAGAAAAATTGGCACAACACATGGACAGGCATTTCAAATGAGAGGAAATATAAGTGGCAAATAAACTTGTGAAAGCATTTTCAACTTTAACAGTAATAAGGCAAATGCAATTTAAAGTCACAGCGAGAGATCTTTATATATATGTATATACATATACAGTACTGACAAAATTAAGACCGATAAAACCACGTGTTGGTGAGGATACCGGTTCTACAGGACACACGCTGCTGGTGAAGGTATAAATTTGTACAGTGACTTCGAAAGATAATTTGTTACTATCTAGTGAAGTTGAACATTGGCGTACCCCACAACACCAAAATCTCACTCCTAGGTACTATATACAACAGCAACACACTGCAAATCACTAATGGGTCATAAAATCAGTTTAAAGGATTGAGATCAGTATTTTAAAAAAAACAACAATTGAAAACTATCAGAGACCATCACGAGTAATAGGCTAAGCATTGTTTCGTGAGATGTTTGCTTCAGTGGTGTCTGCTGGGTGTGTGTGTGTGGGGGGCTCTATGGATGTGTGGGCGTCAGTGGTTGATGTAAAATTTATTTCTTATTCTGAGTCACAGCAACTAAAGTTGAAGGCCCTGTAGAAACTCTTAGACATATTCCCCAGAGAATGTACAAGATTTTTCATAAGAGCTCTGTGCCAAATATCAAAAACACAACCCAAATGTCCACTGATATTGGAGATTAGAATGGGTAAGTAAATTGGGGCATATACACACGATGAAATATTATGAACAAAGAGAACAGTTCTTCATCTACACATATCACAACTTAGATGAATCTTAGAAACAAAATAGAGTGACAGCAGGAAGCTACAGCATACCACATACATTACCCCTTATTTATCAAGCCTAAAGACAATACTAAAAAATCAATAAAAGCAAGCACAAGCATGGATCCTGAAGCCAAACTACCTGGGATCAAATCCTAGCTCTGCCACTTACTAGGGCATAACCTTGGGCAAAATACTTAACCTCTATGCCTCAGTCTCCTCATCTGTGAAATTGAAATAATAACCTACCTCATGGGGCTTTGGGAATTAAAATCTCTGAAGTATTTGGAATAGGCGACACACAATAAAGAAGGAACAGGAGTAGAATAAGAACAGAATTAGCAATGTTCTGGTTCTCCAGTTGGGGGCGTGGGGGCATGAGCACCGACGCTACATAAATCATGTACTTTTTGTATATATGGAATATTTAAAATTTCAACAAGAGTGAGTTGTGCCATGACAAGGCTCCACGTGCTCAGGCCCAGTAATAAGACACCGAGGGCCAAGGATGGTGCCAGCCTAAGGAATGACGTACCTCGTTCTCAGCTTGTCACTCCCAGACTCAGCGCAGTTTCGGAGCCAGCTGAAAAGTGGCTTCTCTTTATGCTCTTTGGTGTATTGAGCCAGCAGTTCCCGCACCACAACCTGTGCAGAGAGGTTATCATTCGTCAGCCCTTTGTCAAGAATGTAAAAAAGTGCTAGAGTGTCTTGAAATGCTGTAGCCAGATAAGGTCTAGTTGCTTCTAGCAAAGTCCTTGGAAGGAATCAAATATATACCCCATCCTTCCGGAGGCCTCTGTTTGCCGTGGCAAATGTGAAGTTCTTCCACTACCACTGTCAATCCCAACTCGACTAACCAGCTAACTACTTACTGCTCGCTCTCTCCCACCTGAGACATCAGCCTCTAAGGCCAGTCCTGGGACCCAGTATTCTAGCCGACACTCCAAATAAAACCTACTTGCCTTCCCTGAACCAGGTAGATGGATGGTCTGTTTTCTTTTTTGCTTCTAATATTCTATGGTTGATTAGGCCTTTGGGGAACAGTATTAAATTGTATACATACAACAAGCTCCATCAATCTTCTCGTCGGCAGCTTTAGAGTTATAATTTGGCCCTAAATTACTGCATGCTTTTCTGGTTTTGTTTAAAAAAGATGTGCATGTCTAGCCTGCTACAGAGAGAGGCCCAGTGGACAGTTGGCAGCAAGTGCTAGACATGTCAGTGAGACCACCTCGGACCAACCTGCCTGCTACGCCTCTAGCTGACTGCCATGGTACGAGTGGGCCCAGGCTTGGCCGGCAGAGGGATGAGCCCCTATGAGCTCAGCCCAAACTGCTGACGCGCACAACCATGAGCTAACAATTGTGTGTTGTTTTAAGTTACTCCATTTTGGGGTGGTTTGTTACATAGTAAAAAATAGTTGATTCAGTCACATACAAAACTAACTTTAGAATATTTCCTTCTTTGTTTCAGAAACATTGATGTTTTTATAGAGATTACATAAAATGTTATATATACTTTCAATCAACAGTATATCTTAAATGACATTTTTGGCTCACATTGCTGTCTCTCATTCTAGTTATCTGTTTAATGGCTGTATAATATTTTTGTTGAGAACCATCATAGTTAATGAGACATTCCCATTCACTTAGATATTTAGCTTGTTTCCAATTTTATACTGTCATTAATTACTTTGATATCAATATATTCAGACAAATAGCATTCATTGTCCCCCCCCCCTTTTTTTTTTTTTTTTTGGTTATTACCTAAGAATAAATCTCATGAACCCAACTGATGCAAAGATCCTTACAAAGGGCCACCTTGCCTATAAGAGGGATCTTGGAAACTTGTCAAGGCATATTTGCCTAGGGGAACTTTATTGGCAGTGCTGGGAAGAGCCAGTCATGCAATTCATGGGACAGTCTCAACCTGCAGAGGACTGTGCCACCTCCATTGTCCTGCCCAAATCCACGTACTCAAACCCATACAGCCAACTGATAGCCCAGAGCCTAACTCAGTTACACCAAAGCTTTCAGGTTCTTCCCATCTGAGCCTATGGAAGGCTTAAGCTCCCCTGCCCCCTAAAGTTAGAGAAGGCCATAGGACTTGCTCTAGATCAGTGACATGCAAGCTGGTGTGATGTTCCCAGTTCTGACAGGTTCCTAACCCGGGACTTCAGTCTGCTGGAGGCTGCCATGGTAATCCCATGTATAGATAAAGGCATTGTCCTCTATATTGTTATGTTTATTATAAATTCCTTTTGTTTCTTTGAAGTATTGTCTTGAATTCTTGAAATTATATCTCTAGATAAGTTGTATTATCCATGATTTCATTTCAGGATAGAAAAGGTGGTATTACAAAATATTTTTTATAAAAAAGAGGGCATTAGGTCTAGTATGTTTAAGAATCACAGTACAGGGGCGCCTTGGTGGCTCAGTCGGTTAAGCATCTGACTCTTGATTTCTGCTCAGGTCATGATCTCGGGGCTGTGGGATCGAGCCCCACATTGGTCTCTGTGCTCGGCATGGAGCCTACTTCTCCCTCTCCCTCTGCCTCTCCCCTCCTCTGTTCTCTCTCTCAAATAAATAAATAAAATCTTAAAAAAAAAAGAATGATAGTACAGTATTATGGGTCAAAGGATGCGAACATTTTTAAGCCTGCTGCTATACGAAATAAGTGTAAAAATCAAAACACTCCCAGCAACGGGGAGAGATTAACTAATTTTAACTAGAATTAAAATTAAAATTATATAGCAATCAAGCTTCACTGACACATCACTAGAATCAAGATTTACACTGTTTGTTTTTGCGAATCCATTACATTTATGATGGTTTTAACTCCATCTCCTTCTTGTTGCAAGAGCAACATCATTCCAAGCATTAAAAATTCCTTCCTCTAATTTCCACTCTTCCATATCTTTACCTTTCTCTATATTTCTCCATAGCATTTATTGCTGCCTGATGATCTAGAGCAAAGCAACTTGTCTCCTGGTTTCTTGTCTTTCTACTGTCTGGAAGGTAAGCACCCGGAGGTCAGTTTGCTCATCCTTATGCCATCAGACAATGGAAGACACAGAGTTGAGAGCAGAGGAGTCTTTCTTGAATGAATGAATGAATGAATAAATAAATAAATACCCTTCCTGTTTTCAATATTTTATCCAATCTGTTCAATTCCTTAACAATTCCTTTAGCTTTTGTCACTACTTCCACCTTTCTGATTTAAGCGACTTAAATCAGAAAAAAAAATTCACTCTAACTGGAATTAAAATTAGAATGATGTAATAATCCAGTTCAGGCGTTACACTTAAGAGAAAAGACAGACAAATGGGGCTCTGGCAGATTAGTCATTCTGGATCTTTGCTCCCTTTTCTTTCCTTTTTGTTCCTTGCTCTTGGCATCTTTCCTCCTTTTCTAGGTCATAAGACAAGAAAATATCATTTTAAAAGTGAGTTTATTTCCTGCTGTTGATACTCCCTTGGTAAAAGATTAAATGATTGAAGCTATCAGCTACCATGGGGTTTGGGCATTACAGTCTCTAAACCTAATACTTTATTTGATAAATGACCAGAGAGAGGCAAAGAAATCGTCACAATCTTGACTGGGCATGAGACAAAAATGTGCTTGTTTTCACTCATAGATGTGCTCCTAAATACGTGTGTGTGTGTGTACATATACATATATCAGTTTTTTAACTTGCTATTTTAAAATAATTATAGACCCACAAAAAGTTGAAAACCTAAAATAGTACAGAGAGGTTTTCCTAGTCATCACCCAGATTCCCCCCAGAGTGATATCTTACACAGCAATAGTGATTACCCAAATCAGGAAATTCAATACAATTTTACTTGTAATAGAGGTTTCATTTGAAAATGAACCCAGTAGTAGATCATTTTGTAAAGTGAAAGAAATATTATCTTTTTGCAATACAAGTGATTACATCCTTATCTAAGTCTGGTGTTTTGAATACTCACACGAGATTTTCTTAAGACAACTTGTGATGTTATTTCTTTCTAGGTGACTGTTTTTGTGGTCGTGTTGTTTCTGTGGTTATTTACACAGTTCTCTGGTTCTAAATAAGAATACTCTTTATTTTCTTCTATATACTTGATTAATCCCCAGTGCACCTGCTCAGGAGACCCTTTCTTAAGGGAACTCTAGGGACTGGGTAGTCAGAACAGCCATGTGCTTGCCTTTTAAAAAAGATCCCATCTGTAGGAGGAATCACGCTAATCTACAGCCAACATTTGGAAACTATGAGCCTAAGCAATTGTGCAGAATAATGACATCATAAACATGCATTTATAATGAATATCATATGCATCAGGCAACACTGATTATATAACATCAATGAAAGTTTTTTTTTTTTTAGGTCAAATGGCTTTTCAAGGCACCTATGAAGCAACTAGCATTTCTACATACTAAGTATTTCACTGATTTATGCCAGGTACAGTGAAACTTGGATGAAAAAGTCTAACAAGTGGTGTCTGCTGCCAAGACAGAAATATTGAGAGCCAATTAGAATAATAAACAAAGTGTCTACGGAAAAGCCACCAGACATCATCCATTATGTAACAAGGACAAGCCAGGAAGTGGGGCTGCACTCAGGCTTGCACCACGTAGGGTGATGGGGCCACTCAAAGTGGCAGTACTTATGGCATTGGGGCCCCAAATCATGCCCTAGGCATGACCGGCTATGTCATTTGGAGACCAGTGCCAAGTGAAAATGCAGGGCCCCTTGCTCAAAAATTATGAAGAATTTCAAGATGCTGAGAGCAGAGTGTTAAACCCCAGCACAGGCCCTTCTGAGTGTGAGGCCCCATATGACTGTCCAGGTTTCACCCCATGAGGCTGGACCTAGCCCTCGGGGTCTCAGTAGGACTGCAGACACAAACGTCACTGCATGTCCCATATTTCTATTACATCGACATCTGGCAACCCTAGGCTCCTGATGGCAGCTCAGGTGTCACTCAGGGTGTGAGACTGAAGAAAAAGCCAAGTGGACATGATTCTCCAAGCCCTTAACTATTTTCCTCTGTTAGGTACTGGACATCCCATCAAGGTGAGATTTCTTTGAGGGGAACCTTTAAAAATTCCCTGGGTAGAAGAAAAAGAAGGAAGGAAGGAAGGAAGGAAGGAAGGAAGGAAGGAAGGAAGGAAGGAAGGAAGGGGGGAGGGGGGGAGGGAGGGACAGGAGAGGTGAGGAGAAGAGAGGAAGAGCTGTTTTAACACAGAAACCCACACGTACAATGCTCTGAGTAATTGTTGGGCCTTAAACATGGATTTGAACTTTATACTTTAGGAAGATGGACGGATCCAAAGCAGTGATGTAAGCCCAGCAAAAATTCATGCACTGCTCAGTAGAACTTAGGAGTGGTCAGTTTTTTGGCTTGATATATATATATTTTTTTGTTAAATCTGGATCATATTTAACTTATTTTCCCCATGTCTCCTCCCAGTAGGAAATAAAATATATCCCTGTGGTTTCCTTCCTTCATGCCACCCACATTTATGGAGCACGCACTGTGGGCAAGGCACCTACTGCCTATATCGAGTATAGTGGGGATTACAGAGATGACTAAGAATTATCTGTCCCTCAAGTGGCACAGATAAGCTTCATCCATTCGTTCATTCATGTGTTCAATACCTAATAGTAACAACTGCCATTTTTTTTGAGCACCTACTAAGGCTAAAGATCTGTTCCAAACTCTTTATGTGGAATGACTAATTGAATCCTCCTGACAACTTTGGGTCTTTAGCAGAATCATCCCGTTGCCCAGATAAGGCAACCAAGGCCTAGAGAGGGTAGGCAAGTTGCCAGGCTCACACAGCTAGGAATGGTGGAGCTAGGACTTAAGCCCAGAGCCCACGCTTTTAATAATTGCACACCTACACTGCACCTCCCATGTGTCAGGCTCTGTGCTGGGCACTGGGGTACCGAGAGAAGCAAGAAGCCGCTGTGCTGGGGAGACGATCAGTAGGACGGAATAATGGGATGAGGGTGACAGAGGTAAATTCAGAGTTCACTGGGTGCAGCGTGGGGCAGCGCAGGGAGGGGCACCGGCAGCCAAGCCCCTCGCACTTGACGACAGTTCTGCCGCTGAGAAGGAACTGGGGAGGGGAGACAAGGGCTTTCACCCTGCAGGCACAAGTGTGGAGAAGCATGGGCGCCCGGAGTGTGCAGCCGGCAGGGGCTGGCTGTGGAGAGCCTCGGCCGCCAGCCCTCGGAGCTGACTCTGTGCCCAGGGGCGTGGGGAGCTCAGTGGCAGGCCAGAGCCGCAGACCTGGAGGCTGAAGTGAAGTAGCTGGAGGCTGCCTGATGAGCCATCCCTGCTGTTGGAATTCCTGACCCACAGAACCCATGAGTGCCTTGAAGTGCTTGTGGTTTTATGCCACTGAGTTTGGAAGTTCGGCTAGTGTGTTAAGCAGCAACAGACAACAGGACAGGAAATTCTTCCAGTCCCCATTGACCCTTTATCCTCTTCTTCCATTCTCTACCTCTCTTTCTTTTTTATCCCCTCCCCTGCCTGTCCTCCTCCTCCTCCTCCTTCTCTCCACCCCGTCCCTTCTCTCCTTCCATATCTGCTCACTGATTTGCCTTTAGAAGTATCTTTAAGCCACCAGGCCGGACACCATTCCATGCACCTGGACCCCATTAAATCAGGCAGCTCTTGCCATGTACTGGCTCTCACCCTGAGCTGACGGGGCCCCGGGCCGCACCCGGGCTCTCCCACCTGGGCCTTGCTCTCCTTCCATAGATTGGACTCAATCTTCTGCTCTGGCGCTGGACAGAGCCTTCCCACTTTCTGCCTCCACCCTGATCTAGACTCTGCTTGTGGAAACACTGCCCACAGCTACGAGGAAAGCCCTTTGCCTGGCCCAGCCCAAACCAGGCCCCTTGCATCACAGGCACCCACAAAGCATTTACTGAGCATCTATTATGTGCCCTGCACTATCCTAGCAACAAGTTAACATTACTGAGCTTTTTATCATATGTGCCAATAACCACAGTTAATGCTTTGCCTGTGTTCTCTCATTTAATCCTTATAACATCCCTGTAGCGTCTGGGTTATCACCTCCACTTTTAAAATGTGGAAAGGGGGCCTCCAAGAGACAAGGAACTTGTCTCTATTTCATGCTATATAAATAAGCTCTATATAAATATGGACTCTATTAAAGAAACTCTGTAAATAAAATGATGAACACGTTGACCATGGAATTTGTAATCAAATGGAGAATAAGCAACAACAGCACACAGGCTTGAGTGAGCCCCTTCTGTGTGCCGAGTGCTTGATGGGAGTAATTACAAGAGTCCTACAAGGTGCAGATGATGCTCGGGGTGCAGGTGGGGGCTCAGAGAGGCTAGGCCAAGGGTTTCACGATCAGTCAGTGTGGGCAAACCTGGCTGCTGAGGCCTCCCACCCGGGCCTCCAAGGAGGCCTTCTTCCAGAGCCCCCGCCTTTGCAGGTTCTGTAGTGACAGATCAGATGGGGGGACTTCCTGCAGCTAGAGGTCAGCCTCAAACCTTGAAGCCTGGCAGGCAAACTCTCAGGAATGTGCTAGACTGCAGGAAGGGAACTCTTAAAGCTTTCCCGCTCTCCTCACTCCTCCCCGGGGACGGGCACAACCTCATCCATCAGCTTCTGGGGCCATGTTTGCTAGAGCAGAAGCTTTCAAAGGAGGTAAGCAGGCGAGGGCTAGGAGGTCTGCACCTCCCGAGTGCCAGGCTCTGTGGCTCAGCGCACCCCACAGACATGTTTTCTTTGACCTCCCCCTGCCAGCCCTTTCACATTAAGAACAAATGATGTGTTTCCTCTTCTCTTGAAAAATTGGAATTTCTGGAAAGCCTGAACCCATGTTCCCTTGAGGCAGCAGTCAGTGGGAAGTAAGCAGCAGCAGCCCCCTAGAGAGGGCTGGGGCCCACGTCTGCCCCAGTCCCCACTGTGCTCTGAGATTTCGGGGGCCTGCTCTAGTTACATGGGTGTCTGCCTGGCCCTGAAGACCCTTGATCTGGTAACCCCCGCTGTGGGCCTCATCCAAGGATGCCAAGGATCGCCATGCAGCCGGTGTAAGGAGCCTGGGAGTGGGCCCCTGATCCCCACCTCTGCCCCTTCCCATTTTCTGGCCTCATCAATCAGCCCCCTGTGGCCAGGCCAGTTCTCCTTGAATGGTGGAGCCCAGCTCAGGAGCATACCTACCTTGTAGGACAGGTGCTACTGGTCAGCTCTCTGCTACTTGCTGCAATTGGCCCCCACACAGTCTTTGCTTTCTGGCCCACACCTTCTCTCACTAAAGAGGTGGAAAATGCCCAATGCTCACCCGCAGCTCCCATGCAGCTAGGGCATTGGCAAACTGCATGGTCCTGGCCAATGGGATCTCAGAGGAATTCAGCTGAGGGCTTCTGGGCAAGGTTTCTGGAATGCCCTCTAAGACGCAGATGAGACCACCCCAGAACCATTCCCATGTCGGTGGAGTTGACTGCTGGAAAGAGGCTTGGGCCTTAAGGGCAGACAGGCCACAGAGCCAGCTCTGGGGTTACCATGGAGGGTGATACATGTTCTTACGGTTTAGGCCATGTTGGTGGATATTGTGTTATATGCAGCCAACTGTGTCCTGACTGCTAACCCCATTGGCAGCTGGGTCCAAGGTAATCTCCCCGACTCTACCTTGTCCACCTTCCCCAGTGCAGAGCTGCTGCTCTTGTCCCAGGTCTTCTCAGCCCCATCCCCCAACCCTTGCCTTCCAACAACTCTCCCCTCTCCCTCTCCACATGCTCCTCTCTGCCCCTTACAGCAAGTTTCCCTATAGCACATGCACGTATGTCCAGCCTCTCCTGAAGCCCAACCCCCTAACAACAACAAAATGTCCAGTGGAGTTGGTCGGAGTAGATATTACTGGTATACTTATTTTCTTTTATTCAAAAGGGAAAGTAACTAAAGTTTTACATCTGTGACTAAATAAATAAATAAATAAATAAATAGTAATGAGGAGAATGTTAAGAAAGGAAATCCTATGAAGTTTTCTGTATCTTGAGTAAGGCACAAACCCTTTCGGAAGGAAAACAAAAATTCTCCTTAACCCTCAATGTTGACTTAAGTTGTTTCAAATCATAATGTTACTTGAACATGTTCAAACATTTAACTAGATACAAACACCTTATGTTGTGGCTCTCATTCAATTATAAATTATGAAATTAAATACAAGCAAAACTATAAAACTAATGAGAATCACATCAACAGTCCTAAGAACATGTGGCAGACTGTTCTGCAGCATGACCTTGGCCCTCCCTGGCCATGTGGGTTCCTCTGGATGGGTTATGCCCACGCCTCTGAGGCCCTTCCCCTTCCAATCTCTGACTATGAAATACTCCTTCAGCAGCACATCATAGCTCCCCTCGGCCTTCACTTGGCACAAACACATTGTTTTAGTCATAGAAAACCTACATTTGTTCTTTTTTCATGGGTTCCTGGTGACCAAGGTGATATTATTTGGTGCAAAAGGCCTTGTAAATTTAAAGATGAAAGCTGGAATCCCATGGCAGTCTCTGGTTTTATGGTTGTTATTCAGACAATCTGCAAAACTCACTTAGACTATTTCTGTTTAGATTATCATCAAAATTAAAATAAATAATTAACACATTCTCGTAAAGAACTCATAGATCCCAATTTGAAAAACAATGCCAAAACCAATATCGCCGTAGAGAGAATGAAGTCACTTTGGGGAGCGGAGAAATAAAGATAAACAAGTGGGCCAGCTTCAGAAGGCTCCCTTTCTCCAAAATCTCACACATGGGGCCCTTGGGGAGAGCTTTCAATATTTAGATGCTAAAACATCTGGTTTTGAAAAAAACTGGTGCCAGCTTCGTACATTGGTCATTGGATTTAGAAATAGAAAAATAGAATGCCTTTTCGAATTACTTTGCTTAGCTTTTCTAAGAGTGCATCACCCAAAAGTCCCTCCAAGTTTCCCCAAATGATCACATTTTGTAAATGCTTCCTGTCAGTTCTATTCCCTAAGCAGAACTACAAGCTGTCCTCCTCACTCCATTTCAATGCCACCACCCTGGCCTGGACACCACCACCTTCCTCGAGGGTGAGACTGGGTCCCAAGCCCACTCTTGGCTTCTCTACCCATGGCCTTCACAGCCCTCACTAGGCCAGCCTCTGCATGCCTCTCTGGTCTCATTTCACACACCTCCCCTTAGTTCTTGCTGCCATCACTGGAGGTGATTCTGGGTGTAACTCCCCATCTATAGGTCTTAGGGAAGATTCCTTGAACCATTTGCCCCTAATTCTGCTGGGTAAAGCAAGCCCTCAGCTTACCCCCTTGTTCTCTCTCTCCAAAAGCCCTCAGATTAGGAAGGCAGCTGATCCTTCAGGTAAACAGACGTGTCATCCACAGCCCCATCACCTCTGTACTAGCTGTTCCTCTTGCCATCCAGATCTCAGGCACTTTAGAACTGATGCTCCATGGCCCTGAGATTGGGTTTGACCCAAACTTCACCTTTGATTTTAGGGATATCTGTACTTTTCTCCTTCTGCCATCTCAACATCTTCATCTGCTTCTCAACTATAGCCAGAAGTCTGGGGCCCCAAAATGTTCTTTCTGGTTTACTGTGTGGGTCCTTCCAGGAGCAGGGGGAGTCCAGGTTTAGCAGCCTGAGGTCCTGTCCTCACCTAACATTGTACTGGTCCCAAGGCCCCATTCTAGCCCTTGAGGTTCTGCTCGTCTGGGAGAAGAATGTGGAATTCTCTTCAGTGGTAGGAGTGGGGAGAACACTAAGGCTGGAGGGTGAGGGGTGTGTATGCGCGCGCGTGTGTGTGTGTGTGAGAGAGAGAGAGAGAGAGAGAGATACACTGGTCTTTGTTCTCTCTTTCAGAGAGGACTTCCTTTCTTTGTTACTCTTCATTCCTTCTCTTTCTTCACTTTCATATTTAAAGGAGGGATTTTTAAGAAAATTGTTTTTAAATATACCCGATTTTTAAAATTCAAGCCATACTAAATGGTCTTAAATAAAAAGTAAAAGTCTCTTGCCCAATCCCTTTCTTCTAAGACCTCACTCCATAAATAACCATTTTTAAGTGGCTTTTGTTCTGCTAGAAGGAGACGCTTCCAAGCGTCAACTTGAAACAGATTCTCCTGTCATGTTTTGGTTTGCTTCATATCTGGAGCATGCTTTTCTTGAGTGGTTTTGTTTTTCCTAAAATCTTAATGGACTTTCCCCCCTTGTTTCAAGAAAAAACATATGCCTTTTCCATCACATCACTAAGATCTTCCTGCTTTGTAATCATTCTATTCGTTGAACCAAAACCATTTCCTTCTGAAGCCATTCTTTTAATCCCTCCGACTTCCTGTTCTAACTGGGACTAATTGTGTTCCAGGCTCGCCACACCACTACTATCCAGGTATTTCTTTATACATACTCCTCCCCTCCTGGATTAGCTCCAGAAAGCATACATGTCTTTCTAATTCTTAATTCTCTTTATGCTTTTCTGCAGTTCATCTACAAGTAATGTTTTTCAGAAAGTGCATGGCAGGTAAACTTATTGAGCAATTCAATATCTGTAGGTCTTTATTTTGCCTCATATTTCATCAATAATTTGGCTAGCTATGAAATTTTACATTCAGGATAACTTTCTTCTGAATTCTAAAGGCATTGTTCCATTTTATTCTAGAACCTTGCCACTCAAAATGTGGTCTACAGACCAGCAGCCTCAGCATCACCTAGGAGTTTGCTGGAAATGCAGAACCCCAGAGCCACCCAGAATCTGAATGTGAACAGGATCTCCAGGGATGTGTGGGTGTGTTAGACTTGAGAAGTGTTGTTCTAGCCTTCGGCACTGCTGTTAAAAGGGCTGAGTCAATCTTATCTCTTTTCTTGGTAAGTAATCTGATTTATTTTTTCAGTCTAAGGTTTGGGGACCCTCTTTTGGTCCTTACCCAGCGATATAAAATTCTCCAGGCTGTTTTTAGGCTGTGACCCTTTCCAGTGGGTCCTGCCAATTTCAAAACTTGTGCCTCTCTTCAGATCTGGGAAATTTTCTTCTTTTCTTTCTCTAATTTTGTCTGCCTGTCTGTATTCTCTGTTTTCTTTTTCAGGAATGTCACTGATTTCCTCGATTGCTCATCCATATCTTTTATTTCCTCTTTATTTCCGTTCACTTGGTTTTTCCGATCTTCATTCTGAAAAAGTTTTCTCAAATTTATCCTTCAGCAAAATTTTAAAAATTTTGCAAACGTTTAATTTTAATTTACTAAGTTTCTCTGCACTACAGGTTACTATGGTTTAATGTAATGCTCATTTTTCATAGCAGGGTGTTCTTGTTTTATGGATGTGAATGTTGTCACAATCTCGAAGGATACTAGTTTTCATTTCTCTGTTTTGTTTCTTTAAGTGCCAGCAGTTGTTTGTTCATCTTGCTCCTTCATTTTCACGTTGTTGATTTTCTTTAAATGTCTGATCATCCTGCTTAGAAAATATTATGGAATTATTGTTCATTTGCTTAGGTATGATGATGGTATTGTGCTCAGTAAAAAACTGTCTTTATTTTAGAAAATGAATGCTGAAGTTTTTACAGATGTCTGCAATTTATTTTCACATGGTTACACATGCACGTGTGTGTGCACGCACACACACACACACACACATACACACACACACACAATAAGAAAGAAGACATTTAGGGACACCTGGGTGGCTCAGTCAGTTAAGCAGCTGACTCTTGATTTCTACTCAGGATGTGATCTCAGCGTCCTGAGATCAATCCCTGCGTTGGGCTCCATGCTGGGCTTGAAGCCCGCTTAAGATTCTCTCTCTCTCTCCCCTGCTCTGCCTCCCACCCTCCCTTCCCCCTGGCATGCGTGCTCTCTCTCTCTCTAAAAAAGAAAGAAAGAAAGAAAAGAAAAAGAAAGAAAGAAAGAAAGAAAGAAAGAAAGAAAGAAAGAAAGAAA